>NC_139990.1:55513427-56113427 GCF_964263955.1 Coregonus lavaretus | reverse complement strand
TTTTTTTCCCCACTGTATTTGAGGTACTAAGCTTTGTGACACCAATGTAGCTTCATGGAGCAATGCATGATAACAGCTGCAGCACCTGTTGCTGACAATGGCATGTGGCACTGAATTATGACATCATCATCTTTGACTGTTCTGTTCCTGAATCATCTACAGTACATTTTCAAAGCTGGAAAGAGGGAAAGTTGGTATGAGGTATGCAGAGAATGTCAGTTCAGGGAGGCATCTTCAATCTTCCATCATTGCATCAATCATTGCTCACATGCCTACCCGCTGAACTCATCGCATGAAGCTGTTTCATGTCATAGTGTCCTTTTCAGTGGGACAAAAAGTGGTTGGCGCAGGGGCTGGCTGGGACATAGCTTCAGAAAGTGGCTGGGGCTGGGGCATAGCTGTCGAGGTTGACAGCCTGTTTCTGAGGCTGTTGATCTGGCAATGACTCTGAAACCTGACCATGCACCTTACAGAATGATCCAAAATATTTTCCCCAGCTGGCACTTGACGTTCTTCAATTAAAGAGGCCGTCATACTGTCTCATACACCCATCAGCCATGATTTATCGATGTATACTGAGCAAAAATATAAACGCAACATGTAAAGTGTTGGTCCCATGTTTCATGAGCTGAAATCAAAAATATGCACAAAAAGCTTATTTCTCTCAAATTCTGTGCACAAATTTGTTTACATCCCTGTCATTTCTCTACCATAAGCCTCCTTCAACGTTGGTTTAGAAAATTTGGCAGTACTTCCAACCAGCCTCACAACCGCAGACCACGTGTAACCATGCCAACCCAGGACTTCCACATCCGGTTTCTTCTGAGGGGGGGAGTATTTCTGTTTCTGTCTGAAATAAAGCCCTTTTGTGGGGAAAAACTCATTCTGATTGGCTGGGCCTGGCTCCCCAGTGGGTGGGCCTATGCCCTATTTTAATTGACTGATTTCCTTATATGAACTGTAACTCAGTAAAATCTTTGAAATTGTTGCATGTTGAGTTTATATTTTTGTTCAGTGTAGTTTGATTGGTGTTTGGATTCCTCCCTAAAACTATGATTAGAAGGAAATGATCACATCTAAATAGTCAGTTCTTAGTTTCGATGATTAATCTACCATGTTGTTATTAAAATGGTGTTAAGCAAAGATCACATTTTTTTTAACAGAAAGCAAATGTATACACAACAACTTGCTTGTGAGACCCATAGTTGGTCTATGACAAATGTGGCATAAAATATTGTTTTGTTTGATTGGTGATCAATAAAGACACACATAAACTTGTACAATTCTCTATTTTCTTTAGAAAATGGTCTAGATAACATGTATGGCATCACTAAAAAGGCCTTGATGTTGAAAATATATTAAATATATGCTTTACTACTCTGTGGTCAAATACGTTCTGTGACAAAATCTGTATTGTTAAAGGCCAATGTAAAGAGAGTTCGTGCAAGCATTTCCAGGATCCATACTTCTACATCATCACATGGAATTATTGTGAAGCTATAAGTAAAGGGCAACCCTTACTGAGGAATACCTGGGTAATCTGTCCACTAATACATGCACTGATGATGACAACTTTGATGTATGATACAAGAACAATGGACTCCGAACATTACTCTAAGTCTCCACCTAGGTTTATTTATACAACTGTACAATTCTTTGGGGGAAAAGGAGATGGTGAATGAATGTTAAATGCATTCAGATGAAGGTCAAAATGTTCCCTGTACTTTGGCTCTGACATTTGGGTGAAAGATTAAATACATTTTACTTTTACTTTTACTTTTATACTATGCGCTCAACTCTGGCCCCAGAGGTCGTATTACCTTGAGCAATATCCTGAAGCATTTAGCCTATGAGGTATCTGAGAAGTCTGAGGAGCATGACTCACCTTTAACCTCTTGGTGTGGTTTGGACTGGCTAATACAACTCAATGAAATTAAAGTGGTGTTAGTCACTCTTTCCACTGGTCGCCTTCCTCACAGGACAGCTATGAACCAACCTGAAACGCCAACCAACCTGAGCCAACCACGGTGACAGCATTGGCAATGATATGATGTAGTAGGGTAAAAATAGAACCGTAACATTATAAGAGGCTCTGGAGAACCACAGTACAACACACAACCTCACACACAGACAGACCAACTGTCATTCATCTCCAGCCAAAAGCAAGTTCTAGAGAAGCCTATATATTATCACATCTAACAGGGAGTCAGTCAACTTTCTCATCTCTCTCTCCACTATGCTCTACACACACAAGATTAACAGTCTAAACAGTGGGGATGTGTATCTGGTGAATGCCCACTGCGATGTAAAGGAGAAGGACCAGGAGAAGAAGGAGTCCTACCAGGCCACTTGGCTAGACTTGGTGATGGAAACAAGACCAGAACAACAGTATGTATAGTGACATGATAGATCGTTTTATAAAATGTTGCTTTAAATCACTGATCCAGCTGAGTGCTGTTGTTCATGTTCAATGTGTGCCACAAATTCATTATTATCATTCACTAAATGAACACATTTTCAAAAAGATTATATTGGTCTTACTAATCACGTGTCTAAGAACAGTAAGAACAGCAATACACTTTCAGACTGCTCTTTAAAAAATGTTATTGCTTGATTCCAGGACCACATTGTTTGAAAATGACTACTCGAGAAAGGAGACCTACAATCAGAAACAGGTGGCTCATTTCTTGGTCCAGAGAAACCCCAGTCAGCAGATCAAGATGGGCACAAGGGGTGGAATGCTGAAGGAGTACCAGCTGCCATACAAGAACGCCCTCCGTGTGCCCATCTTCACTCCCAGCAAAGCCGCCTCGCCCAAAGACCTGTACAGAACTCCCTCTCCATCAGAGTACAAGTCTATCATGGAGTTTGAGACGATCGCCAAAGGAGTATGTTCAGATAAACAGGAGATTTTCGAAATCACAAAGGACTTGCCTAAAGTCTCCCAACCTATCCGTGTTAACTTCAGGGCATCTAGTCTTATATCCCCAACACGTGAGTTTTCACACTCCTTCAGGGGTTGAAAGGGAAGAATGAATGTAGGACGTTGGAGGTCAAATCAGGGGAAATGATATCAGCAATGTGTAAATGAGCGAAGGGAAAGGTGAAGGGAATTATTAATTTCTTTATAAAAGAGACTTTTAATTTTAACATAATTCTGGCTGTGAAAAATATGTTGAGGGAGCTGTTAACATGTGGAAAGGATAAAGTGAATTTGAATAGAACAGTGCATGACACCATTTTCTGGGTCAGTATCATAGACTTTATGGTCAGTATATTCAACCTAGGAAAGTTTTTTCTTGGCAAACCTCATGTAGGACCTCTAAGGTATTTTCATGGACATTAGCTGGTGCTGCGATACAAGGAAACAGAAGCTAATGTTGCCATCTAGTGGTAAAGCATCAGGGTGGAAATGTATATCCACTTCATATACTATATGTAAAATGTTGACTGGTGTACTGTAATGTGATCTGTAATGTAATAAATGACAAAGTCAAAATCAAATAATAAATTGATGGGATCTCATCTCCCACCCATTCAATATGTCTTTTCACAGGTGTATTTATTTTATTTCATTCACAGACAGACTTGCTGATAGTGGATATCAATAACAAGATTCTAAATGTTCTGTGTAATAGAGCCCCACAGTGGAGGTGTCATAATACCCATAAAACCTAGCAGTCAAACAGGGAAATGGTTCCAATCGTTTTTCCACCATTAATTTTTCCCATAGGGAAATAAGGGCCGTGTAGACTTACCCTGGCGTAACGTTTTGATAACCATTTAAATCTCTCTAGGACAAGGTGACTTTTATCAATATATTCGGTTCCATTTACTCTCAGTTTCGAAAATGCTAATTATCATCAAAGTAGACATCATGCAAGACTGCAAATCCCTGCAAGCTCCTGCAGGTCATATCTAGCTGACACTTTTGCTAACAGGTATTGTGTCAATTTAAAACATGCATAAGACAGTTCACAGAATTGTCAATTTAAAGAAATGTAGCCAATTTATTCATTACTACCTTTAGCTAACATTAGATAGTTAATCGGGGGGGGGGGGGTAGTAGGTGCCAGGCGTGCCGGTTTGAGTGTGTCAAGAACTGCAACGCTGCTGGGTTTTTCACGCTCAACAGTTTCCCGTGTGTATCAAGAATGGTCCACCACCCATAGGACATCCAGCCAACTTGACACAATGGGAAGCATTGGAGTCAACATGGGCCAGCATCCCCGTGAAACGCTTTTAGACACCTTGTAGAGTTCATGCCCCGACGAATTGAGGCTGTTCTGAGGGCAAAATGGGGTGCAACTCAATATTAGGAAGGTGTTCCTAATGTTTGTACACTCAGTGTAGTTGCCCCACTCTGTAGAGCACTGCTGTCAAAATCCAATAAAATCTATAAAATGCCATTGTATTTGTCACAAGAGTAATAAAATACAAAAGAATGAAGCTATATACAGGGAGTACCAGAACCATATCACTGTGCATGGGTACGAGGTATTTGCAGATATGTACATAAAGGCAGGGGTAAAGTGACTAGGCATCACAGTAGCAGAAGCTGAATGATCTTTAGAGGTCCCGTCCACGGTCCTCCTAGCTCAAGTTCAGTTACAGTTCCACACCTCTGTCCCACCTTCCCACATAGGAACCTTGGGCACCCCAGGCTACTGCTTCAGCCTGGAACCAGCACCCTTGTCTGGGGTGGGGTGAAATGGCTAGCTCCTGGCCGTAGATACAGCAGATAGAGGATTACCATGCCTCAAGGATTACCATATATACCCGAATGTAGTACTAAGGTCTATTAAAAATGGACAGGGGGCGCTGTTTTGAAGCGACCACACAGCCATTTTGGTGTTCCTCCTCCATTGTAAAAAATATATTTTGTAAGCTATAAAAATGAATCTATTAATGTCTACAATTGTTTTTGACAAGTATATTCTATTGCAGACACCTTAATGAATACTTTAAAATTATATTAAGTGAACTGAACATGAAAAATATTCCTGAAAGCTTTTTTTTTCTTCTTCCAAATGCTACTGTCCCCACTACAAAAAAGAAATACTTAAATACATGTAATTTTGTCCTTTAAACATTTGATTGAAATAATGTAGAATTCCATTAATTCCTATGGAGGACTGCTCCTTCTGGGGAGTACCAATATGGCGGCCAGTAGCTTCAAAGCCTCTCATTGGCCATTACATAGCATCAGCAATCCAGGGTTTATACACATCACTGTCTACTAAGGCCTTGCTGATCTCACAGCCACACAATGTGTCTCAACAGAGCTTTGCAGGTTTTCAGGAAGTTGATAAAGCACCTGTCTTATATATCCTTATCTAACTCACTTAATCCTACCACTGCTCATTCCACAGAAAAAGAAGCCTATCGCCTACATCGACCATAGCCCAAAGGCCGGCAGATGGTGATATTGAGTTGTTTCATTTGAAACAGGCCAGATCCTGTTTCATGGGTAAACATTTGTCTCTTTTGAACAGTCTGACATTATCCACCACTATTATAAAGGCACTGCCTCTGAAATATGGGTGCACAGTTCTCTAGTCAAGGTTCACATGGTTCATATTCACTAATCGATGGGTTGGTTGTTTAGCAACAACACCGACGCGTGTGCAACTATGGGGCAAAAAAGATGGGGTTGGCTTAGAATGTTGACAGCATGTAAACAACAGTTTCTTGTCCTTGTTGCTAGCCATCTGGCCATCCAGAATCACAACTACTCATGGACTTCTGCCCCATTAAGGGAGTGAACTTTTTTTTATAATAAGGGTTACATGGAGAAAATCTGACCTCTCTGAAAAGGATGGCCCTCCCTTCAGCAAAATATATTTACCTAAACCCTTGTTTTATTTTCTTCAAAATCTTAAGCTAACAAGGGGTAGGCCTGTGCTTTTTACCATTTTCTTTAATAAAAGGTAGGCCTATGGCATACCCTCCCATACCCCCTCAATTCAAGTCTTGGTTTTAACTTAACAGCCCTTCACTGACACGGAGGTAGGCTATTTAAAGAGTGCATGGTGGGTGGAGGAATTGACTGACAAATCTATGGATATAGCAGCCTATAGCCTAATTTCGTCTGTCAACCAGGTAGGCCTATCTCTTATTTCTTAAATAGGAAGAAATATGCTCCAACACAAAGCCCTCTTGTTGTTAGTAAAGTCTAACTAAAATGAAGATGTTGAAATGAATTATGCCTACTCGAATTTGCCTACTTTCAGCACCATGAGCTGTCCATTTCCGATTGTGCTGCGGCTCCTACTTCAAGTTTCAGCACCACAATATAAGTTACTAAAATCTGGTTTATTGTGATGTCAATAACTCTGATAAATACATAATGGGCAAGAAACATATTGCTTTAAATAAAATAAATGATAGTAGTAGCAAGCTATCAATGTTGACCTCCGGTCCTCCTTCTCATCTTTGTGCTCTCCTCAAACTGAACAGAACATAGGCTATAGGCTAGTCTGCACTCAAGATAGTGCATTTTTAGACTAGGCCTAATAAAAAAAGCCTTGGACTCTCATCCTCAACTGCCACCTTAGGCCTACACAGCACAGCCATTGGTTAGGCAGGACAAAAAAGGTTTTTGATCAGCAAGAGCAGAGCAGGCCGGGGCTCAGGGTTGGAATATCCATTGCAGTGTGTAATACAGCCTAGGTGTATTTACACCATCCCAGCAGCTATCTTAGAAATATATCTGCACTTCGTAGCCTATAGGCTATAGGCTATGGATCATTTGATTGAGACCACACTAAATAGCCTATAGATTGGTTAGCTGACAACTTCACAAAAACGATGTGCATTTTCACTCCCTTAATGGGGCAGAAGTCTGTGAGTTGTTGTGGTTCTGGATGGCCAGATAGCTAGCAACAATGACAAAAAACTGCCATGTGGGGAATCGTAAGTGTCTCGTTTCAGCTAGTTTTATCTTGTTCTTGATACCATATCTTGTTTTGAGGTGTTTTGACTGATTTCCTGTCAATGCTAATATGGCTATAATTCACTAGCTAGCTAACCAACAACTGTAATGTTGTATTTGAGAGACAACAAGTGCTCATTGTGCAAATGTATTTATTTTCAATAAACATTGGAGACTATATATAGTTTACATGTTGTCACCAATCTAAGCTAACCCTGTTTTGCCCCATAGTTGCGCACCCGTCCTTGATATTGCATGACCAGCTAAGAATCAGAGATGAGGGGCTGCATTTGGCACACATTGATAGGCTATATATAACCTAATAAGCAACTAATTCTAAAACACTGAGAAATATTGACATTTCATCGATTACAAATGACATGACCCTCCCCTGGACTAGATTTAAAAAAAATACTAAATCCTCCCCTTGACTGAAATTGAAAAAGCATGACCTCGCCAATTTTCCTCCAGGTAATCCCTAACCTGCCAATTGTTTTTGTCACATTGTCAGCTAACCCATCCGTAGCCCAAAGGCCGGCAGGTGGCGATATCGAGTCGTTTCATATTACCATCCAGAGGGAATGCATGCAGACACTTGTATCCCCTGTGGACCGCTTCATACATTAAACCAGTCATCATTCAGGCTGCAAAGGTGTCGATTTCCTCCTTAACTCGATTTAATGGCGAGAAGGTGTGTGTGGGGGGGGTGGGGGGGTGGGGTGGGGGGGGGGATAAGCATACTTTCTTTATGAAACACCATTTTCCACCACCATGCTAGAGTGGCTAATGCCTATTCATGATGTTACGCCACCCTTCAGCCTGGGATTAACAACAGACTGCTGCAACCTGATTGGCTAAACGCGATATCCAACATCTGGGACTAGCATTCCTTGGCATTATAGCCACTCTAGCATGGTGGTGGACGGTCAAATGAAACAACTCAATATCACCATCTGCCGGCCTTTGGGCTATGGTCGATGTAGGCGATAGGCTTCTTTTTCTGTGGAATGAGCAGTGGTAGGAAAAGTACCCAATTGTAATACTTTAGTAAAAGTAAAGATACATGAATAGAACATGTCAAAGTGAAAGTCACCCAGTAAAATTCTACTTGATCAAAAGTATGAAAGTATTTGGTTTTAAATATACAGTACTTAAATATACAAAAGTAAATGTAATTGCTAAAATATACTTAAGTATAAAAAGTAAAAGAAAAAGTATAAATAATTTCAAATTCCTTATATTAAGCAAACCAGATGGCTCAATGTTCGTGTTTTTTTTAAATTTATGGATAGCCAAGGGCACACTCCTACACTCGGGCATAATTTACATATGATGCATTTGTGTTTAGTGAGTCCACCAGATCAGAGGCAGTAGAGATGATGTTCTCTTGATAAGTGTGTGAATTGGACCATTTTCCTGTCCTGCTAAGCATTCAAAATGTAACGAGTACTTTTGGGTGTCAGCGAAAATGTATGGAGTAAAAAGTACATTATTTTCTTTAGGAATGTATTTAAGTAAAGTAAAAATTGTCAAAAATATAAACAGTAAAGTAAAGTACAGATCCACCCCAAAAAACGACTTAAGTAGTACTTTAAAGTATTTTTACTTAAGTACTTTACACCACTGGGAATGAGGGTGTGCATAACCTGTCTGCTTGTTTTTGCTCATGATTTCTTGTGTTGAGAATGTGCCCTCATTTATAAAATTGCTTAGTAAATGTTTCCCTTACCTTGGTTGAATAGTTTCTTCTAAATGATTTTGGATGTTGGGGAGGCTGTTGCAAAGATGAAGTGAAGTCTTGTAACAAAATGTGATTTGCTGTTTTATTTTATTTCATTTATGTTATGTTTTCCACCAACGTTTTCCCCTTTATGAATTTGAGAGGTATTGATGTAGGCGCTATAGCCTACATTTCACTTTGTAAACTAATCTAAGGAAGGCTCTACTGCGCATGCTCTTGGGGGCGGGTGACAGATGACGATCGACTTCGCTGTACCGTACTTTGTGAAAGCCCGCCGCCCTCTCTCCCTGGTTGACACACACGTTTGTGTTGAAGAAGCACGATGCTCCGAATTGTGTTATCCCGAACTTTGCCTCGAATCTCTGGCATTGCGAATTGTCAGTATTCGGCGGCTGCCATCCCCGTTCCAAGCGCACAGCCCGAAGTGCATTATAACAAGGTAAGCGATAAGCATTCACAACCTGTGAATGACATGTTGAGTAGCTATTATATCATTGCTGCACACGACTGAAATGATCAGTTTAGTGTATTTCTGTCATGTGTAATTCATTGCAAGGCAACTAGGCATACGTGAGAATTGCAATATCTTTTGGCCTACTTGTTGACATTAAAACACTTGACCTGATTGAACCTTTGTGAGAACGTAGCTGATTAGATTTTGACAATTGCGTTCACATCTTACTTATTCGATACATTAGGTCAACTGAATTACATATACACTAGATAATTGTTGGGTATGATGGTGTTATGCAAAACTGTAATGTGGCAGACAGCCAGAAACTTTCCAGGGGTGCATTAATAACACTTTTGCTAGAGTTGAAAGGCCAGCTTGTACATAGAGAGCCACAACACACATAATGTGCATGTATGCGTTTCTGTTAAATTGTTTTGGGGGAAATTATATACCATTGTAATATTATGTCAGAGACAGTATCTTACAATATTGCACAAATAAGAACTGAAGGGAAGTAATGGGATGCAACTGGACAATACAATGTTTATACTGGCTCCAATTTATTTTCGGTCTGTTGAATCAAACAGTTGTGATAAGATCTGTAATCTAAACATAGAGCCTAATCAAATCTCCTCTGTCTCATTACAGCTGTTCATCAATAATGAGTGGCAGGATGCTGTCAGCAAGAGGTCCTTCCCCACCATCAACCCAGCCACAGGAGAGGTCATCTGTCAGGTGGCTGAGGCAGACAAGGTCAGTGGCTGGAACTGCCTTGATACCTGGCCCTGTTCTGTCTAAATACAAGACTTACATCCTCGGTTCCTTGGAGTAATCACTGATCCAATATACAGTTGAATTCAGAAGTTTACATACACCTTAGCCAAATACATTAAAACTCAGTTTTTCACAATTCCTGACATTTAATCCTAGTAAAAATTCCCTGTCTTAGGTCAGTTAGGATCACCACTTCATTTTAAGAATGTGAAATGTCAGAATAATAGTAGAGAGAATGATTTATCTTCTGCTTTTATTTCTTTCATCACATTCCCAGTGGGTCATAAGTTTACATGCACTCAATTAGTATTTGGTAGCATTGCCTTTAAATTGTTTAACTTGGGTCAAACGTTTCGGGTAGCCTTCCACTAGCTTCCCACAATAAGTTGGGTGAATTTTGGCCCATTCCTCCTGACAGAGCTGGTGTAACTGAGTCAGGTTTGTAGGCATCCTTGCTCGCACACGTTTTTTCAGTTTTGCCCACACATTTTCTATAAGATTGAGGTCAGGGCTTTGTGATGGCCACTCCAATACCTTGACTGTGTTGTCCTTAAACCATTTTGCCACAACTTTGGAAGTATGATTGTGGTCATTGTCCATTTGGAAGACCCATTTGCGACCAAGCTTTAACTTCCTGACTGATGTCTTGAGATGTTGCTTCAATATATCCACATAATTTTCCTTCCTCATGATGCCATCTATTTTGTGAAGTTTACCAGTCCCTCCTGCAGCAAAGCACCCCCACAGCATGATGCTGCTACCCCCGTGCTTCACGGTTGGGATGGTGTTCTTCGGCTTGCAAGCGTCCCCCTTTTTCCTCCAAACATAACGATGGTCATTATGGCCAAACAATTATATTTTTGTTTCATCAGACCAGAGGACATTTCTCCTAAAAGTACGATCTTTGTCCCCATGTGCAGTTGCAAACCATAGTCTGACTTTTTTATGGCAGTTTTGGAGCAGTGGCTCCTTCCTTGCTGAGCGGCCTTTCAGGTTATGTCGATTTAGGACTCGTTTTACTGCGGATATAGATACTTTTGTACCTGTTTCCTCCAGCATCTTCACAAGGTCCTTTGCTGTTGTTCTGGGATTGATTTGCACTTTTCGCACCAAAGTACGTTCATCTCTAGGAGACAGAACGCATCTCCTTCCTGAGCGGTATGACGGCTGCATGGTCCCATGGTGTTTATACTTGTGTACTATTGTTTGTACAGATGAACGTGGTACCTTCAGGCGTTTTGAAATTGCTCCAGACTTGTGAAGGTCTACCATTTTTTTCTGAGGTCTTGTCTGATTTCTTTTGATTTTCCCATGATGTCAAGCAAAGAGGCACTGAGTTTGTAGGTAGGCCTTGAAATACATCCACAGGTACACCTCCAATTGACTCAAATGATGTCAATTAGCCTATCAGAAGCTTCTAAAGCCATGACATCATTTTCTGGAATTTTCCAAGCTGTTTAAAGGCACAGTCAACTTAGTGTGTAAACTTCTGACCCACTGGAATTGTGATACAATTAATTATAAGAGAAATAATCTGTCTGTAAACAATTGTTGGAAAAATTACTTGTGTCATGCACAAAGTAGATGTCCTAACCGACTTGCCAAAATTATAGTTTGTTAACAAGAAATCTGTGTTTGGTTGAAAAACGAGTTTTAATGACTCCAACCTACAGTGGGGAGAACAAGTATTTGATACACTGCCGATTTTGCAGAAAATCACATTGTATGATTTTTAAGTAATTAATTTGCATTTTATTGCATGACATAAGTATTTGATACATCAGAAAAGCAGAACTTAATATTTGGTACAGAAACCTTTTTTTGCAATTACAGAGATCATACGTTTCCTGTAGGTCTTGACCAGGTTTGCACACACTGCAGCAGGGATTTTGGCCCACTCCTCCATACAGACCTTCTCCAGATCCTTCAGGTTTCGGGGCTGTCGCTGGGCAATACGGACTTTCAGCTCCCTCCAAAGATTTTCTATTGGGTTCAGGTCTGGAGTCTGGCTAGACCACTCCAGGACCTTGAGATGCTTCTTACGGAGCCACTCCTTAGTTGCCTTGGCTGTGTGTTTCGGGTCGTTGTCATGCAGGAAGACTCAGCCACGACCCATCTTCAATGCTCTTACTGAGGGAAGGAGGTTGTTGGCCAAGATCTCGTGATACATGGCCCCATCCATCCTCCCCTCAATACGGTGCAGTCGTCCTGTCCCCTTTGCAGAAAAGCATCCCCAAAGAATGATGTTTCCACCTCCATGCTTCACGGTTGGGATGGTTTTCTTGGGGTTGTACTCATCCTTCTTCTTCCTCCAAACACTGCGAGTGGAGTTTAGACCAAAAAGCTCTATTTTTGTCTCATCAGACCACATGACCTTCTCCCATTCCTCCTCTGGATCATCCAGATGGTCATTGGCAAACTTCAGATGGGCCTGGACATGCGCTGGCTTGAACAGGGGGACCTTGCGTGCGCTGCAGGATTTTAATCCATGACGGCGTAGTGTGTTACTAATGGTTTTCTTTGAGACTGTGGTCCCAGCTCTCTTCAGGTCATTGACCAGGTCCTGCCGTGTAGTTCTGGGCTGATCCCTCACCTTCCTCATGATCATTGATGCCCCACGAGGTGAGATCTTGCATGGAGCCCCAGACCGAGGGTGATTGACCGTCATCTTGAACTTCTTCCATTTTCTAATAATTGCGCCAACAGTTGTTGCCTTCTCACCAAGCTGCTTGCCTATTGTCCTGTAGCCCATCCCAGCCTTGTGCAGGTCTACAATTTTATCCCTAATGTCCTTACACAGCTCTCTGGTCTTGGCCATTGTGGAGAGGTTGGAGTCTGTTTGATTGAGTGTGTGGACAGGTGTCTTTTATACAGGTAACGAGTTCAAACAGGTGCAGTTAATACAGGTAATGAGAGGAGAACAGGAGGGCTTCTTAAAGAAAAATTAACAGGTCTGTGAGAGCCGGAATTCTTACTGGTTGGTAGGTGATCAAATACTTATGTCATGCAATAAAATGCAAATTAATTACTTAAAAATCATACAATGTGATTTTCTGGATTTTTGTTTTAGATTCCATCTCTCACAGTTGAAGTGTACCTATGATAAAAAGTACAGACCTCTACATGCTTTGTAAATAGGAAAACCTGCAAAATCGGCAGTGTATCAAATACTTGTTCTCTCCACTGTAAGTGTATGTAAACTTCTGACTTCAACTGTAATTGGATAGGTGAAAGCAGGGGTTCCACTAGCCTACATAGCTTGGACCTATGCAGTCATAATGACTACTTCAAGAAAGGGAGGACAGAAGACGGCATTTTCAAAGCATTTGAACAGGCCCCTCACTGTTTCTGTATTCCAACAAAACTACATCCTTAGCATACTAAGACAATGACAAGTTGCCTGAAGCAGAAACATGACAATTAGATGTGGTAGGAGGACGAGAGGGTAAAATAACCAGGGAAAAGGTTAACCTTAACAACAGGTGTAATTAGAGCACTGTCTTGCAGGGGCCAGGTGTGTGACCATCTTATTTATGTTATTACATTGTCGTAATTGAATTACTTGATAAGTTCTTTTTTAAGTTATATAATCTAATATTGCTTGTCTTTTCGTCTCCCTCTGTGGCCTCCTCCCTCTCTCCAGGCAGATGTGGACAAGGCTGTGAAGGCTGCCAGGGAGGCCTTCAGGTTTGGGTCACCATGGCGACGCATGGATGCGTCGGACCGCGGGCTGCTCCTGAGCCGGCTGGCAGATGCAATCGAGAGGGACACAGCCTACCTAGCGGTCAGTGACGCAGTCCCATTACTGCTGGTCAATGGAAATGATTCACTTGAAGTGGTGTTATGAGCGGCTAATTAGATGCACAACATTCCTGGTCTGGCACTCATGCCAAAGAAAGCAAAGTTGTTGGGATTGTATTAGAGTTTACTTGTGTGGCACTGGCACAGTGCTTTGTCTGATGACAAATGTTAGCTTCCAGTGGTGGAAACCTTTTCCCTTTTACCTAGAAATATTATCTTCAAAAAAAGTATGTTCAGATAGATTTATTTGGCTTGTGAACAGCAGCACCATATTTTGCAGAGTCAGTGTATTAGTCCTGTATTCCACAGGTTGCTGACCTGTGCAGCTCCCGCGCTGAAGTCACATGGTAGAGATAGAGACGAAGGGTCACGGCTAGGATCAACACTGAGAAACCGCTGGGGAAGTGGTGTAAAATAATTCCTTAGTGCTGCTCTTCCAAGACATACACAATGCATATTTGTTGGTGTTATGTTACAGGTTTGGCTTGTTTGGTGAAAGTAATAGGGGAAAGGTTATTGTGGTGAAAGGGTTTCTCTGGCCTTGTTTTGATAAAATAATGAACGGCCTCAGCACAGGAAGCTGCCCTACTTTGCCTGGTAAATGAGGCCCTGCTCAAATCAGATTTCCTTTAGCTTACGCAAGGGATTGGTTCTTGGAGAGAGAAACAAACTGCTTAGTTTGTGTCTCTGTGTGTGTGTGTGGGGGGTGGGGTGTGGGGGGGGGGGTGTGTGTATTACAAGAGAGTAGGATTGTTAGGACAGTATTTAGATTGTACTTGATTAACTACTGTCAGATTGGCTTATCAGGGGTACAAGGTCCATCAGGACTGGAAATAACACTGATTCTGTCCACTGAACCGGCCCCAGCTACATGTTAAATATGGATATGGTGTGTATGTGAGAGGGAGTCTGTTCAGAGCCAAGCCAACACCAGTGACTCGTCAGTACTTGTAATTGTTATAAGACCGGCCAATCTGTTGAAGTATGTACAGTCCAATGTCCTCAACATTAACTGTACGTGACTGTAAATGTTGTAGCTAGATACATTTTGTAGTGCGTGTTATGTTGACCACATCTACTCTTTTGTTCCCAAATAAATGGTGCATGGAACTAATCGTTGATTCACTCTGTTGATGATGAGCCAATTCATTCCCTGGGTTGTGTCTTGCTTGTGCAACAGTCTCAAAATATTTGATTCTAATGTGACCTAACTAAAGTGAGGGTTACTGGTGTTTAACTGGACTCTGAACTGATTAACACCCTGTAGCAGAAAATAGTCCCTGTAATTTGATATGATAATGTTATAGTATAACATCTGTTTAGTCCATTAGCAGCATGTTACAGAGCCTACCTCTAAATACATACTGTATGCTGCTGTGGACAACACTGGATATCTATTAGCTCTTTCTAGGAAGGTATAGCAATCTGACATCTTTTTTTAATAAAACAATTTTTTTAGGGGGTAGATCTGCTTTAATATTGCAGATGGCTTCCAGCAATGTAATTGTCTGAATCATTTCCAATCCCCCATATCTTTTTTTAAATTAAAATAAATACAATTTTATAATATTATATTCAAAATAAATAAATGGACAACAACACTTAGGCTTCTACTTCCAGCTTATACATACTATATACATTTTACGGACACAGTATATTTTACTTTAGTTAACTTTTGTTTGTTTTTAATCCCATCCTTCAGCTACTCTCAACCCATCCCATCTATCGCTTCGTTTTGTGTATCAGTTCATAAACCATGTGCCATGGAATCGGTACATCGAAAATCTCTTCCCAACTATTTTGCAATCTATATGGCACAGCTGTCAATTTTTTGGTCCTTAAATGAAACCGGTATACTTTTTTAATTATCACAATTTTCTTTAACCAGGGTCGTCTTTAATGCAGGGCCGACAGACAAGTTCCTTACTTTTTCCCCCTTCCACTTGTCTCGTTTGGGTGTAGGGACTGATCAGAGCCTGAAGGTACGGAGGTGCCGTTCCCCTCACAGCTCCGTAGGCAAGCACCATGGTCTTGTAGCAGATGCGAGCTTCAACTGGAAGCCAGTGGAGTGTGCGGAGGAGCGGGGTGACGTGAGAGAACTTGGGAAGGTTGAACACCAGACGGGCTGGGGCATTCTGGATGAGTTGTAGGGGTTTAATGGCACAGGCAGGGAGCCCAGCCAACAGTGAGTTGCAGTAATCCAGACGGGAGATGACAAGTGCCTGGATTAGGACCTGTGCCGCTTCCTGTGTAAGGCAGGGTCGTACTCTCCGAATGTTGTAGAGCATGAACCTACAGGATCGGGTCACCGCCTTGATGTTAGCGGAGAAGGACAGGGTGTTGTCCAGGGTCATGCCAAGGCTCTTCACACTCTGGGAGGAGGACACAACGGAGTTGTCAACCGTGATGGCGAGATCATGGAACGGGCAGTCCTTCC
The DNA here is from genome assembly GCF_964263955.1 of Coregonus lavaretus. NCBI lineage: Eukaryota > Metazoa > Chordata > Actinopteri > Salmoniformes > Salmonidae > Coregonus > Coregonus lavaretus. The sequence continues at coordinate 56,097,286 of NC_139990.1, read as the reverse complement.
CCGGGAGGAAGAGCAGCTCCGTCTTGCCGAGGTTCAGCTTGAGGTGGTGATCCGTCATCCACACTGATATGTCTGCCAGACATGCAGAGATGCGATTCGCCACCTGGTTATCAGAAGGGGGAAAGGAGAAGATTAGTTGTGTGTCGTCTGCGTAGCAATGATAGGAGAGGCCATGTGAGGATATGACAGAGCCAAGTGACTTGGTGTATAGCGAGAATAGGAGAGGGATGTAATGCTGCAATTAGTTGGTTGTAATATTGGGTAGAGCAGACATTTCCGTATATTTTTGTTAGCTGCATGTGTGACAACTCCACCAGTCGTATTTATGATGTCATTTACAAAGATTTTTTATTTATTTATTTTATTCCAAAAATAATGTTTTTTTAAAATGAATTAGTATATTTGAGTTTAACCATAATATTTGTTGCATTATTTATTATCTTTTCTGGTGGATTAAACTGAAATTGCAACCAACTTTCTATGGCTTGTTTTAAAAATAGTGATATTTTGGAGATTATTTCATTTTAAATAACCGAAAGTGAGAGGTTGTAATCTGAATAAAGGGAAAAAGGCCATTCTTGAACATGGGGTGAGACATTCTTACTAATCTGCTAGAGAACCAGTTCGGATTTAAGTATAACTTTTCTATGACTGAAGCCTTTAGTGAGAGGTCTAATGCTTTAATATTTAATAATCTATGCTCTCCGAATTCATTTTAATTATATAAATAGGCCCTTTTAATTTTCTCTGGCTTGCCGCTCCAAATAAAATTGAAATTATTTTTGCTTGTATAATTTAAAAAACAAGTCACTAGGTGTAGGCAAAGCCATAAGCAAATAGGTAAACTAGATATGACTAAAGAGTTAATCAGGTTGATTTTTCCACAAATAGACAGGTATTTTTCTTTCCATGGTAGCAAGATCTTATCTATTTTTGCTAACTTCTATTAAAATGTATTGTAGTGAGATCATTTCTTCGTTCCGGGATATGAATACAGAGTATGTCCACATCACCATCAGACTATTTTATTGGTAAACTACACAGTAATGTAAAAGTTGTATTTTTTAGTGATCCAATACATATTATAAACTGGGTGGTTCGAGCCCTGGTTGCTGATTGGTTGACAGCTGTGGTATATCAGACCGTATACCACGGGTATGACAAAACATTTTATTTTTACTGCTCTAATTAAGTTTTTAACCAGTTTATAATAGCAATAAGCCACCTCAGGGGTTTGTGGTAAATGGCCAATATACCACGGCTAAGGGCTGTGTCCAGGCACTCTGTGTTGCGTCGTGCATAAGAACAGACCTTAGCCGTGGTATATTGGCCGTATACCACACCCCCTCATGCGTTATTGCTTAAATATAGTACACTTATCATAATTTGGTTGTAATCCAGAGAGGTTAGAAAACGTATTTAGATCCTCTATAAGGCTGTGGAGGGATCCAAATTGTGGCTTTAAAAGAAAACAACATGAATCATCAGCGTACAATGACACCTTTGTTTGACAATGTTACGTAATACAGAATGCAGCCTTGCTACTATCTGTCCTCAATCAACCTTTATTATTTAGGCCATGGCGGAACTCTGTTGACACTTTTACCTTATTTTGCCATAGGAACTGGAGACCCTGGACAATGGGAAGCCCTATGCTGTGTCCTACAGTGTGGACGTGCCCATGGTGGTCAAGTGCCTCAGGTCAGTCACAGTAATATAAAATGCAGTGTGTGTGAGCAGTGGAATGAACGCATGCATTTTATCCTTGGGGGATGGGGCTTTCAGCTCGACTGCCCCCAGCCTCTGGAATGCCCTCCCGGACCACCTGAAGGCACCACAGACGCTGGGCTCCTTTAAAACGGCCTAAAGACCTTTCTAGGCTTTCTGTTGATAGCTGTGCTCCTTGGTGACCTTGTCCCTTGTAGCGTCAGCTGTGTTCTTTGTCAGTTGCCTTCTAAAATTCTATTTGGTTGTTATTTTATGCACTTTGAGATTATTCTGTATAATGAAAAGCGCTTTACAAATGTAATACATTATTATTATTATTATTAATATTAATATTATTATTATTATTACTTTCTGCAAACCAAAATGTATGAGTTGTCATAAATCTTAAGTGCCAGATGTGGCATTCTGCTATATGGCTGAATGTTTGTTACATTTGTAAGTGTGTGTGAAGTTGTAGGGAGAGGCAGAGACAGAATGATGGGGAAAGAGAGGGGCAAAAGAGGGTGAGAGTGACTGTGAATTAGTTCTTACAAGAATGTGACTGCAGACTGCCAAAGCTCCCTTATTTGATTGGCTGGCACCCAGCACCATGACCTAGACTGCTTACTGTATACTCACTGTGGATCCAATCACTATCTCAATCTACTGCAGGTGTGCTTGTTTACCTTTCAAAGGATTGTAAATAGACTCATTTACAGTTTCCTTTGAAAACAAATCCATTAACGGTCAAAGATACATTGTCCTCATTTCCTTCTACTCTTGATATCTGAAACTATAGTTGCTGCAGTTCTCTTTCATAATAAACATGTATACATGGTAGCCCTACTGAGGAGTCTAGTGTCCTCCTGGTATTTACTGAATATGGAATGTAGTAATTACTTATTTAGTGCAGTTGAGAAATATTGACATCCCCCATATCCCTTTTGATGTATCTGAAAGGTGTAAGATTTTTGAGGATTCTTGAGTCCAAGTGTTTACTGTCTCTGTGTGTATGTGTGTGCACAGGTACTATGCAGGCTGGGCAGATAAGTGGGAGGGGAAGACCATTCCCATTGATGGAGACTTCTTCTGCTACACCCGTCATGAGCCCATCGGTGTGTGTGGCCAGATCATACCGGTGAGTGAGTGAAGGAGCTGTTCAGGGGTTAACGACGGATCTTGATGAATCTTAAGCTGTTCAGGGGTTAGGGATGGACCTCCTTGATGAATCCTAAGCTGTTCAGGGGTTAGGAATGGACCTCCTTGATGAATCCTAAGCAGTTCAGGGGTTAGGAATGGACCTCCTTGATGAATCCTAAGCTGTTCAGGGGTTAGGAATGGACCTCCTTGATGAATCCTAAGCTGTTCAGGGGTTAGGGATGGACCTCCTTGATTAATATTAAACTGTTCAGGGGTTAGGAATGGACCTCCTTGATGAATATTAAGCAACATTCTCAGTAGTTCATGTTCAAATTTGGTATTTCTAACCAGCTAACATGTCACTAGTGTATTACCAGCGTTTCCATTTTGTGGCCCCTTTCCTCTTGCCTGTGAGAACTGGTGTGTTTGCTCAGTCTGTCATGGTGAAAGAGACTGGAGAGGAAACAAGAGCTGGCAGAGCAGTTTCAGTGAGCTGGCTTCAGTCCCACCAGCCAATGGGAGGAGGGAGGGATAGGGATCATTTAAGGTGAAACCCTGCCTCCAAAACCTGGCAGGGCTGCAAGGCTGTTTTGTATAAATATAGTGGCAGCCTGGACTTTAATGTGTCGAGTGCATGCATGGATTTATGTCTATGCACGCGTTTATGCACACGTTTGATATGGTCTGTATTTACCATTCACTCTCTTCCTCCCTCTGTCTTCCCTCAGTGGAACTTCCCTCTGCTGATGCAGGCATGGAAGCTGGGCCCAGCTCTGGCTACAGGCAACACAGTGGTGATGAAGGTGGCTGAGCAGACCCCCCTCACTGCCCTGTATGTGGCCAGTCTCATCAAGGAGGTTGGTACACAAACACACACGTACACACACATATACCACACACACACCCTCCTTACCACACTTAGCACAGTTTCAATGAAGTATGCACAACTCTAGTACATTTGTCTTTCTCTCTCTCAGGTTGGTTTCCCTCCAGGTGTGGTGAACATCCTGCCTGGTATGGGTCCATCTGCTGGTTCTGCCATCGCCTCCCACATGGATGTGGATAAGGTGGCTTTCACAGGATCTACTGAGGTAAGACAGAGAGCCCATACCTCAGGCAGCTCAAAGAACTGAGTCGCTGTTTAGTAATCTTAGATGATTAACCAATCCCATGACACCTGCATAAATCATATAATCTCAGAAATGAAAATCAACCACCTGCAAGTGCCCAATTGTATGTCTATTTGGATATACTGTATGTGCTGATATTTCTTTCAAATGGCCAATGTGTTTTGGCGTATTAGTGTGTGAATGAGAATGAGCCCTGTGCTGTCTAAGCAGCTCCATGCTCTATGTGTCCAGGTAGGTCACCTGATCCAGCAGGCATCTGGCTCAAGCAACCTGAAGAAGGTCACTCTGGAGCTGGGAGGAAAGAGTCCCAACATAATCATGTCTGATGCAAACAGTGAGTATGGCTCCTGGCTGCTTTACTTTTTAGATGGGCATCCAGTTAGAAATATGAAAAGAATGGGAACACTTAATTTATAGTCTGCTACAGATTATTTAGCAATATCTTCAACAAAGCGTGGTGTCCGTTTTATTTATCAAGTATCAATTGCAACAGGCAGCTGCTACTTTTACAGCGAAGGACATCTACCAAAGGAGGCTGATGGGATGAGCTATAGGAGGAAAGCCTCATTGTAATGGCTGGAATGGAATCAATGGAACGGAGTCAAACATGTGGTTTCCATAATGAGCCCATTATCCCATCAGCCTCCTCTGACTAAGGTGTGTGCATGTTTGCCTGTGTGTGTCTTATTTGTTGTATTGTGATTGCTGTGTCTGACTTAGCCGATATGTTTCGACTTGAGGTTCAGCAGTAAATAAACCTTCCCCTTCAAGTCGAAACCTAGCTCAGCCATTTTTTAAAACTAGTTTTTTAAACTGCCTTTTTCATCAGCATGCTAGGCTAGCTAATGCTAAAGCAGCCCATTGGATTCCACAACACTTCCGGCAGCTACCCACCCCAAGGCCCAGTGTCAATTTCATGGAATCCAATGCTGCAGAACCTCAAGTCGAAACATATCAGTTATGTATGACTGTGTGTTCTCTCTCTCTCTTTCTGCAGTGGCGGAGGCGGTGGAACAGTCCCACTTTGCCCTGTTCTTTAACCAGGGCCAGTGCTGCTGTGCCGGCTCCCGTACATACGTGCAGGACACCATCTATGATGAGTTTATGGAGCGCAGCGTGGAGCGGGCCAAGAGCAGGGTGGTGGGAGACCCCTTCAACATGAAGACTGAGCAGGGACCCCAGGTTAGAAATGGTGCACAAACACACCCAGACGAGTAGAGGAGGAGTTGAAGATGCACACCCAAACATAAGACACTGGATGAAAATAGAAGAGCTGCACACTCTATCGTACTCAAGTAACTGTGGTACCAGCATTTCCAAATGCAGAGGCTTTGTCAGAAAACAACTACAAGAACGCACTTGCATGCATACATATACACAAGCACTTGTAGTCTGGTTTTGGTTAACACATTAATAAGGCACCCACTTACAAGCTCTATAAAACGGTTCCCTATCTAGGTGGACGAGGAACAGTTCAAGAAGATTCTGGGCTACATCAGCAGTGGGAAGCGTGAGGGGGCCAAACTGATGTGTGGGGGAGGGGTGGCTGCAGACCGTGGCTACTTCATCCAACCAACCATCTTTGGAGATGTCCAGGATGACATGACCATCGCCCGTGAGGAGGTACAGCATGGCAGTGTCATTATTAACAACTCACTCTTCATGAAACTGGCTGTCAAGATCCACCATTTTGGCTCTTGGGGCTGCCTTGACAGAATCCCCCTAATGGCTATACCCATGAAAATGAAAAGGAAAGCCTGTATATTTTGGTTGTCTAAAGTATATTTGTGTGGCTATTTTAAAGCTAGAATCCTTATTTGCTACATTCATTTTTGAACTTGTAAATTAATGATATATACCAATTGATTCTTAAAGAATCGATCGTATAAATGCCTCATGAGCTTAGTTCAACTGTTATACCCCATCAGAACCCAAAATATAAGCTTGTTTTACTCCAGTGTTTGGAAACAACAAATGTAAACAAACACTGTATAGCCTCAAAACAAGGTTAAAACTATACATGTGATATCATGGATGGTTAGTCCTTGCATCCATTGCTCTGTCTATGAATTTGAGTGGTTACATTTTTCCAGCCCCATCCCTTAGCTTTTTAGCGAAACTGGGGCGAGGAGAACACTTTGTTTCAATTAAGTATTCTAGCTTTAAGGAAAGTAACCAGACAAGATCATACATGTGTAACATGTTCTCATTAGAGAAAATATCTCTTTAGGTTAGATTCTTTACATTCCTTTCTCCTCTATAATATTGATTGTCTCTCCCTGCCTGTGTCTGTGTTCAGATCTTTGGGCCGGTGATGCAGATCCTGAAGTTTAAGACTCTGGAGGAGGTGGTTGAGAGAGCCAATGACACAAAGTACGGCCTGGCAGCTGCTGTCTTCACCAAAGACATCGACAAGGCCCACTACATCTCTAACGGACTCCGCGCTGGCACTGTCTGGTACGCTGATTTCTAGCTTACATTATTTTACATTACGTCCATCAAATTGTCAATTTCTTTCCGTAGCATTATGGTCCAGAAGTTGGCTGAAGTTGACCTATTATAATCTGCTAATTGTGTGTGTGGTTTGTCCATTTCTTTCTGCTTAGGATTAACTGTTATGATGTGTTTGGAGCACAAGCCCCCTTCGGTGGCTACAAATATTCTGGTAACGGTCGTGAGCTGGGAGAGTATGGCCTGGACAACTACACTGAAGTGAAAACAGTAAGGACCCTATCACCACCACACACACTACTGTAGGATCAAATGTTCAGGCCACATACGTAAATGTATGAACGCTGTTGCAACGTTACATATGTAATAAACAGCAACATCTCACAAGCAACTGTATGTATGTTCACAAAATGTGTTAATATCAAAGCTTCAAAAACATATTTTATTCTTTTACCTCAGGTAACAATCAAGGTCCCTCAGAAAAACTCGTAAAGACATCTGAACTCTGCCTCCAATCAAGGAAACTAACTGACTATAGGAAGGCTCTATGGGACTAAATCAGCCTTCATTTAGTTTATCCTCAGTTATTGTTGGACTTTGTGTTACTTAGCCTCTGTACGCAGCTCTAACTTCATGTAAAGAATGTCCAAACAAGATGAGAAAACAATTACAGGCATGTTGCTGTTAGTTTACCACCAGCTTGTTGTACAGCCTTGTCAAACTTCAACAGCTTATTTTAAGCACTTCATTGAGCACACCATAATATTTCAAAATACATATTTCAGTCATTATGTTCATCCTATTTTAATATGGTGAATCCCTGCTACAATTCAGAGTATTTTAGTACTCTTGTAGATTAAAAGTGTGAACTTTGAAAGGATTTTGGATAATAAATGCACTTGATACACGCTGTTACTTGCTTTTAACCTACCGTTTTCTGATTGGACACAAAAAAATAATTTAGAAAGTGTTGTATTAATGGGAAAACAATTTTAAATGCTTTTAAGGAGGAAAACAGTATGGGATTACAAAATATAGATAGACTGAAAAGAAACAAAACACAGTAGAGGCAGTTCTAGTGCCACACAACACGGGTCATATGACATTATCAACATCTGTACATTATCTAGGTTGAAGTGTGTAACTCTGGATTGCGGTTTGAAAATAGGCTGCTGTATTACGCTCAGGTGTAACGATAATGATATAGCATTTAGGGAAGAAGTAACCAAAGAGAATACCATACAGACTGCACAACACAGAGAAAGGATTGACGGAGAGTGTGTGCTTTCCTTTGGTAGACAGGTGCACCGTCAGAGAGATGACCCAAGAGATGAAGAAGATAAGCAAGCTGAAAGTGATGGATTTACCCTCGTTGTAGTTTTTGGGCAGGTCAGTTCCCATGTAGGCAAAGCTAAAGCATGCAATACCCAGCAAACCTGCAAACAGTACTATCAAATAAAAGATGGGGAGGACTCCATATGTGCAATCCAAAATGACCTCGCTATACAATGTTATCTGATTGGTCCTGGGTCCTTCAATGGCTATCCACAAAGTGCACAGAAACAGCATTATGACAGTGGTTGTGATAATAGTGATCCACTGTCCACCATGCTTGACCCAGAAATCATATGCTTTGGGTAGTTTGGCAGCCATTTTGAAGATACAGACAATCTGGAAGGAGCGAACAGCGAGACAGGACAGGCAGGCGACATAGAAGACTATAAACACAGAATTGCGTAAGGTGCAGATGGCCTCCGTGGGTTTGCCGATGTAGAGAAAGACGCTAATGGAGGACATGGACAAGCAACACAACATGAAGAAGCAGAGCCTCCCACCGGCTGACTTCACCACAGGGGTGTCCTTCTTACAAAGGAACAGAACCAAGATGGCAATTGAGATGACGATGATGGAGCTGGCCTGGAACATCAGAAAAATGACCAACGGAGCATCGGAATGCAGATACTCTATAGTGCGCTTAGTGCATGATGTACTGCCATTCCTGGCCCACTCATCCGTTTGGCATGCTATGCAGCTGTAGGGATCGGCTGTTGGGGGAGATAGGGAAGAGAAAGTCTGGGTGATAGATGCTAATATGTGTACAGATAACCATCATTCTTGTCATGTGATTCATAGGTCATACAGTGCCCTCCACTAATATTGGCACTCTTGGTAAATATTAGCAAAACGGGCAGTGAAAAAAATGTCTTTGCTGTTTATCCTCTTGGTCTTTCATTCAAAATATTCACAAAAATCGAACCTTTAATTGAAGTAAAATGATTGAAAAGAATGAATGTGAAATAAATGAAAAAAAAAATCTCCAAAACATGTGTGCCACAATTATTGGCACCGCTAGAAATTCTTATAAGTATATTCCCATTCATATTTTATGTTTTTAAGTTCACCTGAGTGATTAGGAACACTTAAGTGGTAAGCCTTGACTTCCTGTTTCACTGGGGTACAAATATGAGGTGACACACAGGCCAAGTTCCCATAGTCATTCATCACTATGGGAAAGACCCGAGAATACAGTAATGATGTGCGACAAAAGGTTGTTGAGCTGCACAAATCAGGAAATGGCTATAAGAAAATAGCTTAATGGTTGAAAATGGCCATTTCCACTATCAAGGCAATAATTAAGAAGTTCAAAGCAGCTGGAGATGTTAACAATCGGCCTGGAAGAGGACGTGTGTCTATATTGACCCCACACACAGTGAGGGGGATGGTTAGAGTGGCCCAAAAATCTCCAAGGATCACAGCTAGAGAATTGCAGAAAGTCTCCAAAACGACTATCAGATGCCACCTACATAACTACAAGTTGTTTGGGAGGGTTGCCATAAAAAGCCTTTGCTGTCATCAAACAACAAACTCAAGCACCTACAGTTTGCCAAACGTTACTGGAACTTGCAATGGGACTGGGTTCTATGGTCAGATGAAACCAAAATAGAGCTTTTTGAAAACAAACACCAGAGGTGGGTTTGGCGTAGACAGAAAGATAGCCATGCAGAAAAGTACCTCATCCTCACTGTGAGTATGGTGGTGGATCTTTGATGTTGTGGGGCTGTTTTTCTTCCAAAGGCCCTGGACAACTTGTTAGGATACATGGTATCATGGACTCCATCAAGTACCAGCAGATATTAAATCAAAACCTGACTGCCTGTGCTAGGAATCTTAAACTGGGCCGTGGTTCGATCTTCAAGCAGGACAATGATCCAAAGGACACCTCAAAATCAACACAAAAATGGTTAACTGACCACAGAATCAATGTTTTGCCATGGCCATCCCAGTCCCCTGACCTAAACCCAGTACTTAAGTAGTACTTTAAAGTATTTTTACTTAAGTAGTTTTTGGGGGTATCTGTACTTTACTTTACTATTTATATTTTTGACAACTTTTACTTCACTACATTCCTAAAGAAAATAATGCACTTTTTACTCCATACATTTTCCCTGACACCCAAAAGTACTTGTTACATTTGGACAGGAAAATGGTCAAATTCACGCACTTATCAAGAGAACATCCCTGGTCATCCCTACTACCTCTGATCTGGCGGACTCACTAAACACAAATGCTTTGTTTGTAAATTAATGTCAGAGTGTTGTAGTGTACCCCTGGCTATCCGTAAATAAATAAAAAACAAGATTGTGCTGTCTGGTTTGCATAATATAAGGAATTTGAAATTATTAATACTTTTACTTTTAATACTTAAGTACATTTTAGCAATTCCATTTACTTTTGATACTTAAGTATATTTAAAACCAAATCCTTTTAGACTTTTACTCAAGTAGGATTTTACTGGGTGACTTTCACTTGAGTAATTTTCTATTAAGGTATCTTTACTTTTACTCAAGTATAACTTTTGAATACTTTTTCCACCACTGCCGAGGCCCACAAGCTTGGGCCTTGGAATCTGAAGGATCTGGAAAGATTCTGAATGGAGGAATGGTCTCAGATCCCTTGCCATGTGTTCTCCAACCTCATTACGCATTATAGGAGAAGACTCAGAGCTGAAGGGGTGCCAATAATTGTGGCACACATATATTTGATTATGATAAGAATTTATTTTTTCTTTCAATTATTTTACTTTAATTAAAGGTTAGATTTTTGTGAATATTTTGAATGAAAGACCAAGAGGATAAACAAGACATTTTTTTCACAGCCCGTTTTGCTGATATTTACCAAGGGTGCCAATATTAGTGGAGGGCACTGTAAATGGTGCCAGGTGTTCTTCCTGACCGCTTGACCTGTCCAGGAAAGACTCCAGGCAATAACAGAAAGTCATGTTGCTCTGTACCTGTGTGGTTGATGTACTTTCCATCAGAGCAGATCTCACATTCAAAACAGCAGGCGTGGAAGCCAGGTTGAACTCTTCTGGAGCCAAATGTACACTCACTAGAACACTGCAGGACTGGAGCCTGCAAGAAGTAGGAACAGCTTAAAATAGCACTGTGGAAAAGACCAGCATCAGTTATCACTAATTTGAATACCACTCAGTGTTTTGATGGTGTGTAATGTATACTCACATGCTTTTGAAGAATTTTGTACTAACCTTTGTGCCCTCAAACCAATGTATGAGAGTTTCATTTATATGGAAGCTTGGTGTGGGGTTGGTGAAGTATGAGCCAATGTCCACATTAGAACATGTTCCATATTTGCAGTCCCAGTGTACAATGTCGTAATGAGCCGGTGGGTCCCCGTTCTCATCAAACTCTATACTTTGATTGTCCAATTTGAATTTGACCAGTTTTAGTGCCTCAGTGACCTGGGAATGCAAGACGAAATAGTAAACTTAAACGATAACGTCAATTACTAATCATATTTTTGGTGATGTGGTTGACCATAAGGCTTCATGTTGAAGGAGATGCAGCGCACTTACCATGTAAGGATAAGCGATGATTTCTGAGTTGGCACAGTTCCGTGTCCCACACTGCAAAGTATTGTGGAGTGCATGAGCCACAGCATACACTGCAGAGTAGATTACAAAGCTGTATGTCGGGTCCTCTCCAATAATTGTCTGGGCACTGGTAGAGATGCAGTCAGGGCAAATCTGACCACATCTTTCCTTCAAGTCCATGTCAGTGCATTCATTCTCATGTCTGGATGTTACTGTGTTGTTAATGAACTCATCAAATCCTCTCAGGTCCTTGTGCCTCTGGACAGTGACACCTAAAACCGTCCCTATGCTCTCAATCTGACTCTTCTTGATCAACTCTTTGTTCATAGACCATGTCTCACTAGCGATCCATATCTTCTCCTTCACTCTGAGATCTATGGCCTTCTGGATGAAAGGAATGACAAACTCCACATTGGCAAAGACTACAATAACCCGGACATTGAACATGGCTATGTTGTTGAATAGACGCCCTATTAAGGATTGGTTTTGGGGAATGGTGTCTTGGTAAGCCAAACAGATGTTAGCTGGTCTAATCTCATCCTGAAAAACTGTCAAGGCATCTCTGCTGTAGTCATTGTCACCACCGATGAAAGCCACCCAGTTCCAGTTAAACTGTTGGAGTATACGGACTATAGCCTCCACCTGATATTTGTCGCTGGGAATGGTTCGGAAAAAGGAGGGAAATCTGGTTTTGTAGCTTAGTTGGACACTTGATGCCCCATGAGTCACCTGTTGAAGTAAAACATAAAACGATAATGTTTTTGTGAGAACAAGGATTGTCATATTTGAACAAGCATGCAATGCCCTTCATATCCATTCCCTTAACTACTTTACAGCATTATTCAAATCATTACAGTACAAGGCAGCTACTGTATAAATAGCATCATTATGAGGTTATATTGTGTCATAAAATACTACTTACCATTGGAATCATCTCCGACATATACAGAGGGGCGACACTGATGGTTTGGCTGCTTCCAAACGGGCCAGTGACTGAGATGACTTTAGGTCTGTAGGATGTTCCGTTCCACACAGGGATGGCTCCTCCTCCCTTTTGGGTCAGAAAGTCCAGAGCAGCCCAATAACTGAGCAAGTCAGAGCAGTAGTCGAAAATCTCATAGCCCAGGCTCACACCAGGCAACAGCTCTGTGGAGTTGTTGATCTCTTCAATAGCAAACCTCATGACTTGGATCTGCTGGTAGCTTGCTGAGGAAAATTTAAACCTTGGATGTAGAATAAAAGGTTGCATAGGTTTATTGTCAAAATGTGTGCAAAAACATTTGACATTTACCGTATAATTTTTTTCTGGTGGTGAAAGCAGACTTCGCCTTACCTGTGACATTGAAATGTTTCAGGTTTTCTGTTCTCAGTATCAGCCGCTGTATCAGTCACTCCATACTTCTCATGCAGCTGGAATAGTCCTCCCAGAATGTAGTCTCCATCCAGACTGAGTTGTGGTAAAGAGGAGCATGTGTCACTTTGTTTCATCAGGTGAAATGACACCATCATCACAAGAAACAGCATTGTAGGTTTCTAAGTAAGAGTGAGTTGTTAGATCAGAGGCTGAAATTCTCTCCGTCTACTGAGTTGACAGATAATAATCATCTTTCACTCTGTTTTACATGTTGCGTTACTTCCTTGTTTGTGTTCCGTGCCTCAGATACCTGGATAACCACATCCATCTATCCATGGTCAGGCTATTATGGAAACATGTCGAGGTTTATGAAAATGTCTGTCAGGTCTTTCACACATCCCTTTATACAAAATAGACATTTCCACCAGAGGAGGCTGGTGGGAGGAGCTATAGGAGGACAGGCACATTAATGGATGGAATGGAATAAACAGTAGCGGTGAGTGGGTAAAATCACTGGGGAAGCCAAACCAGAAAAAAAAAGTCATATTACAACCTGTGTGTTGCAATAATTAAGTTGTTTGCTCTGTAACCCGTTAGTTCATATGCCTTGCCACTGTGATATATAGGCCTAAGGCCGAGACAATAAGAAGACACTGGCAGAATAAATTCAACCACACCTTTGTTTCATCACAAAACCGGAGAGCAACCGCTGTCTGGTGAAGTCCACAAAGCATATTGCATGTAACAAACAGTTACATGACCTACAGCATGGTCAAGCAAGTTAATGTTTCTGACATTTTAGGACCACTAAACAACTATTGATTTAGAACCACGCAAAGAAAACATGAGCTGCCTCCACTATTCCAGCACCATTTCAACATCATCAAATCACTTGTGCTTAGTATAATACAGTGACAACTAAAAGACACCAAAAATTCTGTGTGCATGCGTGCGCGTTCGTGCAAATAGAAAAAACATGTTGACTCACCCTACATGTAGAGAAACGCCAATGCCATCCTCCTCTCTTTCATGTTGACGAAACGATCTATCACTCTGTCATACAGTAGACGCTTTCATTTTTTGTTGTCCTAGGCTACCTGTCTAAAATGCTTGCTCGCTAGCCTAATTTCCTTTCATGGGAAATGTTACCTAGTTAACATTAGCCTTCTACGTCTAGCTACATATTGAACTTCCATCCTCTCTGGCCAGGGGCACAATGTATGAATTTATGGTTGGATCAGAATCGCCATTATAATCATTGGCCAGTACAGAGAATTAAGTAAAACCACAAGTCCAAATCCCTATCTCCATCCATGGCTAATTTAGGAAAGGGCCCATTTTAGCTAGCTAGCTAGCCACCAGAGGACAACAACACAATGAGATTCACAACGAGTTTCTGTCAATGATGTATGCTCTCAATGCAATGTGATTGGAGTGAAGCCAAATCCAAAACGGGCTTCCCTTGACACTTTTTTTTTGTGCACCAGGACCATTCACAGTTGAGCGCAACACTGATTGGCTATTATTTTATACTTTTTTTTATCATCAAGAGAGGCCAAATGCTCGCTGGCTTACCTTGCATTCAATGCCACTATTTTGGACCAGACAGCATCAGATAGATGACCTACACAGAGACAGAGGGGCGCTGTTTAGCTCGCTCTGATGTTTTCTCCAGTGAGATACAGAGTGACAAAATAAATTATTTTATGTTTCTTTTTTTCTTGGTCAAATGTTTTGGGAAGCCTGGCTTCCCTTGGCATCCATGAATACACGCCACTGGGAATAAATGGAACGGTATCAAACATGGAAACCACAATGAGCTGATCCGTCTATACAGTGCATTCGGAAAGTATTCAGGCCCCTTGACTTTTCACATTTTTGTTACGTTACAGCCTTATTCTAAATTGTATTAAATCATTTTCCCCCCTCATCAATACCCCATAATGACGAAGCAAAAACAGGTTTAGAAATTCTTGAAAATGTATTTTTTTAAATAAAACACTGATATCACATTTACATAAGTATTCAGACACTTTACTCAGTACTTTGTTGAAGCACCTTTGGCAGCGATTACAGCCTATTTTCAGGTTTCTCCAGAGATGTTCGATCAGGTTCAAGTCCGGGCTCTGGCTGGGCCACTCAAGGACATTCAGAGACTTGTCCTGAAGCCACTCCTGTGTTGTCTTGGCTGTGCGCTTAGGGTCATTGTCCTGTTGAAAGGTGAACCTTCACCCCAGTCCGAGGTCCTGAGTGCTCTGGAGCAAGTTTTCATCAGGGATCTCTCTGTACTTTGCTCCGTTCATCTTTCCCTCGATCCTGACTAGTCTCCCAGTCCCTGCTGCTGAAAAACATCCCCACAGAATGATGCTGCCACCACCATGCTTCACCGTAGGGATGGTGCCAGATTTCCTCCAGACGTGACGCTTGGCATTCAGTTCAATCTTGGTTTCATCAGACCAGAGAATCTTGTTTCTCATGGTCTGAGAGTCTTTAGGTGCCTTTTGGCAAACACCAAGCGGGCTGTCATGTGCCTTTTCCTGAGGAGTGGCTTCCGTCTGGCCACTACCATAAAGCCCTGATTGGTGGAGTGCTGCAGAGATGGTTGTCCTTCTGGAAGGTTCTCCCATCTCCACAGAGGAACTCTGGAGCTCTGTCAGAGTGACCATCAGGTTCTTGGTCACCTCCCTGACCAAGGCCATTCTCTCCCAATTGCTCAGTTTGGTCGGGCAGCCAGCTCTAGGAAGAGTCTTGGTGATTCTAAACTTCTTCCATTTAAGAATGATGGAGGCCCCTGTGTTCTTGGGGACCTTCAACATTTACATTTACGTCATTTAGCAGACGCTCTTATCCAGAGCGACTTACAAATAGATGCTGCAGAAATGTTTTGGTACCCTTCCCCAGATCTGTGCCTCGACACAATCCTGTCTTGGAGCTCTCCTTCGACCTCATGGCTTGGTTTTTGCTCTGACATGCACTGTCAACTGTGGGACCTTATATAGACAGGTGTGTCCCTTTCCAAATCATGTCCAATCAATTGAATTTACCACAAGTGGACTACAATCAAGTTGTAGAAACATCTCAAGGATGATCAATGGAAACAGGATGCACCTGAGCTCAATTTTGAGTCTCATAGCAAAGGGCCTGAATACTTAAATAAGGTATCTGTTTTTTGCAAACATTTCTAAAAACCTGTTTTTGCTTTGTCATTATGGGGTATTGTGTGTAGATTGATGAGGATTTTTATTTATTTCATCCATGTTAGAATAAGGCTGTAACGTAACAAAATGTGGAAAAAGTCAAGGGGTCTGAATACTTTCCAAATGCACTGTAGGTCCTCCCACCAGCCTCCTGATTTCCACACAGTTTTTAAACCCAGAGGCGCAACATCGCGAGACATCCGGGAACACTTGCGAAACAGCCAAAGCAGACCAGGCCAGGGTTTGGTGTTTGAGAAGTCAATGAGAGAAGTGAAAAATTCTTCCTTAGTTAATTTTCTCTAAATCTAAAGGCACAACCTAGATTCGAGCCAGTGTTTTAAGTATTACATTTACATTTTACATTTGTCATTTAGCAGACGCTCTTATCCAGAGCGATTTACAGTTAGTGAGTGCATACATTTTGTCATACTGTAGTTGAACATGTTAATACGCCAACCTCGTGAGTGACAAGATTTCATTTTTCGTCAAAAACAACTTTATGTTTAAGGAGTACCTTTGACTTGACGGCCTACACATGCGCAGTTCGGTGCAAGACCTCATTGCATTTTGGTACACTAGAAGTACATTCATTTCCAATGGGACGCTGTGTTTGCATTGCGTTGCAGAGGCAGTTGCAGGGCGTTCTGTGTGGTGCATACGCTGGATTTATCGAACGTTTGCGTCAAACTGTATGCGTGGACGGCTGGACAGAAATGGTAGGGGAAGGTGAATATTGAACTTTTGTTGCACAAATATCCAGATGATGCTGCGTACCATTTTACGCAAAGACACTGTCGGTGTGATCGAATCGTAAGACTCGATGACGAGTTTCTGCACAAGTTTAGCTAGCCAACTTCGCCATGACATTGCCTACAAGCGTTATCTGGGATTTTTTTGGATAAGTAGGTCTACTATGCTGAAAGAGTCAAGTATGTGTGTGCGACAGTGTGAGTGAAAGTTCTCCAACACTGTACTATGCAATTTACATATGCTCATCATTCATTTGCATGTGAAAGGTACTGTTCATGCACAACTTGTTGCCATCCCCACAAAATAGCTTGAAAGAGTTTTACATCAGTCCTGCCTAGGGTTGCATGTAGTGACCAAGATTGCTTCGATAGACATGGCAGCTCTGTTTCTAGCTCCTAATGCTAAATATGTGTATGCGACCAATACAATTTGATTTGAAAGGGAGGGTATTTTACTGGTAACTTTCAAAGTTTACCAGTAAACTGCCAGAAGTTTGGTAATTTCAAGTTTCTTTTGAATTTTATCACAGGACATCTAGTGGCCTTTTTGGGTACTTCAGATTATCAAAGGTGTCTATCTCTGGCCCTGTGTGGACTCATCACATGTAAAATATATAAAATAAAGAACATTATTAAAATGTTTTCATAGTATGACAAAGCTGTAAACATGATCCTAAATATAAACCATCAACCCGGTGAATGCAATTGGTGTTTAATATGAGGATTTCCACATTAAATATCCTTTTTTTTTTTTACACACTTATTTTTGTTAATGTTTTGGCACCAAACTGGTGACAGTTGTGAAAAAACGTTATTTAAAATAATGCCATTTTTTCGATTTTTTCATTAATTAGGCTATTTTCTCATTAACCATATGGTGTATCCACTAGAAACTCATGGACAATATGTACCCAGGTATAAAAATAAAACACTATGAATGCATTTTTTAAAAAGTTATTAAAGTATAGATTACCTGTTAATTACCAAAATTACAGAATGTTCCAGGAACTTTGGTAAATTACCAGTGGCTTTGCAACCCTAATCCTGCAGTCTTCCCGCTCTCTGAGCTCCCTGTCATTTTTTGTGTGTAAAATAGTTGTACCTTTCAGAGAACGCCATATGTTTACATCTTCAATATGCACCCCCCCCCCCCCCCCAAAAAAAAAGATGTATCCCTCAAATGCCCAGCTACCATGAAAACGTTGAGCTTTGTTCATTGCTTATAACAATTCAAGTGTAATTTAATATTCAATCATACAAGGACACTTTGGTGTAATTCTTCTCATGAAATATTTCATTTAAGTTCATTTATGTCAATGTTCCAATAGGGACAGAAGTTTCCAGCACAACAAGCTTGTCCTGAAAATAAGAAAAAGGTCCATTTTAAAACAGCTGGTATGAAATGAACACTTGAAATGATTGAAACTGAAACTGACATTAAAACTCAAGTAGGCGGCATTGAAACATTCACTAGACTAGATGAAAACTAACCTTTGTGGATGGTTTCCAAAACCTCCCCAGCTCCTCCTCCTCTAGGGCTGGTCCTTGGTATTCTTCTCTCCACTCGGCAGGCTCCACGTACCCCTGCAGAAACACTGCCGCTTCGTCCTCCAAAGGCATCTGTCCAACCCCCACTATCTTAACCTTCGACCCTTCTCCCCCAGCAACCTGCTCCTTAACTTTCTTTGACACCTCAGCATTCGTGGTGACGACACTCAACATGTTCCACTGATCTACCTCTTTAACCATCACAGTATTTCCCTCAGAAATATTGCCAATCTTGACCTCCTCAGGTACATGTTCCAAAGTTACACTTTCTGTCACTTGGTCTGTGCCATTCTCTACAGCCTCCACATCAATCACCTTCTCAGCCCGTTTGTCCTCAATCACCTCCTCCACTTCTTTTCTGGCTAACACCCCCTCTCACTCCTATAACTGTCCCTTCCTGCGCCCCCTCTTCCACCACCTCTACCTTATTCATAACAGCGACTGACATGTTTTTCTCCTCCTCCCCCCAAGGAGTGACTGGCAAGCTTTTAAACTTCACCTTCTCCTCCACTCTATAAGTGACTGCCAAGGTCTCCTCCACCCTTTCCTCACTGTCTGGCTGTCTCTCCTCAGCCTGAATGGGCAAACTCTTCTCCCTGCCCTCCAACACTCTCCAGGGTTCACTGGGGTGATCAGGCTTTTCACTGAAGGAGACATCAAGGCTGGCCCTGGTTACAAACATCAGGCAAAACCACAGGTTACAGATCAGCATACATTGTATCAAAGAATGAATCTAAGATGAGGGAAAAAAGGTGGTCCAGCTTTAACTATGTTGTATACTTACAAATCTCTTGACACCTCACAGACAGAATCACAGCAGGAGCACATACAGCTCCTCCCACCTAACAGGACACATAACCATGACAACCAGGGGTGTAATCATTAGTCTGAAACGTTTTGCAACAGAGATTGTTTAATCCTAACAGAAAACGTTTTGCAACAAAAACGAGTTTCTATTGGACAAATTCAGGTAGGTCACTCCCCGCTTGGTTTGCTTCGATTTGGTTTCTAGTGAATAAACCCCTGGTTAACCAGTGCAAAAAATACTGTAGCATGACATAACTGAATGACTTAATGATTTCATTATTATCAGTGTCCAACACACACTAATCATGACCATCGTCTATGTAACTTGTGATGTAATTCTTGAGACCATGATTGTGATAGACAGTGGTGTAAAGTAAAAATACTTTGAAGTACAACTTTTTGGGGATATCTGTACTTTACCATTTATATTGACAACTTTTACTACAGTTAATCCTGTAGAAAATGTACTTTTTACTCCCATGCATGTTCCCTAACACACCAAAGTACTTGTTACATTTCGAATGCTTAGCAGGACAGGAAAATTGTCAATTTCACGCTTATCAAGAGAACTCGCGGTCATCACTACTGCCTCTGATCTTGCAGACTCACTAAACACAAATGCTTTGTTTGTAAATTATGGCTGAATGTTGGCTATCCATAAATAAATAAAAACTCGTGTTGTCCGGTTTGCATAATTCAAGGATTTTTAAAAGATTTATAGCATTTACTTTTGATACTTATACTATATCTAAAACCAAATACTTTTACTCAAGTAGTATTTTACTGGGTGACTTTCACTTTTACTTGAGTATTATTAAGGCATCTTTACTTTTAATCAAGTAAGACAATTGGGTACTTTCCCCACCACTGGATATAGAAATAGATCAGATTGGGCGAGGTTGCTGTTGAGACTCCAAAAGACAGTTTACATTCCCACTGCTCTATTTGTACGTGCAGGATTTGGCGCTCCGCTTCGAAGTGGATTTCCTGACAGTCATAGTACAATGCAGGTAGAGACGCTGTGGAACAGAGTATGAGATTATATAGGTCACTATTCACTAGTGTAACATTTGTGTGCCATAAAAGGATATAGCCTAACCTTGGCAGTGATTTGGGGGAACAGGAAAGCATCCACAGTGAAACGCAGGACATTTGACTCTCTGGAGAAGAACTGGGATTGACTGCCTTTCCGCTTGCTGTCCACCATACATCTAAAACACATACATGCGGATATACCCATCACTAGAATAGACACAAACGCTATAGCTTCATCAGTGTGTGAGAACTTAAGTGTTTGATTACCCAAAGTTGTGAATGACCTCGAGGCGGGGTGTGGTATTTGGGTCCTTGAATGGCGTAACAAAGCAGGAATCAACAAACACATTCTCATCTTTGGGGACAAAAGTAGCGTAGGCTTTGAAGTACATTGGCTCCCCAAGCATGTAGCTCTCTTCTGACGACAAGTGTTCCCATTGCGCTAGATTTGGAGAGAAAGATTGGCCCCTCTTTCTCTGCACCTTAAATCAACTTGGCAACTCTTGTAATGGGACATGTTTACTTACCATTGCATGCAGTGAGCCTAAAGATGTGTTTGCCATTCATACTCTTCAAGAGAGAGCGGTCATGCACCTCGGGTACATAGCCAACTTTGTAAGAGTAGTGGAATCTGGTAAGGACATGGATGGTAAACGGCTATTCTTCTGGGCACTATACCGGTTATAAATGCACTGAATGGGGAGGTTGAGAGGTATGGCTCTTATCACTGGCCCTTGTGGTTCTGGAGAAAAGCGAAGTGAGCTGGAGTACACCAGCTGGCCATTCATGGTCTGGAAGTAATTAACAGCATAAAAAGTACATATTTTAGCGTCAGTTTAAGTGTGCGCCTAATGGATAGTGTGGTCAAAATGTATCCCAACACATTTTACCGTTTGAGTACTGCCACAGTCATTCAGGTTATAAAGGAAGTAAAAGAAAAGTGTGGTGACCCGGGTGACGGGGCAAGTGCCCAGGAAGAGCATTGAGGCCAGACACCTAAACCGGAGCTGACCTCTGTTGACGCGAACGGAGATCTGGTTGTACCGGTACAACACCTCCACTCCACGTGGATTACTCACGGGAGAGACGTGGTTCAGCTCTGGACTATTTTGTGGCGGGAGTAAGAGGTTGGTCAAGATACTGGGGAAACGTATTTTCTGGTCTGAACAAGTCCTTATCGACGACGGAAACCGCCGAGTGCTGGAACATGGGAAGTAAGTAGTATGGTGGTTCTGACCGCGGGGCACCGATGGCATCTCTTCCCCTATCCGAGGCCTGATCACCTCACGCACTGGTACATTGCCCGGGAGGTGCCGCTCCGCAAATTGGTAGTCTTGATGCACTTGACCACCCCATCTGTCTACATTAAAATCAGCTTCCGCTGACACTTGTGTGAATGGAAAGGCAGAAATGCAAACAGACAAAAACATCCACGCAACTTGTTCCATGTTCAACGTGACCGAAGCCACAGAAAAAAATCATAAAACTCTGTAGTCCAGAGCGCCTCCCGGACACACTGTTGTAAGCAAACGGTTGCAAATTAGAGTGACCGTTCAAAGATTCATCTTGTAGGCGCTTGATAATTGCGCTCACCTGGTTTTGGCGCAACAATTACGCACTTGGCACACACGGGGAGGTTCGTTGCATATAGGATACTGGGCGTAGTTGATTAATTAATGATTCGCTTAATTGTATTTGCAATGATATATGAAAACGTATTTTGCATAGCCTACTATGTTGTTACAATGTAAACTTTCTGAGTATGTAACTCACTTATCTATCCACCAGATGCCAGTAAAACGGTGCTCTCTATTTTACTCAGTAACTTGTGTGAATACAACACTTGACCTTCACCTGTTATATTCATATTCAATAACTCTCAACTAGGAAGACTGCAAATGTATTGCTGAACATGAGTCAAACTGTCCTAAATTGGTTCTAATTGCATGTAGTTTTATGGTATAAGTGACCATATTGCCCACCCACAGTCAACATTTTGAACTAAACAGCATTTACCATTGACAATTGAATAGATAAACGGAGGATTGTGCCAACGTAAGCTGCGACAAAAGATACCCTAATGGCCTACTCTATGCCCCTAGCTGTATCAACAACCTGTCTTCTAACACTTCCAGTAGCATGTGTTCATCAATCGTTACCTCCAGGAAGACACTGGTTCAAACACAGTGGAGACACTATGTGTACTCAGTGTAACCTTGTGATAGTAAACCACCAATCATTAATGTATCTAGCTATAATGCCATGTTTACACATACTTTACTCAGAGCTGCCTGTTACTGTATATTGGCAACAATAAAATAGTCACAACAGTGCAAGACTCTCCAAACGATGAGACTGATTCCTAATAAGTTCATTAGTAGCCACACCAACTTTGTGGTTCTTCATGGACATCATCCCCACCACACCCAACACCAGGTACACTCAGGTACAAAAAATAATGAAATAACTTGAGGTCAAACGCAAATCTCAGATTTATTATGCCATGTCAGTGATCACTTAGTTATTAGCTTGCCACATCAACACTTTGTCTTTGTGCAGGCCTACTACTGTATGCACATTGCTCAAGATGAGGGTCTGTCGACTGAAAGATGAAAAAAGCAGAAAGCTGTGATTTGCATTTGACCTTTGTGTGCAAAAGTATACTCTTTATTCTTATATATCCAACTTTATTCTTACCCAGTTTCCCCCATTCAGGCCCCACCCAGTGGCTGACTTAAACTAAGTCAGTGTTTTAATACCACCTTTAACTGTTACATTTATTCAATGCCCAACTTTCACCTGCAGGAAGAAGGCAACCAAACAAAAAACAGAAGAAAACAGGTTAATTTTTACCTTTTCTTTTTCTTGTTAAATAGTAATAAATACATGAGATGCAGTGGTTTATTTTTCCATTTTTTCTGAAGCAGGAGGGTTAAAAAGTTTCATTTTTATTTATTTATCTCTGTCTGTTTTCTTTAGCAGCAATCCGAACATGGTTGAAAGTGGAGATAGCAGCCGAGAGAGAAGTAGTTCACTTTTTTGACTTGATGGCAAACAGCACTCACAGAGTGTCGTGAAGGAGGGAGGGGGAAAAAAAATACATGAGAAAGAAAAGGGGGCAGAGAAGTCAGTCAGGGGGGCGCTGTAGGGGTAAGGAGGGCATGAAAGTGTCCCCTCATATGTAAGTACTCCTCCCTCCTGCTATATATTGCCCCCCTCCCCCCTCCCTTCCTTCCAACAGAAAAATGGGGCAGAGAGGAGAAGAGAGCGAGAGATCGAGACAGAGAGAGTGAGCAAGATTTGGCTTAGCATATCCAGAGTTAATCCAACCCAAAATGTGTTACGTTTCTGTAGTTTACGGTCCAAAACAAAATGGAGTAAGAAAAGACAGAGAAAGAGAGAGAAAGAGGGTGAAAGAGTCTGGTTAGATGGTGAAGTAGAAGGCAGACTATTTTTAAACAAACAACAGGGAAGCATTTTGGTTTTCCTTGTGGCAAAATGTTTTGTTGTTTTTCGTTCTTCTTGAATCACTTCCTCCTTTTGTGTAAAGTTTTGTTCCCCCTCCTCTTGAAAGCGGCTCACTTCGGCAAATGTTTCAGCCTCCTCATCGTATAGTTTCTCACTGTGTGGTGACTACGGGTTTTGTCATTTGCTTCATTTTATTTCTATGATCTGTTTCATCGTTTCAGATATATAAGCCATTGTGTCAAGCAAGAGAAGAATGGAAACATTTAAAAATAAAAATGTGTTTCGGGGGTGAGATATACTGAACTGAAAAACAAACTAAAAGACCCCAGTTTGTTTGTTTCTATGTGTATGCGCAAGTGTTTTCTGTCGGTCAGCAAATAAAAAAAAACTAAACCTGTATAAATAAAAGGATGAATAAATAAAGCAGCTCTTCCTCTTCCCCACTCACCCTCCTCCTCATCTAGTGATGTTTCATAAATAAAACATGTACAATTAAACCTAGACTTCAGAAAAAAATAAACAAACAAAATTAAAATAAAAAAGATTTAAAAATAGCATAAGGGTACTCTCTCGTGCCTCCCTCTTCTTAACCAACAATTACCACTTTTCAAACCATTCATCTACCTTTGCGGTCTTCATTCCAAAAAACAACCCAAACAACAAATCTCGCTGCAAACCTTTCCTTAAATCACATAAAATCAAATAATATAATAATAATAATAATAATAATAATAATAATAATAACAATAAAAACAAACTTATCTGAAACTTTCCATTCCAACTACTGAGCCCTGTTTCTTTCCTTCAACAAAAGAAAAACAAAGAAAGTGAAAAAAGGATAAAAATAGTTCCAAAGCCTTCCCCTCTTACTCTCCCTCGACCTTCTCCCATGCAAAACAAAACTCAATTCCTTTGATATTTCACAGGTTTGTCTCTGTAACTGTATGTGTGGCCATATTTGTTTCAAACTCGAGTGTGTGTAATGTATATGTGTGTTGAAATTGTAATGTTGTCGTTGTTAAAATTGTATGGCTTTTGGAATTTGTTCAAGATTTATCAAGAGTTGGCCGCGTTTTGACCGCCGCCTCCTCCACTGCCGCACACACCCATCATGGTGGACTCCTCAGAATCCGGCCTCCCCCCGCCGCCCCCTACTCCCCTGGGTGGGGGCCCCCCGGTGAGCATCCCACCCCCGACCACGCTACCCTGGGGAGGGTTGTTATTGTTGTTACTGCCCGGGTAGCATGGGGGGATGTATCCAAGCCCGGAGGCAGCGACCAAGCTGTCCTGAGAGGCTGGGGGCTGGGCCAACTGTTGCTGGGAGCCGGCGGGGAGCGGCTGGGGGGCCGTGACCGTCCTAGTCCGAAAGGCAGAGAGGCCCAGGTGGAGGTTGGAGGAGCCGTACTGGCTGGAGTCCAAGCTGGATGGGGGCGGCATGATGGAAGACTGACCCAGATGGTGGTGGTGTGTGAGGCTGAGCTCGATGCTGTCCGGCATCTGTGGGGAGGAGATGGGCATCAGCGGCTGGCCCTGCGAAGCCTGGCCCTGGGGCTGGTTCCCCTGCCCAGTCTGCCGCATGCCCCGCCCATTGCCGTGGTGACCGCCGTAGATGGGGTGCGGGTGGTGCGGTTCCATCATGCCCCCGACGCCGCCACCTCCCAGGAAGTGGCGCGAGTGCTGCGTGGCCGCCGGCTTGTGCAGCAGCAGCTGGGGGTATGGGGGGTCGCCGACGCTACTGCCGCTGTTGGACAGGGGACCCATGCCCCCCTCTCCACCCGGCCAGAGGCGCAGCTGCTGCTGAGATGGAGCCTTGGAGGTGGGGGTTGAGGAGGAAGATGGGTCATCGTTAGAAACAGAGAATGCAGTATCTACAGCATATCATACAGTGAGGGAAAAAAGTATTTGATCCCCTGCTGATTTTGTACGTTTGCCCACTGACAAAGAAATGATCAGTCTATAATTTTAATGGTAGGTTTATTTGAACAGTGAGAGACAGAATAACAACAAAAACATCCAGAAAAACGCATGTCAAAAATGTTATAAATTGATTTGCATTTGAATGAGGGAAATAAGTATTTGACCCCCTCTCAATCAGAAAGATTTCTGGCTCCCAGGTGTCTTTTATACAGGTAACAAACTGAGATTAGGAGCACACTCTTAAAGGGAGTGCTCCTAATCTCAGCTTGTTACCTGTATAAAAGACACCTGTCCACAGAAGCAATCAATCAATCAGATTCCAAACTCTCCACCATGGCCAAGACCAAAGAGCTCTCCAAGGATGTCAGGGACAAGATTGTAGACCTACACAAGGCTGGAATGGGCTACAAGACCATCCGCCAAGCAGCTTGGTGAGAAGGTGACAACAGTTGGTGCGATTATTCGCAAATGGAAGAAACACAAAATAACTGTCAATCTCCCTCGGCCTGGGGCTCCATGCAAGATCTCACCTCGTGGAGTTGCAATGATCATGAGAACGGTGAGGAATCAGCCCAGAACTACACGGGAGGATCTTGTCAATGATCTCAAGGCAGCTGGGACCATAGTCACCAAGAAAACAATTGGTAACACACTACGCCGTGAAGGACTGAAATCCTGCAGCGCCCGCAAGGTCCCCCAGTGTTGTGGTCAGATGAGACCAAAATGGAGCTCTTTGGCATCAACTCAACTCTTCTTTTGTGTTTATTCCAACTGTTGTCACCTTCTCACCAAGCTGCTTGGCGATGGTCTTGTAGCCCATTCCAGCCTTGTGTAGGTCTACAATCTTGTCCCTGACATCCTTGGAGAGCTCTTTGGTCTTGGCCATGGTTAAAGAGTTTGGAATCTGACTGATTGATTGCTTCTGTGGACAGGTGTCTTTTATACAGGTAACAAACTGAGATTAGGAGCACTCCCTTTAAGAGTGTGCTCCTAATCTCAGCTCGTTACCTGTATAAAAGACACCTGGGAGCCAGAAATCTTTCTGATTGAGAGGGGGTCAAATACTTATTTTCCTCATTAAAATGCAAATCAATTTTGACATGCGTTTTTCTGGATTTTTTTGTTGTTATTCTGTCTCTCACTGTTCAAATAAACCTACCATTAAAATTATAGACTGATAATTTCTTTGTCAGTGGGCAAACGTACAAAATCAGCAGGGGATCAAATACTTTTTTCCCTCACTGTATAAATGTCAGTTCCAGCTGGTATAGAGGAAGAACATGTTGTTCCATGTGATGAGATCCGAGACATCAGAGTGAGGTCAGATTTAAACCTCCGCTCACCTGTGGACTCTGCATCTCGTAGTCTGAGTGTGTAACTGCACTGTTGTAGTACCGGTTACTGTACCGGTAATTCCGGTTGTCATTGGAAGAACCGCTAGATCCACCTGGAGAGAGGGAGTAGGGGATGAGACGGGGAAAATACACTCGGTCAGTCAGAATACACAATAGGTTTGTTACATCAACATACTGAGTCCATCACTGCCGGGAACATAACCTGTTGCTGAGCTGCTGAACATGGTGCTGTAGCTAAGGTGACTATCTGTTGCCATGGTGAATGGGAGCTGTAGCCGTGGCAGAGGAGAGGCCGCTGAGGCTGAGCTGTTGCTATGGTGACGGTGTGCTGCAGGCTGTAGGGACTGAGCTGCGGCTGAAGTGACTAGGAGCTTGTTTCTATGGAGACTGTGTAGCTGTTGCAGAGAGAGGGGCTGTAGGGGCTGGCTGAGATGTAACATTGAACCACCATCATTATGACGCAGTAGACTGCAGTGTTCCCCCGAAGACTATGTAGGTGGGAGGGATCTCCCAGACAATATCCTTTACAGTACTGTACTAACCAACATTGCTTCAACGGGCTTTCAATAGCTCTCAATCTAAGGACTCTGTTTTTCACAAACATAGGGGGAATTATCTGGGGGGAAACACTGCAGTAGGAATATGGGATCGAACAGGCTGCCAATGTTTAGAGTTTGTTCTATTGAGGTTTGACCTCTGCAGTGGTTTCCGCTAGATGTTTCCCCATGCAGTGGACTGTGAGTGTGGCTTATGGTAAAGGTATACTGTATACTAACTGCTGTGTCCCGTACCGGAGCTGGAGACGGAGCTGGTGGTGGAGGTGGAGTGGCTGTGGTCCATGGCCGGGCTGGTGGAGGTGGAGCTGCTGGTGTTGGTGCCCTCGTCCGTCGTCTTCTTGAAGAAGTTGTGCTGCAGCGCGTAGAAGGGCGTGATGCGCGTCTTGGGGTCGTAGTCCAGCATGCGCAGGATCAGGTCCTTGAACTTCAGGTAGTCGCAGGGAGCGTGCCCCTGCTCCCCGCCCCGCCTCCCGCCAGGACCCCCGGTCTCCACCCCCAGGATCTCATGGAGCCGCCGCGTCGCAGGAGGCTTGTACTCCTGAAGAGGGGGATAGAGGGAGATGGAGAGGGGGGAGAACGGAGAATATGGATGTGGGGAGGTGCAGAGAAACGCTGTTGAGTTCTCATTTTCTTCGAGGCAGTTTTAGTGACTTTTAGTTATTATTATGGTTGAATTTCACACATGCAAGCATGCATGTTGTTATGATGGTGAAATGGTTGATGGTCAGTAGAATGCATATTATGAATGGATAACTTTCACTTATTAGGCCTACTTTATCCTTTTTTACATAACACCAAGCCAGTGATGAGAAGCTGGAATGAATGAGACCTCCAACATGTATCCTTACATGGTCTCCGGTCTAAAGACCATCAGCTCCTAGTCCTAAAACTAACAATAAGTTGTCTTATCCTGCAATTCACTTAACCCCTAATCGTCTAGTGAAAATACATGCTAAGACCCATAGGTGTGCACGTGTGCTCACACACACACACACACACACACACACACACACACACACACACACACACACACACACACACACACAGGTGTGCCTGTCTCTGGGGTGAGATGGCTGATCACAGAGTTAATTAACATCTGATCCAAACCTTTCTCCCCTCTATCTCTCACCTCCACCGTAATCCAGGCCTCTCCCTTTGTTCAAGCTCCACCTTTCATCTGCTTTTACTGCTCCTTCATCTCATCCCTCTATCCCATAAAAGGGTTAGCGTAGCTATGTAATGCTTCTGATACAGACACAATAATGTAACAACAATGACCTTTTTAAACAATTAGGGAAAGCTATATGACCAGGGGTTCTGATGGATTAGATGATGATGATGATTGGAGAGGAAGATGCTGAGGACTCTGATATCATTCCTAAGAGTGTGAGTTTAGGTTAGAAATTAGAAAAGGGAGAAAATACCTCTTCTGCACAAACTACTTTCCAAAATCAAGCTAACCCTCCTCCCTTACTTCTCCACATCTCTCTTTCCCTCTCTAGGGGTGAATGGTTAATACAAGTAGGAGTAAGTAGAGAAGTTGCCTCTAACCACTGACACTAGGGTCAAATATTTTTCCATCCCCCTAGTAGTTAAGTTTAGGTTTGGGAGTAGGAGCAAGGTAATCTGATCCAAGATCTGTGGGATGACAGGGGAACTTGAACCTACTGCGTTGTGAGTGACAGGAGGGATGTGTTTCGGAGATGAGAAGATTAAGTAAGAGCAGAGTTTTACTCACGGAGGCCGAGGGGTAAAGTACCTTCTTTATGTCCTTGTTCTTCTTGACGGTCCACAGGCCGTCAGACAGCTTGTCAAAGTACTTCCGTGCTTTGGGAGCCTGATCCAGCATGTGGTTGGGAGGGACCCCCAGCACCTCCACTATCTTATTCATCTGATCCACCTGGAGAGAGAGAGAGAAACAACAGGACAGGTCAGGGGCAAGTTTGGCATTGACACCCAATGCTGTGTGTTTGTGTGTTCTCACAGCCTACCTCGTTGGAGCCGCTGAAGAGGGGTTCTCCCGTGTGCATCTCCACTAGGATGCAGCCCAGGGACCACATGTCGATGGCCAGGTCGTAGGGCATGCCCAGCAACACCTCCGGAGATCTGTAGAACCGACTCTGGATGTACTGGTAGATCTGTGGTAGAGAAGAGGAGGAGAGGACGGAGGGAAGACATGAAAAGAGGTGAAGAGGGAGAGAAGGGAGAAGGGGGGAGACGACAGAGGAGGGATGGACAGGTAGGTAAAGAAATAAAATATATTACCAAAGAAGAGAAAATGAGAGAAAGAGAGAGAGAGATGGAAGGACGAGGGGAGAAAATGTGATGAGAAAAGAGAGAGGTATTAGCTCCAGTATGTTGGTTACATCAGAACAGAGCTGTGGCCCTTTAATAACGTTTCTAATCTAAATTAGAGCACACCCACTTGTGGAGGAGGTGGTGCCATGACACCGTTCGTCCACAGGATGGCAGGCCAAGCTGAGTAGAAATATCTAAACTGGGTGCAGCAGAGCCGCTGAGATTCTATACTTGAGCACTGTAGTGAGGCCCATTTCCTCGTCTTCCCAAGAGTCCTCAAAGACGTGCTGTGAATGCCAGTTCCTATTCAACCTGGCAACGGCCTCCCTCCATAGCTTCCCTCGCCATGTCTATTTACCGTCCGCAGAAAACAGAGCGCATTCTCTTTTAAAACTGGAGACAGGGAATCATCATCTGTGGGCTATTCCTGCTTTCTCCCTCATCCATCCATCCATCCATCCATCCATCTACCCCACCCTTCTCTTCTCCCTCTTCCTGAGATATCCAGAGGCATTAACACACAAATGATAGCAATGTTTTAGAAAAGGTTAATATACATTGAACGTTTATCTGGTTTACAAAAAGCTGGCTCTTATTAATTCTACCTCTTCTACCATTCCCTCCCTTCTCCTGCGTCTCTCTCTCTCTATCCCCCAATAGCTCTCTCCTCCCTCCCTGCCCCAATTTCCTTCTCTACCCAACAACACCCCCCCCCCCCAAGCATCTAGAGGGGATATAGTGTGCATTAAGGGCCTACTATATAAACCACAGTCGACTGCTGATGTATGCAATGGTTTAGGTCTATCATAAATATAATAGACAGAAGCAT
Source organism: Coregonus lavaretus (assembly GCF_964263955.1). Taxonomy (NCBI): domain Eukaryota; kingdom Metazoa; phylum Chordata; class Actinopteri; order Salmoniformes; family Salmonidae; genus Coregonus; species Coregonus lavaretus. The sequence continues at coordinate 56,066,853 of NC_139990.1, read as the reverse complement.
GCAGATACCCAGAACAATTCACAAAGGATCCATTGGGATTGGGAGTGGTGAACTGCAATGCACTGATTTCAGGAGTGGACTGTGTATATTGATGTGCTTGGTAAGGCGTAGTCCTCCCTCCCCTTGCCTCTCCCTCTCTCCTAACCCAATGGTGTTCTCTCCTCAACACCCCTCCCGACCCCCACCCAGCACATACATTGGGTTCATTAGGGTCCTCTATATCTCTGTGCTTGGTTAGTCAGCTAGTCTCCTCACCCTCTGGCCTAGTTGACATGAGCTGCCAAAGTCCACGATCTTGATGGCGCTGCGCTTGGGGTTGCACAGCAGGATGTTCTCGGGCTTGAGGTCGCAGTGGATGATGCTGAGCTCGGGCGTGGCCAGGAACAGCAGCGCCGTGCACAGCTGCTGGGCAAACTTCCTGGTCAGGTTGAGAGAGACGCCGCGGAAGTTGGTGTTGCGCAGGAGGTCGTACAGGTTGTAGGAGAGAAGCTCAAACACCAGGCACAGGTGGTTCCGGAACATGAAGTGCCTCTTCAGGTGGACTAAAGGGGGAGAGGAGGGAAGAGGGGGAGGGGAGGTTAGTAGGGTATACTGTATACTGCAGTAACCTATCCGAGTGCGCTACTCTACATGGGTAGTGGTTGAGGGGACTTCCAGAGTGACAGTGTGCCCTTAGAGTGGAGAGCAAGGTGCTTTGACCACATGGAAAACAGCTCGGCCATATAAATGCCATCTATTATTGTGTGTCAATCACCTCACCCAGTGCTATAGGAGCTTAGTGAGGAAGAGGTGATTCTGTGACAGGTTTATCATTACCAAGGCTACTGGATTGATATGTATGTAGCATTATATTTACAGTGGGGGAAAAAAGTATTTAGTCAGCCACCAATTGTGCAAGTTCTCCCACTTAAAAAGACGAGAGAGGCCTGTAATTTTCATCATAGGTACACGTCAACTATGACAGACAAAATGAGGGGAAAAAATCCAGAAAATCACATTGTAGGATTTTTAATGAATTTATTTGCAAATTATGGTGGAAAATAAGTATTTGGTCAATAACAAAAGTTTCTCAATACTTTGTTATATACCCTTTGTTGGCAATGACACAGGTCAAACGTTTTCTGTAAGTCTTCACAAGGTTTTCACACACTGTTGCTGGTATTTTGGCCCATTCCTCCATGGAGATCTCCTCTAGAGCAGTGATGTTTTGGGGCTGTCGCTGGGCAACACAGACTTTCAACTCCCTCCAAAGATTTTCTATGGGGTTGAGATCTGGAAACTGGCTAGGCCACTCCAGGACCTTGAAATGCTTCTTACGAAGCCACTCCTTCATTGCCCGGGCGGTGTGTTTGGGATCATTGTCATGCTGAAAGACCCAGCCACGTTTCATCTTCAATGCCCTTGCTGATGGAAGGAGGTTTTCACTCAAAATCTCACGATACTTGGCCCCATTCATTCTTTCCTTTACACGGATCAGTCGTCCTGGTCCCTTTGCAGAAAAACAGCCCCAAAGCATGACGTTTCCACCCCCATGCTTCACAGTAGGTATGGTGTTCTTTGGATGCAACTCAGCATTCTTTGTCCTCCAAACACGACGAGTTGAGTTTTTACCAAAAAGTTATATTTTGGTTTCATCTAACCATATGACATTCTCCCAATCCTCTTCTGGATCATCCAAATGCACTCTAGCAAACTTCAGATGGGCCTGGACATGTACTGGCTTAAGCAGGGGGACACGTCTCGCACTGCAGGATTTGAGTCCCTGGCGGCGTAGTGTGTTACTGATGGTAGGCTTTGTTACTTTGGTCCCAGCTCTCTGCAGGTCATTCACTAGGTCCCCCCGTGTGGTTCTGGGATTTTTGCTCACCGTTCTTGTGATCATTTTGACCCCACGGGGTGAGATCTTGCGTGGAGCCCCAGATCGAGGGAGATTATCAGTGGTCTTGTATGTCTTCCATTTCCTAATAATTGCTCCCACAGTTGATTTCTTCAAACCAAGCTGCTTACCTATTGCAGATTCAGTCTTCCCAGCCTGGTGCAGGTCTACAATTTTGTTTCTGGTGTCCTTTGACAGCTCTTTGGTCTTGGCCATAGTGGAGTTTGGAGTGTGACTGTTTGAGGTTGTGGACAGGTGTCGTTTATACTGATAACAAGTTCAAACAGGTGCCATTAATACAGGTAACGAGTGGAGGACAGAGGAGCCTCTTAAAGAAGAAGTTACAGGTCTGTGAGAGCCAGAAATCTTGCTTGTTTGTAGGTGACCAAATACTTATTTTCCACCATAATTTGCAAATAAATTCATTAAAAATCCTACAATGTGATTTTCTGGATTTTTTTCCCTCAATTTGTCTGTCATAGTTGATGTGTACCTATGATTAAAATTACAGGCCTCTCTCATCTTTTTAAGTGGGAGAACTTGCACAATTGGTGGCTGACTAAATACTTTTTTTATAGGGATATATGAGAAGTAGGGCGTTGGTCTATATTTCAAGTGAGATGTTAAATGTGGAGCGGGTTGCATGTGACGTCAGAGGCACAGTATCAATTAATTTTAGTAGATGGTATACAATGCAATAGTGTTAGATCTTAAGTGCGAGCTTAAAGCACAGATAGAGTGTGTGTGTGTGCGCGTCCTCACCTATGTAGTACTTCATCTCAGTGTCGTGTTTGTTCATGAGCTCCAGCAGTCGCAGCTCTATCTGGGCCTGGTTCAGGAAGGCTTTCTTGTTCTTGATGATTTTGATGGCCACCCACTCCTGCTCGTGGTGGTCATACGCTTTCACCACCTGCGGGATGGCAAAGGTCACAGCTCAGACAGGCAGCCATGTTGTTTGTAGTATTTGCAGGTGGTAGGGGCGAAGGCAAAGCTCCTTCACCAAACAAAATACAGTCATTATCCCTCTCCTCTTTCCTCTGGCCCACAAGAGCAATGACCCCTTCATTCTCCTCACGTCTGTAGAAATACTTCATTCACCACATGCAACTCTTCACACCTTCAACTTTGGAAGTGGTCCTCCTCAAATTTATTCCATCCTCTTCTTCCTCCCTCCTCCCCTCTCTCCTCCTTGTCCTCCCCTCTACCCTCTCTCCACTGACCTGTCCTCCCCTCTACCCTCTCTCCTCTGACCTGTCCTCCCCTCTACCCTCTCTCCACCAACCTGTCCTCCCCTCTCTCCTCTGACCTATCCTCCCCTCTACCCTCTCTCCACCGACCTGTCCTCCCTTCTACCCTCTCTCCACCGACCTGTCCTCCCCTCTACCCTCTCTCCACTGACCTGTCCTCCCCTCTACCCTCTCTCCACCAACCTGTCCTCCCCTCTCTCCTCTGACCTATCCTCCCCTCTACCCTCTCTCCACCGACCTGTCCTCCCTTCTACCCTCTCTCCACCGACCTGTCCTCCCCTCTACCCTCTCTCCACTGACCTGTCCTCCCCTCTACCCTCTCTCCACCGACCTGTCCTCCCCTCTCTCCTCTGACCTGCCCTCCCCTCTACCCTATGTCCACTGACCTGTCCGAAGGAACCCTTGCCGATGAGCGAGTCTATCTCGTAGCGGTCCAGCCACTTCTCCCCGTTCTTGACGATGTAGTCGTAGTTGTCGTCATCGTAGCCGTCGTTGTACACCTTCCGCTCCTTCTTAGTGCTCGAGTCCTCCGGGGGCACCTGCTGGGCACGCCGCTTCTTCTTCGTGTAGTACACCTGGACACGGAGGAGAGGAGATGGAGAGAGGAAGGGATGGGCGGGAAAAGAGAAAGAGGGGTAAGTCATTGATGTTTCCCATACTACTGTTTGGATAGATCTCGGAGAACCAAACCAATGATAAAACTGATATCCTTCACTAGTTCATCCGTTTATGCTAATGAAGTTACATATACCTAGGGTTGCAAAACTCAACCGGGATTTCTGGAAAACCAGGAACATTTGGTAAAGTAAACAGAATTTTGCAACCCTACATCTAATGTTTATACCAGGGGTGTAAAACTCATTTTGCCCTGGAGGCCACATTCGGTCTTCAACGAGGTCACACTGAAAATTGGTTATACTTCCTCACCGTCAATATTCACACAAAAAAATCCTCTATACATCCATTTGGGGAATTTCTGATGTTCCCTGACTTGCTAGCTTTCATTTCGGTGATTATAAGCGAGATGGACATTTCTACAGAATTTTGATTCGGTTTTAGTCATTTGAAAGTATAATAGTATAGTATAAAATAAATACAAATAAATACATTTTTATTTTACTCAAACCACCCGCGAGCCGGATTGGACCCTCCCGGGCCGGATCCCAGCAGGTCAGCTGTGAGGTGATGTTTCCTGGAGATCATGGCTCCTGCAGCAGTCCTGGCTGACAGACACACTTCACTCACCTCATTGATGTGCTTGTAAGTCTTGATCAGATCGACAGAGAGTTTTCTCAGCGGGGCGCTGGAGGGATCTCGAAAACTTGGGGGGATCCTCCTCTGCAGTATGGTCGCATCAGACAGCACCTGGAGGGGACAGGTGACAGGTGGTGAGGGGAGCCCCAAAACTGGCCAAGACATCCCTGCAGTGTTCTAACTAGCAGTTATTAGAACTAAAGTATGTAAAGGACACTATTCAATGCGAGTGGAAGGAGTAATTTCCAATGACATAACTGTGCATGTTTGAGTTAACCTATGTATACACGCAACACTGTTGCCTAGCCACAGAATAGTATCAGTGATGGTGGTTGTAGCTGTTTGTCAATAGAGTATGTGATGCTGACGTGTTTGAGGTTGTGGATGTATATTACAATCCAACAGGTAGGTAGCCTCTCATTATGTCCATCCAGTATGTGATGCTAATACCTACTTGCACGTGATGAGTTGTGGGTGTGTATAGCCTCAGTATAAGGTGTGTATAGCCTCAGTATAAGGTGTGTATAGCCTCAGTATAAGGTGTGTATAGCCTCAGTATAAGGTGTGTATAGCCTCAGTATAAGGTGTGTATAGCCTCAGTATAAGGTGTGTACAGCGTCAGTATAAGGTGTGTACAGCGTCAGTATAAGGTGTGTACAGCGTCAGTATAAGGTGTGTACAGCGTCAGTATAAGGTGTGTACAGCGTCAGTATAAGGTGTGTACACCGTCAGGTGTGTGTGTATAGCCTCAGGGTGTGTTGTGTGTGTATAGCATCAGTGTAAGGTCTGTTCCTAAACAGAGCATTAGAGGAGTGCGCTGTGAGGGCGTTAGCCGCTAGGTACCTGCTGCTGTTCAGCCATGGAGTGGATGTTGCTAAAGGAGGGGTGGCTGTGCTGGCTCGACATGGTTGGCTCAGCGGGGGAGAAGCCCAAGGCGGCAGGCTGGCAGAGGGTAGAGGAGGGGGGCTTGCATCCTGAGCTGCTTCCACCTTCGCAGGATAGACGGAGAGATGGAGGAAAGGGGGAAGAAAGGACGAGAGAGAGAGAGAGAGAGAGGGAGAGGTTTTTAGAAAAAACACATCGACATGAAGCTTCCTCACGCATCATACATGCACTGCCGTGGGTGTGGGCACGAGCACTGCACTGCAGAGGAAAAGCACACGTGCTCTCACACCCTTCTTGGCTGTTCCTTGAAGTCACACACATACACCCTATCAAAGATGAAGAGCAAAAGGGTGGGGTGGGTACTTAGTAGGGTACCACTCCTCAAGGCCATTTAGCTCCCTGCCAGAAAGACCACAGAAATAATGGTGGAGTGAAATATCTCTATGCAAGAGGGTGTCCTGTTTCAGCCTAAACAGCATTAGCGCAGGTCAACCTGACAAGGCCGGTGTGTCTGTGTGTGTGTGTGTGTGTGTGACGGCAAGAAAGATATAAGAGACCTTTGTGGAGGTCAGTAGACCATATTGTCACACCTCAAAACCAGGAGGACATTTCCAAGCAGAACTCTTTCTCGCCAACTCCTGCTTTTATATGAAAAGACAGGAGGAGAGGTGGCTTCTCACAAGATATAGAAGATGGAACCTTAACCAAATCATTTTTGTTGCTGAATGTTGTGAGCACTAAAATCTTCTGATTCTGTCAAGGGAGCTAGCAAAGATGGGCTTCAATGGGACAAACCACTGTATGACAACACTGTTGCATCATCCTACAAAAAAACGATGAGTCACTGTTTAGTGTGCTGCTTTGCTTTGTCATTAAGTTCCACCAGACTTGTTCTTCTGTCAGAATCCCAGGCTCAACTGGACTGAGATTCTCGGCAGCCTTGAGACTTTGCTTTGACTGCAGTTTAACTGCAGTCGAGCTAAAAGCATGGCTGGAACACAGCAGGCTTGGTAAGAGCAGTCCGGTGTGGTGGTGACAGCGCCGCACGCTCAAGCCTGATTTCCACCAAAGCCAAGACACAGCAGTTTGGACCGCTGGCTCCTGGGTAAACCTTGGCCTCTGCAGAATTTTGACCTCACTCACTCACTTACTTACTTAGCTAGAGAGGGGCTGGTCGCTCGCACAAAAACAAAAAACATCCGCCAGTGGCTCAGCAAACCAGCCTGGAAACTCCTTCCACTGGCATTAAACACATAAGGGGTCAGACCATGCTTTGACCTAGTTGTGGATGGTAGAAGGTTTATGACAAGACGTTCATCCTGGTTGTTAAGTTAAAGTTTGAATCAAAGTTTAAGTTCAGACCAGGGTTTCCGTTAGCCGCTAATAGACGGCTTTTGGCCGATATATATTTTTTTGAAAAGCCGATGAATAAAATTGCCGCCGGTCAATTGTCTAGGAGAATAATGCTTTTTAGCCTATTCATTGATGGAAATACCAGTCGATGGAAATACATTTGACTGGTCATGCTTATCGGTCTATAGGTTAATTTGCATAATTTAGTGGAATTAAATTGGCGCATATACAGTATATTCGTTATGTATCATATTTATCACACATACAGCATACAGATACAGAGTGGAAAATCTGTCAGACAGCGCGAGAGCTGCTGCTACAGCGTCTCAAACAGCAAATGCATAGGCAACAGAAAGCAGGCTTCATCCGCGTGTCACACACCATTTTGCAATGAGGCAGTACGCATTTTGAAAACATATACTTAATTGTTTGAAACCTGAACTTTTTACTACATATTATGAGGCATGTCTTACCTTGCCTCAAAGTAGCCTAGCCAAAATCAGACCATATTAGAGGCAATTATTTTATAATAAACTTTTCTTTCATTGTCCAGTAGCCAAAGGCACAATCCTAGTCATATTAGCAACCCATGCTAGTTGTTGCATATTAGATCTCCCTCTTTCTAAATTTCTAACAGATATTTCCATCTCTGTCACATGAAACCACTTGCATGTGCGGTACACTTTAGATAAGTGTTTTCCCACTAACTACATTATAGAATGAACATTTGTGCGTAGCCTAATGCCTTGTGCCCATTGCTGCCCTTATAATGTGAAGAAATAATAGTTTATCATTTTAAGCTAAACGTTCTGATCGGTTGCATCAGACTCATTTTCATGTAGCCTAGGCCTACTGGTTGGATGAATTTGGGATCTATCGTCCCACAACTGTCCCAGAGTCAGTTTGGAATAGGCCATTTCTTTCTCAACAAGCTGACCAATAGAATAGGTAAACTTTTCCACTATGGGGGATAGTAGATTGACATAGGCTAGTGATTTTGCTGTTCGTTACTCTTCTTGTTAGCTGAGGAAAAGTAAATGTGCATCTTCAAAGTGCGCATCAGAAGTCATTAAGATGGACCGCACATCGTTGCATCCTCGACTTGCATGTTCTGTTAATATGAATTACCATAATCTAAATGTGATTTCTGTCATTCTGAGCACAGTGGGTGGACGCCCTAATCAGGTTATGTACCCAATGCATATGGGTCCAGTACATTTCTCAAATGTCCGGTAAATTAAAATGCTGCCGGTAAAATGTCAAATGACAGGGAAATGATGTCCCTTAACTAATACAGTCTGTCCGTTCCCAACTCTGTTCTTCCCTCCAGATGTGAGGAAGATTAAACAGAGGACATGGCGCACCAATGACTTTACACTACTGAACAGTACCAACAACATGTCCTGTTCAACGGTTTGGTTACTTTTAGTGCAAACCCTTTCAACACATCTTCCAGTGTAATGTCCTAAGTTGCTGATGAAAACCTCGACCACTGTGCTAGTGTCCTGCAGAACCAACAGATTAATTGCATGTCTCCGGTAAAGTGCAGAAAGAGGAATATGAAAAGGGGGTATATGAAATTGATGAGATATTTCACAGCCAATGCTTTCATCACTGGCTTTTAAAGTGAGGAGTAATGGGGGTGAAATTTATCAACGACACATTACAACTTGAAATAGCCCGCCGATCAATGGCCGTAGTTTAAACAAAGTGCAAAACAGCACGTCTGTGCACCATCAATCCTGAAGAGTGACTGCATGCATTCACTCCTGTGATAGGAGGAGTCCCAACACTGGCATCAGGAGGGGGGCTGAGAGGGAAGGAGGAAACATGACATACGTGACTCATCTCAAACTGCTTTCTCTCTCGGCACAAATACAGAGAAAAAGAGAAACACATGGACACAAACATATTTATAATATTTATCATTGTTGTTGCATTGTCGAGAAGGTACCTGCAAGTAAGCACTTCGTTGAACAGTGTATGCCATGTGTATCCTGTACATACGACTAATAAAACTCGAAACACACACACACACAGTACATTTACATGCACACTAATAATTCAATATTAAACGGATTATGGCAGTAGGCAGATTATGCAATAGTCATGTAAACACCTTACTCTGTTCATCTTAAAACAACTGGTTTTCTGAGCAATCTTTTAAATTATTCGGACATGTAAACACCGACATTCCAGCGGTGTCTTTGATCTGCGCATGTGCTAGCACCAGCCGGGCGAGCGAAGTGTGTTCGGAACAACAATGTATGCATCTTAGAAGTCATTTTCAAATACAATGTCCGAACTCAGAATCAAATATGCTCGCTGTGGTACAACATTTATTTTCAGGTAGCCTGATTTCAGATGTGTCCATGTAAACAGGATTATTAGGGAAATCGTTCTTCTTGCAAAGCATGTCAACGTTTTAATCAAACAATTATATTAATCTGACTATCCACAATAATCGCATTATTGTGTGCATGTAACTGCACTCACGCAGACCTGTATCCAGAGCTTACAGAGTTACAGTTAATCAGCCTTTCAGATCAATATGACAATGTTCTACAGCAAAGACTGTTTAATAAATCTCCATCAGCATTGGCCATGCATTGTGAGAGTTTAACAATACAACACAGCTTTAAATGGTCAAACTAAATAGGACAGCTGCACCTGCAATGTTGTGGTTTTATGCTACAGTAATGACTGTAGATGCACTTGGATCAGAATTGCAAAGAAAACGGTAGAAAATCGGTCTACAAAAAAAAACAGAAGAAAATTCTCATAACGCATGGAAACTGCTGTTGTTATGAGAGGCCTTGTTCTGCCCTGGCCTCAGTTGGGAGGGAAATGACGATAGTTATGAGGGCTATCTGCCGAGCACTGAGTAATGTCACACTGTGCCTTTAAATGCTGAAGTGAACACATTGAGAACTTCCTGAGTGTGACACCCCCTTCCTCTCTGGCTGCTCATTGGCTGCTAGTATCCAAGGGCTGGGCGGCGAGGTCTCTATAAATAAACCTGGTAGCTTGTGCTGTATCAGCAACCCTTCCCACAATGCCGCTCTCTCCCTCCCTATTCCTCCTCTATTTCTCTCTGCCTGTTACATATTTCCCTCCCTCTCTCTCTCGCTCTCTCCCCCAACCGGCCAAAGCACTCACACAAATGTTGTCTCTAATGGGGCTGGATATTAATAAAATATAGTAGGTAAGGGCACACAGCCATCTATAGACAGACACACAGGTGTACTGCTTGGGGTAGAATTCATCCTCACTTATGCAAGTGTCAAATCGGAGTGGGTTAAACATATACAAACAGGGGTGTCTGAAGTAATCATTTGCACCAATTAACCATGCATGGGCCATGAGGAACCCACCACCCCCCCTCTATAGCTGACCAAATACAGCTGCCAATCAGTGTGTCACCATAGCAACAGACCAGCCCACTCCCTGTCTCTAAGGAACAGGAAGGAAATGGGGTGGGGGGTGTAAAGCCAACAGCTGAACCACCCGTCCCTCCCCCCTCCCCGCCCCTGTCCGTGTTGACCCCTCTTATACCCTGTTAGGGTAACAGGAGCAGTGGTGCCACCAAGCCAAAGTTGGACACAGGGCAAAAGGCAGGGGGGGGAAAAGAGCGAGATAAGGAATGATGGAAGGGAGGGAGAGTGGAGGTAAAGAGGTAGATCTGTATGCTTTAAAGCAAAAGGAAGCTTTTTGGACTCCAGTTTCCCACTGTACTAGTCACTGGTGTCCGTTTCCCTCCCACTCACTCACGCAATGACACTGTGGATGCCTGGCTGGTACACTGACACACTAACAACCTACATTAACACACTCGCCGCCACAACAACACGGGCAAGGAGGACCACCGTCATCTCTCCACTGTCCGGTCATGATCTCCAAGCTCTCATACAGGCACACCTGACAGAGCCAGGTAACAGCCAGGTAATGCAGTACTGTTAGAGCTCCCCTGTGAATGGAAAGATCACCTTGAACTTTGAAGACAGCAACTCATTCACAAAGCTGCCAAAAAGTTACTTCAGTGTTTAGAACAACAGTGCATAGAATGCTTTCCCTTCCGTCACGCTGACGACAGCCAGACTACTTTCCTGACTGACCTTGTCCTTTGTATGTGGTCACAAGAGAAGGCACCACTGTCTATAGAAAGTTCTAAAAGGTAAATCTTCTTCTAGAACTGTCTCCGAGCTAACCTCGTCCTGAGCGAGCCGAGGAAATAGGGTGCAGACCCAGCGAGGGTGAGGGAGTGTCGCAGGGGCAGGGGAAGCTAAGCCCATGCCCTCGTGGTGCCCACTGTGTCTGGTCAGGTCAGGTCGCTGAGGACACTCATGCTCCTCTCTCCCTCCATCTCTCCCGGCGCGGCCGGCTCGCTGGCACTGAGGGACAGGCACAGCTGAGACACAGATACTGCGCACTCTGACACTGCGCTTTTCAGGCCCAGACTGTGAAAGAGTGTGAGAGATGGGGTGTGAGAGCGAGGGAGAGATAGATAGAATGTGTGTATGCAAGACTGGGTGCTTGTACATCAAGAATGACATTCCATCTGTCAAGTTCTATCTCATAATGTACCTGTGACTCCCTCCACATGAAACCTCTAGTTGTCCAGAATCTTAGTATGTCTCTCAGTGTAAAGGCTCTGGACCCTCACTGTACTGACCCTGACCATTAGCTTCTTCTCAAAGGTCATGCTCTTGCTTCCACATGCCGGGCAACAATCCAATCAGGACACAGTGGTGATGTCCACTTCCAGCCTGCACTGCAAAGCTGCCTGACATGATTGGTGCATCAGATCATTGTCATGACATGACTGGCTTGTACATCTGGTCATTGTCAATCACTGGATTTGGATACAATCCAACAGGATGAAGACAGGCAGGAGGGAAGTACCTAACATCATGTGACCGATCACAGTAGTTTGATAGAGGAGGAAGTTCTGGGCATTCACTTGAAGTGTGAGCCATCCTATGGAGTGGAGCTGACTGACGATTAGGGCTTATAAGCAGAGTCCAGGTCAGGAAAACCTCCTTGGCCTCCTGGTGACAATCTCCACCTGCCAATGCCCAGACACCAGCTAAACAACCTCATATCACTGGCCTGCTCACAGCGCAGGCCGGCGGGCAGCAACAGAATGCTTTATTTATTTGAGAGCAGCCAATGCTCTTCTTAGTTTCCTCTTGACCACCCACACACTGACTGTGCCTAACACGTCTAGCAGCAAGGAGTGGAGAGGAGGGGGAAGGAGGGCGAGGGGGGCTGGTAGGATTCTCAGGAAGTGAGAGATGTCATCCCTGTGTCTGGCAGTGTGAGTCAAAGTGGAGGAGGAGGAAACAAGATTAGTAATCAGGGCAGAAGCGGGAGGGACACGAATGGGAAAACACGCCACCAGGGATCCACAGAAACATCTGAGTGGGTCTTTCGAGTGTAAGCGGCTGTGTTTGGGTGTGGAAGTGGGGGCAAGTTGAGAGGGAGAAGGGGTCCAACATGCAGCCACCCAAAAGGTCTCTGAAGACCAGCCACAGAGTCATACAGTGTCAAACAGAACACTACATAAGTCATGACTCAAAAGTCCCCATGACGGAGGTGTGATTTCTCAGTGTCATCAAACAACTAGAGGTCCATGCCAGCTTCCCCATACCTGGTGACCCCCTTGTACCAACCCCTCTACCCCAACACCCCCGCTATGCCCCCAATGAACTTTAGACAGTCCCCAAAGCTGAGTCAGACTGAAAGCTATAAATAACACCCATCTGTATCGACCTCTCATCAAACAGTGGCACTGGTAAATTGAGCGCTCACACAATATATACAAATATAACTACATCCTCTCCCAAATGCAATGGGAGAGGAGGGCCGACAACAGCCCTGGTACAGGACGATTTGTGGCCGTGGTACTTTCTGGGCTCAGGCGGGACAACTTCTACTACAGAGAGAGAGCTGGACCGGATGAGGATGTGCTTAGTACCCAGCATTTTATGTATTATATTTTTTATTATGTTTCTCTTCCTGTTGGCCAATCCAAATGTCCATCTTGTCAGCAACAACTGAAGCTAATCTGCAGCCTGAAACCCCTGATGGCACATAGGGTGGCACAACAGGAGGTATCAAACACACAATGCCGTGCTAGCTTTCCCATGCTTCTCGGGTCAGGTGGGCATGATTGTCATCGTTGCCAAAAACGTAGCAACCTACAGCCGCTCACCTACACCATCTAAACCACTTCCCCTTTCCCAACGAGTTTCAACTGTGACCCAAAGGACCTTAGGTTCTCATCCCCCTTTGAGAAGGGCCTGTTCACATCTTAGGACGGCTGCAGGTTCTCCTCAGCTCTGGACTAACTCATTAGACAGATCAGCTCTAATCGAGCTCAGAGTGACCAAGCTCCTTTGGTGGGCAGCAGCCTGGGCAGCTCAGCTCCTGTACAGGCAGCAGCAGCAATCTATCTAGTCCTGCCTGCCAACAGGAGAGGTCAGTCTGATTCTTCAGGTGGAGGAAGCAGAGAGGGAAGAGTCACAACTCAGGTGTGAACTTACATACAGCCCCGCAAACGGCCTACTTTTCTTATGAAAGAACAAGAGAAAGACAGAGAGAAAAGGAGGAGAGAGTCAGAGAGAGCGCGAGAGAAGCAGGGGAGAGTTTGAATGCTAAATGTTTTATGTGCTTTCCGTGATGGAAGTGGCTGTGTCAGCGTGGATACTGTGAGCGATGCGCAGCAGGGGGGAGGCCGGGGGAGGAGGGGTGCAGAGCGGGGGTTTTGTTTGTCTGCCAGGAGATGTGGGACAGCCGGGGCTAGACCGCCGCTTGGTCACGCAGGTACAGGCTACAAGCACACTGAGCTCTGCTTCTGCTGCACAATAACATGTTTTCCTTTCAAACTTGCGTCATTAAAGGGGATGTTGGGGAGGGGAGGTTAAGAGGAGGTCGAAGGGGTGGTAAACTAACAGAATGTATTACATTTTAGTCATTTAGCAGACGCTCTTTTCCAGAGCGACTTACAGTTAGTGAGTGCATACATTTTTCATGTATAACTTCAAATTAAACCAAATCATTTGCACTCATGACTATTGGTTTCAATTACATTTTCAGCCAACTTACAAGCAAATACTTTATGAATTTATTGTTACAAATCAACTTGCAAGGTTGCTAGCCAACTAGCCTGCTAACTTTAGTCCTACTAGCCTGCTGATGTTAGCCCTACCAGGCTGCTAACGTTACGTTAGCACTACGAGTCAGCCAGTTGCTATTAACACCTAGCTTGTAGCTTCATTAAAGTAAACCAAAGTTTTAGAAATACACTACCAGTCAAAAGTTTGGACACACCTACTCAATCAAGGGTTTTTCTTTATTTTTTACATTGTAGAATAATAGTGAAGACATCAAAACTATGAAATAACACATATGGAATCATGTAGTAACCAAAAAAGTGTTAAACAGATTCTTCAAATAGCCACCCTTTGCCCTGATGACAGCTTTGCACACTCTTGTAGGTAACCAGATTGTGACTACAACTAAGTTACTAAGTCTTTGACCACACTGTGTTACACTTTAACGTTTTTAACTAGTGTGAAGCGAAACACCACCACAACACAATCACCTCAACCCTCCCCACACACAAACACTTAGCCTACTTCCTCGCCTCCCTAACAATCTCTAGTCCACACATCCCTATTGCTTCATCACCACAGTCTAAAAGTCACAGCCACAGAAAAGGACAAACTTACTTTCCCCCTTAGCTACTGTCTGAGGGAGATGGAGGGGTGAAGCCTAAAGGGCCATTTTGACAGACTTGAGAGTGTTGCAGAGAGGTCCCCCCTAGCCCTGTATACCAGCTCCTGTATCCAGACTGATTTATTGGACGGTGCATTTGTTTACCTCCACATGACACCAACTTTCACATGAATCACATTCCTCAGAGAGGGACAATCTCAAGGGACAGCAGTTTATAGAGCACCACTCCACCACCACCTCCTCTACACCAGAGGATGCTGGTGGGAGGCGCTATAGGAGGACAGGCTCATTGTAACTGGCACCTGCCACTAACTGTAACCACACCAAACACAACACAGTCCAACAGGCAATACTGTCTGGGGATCTTGTTTAAAACACAGCAATAAAGAGCATTGATTGCATCACTTCAGTCACATTCTTGGGAGGGGGAATGAATGATAACGTCAGTATTTTGTTTACTAGAAAGTCAGAAGGATAAACATGGGTCAGCCGCAGTAAGCGAGTGGACGAGACGTTTCACCTTTAGACCATAAATTAGTGCAGGAGACAAACAAGATCAAGGGAGGGAAAGGAGCAAAGGGCAGCGGTGGGGACGTGGTGTTTGTGTGACTGCTTCAGATACCGCTGCTTTCACAGTCCAAACTCCACTAACGGAGGGCCTAACCTGAGATTTGTTTTCTTTCCCCAGCTATGATATGGCCCTGGTCTTCTCCCTGTGATTTTCTACTTCAGGATGCCTTTACCTTTGACCTTAGTAGTTAGGCCTATCATATTTTAAAGATTTCCAAACAGAAGAGAAATGACCCAGACAGAAAG
Organism: Coregonus lavaretus; assembly: GCF_964263955.1. NCBI lineage: Eukaryota > Metazoa > Chordata > Actinopteri > Salmoniformes > Salmonidae > Coregonus > Coregonus lavaretus. Next base: position 56,051,682 of record NC_139990.1, on the reverse strand, counting down.
TCACTCTTTCTCAAACATGTTACATTTCTCTCCAGCATGTATACGTTTCAGACAGTTAAATCAAACCAAAATGTTATTCGTCACATGCTTCATAAACAACAGGTGTAGACTAACAGTGAAATGCTTACCCAGTTACTCAGGGCCCTGAAACTAAGTCAGTAACCTACACACGACTCTGAAATTAAGTCAGTAACCTACACACGGCAGCTCAGCCGGCACCACACTGTGAGGACGGAAATAGACAGCAGAGAAAGAGTCAGTTGGATACTCAGATAAAAATAACTTAAATTAAAAGGGGGAAATAGCTGAAAAGTCACACAGATCTGTGGGTATAAAGACTGCACTTTCCCCTCCTGTCCCACAGAGTCTGACACCTCTTAAAGTCCAGAGAGGAGCTTTGAGTTATAATTGACAACTACAGCCGTGCGTTGATTTACAATTAGCCTGCTAAAATCGCTGTTACTAGGAAGTGATAATGGCGACATTAAAAAGTTATGCACTCAGCTGTAAACGTGGACTCAAAGTGTCACCATCTCCCCACCCCCTTCCAATAGAGATAGCAATATTAGGAGTGAGGTCGAGGTCTGGCCAGTAAGAAATACTTCTGGTTGAGGGGAGACTGGGCGACTAGATAACTTTCCAACTGCCAAAACGTTCTGGCCACCAATTTAGGTAATCCCCAAGTCAAGTTAATTCAGTGCATGAGAAGTTAAGTTTCTAATCAAGTAGAAGCCTTGGTTAAATATATCAACCATGCTATGGCAGACAACAGTAGGTTAGCTAAGTTTCAAAGTAACCCCCAGACACCGTGCCCACTTCAGTGGCGGCTCACTGTGTCACAAGAGGGAGTCTCTCAGCAGGGGGATGGGACAGGCCAGCGAGGGACGCAGACAGCCCTTTCCTGAGCCATGCTGCAATCCAATTTAAAGCTTATGGGGGTGAATCTGCATTAAACTACTGTACACTAAGCAGTCTACAAGGTGAATCCCGTCAGCTATTCAACAAGTGTCCTCCTTGTGCTTCACTTTTCAACCCAACCTTTCTCCTGGCCTCTCAGCCGCATGCCGATACCTCGCTTAAGTTTTATGGGACATTCCTGAGATAAACGGCACCATGGAAAGCCGTGACCTTAAAATAAGTGCTACAATGTCAAGCATCAAGGGCACAGCCATGGACAAAGTGCATGACTGACTGTGATTGACTGTCTGACCAATGGCAGTGTCAGAGGTGGCTCCCTGCTACCATGCTGGACCAGCTGGTCAGACTGGGATCAGTGGGTGTGGTGGCTGGTGTGGTCATCCTCATAGAAGCTTTAGATTGCTTGTTTGAAAACGTTCTTAAAAATGGGCCAATTAAGTAATTTATATCTAAAGAGCATTAAGTGGATAAACATTGACGGATACTGAACTGGGCAAGAATGGGAAACCCTTAATAATAAAATGAAAGGATAAACAGAAGAGCATTTTTTTTAAACTGGAAAATTGTCCCCGAACTCAGTATTCATTCATGCCTTCGCCTACCCCCATCCCCAACTCTCCCTCCACTTCCACCTTTATTCTTCCGTCCATTGAATAGGCATCACCATCTCCACAAGCTGCTTCCTGTACTAACCCAGACCTGGCTGTTCACTGCCTGAATATCACCACACTAAGGCATCTTTGTCATGATGAATAAAACAGGCTACATCCTCTGTAATAACACAATAATAAGCCTGGTGTTCAAAAGTAGTTAAAACCCCTGCACCTGTAGATCCAAGTGTTGCTTTTGATTGACATGTATTGATCCAGCAGGTCCAGACAGTGAGTATCTATCTATAACAGTCAGATACTGTGAAACATGACAGAACATGGGGCAGGGATTCCCTCCAGCACTTTACTTATACAGCAAAAACATAAATATGTCATGCTACTCGTAAAATAAACTGTGAATTGCCCAAATGTCAAATATTATGTAACCCTGTGAAACTTTAAGGGAATCTCCACAACAGGTGATAGAAACATAATCTGAGAATTAAAAATAATACGCATCAGGCCCCTAGAAAAGGATAGGACACATGGAGGTGAAGAAGGGAGAGGGGCCCCATCACAGGCTTTGAGGTTTAACACTCAGATCAATAAAGTTGTTTTGCAACCTCACACACACACACACACACACACACACACACACACACACACAGACTTTGGAACTCTCAGCTTCGCTAGGATTTCCCAGCTGCCGGGCAGTCATGGTAAAACACGCTGACGTGTGAACCACACGACTCGTACAAGTAGAGCACAGCTGTGCAGAACATAAAAGGCATGTGTCCATCCATGGAAACACTGGGACCAAAAGATCAATGGACTGCAGCAGTAACGCCTGGGCAACGGTAACCTTGAAAGGGAATGCATTTATTCCCACAATTGTTTGAACAAGTGGCTGGAGACAATTGTGGGAAAGGAGAAGGGGAGAGGGGGTTGGCAGGGGTCTCCGAGGTGGAACACCTCTAGGTGGGGTTTGCTTGAGTTTTTGTGATCAGTATTCCTGGGAATCCCCGGCCCTACTAAAATAAACCTAAAACAACTTAAAATGATAGAGCATAAAAGTTTAACACAGCTATTGTTGAGGAAGGTGTTCAAAAAATGTTTATCCAACCTGAGGTCCAAAATGAAGTCAGAACAATATGAACTGGTTGATTCTGTAATTAGACCATTGTTATGCCAGTGACAAAACATTACAGTATCTGTATTAGTTCCATTCTATTACAGTAAGCCACGTGTACGCTATTCCACCGAAGCGCTCTACAACAATGATGAAAACTGTACAAATTCACCAAAAGTGTTTATAACTCTCCATCAAGCATCATCGATGACCAGTGGTTTACTTGATGCATCCATGAGAACAGTAGTAGGACCCTGACCAATGCCGATCTGCAGCTTCAAGTGTAATGGAAAGCATGGATAGGTCTTTCCCCAATTCTCTCGCCCTCCTCTCGTTACGTCATCACTATACTGCGTGCTGCTTCTTCTTTTTTTTTTTACAACTACAATTGCACGCGGTTTTGTGATTGTTCATGACTTTTGGAAGATAAGCATCACAGTGTCATCAACACCACAGATCGCAGAAACTACGCATGAACAATGCTCAAGTGACAACTATGCAAAAACAACACTCAAGTCAAAACTATGCATGACCAATGCTCAAGTCAAAAGAGACCACAAACTGCTTCAGCTCACAACACCGAACATTTACACGCTGGAAAAATCTTGAACCAACCAAAAGAAACCAGGGAGTTGTGCCATAGGCAGACACTTCATGATCCGACTCATGCGATGATGAACATCGGTCTTATCGGTTTGTGTCATACAGGATGAACATGTAAGGATATTAGGACCGTTTTACTGAAATAAACTCACACTAAAGAAACACAATACTCATATCTCAACTAAGAGCATTCAGGATATCACATGCTACAAATCTCCATGACAACATACCACAGAGGTGATGAACCTTTTGGAAGAGAGGAGAGGGGAGGGGGTCTCACAGAGAACTACACAGGTGATGAAATAGCAATATACTTTACTACTTATAATTCCACGCTCATCATTCAAGTATGACAAATAACTTCATCTTTGCTTAGATTGTTCCGCTAAAAGTTTACAACACATGTGCTTAGTGAGAGAGAGAGAGAGAGAGAGAGAGAGAGGGAGAGGGAGAGATTAAGTGTGTCTGTATGTTCAAGTGTGAGTGTGAATACTCATCACAAACCAACAATATTGGTACTAACTTTTTGTCGGTTTCCGGAGTAGGTGTGACTGAGTTGGTAAGTAGCGACTTTGCTCTGGGTTGTTGATCCAGGATTCGGTCGGCAAGTTTGCGACCATTCTGTTAGAAGGCTGTGGCTTCTCCTCCACTGACGAAGTGATCACCATCGGAAACTCTTGTGTGTTGGGCCGCTGTATCCCAGAAATCAAGTCAATCAAAGTTTATAAATTGGGGATTCCAAAAATTACTTTGGAAAACTATGAGGATGCATCAAGTGTAGATTGTAGGGGTAATCCTCGCCTCAGAAATCGTTGCAATCCAGCAATATACATCCAACAACAATAAAACTCAAGTTTGAACCGGAAAGGCAGGTATACATAAGGGTTTCACACAAAAATATTTATTTGTCAACAACTCAATCCTGAAGTGGAGGAGACATTAGGAACCATCGAAACTAAAAAGGCACCATTAACTTGTTTCCAAAAAAGTTTCATGTCGTCTTTCCTCTGTATTCTTTATTACTATGTTTCTCTAAGGCAATGAACTGGGTTTCAGGCAACAATGCTTATTTATTTCTGACGTAAAAATATAATATAATTATTTAAACTATGTATTCTTATATAATTCATAGATGTATTTCTTATTTAAGATATATATGCTTCTCTGTGTATATGGGGAATAAAATATTTGGTTACTCAAGTTCGCTTCTTATAAGTGCGGAGCTTCATGCATTGTTCCGTGCTGAAAAAAAGTTTAATTCCAGTCAAAGATGCAAAGAAGATACAGTCAGATAGTAGACAAGGGTGAGATGTATATATGGGAGCTTGACTGAGACAGGACCCCCACTCGGATTTCCAGTTTTGATAATTCAGCAGCTGACAATGGAACCAGAGCTAAAGCTGGAAGTGTTGGTGGGCTGAGGGTGGGGGTCTCAATTTCCAACTACCACCATTTACCCCATCACTCTCCCTAAAAATAGCCTTTGCCTCTTAGATTCCGTGTAAGTATCCTATAGTGAACTAATCAGTAAAAAAAAAATAAGCAGGTGAAAACAATCCAAAACATCTGTGCTGTTTTATTTCTTTCCCAGACTTCAACCTCGTGGTTTAATCCAGTGACACAAAAAGGTACAGTTCAGAGAGATAAATCATCCACAGGAAAAGCTTGTTGTCTTTGTCTCCTCTACCAGATGCACAAACATGAAAATCTACCCTTCCCCTTGAACGGAACTAGCGAAGTCCGCAGTTAACTGGTGACCTTACGCGCTGCCAGGTCGAAAGGGTAGGAGGAGAGGGACACGGAACTGAAAACAAGAGTGACAACAACCTTTAGCTGGTGAAAAATGTTATCGTGTGCAGGAAGAAAAATGAACACGTGCATGCAAAAACAAATACGACAAAGCAAAGTGCTGATGTGCAAGTAAGTGTATTCCCAGGCACAACCAAATTAAAACCAGTTTCAGTTTATTGCTCTCTATTCCAAAGTATCTGATCTTGGAAGAGTCAATGCGCCTCTCTTGATGATGGGGAAAAAAAAGGTGAATCTTCAATTTTGATTTGCTCTGATGTGCGAGACGCGTCCTCATACGCAGCAACAATGTATCCTTCTCTCTCGCCCCTTCACTCGGGTGGCAAAGGCTGTTAACTACAGAATGTCAAATACTTGAATACAATATTTAACATATCCAATAGATCCGGTCCGCACTCTCCCAGATAATATTTTAATTTTAATTGACGTATCTCGTCTGACAAGACATTGACGACAGTACAATATTCCGGTTTTGGAGTCCCTTTGTCAGTTTTGATACAAAAACTGTAGCGACTGCTCAAGTGGGTTTCCGGAAGTGAGTCGTGATCCCCGCGAAAGTAAAATAAAAACGTGCCTTTAAAACAAAACCCAATACTCCGTAGTTCAAAATTAACAAAAGCAAGCAAGAGTCTTTTCAACACTGTCACCTCCCTCTCACACAGTCGTTCGCTGCCAGTCAGTTCGGAGCTTCCGTATGTGGCTCGATGCTCTCTCCTCGCGCTCCTGTCGCCTTTGATACCTCCAGGTCAAACAATGAACTATATTTTAATTCAATTCTCTGCTTTTTGTCGCAGGATATTCACCTCCGAGGTGGTGTCCTTCCCGGGTAGCATTAACTCATATTCGCCCCTCTCCCGTTATTACTCCCTGTGCTGGCTACCCTTTCTGGCCGGCTCCGGATCCACACCCTGCGATGCGGATTGTTCCAACAGCTATTCGAGCGCAGGGGGGCTGTGGAGATACACTCGGAGAGCAGCTGGGTTGACGCAGATCCACGCACATTAATGTTTAAAACTCTGAAATTAGCGGGGCTACCTAGAGTCACAGTACAGCAAGGAGACATTACGCAGATTTTTATTTCCCTGTTTATGTTAAATTACATGCGGGGTACTTGAAATATTTTAACATACACAGCTATATGATGTCAACCCTGAGACTTTTCGCATCCCCCCTTTTCGAGAGTAGTTGCGCCACCAAGTTGCTCCCCTCCATTTATAGTAACCGGCAGATATATATACTGTATACACACACACACACACACATACATACACATATATATACATACATATATACAGTGGGGAGAACAAGTATTTGATACACTGCCGATTTTGCAGGTTTTCCTACTTACAAAGCATGTAGAGGTCTGTAATTTTTATCATAGGTACACTTCAACTGTGAGAGACGGAATCTAAAACAAAAATCCAGAAAATCACATTGTATGATTTTTAAGTAATTAATTTGCATTTTATTGCATGACATAAGTATTTGATAAATCAGAAAAGCAGAACTTAATATTTGGTACAGAAACCTTTGTATGGGCGGCAGGTAGCTTAGTGGTTAAGAGCGTTGTGCCAGTAACCGAAAGGTCGCTGGTTCTAATCCCAGAGCCGACTAGGTGAAAAATCTGTCGATGTGCCCTTGAGCAAGGCACTTAACCCTAATTGCTCCTGTAAGTCGCTCTGGATAAGAGCGTCTGCTAAATGACGTAAATGTAAATGTAAACGTAAATGTTTGCAATTACAGAGATCATATGTTTCCTGTAGGTCTTGACCAGGTTTGCACACACTGCAGCAGGGATTTTGGCCCACTCCTCCATACAGACCTTCTCCAGATCCTTCAGGTTTCGGGGCTGTCGCTGGGCAATACGGACTTTCAGCTCCCTCCAAAGATGTTCTATAGGGTTCAGGTCTGGAGACTGGCTAGGCCACTCCAGGACCTTGAGATGCTTCTTACGGAGCCACTCCTTAGTTGCCCTGGCTGTGTGTTTCGGGTCGTTGTCATGCTGGAAGACCCTGCCACCACCCATCTTCAATGCTCTTACTGAGGGAAGGAGGTTGTTGGCCAAGATCTCGCGATACATGGCCCCATCCATCCTCCCCTCAATACGGTGCAGTCGTCCTGTCCCCTTTGCAGAAAAGCATCCCCAAAGAATGATTTTTCCACCTCCATGCTTCACGGTTGGGATGGTGTTCTTGGGGTTGTACTCATCCTTCTTCTTCCTCCAAACACGGCGAGTGGAGTTTAGACCAAAAAGCTCTATTTTTGTCTGATCAGACCACATGACCTTCTCCCATTCCTCCTCTGGATCATCCAGATGGTCTTGGCAAACTTCAGACAGGCCTGAACATGCGCTGGCTTGAGCAGGGGGACCTTGCGTGCGCTGCAGGATTTTAATCCATGACGGCGTAGTGTGTTACTAATGGTTTTCTTTGAGACTGTGGTCCCAGCTCTCTTCAGGTCATTGACCAGGTCCTGCCGTGTAGTTCTGGGCTGATCCCTCACCTTCCTCATGATCATTGATGCCCCACGAGGTGAGATCTTGCATGGAGCCCCAGACCGAGGGTGATTGACCGTCATCTTGAACTTCTTCCATTTTCTAATAATTGCGCCAACAGTTGTTGCCTTCTCACCAAGCTGCTTGCCTATTGTCCTGTAGCCCATCCCAGCCTTGTGCAGGTCTACAATTTTAACCCTGATGTCCTTACACAGCGCTCTGGTCTTGGCCATTGTGGAGAGGTTGGAGTCTGTTTGATTGAGTGTGTGGACAGGTGTCTTTTATACAGGTAACGAGTTCAAACAGGTGCAGTTAATACAGGTAATGAGTGGAGAACAGGAGGGCTTCTTAAAGAAAAACTAACAGGTCTGTGAGAGCCGGAATTCTTACTGGTTGGTAGGTGATCAAATACTTATGTCATGCAATAAAATACAACAAAATAATTACTTAAAAATCATACAATGTGATTTTGTGGATTTTTGTTTTAGATTCCGTCTCTCACAGTTGAAGTGTACCTATGATAAAAATTACAGACCTCTACATGCTTTGTAAGTAGGAAAACCTGCAAAATCGGCAGTGTATCAAATACTTGTTCTCCCCACTGTATATACATATATACATATATACACATACATATATATACACATATATATATACACATACATACATACATACATATATACATATATATATACACATATATATACATATATATATATGTGTGTGTGTATATATATATATATATATATACACACACACATATATATATATATATATATATATATATATATATATATATATATATATATATATATATATATATATATACACATATATATATATATATATATATATATATATATATATGTGTGTGTGTGTGTGTATATATATATATACACACACACACACACATACACATATATATATATATATATATATATATATATATATATATATATATATAGACGAGGACTACATTGATGGGGCGACCCTGGGTGCGCGTGCCCAAATAAAAGCCCTTACCACTATTCACACAATATCTGAAAATGCCAACAGCAACAATATTCCTGAACGAGATGCTAGTATAAAAACAAACTTGTCTACTCATCTCAATCTATAACAAAAGGATGAGTCCGATGGAGCATAAGGAAAATATGCAAGTGAGTAATAACTAACTAATAACTAAGTTATTGGATAAAGTCAAACAAGTTACCTTAGAATCAGTAATGTAATCAGTAACGTAAAGCAAGCATTTCACATTACATTACATTTTTAGTCATTTAGCAGACGCTCTTATCCAGAGCGACTTACAGTTAGTGAGTGAAGATTTTGTGACACTATATTTGAGTCAACTTGAAGCTGTAGCCTAGTTAACTTTCTATCTTTCAGAAGTTTATTACAAGTCATGATAATGACATAACAGTTTCTTCCTGTTCCTCATGTTTATTCAGAAAATAATAACTATGACAGCTATTTGTTTGCTGTCCTTCACCAGGTCTATTTCTGTAAGCTTCATTTCGTTCTACCAGTCCTTGAGAATTATTACATATTTTCTGTGCTAAAGCACGCGCACTGGCAAAACCCTTCCCCTTCTCTTATTTCTTTCCACCGCCACTACTCTCCTCTCTCCCTGACGCGCCTTCCTCAATCGTGAGCTCCACACACTCTCCACCCCCAGTGTGCGCGTTCGCAGGCTCTGTTGCTATCCGACGCCACAGCAGCTCGAGCGTGATTGGTCAGACGACTTCCCTTCAGCTGCTTGAATTGGTCAACTTGGATATGTGGGCGGAGATAGAAAATGAGGCTGCCCTGTCCCCTTGCCTCCTCGTAGTCTCCAAACGCATCGCGGAGGCAGAAAGACGTGCCCGCGGAAACATTTAAAGACCTCAGGTAGACAGACAGGGAGGGGGTAAGACCATTAGAAATGCGACCAAAGGGGTAGCTCATGAAGTCATGCAAAAAAGGAAGCTATAACAGTTTCCTACATAACAGTTTCCAATAGAAAAATTCAAACAATACTTTAAACTTCCCATAAATAGCATGCATAATTTGATAGGGCACAAAAATACACAAAACGAGAATATCTAATGCAAGCACAGGGACATCTGCCAGGTGACCTGCCAGGTGACCTGCTTGCATATAATAAAAATATTCTGTGCAGTAAATTGCAAAAAACTTGACTGCAAAAGTTACAAACTAGGCTAGTGTAAGCAAAACAGGCAAAGACATAATCTAAGATATCTGAAAACACTGACAATCTGATTGCACGGTTACTTTTTGGGGTATATTAACAAAATATACTTTGTTTCTTCTTCAGCTCAAACAAAGGAAGAAAATAAACTATTTTACACCTTTATGACACCAATAAATGGCAACGGGGTAAATTATTATCTATATGACATAATAACAGACGACTTCAAAAATGTATCTGTATCTCAATCCAGTAAAACACAAAGGGCAGGTTAAGTAACGTTGTGATAATTTAGCCTTGGTATTTTGAAAGCTCTGAAAATAATTCTCTGTGACATGGTGGAACCGAAACATTGTCTGTTCTCAAGGAGATTGAGTGTTGTGAATCCCTGCGTGTTCATGTTGGCTCTTCCTTTCCCTATTCTCCCCCAAAAGAACAGCAACTGGAGAGATGGGAGGGGATGTACAAAACGAGGTTAACCATGCCGTCATTCATCCTCCACGGTAGCCAGTGAATGTGCGTGTGCCCCCTTCAGAAAAACTTTAACTTCACTTCACGGCAGACAGCTACTGTCGTCATGCAAGGATTGGGATAGATTTCAGCACACAACTTTATCAAACCGTGAGCTGGAGATATTTGCAATAGCTATGCAGCACGTGTCACTTCCATGAGAGAGCACTGTTGATGCAAAAACTAACCCCAATTACAGGTTATAGGTTAGGGATGTTACTGAGGTGGTGGGCGACATGGGAAGGGGGATGTGGGTGCTCACACCCAAAATAAATGTACAATTTGCATGCAGGACAAGGTCTTTAGGATGACTTTTGCAATAGCCCTGGGGTTGCTCTGCAGTTGCCCTGTGTATGCATTTGCTATATTCTGGGGAAGACTGGCAATTTAAAAGTCGTATTTCTATAGTATATATATATTTCTTAATTATGAATGTTCTCTAGACCACAAATTAGGATGTTAACAGCCAACAACAACAATGATTCAATGTTCTTAACATTTAAAAAACCTGCGTTACCAGACACATACAAATGATGAAAAAATAACAATAGGTAGCCTAAACAATACATTTAATATCTAATAGAATAAATAACAATTATGTCCCCAAATGTATGTGTAAACTACTTACAACCTAATTCCAAAATGCCAGGGACTTTGACAGTCTTTAATCTGATCTGGAGAAACTGACACCACAGCCTCTCCGCATCTTTGTTCCAATATATGACACAACAAATATGAATAGCAACATCATAACGTTATACTAAACTTGGTTGAGCAATTAGCCAGCAAATTCAGTCCCCCCTTTCCCCTTAGCGACGAACAGAGGCACAGCAAGGCACATACAGTCCAAACAGAACTGGTGCAGCCTCCTTGTGTCATAACACTATTTTCATTGTATACGCACAAATGTATAGATAAATGTGTACGTGTATTATGTGAGCTGACTCTCGAAAGGGAGTGTGACTCGGTTCCAATAAATCACGTTTGCAAAACTCCCAGACACCCGAGATTAAAAACGCAAGGCGAAGACTCCGGGACTCACGTGCCTTGCAGCAAAATTCCACCCGGCAACTACACACTGTACCATGGTAACAGCCCTGCCATTGGTCCCGGGTGCGTTTTGAAATGACCAATGGGAGGGCCGGCAGCGGGTGATGCGTGTTGCTAGGTAAACATGATGCAGTGGGAAGATACCGTAGTCGAACTCTACAGAAGAAGCTAGAGAGCGCCAGAGGAACCGAGGGGTAACACAGCAGCGAATTACAATTACACTGCAGGGAGGTTGCCGGGGTTGCGTTTCAGCTCAGCTAAAGCTTGGGAAGATGTTTTATAAAGGTGTGTGTATACTGTAGAGCTAAATGTCCTTTAATTTCGTCGATAAGTAGAACCAGAGACAAGCACTGATTTCACCCATCATAATCATTACTCATTCTCACCCAGCGCAGGGATGGATGGAATCCTTACCAACAACGAATCATATGCTTCTCTGCTGTATTTTCAACCTCCCTATCTACAGGCAGAATATCCAAATATATATCATAGCCGACCAGTGAAATCCTGACAACTAAATAAGGTTACATGGCGCCTTGTGACGCCAAGGTCTCCACATTTTTAAAATAGGCACCAACCTTTTTACTACCCTTTGACACCCCATGCCAGTCCCTTTGGAATGGAATGGAATAATTTTAGCCAATAATACAATTCACTTTGTAAAAACATTGAAAATTATGTAATAGAAAGTGATGTAATGCTTGATTAATTAGTTATCTAGAATTTATGCAGTATGTTACAGTTGTTACATCAAGCTGCAACTGCTAAAAGTAACACACTGACAAGAAACAGTTTCAAATATCAAACTTTGACTTGAGTGAAACAAAGTAAAACAAAATATACATATATGCCTCATCCTCTGTTACAACATGCCCCTCTGATCATAACAACAGCTCAAGGACCTCAGGGAGCAATGGGAAATGCTGTGGCAGAATTCCTGGTCATGGCTAGAAGGGATCCAGCTTTTGTCAAATTAACATCAGATTTGACTTTTCGTAGCAGGTTAGGAGAATTAGGTTAAGGTTAGGAAAAGGTTTAGGGTTTGCTAAAATGCAAAAAAATTATACCTTTTACATTAATTTGACAAAAGCTGGATCCCTTCTAGCCATGACCCAGAATTCCACCCGGCAACTACAGGCGTTTACAAAACAAGCGCAAGGCATGTCATAGGTGATGAGCATGAGCATGTGTTATGTTTCCCAGTGGGCTATATAGTGTACAGGAAAGGTTGGAGTTACATGTGACAAAAATGGCCCAATGTTGCTACTGCCACGAGAGTTCTGCCAAGAAACCCAAGAGCAGGCAGAGTCAAGTTGAACACTGAAAGAAGTTTGAGGCGCTTCGTCCATAAATAGGACCCGGGAGGTCCCTGCAAGGACAGGTGGTCCCCTGCAAGGACAGGTGTAAGAGTGTAGCAAAGGGATAGGCAAATATTCGGGCCGTGCTGGGAATACTGGACAAACAGATTGCTCAATCTAGACAATATTAGTGGTCCTCTGTAGCTCAATTGGTAGAGCATGGCGCTTGTAATGCCAGGGTAGTGGGTTCGATCCCCGGGACCACCCATACGTAAAAATGTATGACTAAGTCGCTTTGGATAAAAGCGTCTACTAAATGGCATATTATTATAAAGTTATGACATTTTTTTATAGCAGGGGGTAAACTTAAAGCTGTTTGCTTTCTTGTGAGTAACCATGCAGATTTACAAATAAAATCCAATACAGAAAGCATTTCAGAAAGTCCCATAAGCTCTTATGTTATGTGATGCTTATAAATGATAACTTTAATAGAAAAGAGGAAATACTTTTTTTGCATGATCACTTAAAAAAATGGAAAATCTTTCTAGTCAATGTCTGCTAATGACACCTAGAGGTCTCCATTCTCCTGTATGAAAACGCTGAACATAACTGAGGTATAAATGTGTTGTGCTCAGAGTTCCCATCAATTCCATGTAAATTCTAAAAATTCAGGAAAGCATTCTACAACATAAATTATCATTTTTATCCCAATTTCATTAATTATACTTCTCTATAATTTTCTTTTACAATATTTTAATTCCCAAATTTCTTTTGGCTCCCTATTTATTTTATTTTTTAGCCAGAAACTTGTAACCTTTTCTCAAGCAGGAGCAGGTCCACCCTCATTTGTGTGCATTACTGTGTCTGTATTAAGGGGAGAGGGATAATGGCACAGAGAGACAGCTTACGCGGCGATACGCGCATCACTCTGCATGTGTCTTTGCGCTTATGCCTGACCCTTTTCTGGAAAGACACAGTGGAGAATCCCCACTGTTAATTCCTGATGAGGCTCCCCCTCCCCCCAGCTCGACCTTTCACCTGAAAAGCACACATCCATTCCAGCACAGACAGACGGTGCTAGTCGCACATACCACAAACTGTGTCACACAGAGACCCAAAAGCGTTAGACAGGATGCGCATCTATTGTACATTACACAATGTTGTCTAGGCATGCGTGTGGACATTTCCAATGTTGCACTATGTCATGGTTCACAATGCCAGGATTAAGGGTTATTTTTTCTTAAGGGGTCAGAGGGAGAGTTTATGTTGAGATCAGGTTTCTGTTTGGGATATTCCCATAAAAGGCAATGGCACAGTTCCAGTTGTGACAGTCTGTCTGTGTGCAAAAAAAGATTATCCTGCGCTTCCATTTAAATTAATAGCATACATTTCGCATACGAATAAAGACAGAAAATAAAAATAATTTTTTTATCAACTGATGGTAGTAAGAGGAATGGGAACTGAGGCTTTGTGACAGCACCGGGCTGACTCTAGGACCAGGATAAACATCCAGAGAAGTAGATTAACGGGTGCGATGCAGGCCAAAGGTTGTGATAATTGAGGAGGGTCTGGTGGTCCCTCCTTTGCTGCCCCCAGTGGCCAACCCTAGTTATTACAACAAACCACTGGCTGGGCACTGCCAGAGGAGGAAGAGTGATGTATTTTCTGACTAGCACCAACCAACTGCACTGTGTTATAGGGGAGCAACTCACGCCAGTGCAAAGTGCAATTAAATACTACATGGATGTTGCTAGGATCACATCACACAATGCTTTTTTAAATGTAGGGCAACATTTTCTAGATACAGTGTCAAGTATAGGGAAACTCCTTTTTAACATCAGCTCCTGCTTCAAGATGAACGTATAACCACTAAAATAGCTGCAGTTTATACTGTCAATATGAATTTTGAGACAGAAATGCAGGTAGACACTTTTCTAAGTCACCATTAACATTATTAGAAACGGCTCCGGCAGTATGTCTCGCCTAAAGACAAACGCATTACAAAATCAATTGGAAAACAGAACACATATCACCACAGCCAGAACTAGACCTTGCACCGACTATCTAACTGAAATAGCATCACAACAATAATGTGCAGATTTTCTGGAAACAGGCTGAAGTTATTTTTAGCCCACAGTTTGGAGAGTCAAATCTACCTGCTCTCCATCCTAGATTCGTTACAATATCTAAGCATAATGATGAAGAAACAGTGACATAATATCGACTGAAATTGATAAATAGTAGCCTAAGTACGGGCCGGTCGTAGACACGGACTCAATTCTGATAGGGGAGTGAGGAGGACATTATATATTGTAGGCGGCGGTCTCTCCCAAAACCCCCAGCTGAACACCACACGGTTAGCTGTTATCAATGAACAGTAGTGGCAGCTTTCTTTATATAAATGTTTACATCTGCCTTAAAGGGACACTGCGAGATTCTGGCATTTATCCTGAATAAAAAATTTATGTCTCTGCGTGCAGTAAGAAGTAAGTTAGCGGTAGTTTCGCAAGCCAATGCTAACTAGCGTTAGCGCAATTACTGGAAGTCTACAGGTATGGTAGCATTGCTACAAAAAAAGTACAGTAAGGAAGGACAGACAGACAAGGACAGCATCTATTCAAATGTCTAAACTGAGACATAAAATAATAGGAAACTCAATTTGCCATCCAGCAAGCAACCGATCCAGTTTAAAGCTGCAATATGTAACTTTTTGGGCGACCAGACCAATTTGACATAGAAATGTGAGTTATAGATCTGTCATTCTCATTGAAAGCAGGTCTAAGAAGCGGTATATCTGTTCTATGTGCGCTATTTCTATGCTTCCCGTTCTTAAGTTTCATTTTTGCGTCTTTTACTTTCGGTTTTGTACACCAGCTTCAAACTGCTGAAAATACAATATTTTTGGTTATTGAAAATATATTTCACAGCGGTTTAGATGGTACAATGATTCTCTACACTTGCTTGGTCACAAACTGAAATTAGGCGAACTATTAGAATTCTTGCGACCAGGAAATGGCAGAGTGATTTCTGCATATTGCACGTTTAAACTGATGACAAAAATGCACTGGAGGGCGGAGGCACTCTTAAGGCCCTAGAAGTACAATCACCCCAAGAGGTCTCAAATGTGGTGGTCTTTTCCTCACTGGAGCCCAACCCTGTGCAGCAGAATTTCATTAGGGTCTTCCTGTCATGTCCAGTGATTCACAACAGGCACATCTGAGTAATGAATAACATTTCATTAACTTCAGGCACAAAGTTAACAGGCCAGTGTGGGTTAATTGACATGGATCTGTCACAGATGTGGCCTCTTCCTGCAGAGGGAGGGGTTGTGGGGGATGTAGTCAAATACAAATCCAATCAATACTAACTACTTATCATCACATTCATTGGGTAATAATTGTCTCACTTAGAAGGATCCAGCCAGCCCAGCGCTGCGTCGGTACTAGGATACCAGGTTTCCCTGTAACTGACACAGCACCGGTCATGGGACTACTAACACAGACAAAATGGGTAAAGATGGATCAAAAACCTTGTGAGATGTGTTATAGCACAAAGAGCACCTGAGTTGAAAACCCTAAAAACATAAGGTAGCTGATGTTGGCTTAAGGGTAAAACAGGCTTTTATTAGGGGAACCTACGCCTACCATTCATTCTACTCAACTCCACAGTAGTAGAGCTGTAGCCTGCAAAGTCCCTACAATAACAATATCCCATCTCCTTTTAAAGTCCCCTCCCAGTCTTCACTGTAATTTTTATATATATATCCCTCCAACCCTCTCGGTCGCTGTTCCTTTCCTATTCACCCTATACTGCACATATGATGTGATTAAGCTTCTGTTAAACCAGCCATAATCTCTAGAAGCTCTGGCTATTTAATTCTTGCTGTGCCAGTTTAGAGCTGGCATGGTGGCTGGCAAAGGGTATGTGCAGGCACACATACCGTCACTTTGGCTGTCATTGTTGAAGCTGGGAGCAGTCTCACACTCCCACAGAGACAACAGGGCCTTTCACTTACAAGCATACACACGCACACACAAACACACGTATGCGAGCACAAATGGCCTGTCCATGGGAGCACACGGTCTGCGGCACAAGCAAATGTGCACAAGCGCAGGACGTCAAAAGGGACAAAATATGTAAATATTCACAATCATTAACACAGATGGATAGCCATTGCCTAGAGAGTCTACTGGGCAGACAGACGAGCTAGCTAATTAATTTATTTGGATGACACTTTTAATCCAAAGCCACTTACAATTTGTGGAACCCATTTCTGTAGTAGGGGTTTATCTCTAGGGCAATCCGAGTAAAGTGCTGGGTGTTGCCTTGGGGCAGACCAGCCGGAGGGGGCACATCCACCACCCCCTTTCCCCACCCTACCCCACACGCACCTGGAAATTCAAAACGCTGCTTCCTGACGCGCCCACATAACTCTACCTCGTAGGGCCCCTGTTCCAATAGTTGGACAATGTTTTCCTCATTCCAAGAGGTAATTACTCTCAGATATGTGTTTACTTCAAGGAAGTGATTAAGGAATGGTGCTCTTTGTCCATAGTCATCAGGGTCTGAGTGGTCTGGCCAATCTACTGGTCACTCCTATGTCCAAACAATGGATCTTTGTGGCAGGTGGGTGGGCTGGGCGGCTCGGATTGACGGCACGTCTTGGACCCTGCCACTCTTTGCCAGTGTCATATGGTTGCATTGGGGTATACGTGCACATGAAGGTGTGTGCGGGGGTTGGACATATGTCAAGGCGGGTTGGCATGTGTCTGCTTGTCATGGCTCAGCGCGTGCATGGACATGGCCTTAGTATGCTTGAGGGTAATGTGGCTCCTCAGGTGTCTGAACCTCTTTTTGGTATGGATAATTGTTTGTGAGTGGATCTCTATGACGGTGTTCACACATCGAGCCCAATTCTGATCTTTTTTCACTAATTGGTCTTTTGAACAATCAAATCAGGTCTGAAAAAGATCTGATGTGAAAAGATCTGATGTGATTGGTCAAAAGACCAACTAGTGGAAAAAAGATCAGAATTGGTCTGCCTGTATAAATGCAGCCTAAGTGTTTTGAAGGGACGCAGTTCTCTCTACCCTAGTGTTGCACGGTATACTGAAACTTCTGTACTTTTTCGACACTAGAACATGAAAAACGGTTCGGTACTAGAATTTGTGTTACTTTCGGTACTTCTGTCAAATGTGTCTGACGGATCAAGCCTGTCTATGAGTGCAGCCGACCCTGTGCCTGCTCCACTTACTCAATGCTAGCCTGCACTGGGAATCTGGGCTGCAACCATAGCCGAGTGAAGTAGGGGTGCTGTAGCACCCCCTGATAAATTGAAATAATTTTGCCATAATTAGGCTATACATTTCCCCAAAATATATTTTACTACAGTCGGGAAGGCCGCAATTTGGGCAGCACGCGTTCCAAATATACACTGAGTATACCAAACATTAGGTACACCTTCCTAATATTGACTTGCCCTCAGAACAGCCTCAATTCATCGGGGCATGGACTCTACAAAGGTGTCGAAAGCGTTCCACAGGGATGCTGGCCCATGTTGACTCCAATGCTTCCCATAGTTGTGTCAAGTTGGCTGGATGTCCTTTGGGTGGTGGACCATTCTTGATACACACAGAAAACTGTTGAGTGTAAAAAACCCATCAGGGTTGCAGTTCTTGACACAAACCGGTGCGCCTGGCACTTACCCCGTCCAAAGGCAATTAAGCGTTGTCTTGCCCATTCACCCTCTGAATGGCACACAGGCACAATCCATGTCTCAATTGTCTCAAGTCTTTAAAATATTTGTTTTTACCTGTCTCCTTCCCTTCATCTACACGGATTGAAGTGGATTTAACAAGTGACATCAATAAGGGATCATAGCCTTCACCTGGATTCAGCTATGTCATGGAAAGAGCAGGTGTCCTTAATGTACACAGTATAGAACAGCTTGTTGCGTTGTGGTCATAGATATAATACATAGAAGGATTTTGAAAGCTCTAACCTTGGCACTTTGTGTGTCAGGGACTGTGTGTACCTGACTTGATTGGGAACCTCCATCAGTTTGCCTTTCAAAAATGTCAAAACACAATCGCGAGAAAAACGTAGGCCTACTGTTTGTAAAGCAAATGCCTACTGCTGAAAAGAGAAGAGTAATCTGTCTGTAGAAGCGAACAATTTTTTTCTCAGCAACTTTTGAGCGAGTCGGAGCGAACAGCACTGTTTTTCAAAGTAGCTTATCTTGAGATATTGGCACGAGTGCATCGGCCATCTCCAGTGAGTAGCCTATGCTTCATCTTCATCTTCATCATTGGGTGAGTCAGTGTCACTGGAAAGTTTATTTTGTAGCCTATTGAATAATTCAATGCATGCACACACTCCTATTGAATATGCATTCACCTGTATTGTGGATAGGCCTAGGCTACATCTTGATTTACCCAATTTATCAATAGAGATTTACCATTCAAATAAGTGATTACCATAATGTAATTAGATTGGTAAAAACAAAGTCAAATTGTATGATTGTATAATTGATTCATTAATGCATACATGGCTGTCTCTGAAAAAAATGTATGTAAAAAAATGCAAACGTAAGGATGAACTCAAAAGATGCCCAACAATTGAATAGAGCAGTAGCTGAGTTTGTCTGGATCAAGTGCTATTCTGTGACTTTGGCTAAAATGCCTTCTTTTTATGCCGTGGTATCGTTTTGGTGTCGAGTATAGTGACGGTATCGAGTATTGTGATACTAAACCTGGTATCAAAGTCAAAATTTGAGTATCTTGACAACACTTCTCTACCCCGCATTGATGTTGTCTGATTTATGAATTGTAATAGGATCGTTCCACCTCAAAAAGCACAAGAAAGAGGATTTTGACACGCACCATCTCAGATTTAGCTGAAATTGTTTCTGTAATTATTAACATAAGATTAGTATTCCTGAAACGTTTTGTTGAAATATAATTTGATTTGAGAAATTAAGCTTACAGATTGCACCCACATTGGCCATTTTAATTCATAGGATTCATATCTTCAATAAATATAGTACTGAACATTCGATTTGGACCATAATTCTTCCTAATAAATGAGTAAGACATGAGGAATCCAATGAAATGATCAAAAGCCACCCATGGATGCCAATTACACCCCAACAACCAGACTCTACAATTTCAGAACAATCTGGGATGGTGGGTGTCATGGCTTGCTTTCTTCCAGTGTCATGGTTTGCTGAAACGACATGGAACAAATACATTATTTCCTGCTAAAAGAAAATATTGGTAAATTTTTTTGTGTGTGTCAAACAGGGTCATATTCAATGATATATACAGTACCAGTCAAGTTTGGACACACCTACTCATTGAAGGGTTTTTCTTTATTTTTACTATTTTCTACATTGTAGAATAATAGTGAAGACATCAAAACTATGAAATTACACATATGGAATCATGTAGTAACCAAAAAAGTGTTAAACAAATCAAAATATATTTTAGATTTTAGATTCTTCAAAGTAGCCACCCTTTTCCTTGATGACAGCTTTGCACACTCTTGGCATTCTCTCAACCAGCTTCATGAGGTATTCACCTGGAATGCATGAAGGAGTTCCCACATATGCTGAGCACTTGTTGGCTGATTTTCCTTCACTCTGCGGTCCAACTCAACCCAAACCATCTCAATTGGGTTGAGGTCAGGTGATTGTGGAGGCCAGGACATCTAATGCAGCATTCAAATCACTCTCCATCTTGTTAAAATAGCCCTTACACAGCCTGGAAGTGTGTTAGGTCATTGTCCTGTTGAAAAACAAATGATAGTCCCACTAAGTGCAAACCAGATGGTGTTGTGTATTCGCTCTTTGTTGTTCTCTTGCTCAGTGTTAAGTAAACCTTTACATTGTTGATTCCTGCGCCTGCGTCCTGCCTCTTCGTATCCTCAGTACTCGTCACAGAATCACACACCAAACGAAAATGGATTCAGCAGGTAATCCTCCTGGAGTTTCCCAGCGCCTCGACCAGCACCAGCAGCAGATTGCCCAGCTGAATGCCGCCATGCAGGAAGTGCTCCAAATGCTGCATGAACTGACCATCGCTCCGGTTCCACCTCAGCGAGCGGACCCAGTCCACCTCCTCCCGTGCTATCACCAACGTCTAAGACTCCCTCGCCCTGCCGGAGCGCTATGACGGGAAAACGACAAAATGTAGAGGCTTCCTGCTACAGGTTTCACTGTATCTGGCGTGTCAGCGTGGGGTATCTCCTTCGGACCAAGCCAGGATAGCGCTGGTGATTTCGCTACTGAAGGGAAAGGCGCTGGATTGGGCCACGGCAGTCTGAAAAGGAGGTGAGGCCGTGGCGCTTCCCTACTCCACCTTCCTCGCTCGGTTCAGGGCGGTGTTCGATCATCCCACGGAGGGAAAGGATGGGGGTGAGCGGCTCCTCCGGCTACAACAGGGAGAGGAGGCCGCGTTCGAGTACGGCCTGAGCTTTCGTACGGTGGTGGCGTCTTCCGGCTGGAATGAGCGTGCTCTGCGCACGGCCTTCAGGAGAGGCTTACGGGAGGACATCACAATGGAACTCGAATGTCGGGACGACGAGATGGACCTTGATACCCTCATCGCCACGTCCATTCATCTTGACGACATGTTGAGAGACAGACTGCGTTCCCAACACCACCCGGAGCCTCGATGCTCACCCCATCTGAGCTATGGAAGCCTCCCTGCCTCCGAGTCCTCACCCATGGAGGTGGGCAGCACCCCCTACACCACCACAGACCACAGATCTCCTGGCGGCTCCCTATCTAGGCGGTATGACTCCCGTCGCCGCTCCGTGAGTGTTCCGTCATCACCTGTCACCAAACCTTTTTACTTCCCCTAACGGTGAATGGTTCTTCCTTCTCTTCGCTTTCCACGGCAATGATAGATTCCGGATCAGCGGGGAGCCTTACCGATAGGGAGCTGGTCTCAATGGGGGTTGCCTACCGTGCCACTGCCTTATCCGCTACACGTCACCTCGCTGGACAATAAACCACTTGGATCAGGCACCATTATGCACGTCACTCCCCCCATCACCATCACCATTCCCACACTACCGGAGCACCACGAGGAGCTGTCCTTCCACATCGTCACGTCACCCCTTCACCGGATCGTCTTGGGATTGCCCTGGCTCAGACTACACAACCCCACCATCAATTGGATCACCAAGAGGATCACAGCCTGGTCACCCTCATGCCGGAGGACCTGCCTGCCGGTGGTTTGTTGTTCCACGTCACTGGATAGTCCAGAGTCTGCCCTCCAGCCCAACATTCCACATGAGTACGCAGATCTCTCTGATGTCTTCTCTGCCTCTAAGGCTAAGTGTCTCCCTCCTCACAGGCCCTGGGACTGCGCCATTGACCTGCTGGAGGGACAACACCCCCCGAAGAGTCGCATTTACTCCCTCTCCAAAGCGGAGACTGAGGCCATGGAGAAGTATGTGGCGGAGACCCTGAAACAGGGGTTAATCAGACGCTCTACCTCTCCTGCCTCCGCAAGCTTCTTCTTCGTGGCCAAAAATGACGGAGGACTGAGGCCGTGCATTGACTACCGGGGGCTGAATGCAGTCACCACCAAGTACCGGTACCCCCTCCCTCTGGTTCCGTCAGCCATCGAGCAGCTGCAAGGGGCCCAGTACTACCAAGTTGGACCTGAGGAGTGCCTACAACCTGATCCGAATCCGGGAAGGAGACGAGTGGAAGACGGGATTCAGCACTACCTCAGGCCACTATGAATACTGCGTCATGCCCTACGACCTCGCTAACGCACCTTCCGTGTTCCAGTCCTTCGTCAATGACGTGTTCCGAGACATGCTGAGTAGACAGGTGGTGGTGTACATCGACGATAGCCTGATCTACTCGGCTACGTTCGAGGAGCAGGTCAGGGACGTCCGAGCGGTCCTACTCCACCTCCGGGAACACAGCCTGTTGTTGAAGGGGGAGAAATGCGAATTCCACCAACAGGCCATCTCCTTCCTGGGATACAGGATCAGTCCTCAGGGGATGTTCATGGAAAGAGCAAAGACTGACGCTGTCAGGTCATGGCCAGTCCCACCACCATCAAGGGCCTACAGAGATTCCTGGGCTTCGTAAATTTCTACCGGCGTTTCATCAGGTCCTTCAGCTCCATAGCCGCCCCGCTCACCTCTCTTCTAAGGGTGGGCCTCAGAAGCTGGCCTGGAACCCTGAGGCTGACGCTGCCTTCAAGAGGCTGAAGGAGAGGTTCACCACAGCGCCCCTCCTAAAACACCCAGATCCAGCTCGTCCTTTCATCCTGGAGGTGGACGCATCTGAGGAGGGCGTGGGTTGGGGGGGGGGGCTCTGATTCGCCGGTCTACTGAGCCAACACCTCCAGCGCACCTGCACCTCATCATCTCATCACCACCCCTATATAGCCCTGGACTGTTCAGTGTTGTGTGTGATTGTTAGTGTCATGTCGTGTACTCGCTCTTTGTTGTTCTCTTGCTCAGTGTTAAGTAAACCTTTACATTGTCGATTCCTGCGTCTGCGTCCTGCCTCTTCGTATCCTCAGTACTCGTCACACATGCAGAGATCATCCGTTCATCCACACCGCGTCTCACAGAGACACGGCGGTTGGAACCAAAAATCTCAAATTTGGACTCCAGACCAAAGGACAACTTTCCACCGGTCTAATGTCTATTGCTCGTGTTTCTTGGCCCAAGCAAGTCTCTTCTTCTTAGTGGTGTCCTTTAGTAGTGGTTTCTTTGCAGCAATTCGACCATGAAGGCCTGATTCACACAGTCCCCTCTGAACAGTTGATGTTGAGATGTGTCTGTTACTTGAACTCTGTGAAGCATTTATTTGGGCTGCAATTTCTGAGGCTGGTAACGCTAATGAACTTATCCTCTGCAGCAGAGGTAACTCTGTGTCTTCCATTCCTGTGGCGGTCCTCATGAGAGCCAGTTTCATCATAGCACTTGATGGTTTTTGCAACTGCACTTGAAGAAACTTTCAAAGTTCTTGAAATGTTCCGTATTGACTGACCTTCATGTCTTAAAGTAATGATGGACTGTCGTTTCTCTTTGCTTATTTGAGCTGTTCTTGCCATAATATGGACTTGGTCTTTTACCAAATAGGGCTATCTTCACAACACAACTGATTGGCTCACATTAAAGGAAAGAAATTCCACAAGTTAACTTTTAAGAAGGCACACCTGTTAATTGAAATGCATTCCAGGTGACTACCTCATGAAGCTGGTTGAGAGAATGCCAAGAGTGTGCAAAGATGTCATCAAGGCGAAGGGTGGCTATTTGAAGAATCTCAAATATAAAATATATTTTTGGTTCCACGTGTTATTTCATAGTTTTGATGTCTTCACTTTTATTCTACGATGTAAAAAAATTAAAACCCTTGAATGAGTAGGTGTGTCCAAACTTTTGACTGGTAGTGTATGTCATTAGTCATATGTTTGAATAGGCCATATGTCACACAGGTTCAGACACGTCATAGGCTCTTCTACCCTTGCCTAAGCCCCTATTACTCTGTCAATAAAAAAAAATGGTATCCTCTCCTCGTATCCTTTCCCTCAAACCCTTTTCTGAAGGAAAGGATGAGGTGAAACCAATGAAGATTCATTAAAGCCCATAACTCTGGCCTGATACTTTTATTTCAGGGATCACAAAGCAGAGGCCGTAAGGCAAGCAGACTATTTACCAGTTTGGGGACACGGCCCCTGGGTTGGCCTGAAA
Source organism: Coregonus lavaretus (assembly GCF_964263955.1). Classification (NCBI taxonomy): domain Eukaryota; kingdom Metazoa; phylum Chordata; class Actinopteri; order Salmoniformes; family Salmonidae; genus Coregonus; species Coregonus lavaretus. The sequence goes on along the minus strand of NC_139990.1, from coordinate 56,027,363 downwards.
GGGATCAGGGTATCTTTCTGTCCCTCGACTGGGTTTAAGAACCCACAGAAAGACGCAGACACGTGCGTCAACCTGGGTGTGGAAAGGTGGACACCCTGGTCACGTCTGTTTGACAGCATCATGATGAAATAAGAGGCCCGCTCCATCCATGGCTGTCTCTGTGTGGCATGTTTTCAGTGTAAAGCTGCTGCTGGCCTGCCTCTCCTTTCCTCTCTTCTCTTCCCCCAGTGCTGACCCACTTTCTGCTCCCTGTGAGGAGAGTGACCCAGCCAGCATCGTCCCTGATACAGATCCTATACGCTCTCCACACTGCTCACAGTGCACATCCTATCCTATAGCCATCATACGCCACAGCAAACAGCCCTTAGACAGAACATACATAGCCACCCTGTTCCATAAGTCAAATTACATCAGTGATGCCTTCAGCGCCTGAAGAGCCAGGCTGTGAGAGGGAGAGACAGAGACAGAGACGGAGAGAGCGAGACAGAGAGAGAGAGGGTGAGGCAGAGCCAGACGGAGAGAAACTGCAGTCTTGTCAATGGTCACGGACACATCCCCACCACCACCACCCACTAGAGCTAAAGTGCAAGTGCCAGGAACAGCACAGTCACCATCAGCGACAGCCCATTTAGAGCTATTGAGGAATAAGCAGTTGTCACACTAAATAGCTTCCCCCCCTCTTACAACTAGTGTGTGGCCAGGGAGACGCACCAGTTTTACTATGTAGATTACAATACTTCTGCTGACAATACAGTCCTCTTTTGAGGGGAAATTAGCAACGCTACTTTACATGGCCTCAATGATTTACAATTACAGTGATGTAAGACCCCTCAGTGCATGAATCAGTTCATCTCAGAAAAGTCACAATGCCACACCTGTCAGTGGCACCATGCACAACCGCTCTGTAAACGTCCTGCTAAGAGAAGCCACATAACATATACAGGCACACCATTCAATGCTTTCAAAACCCCTCATGCCAAGACAAATGGGATGCATGTCCTGACACTGACATTTTTCCTGATACACAGAAGGGTACAGTGTGTCCACAGAAATCAATCCATTCTACTTTCCTCTCTTCTCTCCATAAGAGGGCTGGGAGGCAGCCCTAGCAACAGCACTACCCCCCTGCTGTCCACCACCGTAGCATTAGTGTCCCAACATCATGCAGGCAGGCAGGGAGCTGCAGACTGGAGTGGGAGAGGGGAGGGATGAGTTGCATAAGTCACAAACATGGGGCAGGGTGAGTGGGGATGTTAGGGGGAAGGGTAAAAGATGGAGTGAGGGGTATAGAGAGTAGAGTTCTCATCCGGTCTTACCCAGGCCCGGTCCGACATCACAGAAATGTAATAAGCCCGAACCCAGAAAAACAGCCTGATTTCTAGAAGACTGTATATTGATTTAAAACTGGTGTTGAGAACAATGCTGCGGAGGCAGGCAGCAGTTGAGTGAGGATAGGAAACAGCCCTCATCTTAGAAAAGCAAGGAGAGAGGAAAACTCACCGTAGTTATGAGCAACTGAATGACAAAAAATATTGGAATAAAGTAGGCTAATGCAATTGAAGGCAATGCATGTATCACATTGTTGCTTATACTGAAACTCCCAAAGTCATATCCAACAGTTATACTAAATTTAAAGCAATAGCTGTGTGTGGTCAACAAGTTGATAATTTCAGCACCGTTTTGATTGGGACAGCGCCATCATGCTGCTTTGAGACAAGGGTGGGGACTCGTCTTGATAAATCAATCAATGTCAGATTTTTCCGTTTGGATATCTGGTTACAATTAGGCTGGGAAAATGTTAGCTTCATTGAGGGGAGTGCTCATGATCATCTTTATTCCAGTTTGCTCATTTAGGCCTATCACTGATCAGAACATTTTGATAGCATTTCATGTAGCTTAACAAGTAGATTTTGCTCGTCACTCACCTAGTAGCAGCCTGTCCTACTCCCAACCAAAAGCCTGTGACTTGTCTGATAATCAATCAATGTGATTTTGTTTCACTAATTGATCTCTACATGGTTGGGCAAACAAGGGGAGGTGGTAGCTCATTTATTCATTTGCTCATCTATCACTGATCAGAAAAATTTAGAATTCAATTATGTGGCATAAATATTCAGACCCTTTACTCAGTGCCTTGTTGAAGCACCTTTGGCGGCGATTACAGCCTCGAGTCTTCTTGGATATGACGCTACAAGCTTGGCACACCTGTATTTGGGGAGTTTCTCCCATTCTTCTCTGCAGATCCTCTCAAGCTCTGTCAGGTTGGATGGGGAGCATCGCTGCACATCTATTTTCAGGTCTCTCCAGAGATGTTAGATCGGGTTCAAGTCTGGGCTCTGGCTGGGCCACTCACGGACATTCAGACTTGTTCCAAAGCCACTGCTGCGTTGTCTTGGCTGTGTGCTTAGGGTTGTTGTCCTGTTGGAAGGTGAACCTTCACCCCAGTCTGAGGTCCTGAGTGCTCTGGAGCAGGTTTTCATCAAGGATCTCTCTGTACTTTGCTCCATTTATCTTTCCCTCGATCCTGACTAGTCTCCCTGCCACTGAAAAACATTCTCACAGCATGATGCTGCCACCACCATGCTTCACCATAGGGATGGTATTGGCCAGGTGAGGAGCGGTGCCTGGTTTCCTCCAGAAGTGACTCTTGGCATTCAGGCCAAAGAGTTCAATCTTGGTTTCATCAGACCAGAGAATCTTGTTTCTCATGGTCTGAGAGTTCTTTAGGTGCCTTTTGGCAAACTCCAAGCGGGCTGCCATTTACTGAGGAGTGGCTTACGTCTGGCCACTCTACCATAAAGGCCTGATTGGTGGTGCTGCAGAGATGGTTGTCCTTTTGGAAGGTTCTCCCATCTCCACAGAGGAACTCTGGAGCTCTGTCAGCGTGACCATCGGGTTCTTGGTCACCTCCCTGACCAAGGCCCTTCTCTCCCGATTGCTCAGTTTGGCCGGGTGGCCAGCTCTAGGAAGAGTCTTGGTGGTTCCAAACTTCTTCAACTTAAGAATGATGGAGGCCACTGTGTTCTTGGGGACCTTCAATGCTGCAGAAATGTTTTGGTACCCTTCCCCAGATCTGTGCCTCGACGCAATCCTGTCTCGGAGCTCAACGGACAATTCCTTCGACCTCATGGCTTGGTCGAGTCTCATAGCAAAGGGTATGAATACTTACGTAAATAAGGTATTTCTGTTTTTTATTTTTCATAAATTTGCAAAAATTTATTAAAATCTGTTTTCACTTTGTCATTATGAGGTATTGTGTGTAGATTGATGAGGAAAAAAACAATTGAATCAATTTTAGAATAAGGCTGTAACGTAACAAAATGTGGGAAAAGTGAAGGGGTCTGAATACTTCCCGAATGCACTGTAAGAGTACAACCAAGGCAATGTGTGAACCTGCGGGGATAAGAGGCCACAATCCTGTCCTTCATACACCAACCTATCATTAACTTATACAGTACAGTGCATTCCACAAGTGCCAAGTTATCCACAGCAGCAATACATTCCAGGTTAACCTGCAAAGTAAAGAAGTTATGGCTCAATTCAATCAAATCTGCAATGGTGTATTTAGCCTGCACATTAGCTTCTTTGTAGATAGGAATTACCATGGTAATGGAATTATGCTTCGACTCAGATTTTTGACATTAAAATGTATGCCGAACAAAAAACATTAATTTCAAAGTTTAACAGACCATACAACTATGCACAAGGACTACTTTGAACAATTTAAAATAGAATTTCACAAAAACACATTTACTGGAAGAACCATGCAGATGCAAAGTTTGGTAACAGAATCATGTTGTTTTCTTTTTTTATGCGACAATGTTTTCCAAAAACTCAGAATTAAGAATCAATGATGTCTGCAGAAAGAATGGGGTGTCAGCTATGACATGACACCTTCAGTTTGAAAAAATAATATTTTGGTTATTGAACTACAGTAAGTGAAGTGGATTTACATCACGGGTCCCTGACCTGTAATATTCAGAAATGCATAATTATGGATATGAATATCATTCTCTTCATGGCAGGGGTTGCGTTAGAATTCAGTAATCAGCATTTTCAAAACGCAGACCATTTAAAATAATCAGCCTTTTATATTGAAAGTCATTATAATTTTTTTTGCTTCAATAGAGTGATCAGGGGCGTGCAACTATAGTTTTCCTTTACAGAAAATACATTAGTTCAAGACATTCAGCAGAAAATAGCTTCATTTTCATCAGATGACAACAGAAGTGATTGGTCTCATGTCACCCCGCTCCTCCGCACACTCCACTGGCTTCCAGTTGAGGCTCGCATCTACTACAAGACCATGGTGCTTGCCTACGGAGCTGTGAGGGGAACTGCACCTCCTTACCTTCAGGCTCTGATCAGACCCTACACCCAAACGAGGGCACTACGTTCATCCACCTCTGGCCTGCTAGCTCCCCTTCCCCTCTACAGAAGCACACAGTTCCCGCTCAGCCCAGTCAAAGCTATTCGCTGCTCTGGCACCCCAATGTTGGAACAAGCTCACCCACGACGCCAGGACAGCGGAGTCACTGACCACCTTCCGGAGACACTTGAAACCCTACCTCTTTAAAGAATACCTGGAATAGTATAAAGTAATCCTTCTTCCCCCACAAAAAAAATAAAAAGATGAAAAAGAAAATAAGAAAAGTGGTTGTCCCACTGGCTATCATAAGTTGAATGCATCAATTTGTAAGTCGCTCTGGATAAGAGCGTCTGCTAAATTATGTAAATGTAAGTGCAACGTTATTTGGCTAAAAGCAACAAGTAAATGAGCTTACAATGAAAAAGCAAGGTTTATTTTGCAAAAACTATGCATGGCCATAATATTTATAATGTTTATCATAGAAAAAATGTAGCCAGCTACATTTCCTAATGTTTTGTTTGAAGTTAAATCTTGTATTTTACTGGAGTAAAGTAGGCTACACTGAGAAAAGTACCTGAGAAAAGTTGCTACACACCAGTTAGAGCGCTGTCTTCTGATAGAATGCCCATCTGTGAACTCTCATCCTTCACATCCGAGTGGAGAAGTGCAACTGAAGCACAAAATTAATCTGATGCTGAGCAAAAATTACAATAAGAAGCATATTAGATCTGCGTTTAAAAAACACAGCAAGATATTTCTTATGCGTTTTATGTTTTCTTTCTGTGTGAAAAACCAGAATTCTGTGTTAACGCGACCCCTGCATTTTGATGTATCCTGAATAGGTACACAAAAAGGTAGAAATATGCAATATCCTTCTTTTGCATATTTTGGTATTATTCTACACACTGGCTATTATTGTAATGAACTCCACCCCTAAACAAGGCCACATACGTTTTGACTGGACCAGACCAAATCTGAAACAATCATAGATGTCTATGCTTCGCAAGTTTGGTCATTACATTACAGCAAAGTAGAGCACACTAGAGTACAGTACAGCACAGTAGAGTAGAGTTTTAAGTAGTGTGCTCTACTGTACTGAACTCTCCTGTACTTTTCTTTACTGTTTTCTACTGTGCTGTACTGTACTGTCCAAACTTGTGAAACACAGGTGTCTATGATTGGTTCAGATTTGGTCTGGCCAGGGTGGACTGACCACATTTCAACTACTTTTCAACGTCCATGGACATTCGGTGTTGGTCGGTGCTGAGTGGGCGAGAATGCTTGTTACAGTAAATGGAAACATGGTAGGTGGTAGGTGTCAGTAAGGGCTGGGAGATGTGACATTAACTGGAGAGAGAGAGACAGAGACCCAGACACAGAGAGAGTGTGAAAGACAAAAAAAACTGTTATGAGCTGAATAACAGTATATCAGTGGAAGGGAGAACAGTAGCAGGTGACCCAACTGTGGTTTGTGACTACAATTTCGTAACAGAGTTAAGAGTTTTAGTCACATAATAATACATAAACAACCTTGATATCAGTAAAAACACAAACTAATTGGTAGGTCTACCTTTACTTGTTACTTCTGTGAACTTTCATTATCCTCCCTCACGAGGGAGAGAAATTAGAAAATATCTTAGAGATGTGGGTTTTTGGTAATGGAATGTTTTTTCAACTTAAAAAGGCATTTAATTTCTCCAAAACTAAATATACATGTTGATATTAATTGGCAGGGGTCTTGACTTTAACATTATTGTGTTTTGATGCATTTCTAATACCTTTTAAGACTTTCTGGTAGATATTGTCGAGACCCCTTTTCCATGTATTTGACCAGAAATCAATTTTTAGGATTGAAAATGGTTGAAAAATGGATATATGCCTTACTTAAAAAATGAAAGTTTTAAAAAAAAGACTCAGCTTTCATTTGACATGCTCCTATGAACTTCACATGTTGATGCTCATGGGTCCTTTTATATGGAAATGCCCATATGCTTCCAGTTTTCAGAATAGGTGATTGCAGGGACAGTAGTTTGTAAACAAACAAATGTAAACATTGCTATGGTGGGTTGATTGAATTCCAAGCTTTGGTCACATGGAAATGTACAAAAGCTACAGCAGAACAGTCATTAACCAATCCATCAGTCAGGTTCTCTGTCTCTGTACGCTCCCCCCTCCCTGGCATAAGACAAATCTATAAAGCTCATCATAGATAAAATATGCATAATGAAGAGATGTTTTTATTCATAGGAGGATAATCTAGTACAGTACAGGCATGGATCAAGGCTTGCTTAAGTGATGGAGTAGTAAGGTCTATTTTAAGAGCTGCTGCCCCTCTTCCCTCCACTCAACCACACTGACATACAGTAGCTACCTACACTTTCTTATCTTGACATGTTAGAATGTTGTCCTCTTTCTACCTCTTTCTTTCTCCTTGTAAATCACTTTCCACTTAACTTGATTAATCTCCTTATTTATTTTATTCCTCTGTTACCTTGCTTTTCAGTGTCTCTCTCTCTCCTTCTCCATCAGCTCCCACTCTCTCTCGCTCTCCCTCGCTCTCCCCCTCTTGCTCAGCTGTGTTAAGCAGGTCAGCAAGCTGCCGAGGAAAAAAGCAGCACCAAGGAGAGCAGCCTCTCACTGCAAACACACTCACACATAAACATGCATCTCTCTCCCTCTCTCACACACCCACCCACCCACCCCTCTCTCTCTCACACACACACACACCGTTCTGCATCTTCCTGGTGCATCAATAACATGTTCATTAGGCTTGGGCGGTATCCAGATTGTCATACACTACATGACCATAAGTATGTGGACACCTGCTCGTCCAACATCTCATTCCAAAATCATGGGCATTAGTATGGAGTTAGTCCCCCCTTTGCTGCTATAACAGCCTCCACTCTTCTGGGAAGGCTTTCCACTATACATTGCTGCGGGGACTTGCTTCCATTCAGCCACAAAAGCATTAGTGAGGTCGGGAACTGATGTTGGGCGATTAGGCCTTGCTCTCAGTTGGCGTTCCAATTCATCCCAGGGTGGCTGTTAGCCTAGCGGTTAGAGCGTTGGGCCAGTAACTGAAAGGTTGCTGGTTCAAATCCCCAGCCGACACTTGGCATTGCGCATGGTGATTTTAGGCTTCTGTGCGGCTGCTCGGCCATGGAAAACCATTTCATGAAGCTCCCGACGAACAGTTATTGTGCTGACGTTGCTTCCAGAGGCAGTTTGGAACTCTGTAGTAAGTGTTGCAACCGAGGACAGACGATTTTGAAGTGCTACACGCTTCAGCACTCGGCGGTCCCGTTCTGTGAGCTTTTGTGGCCTACCACATCGCGGCTCAGCCACTGTTGCCCTTAGACGTTTCCACTTCACAATAACAGCACTTACAGTTGACAGACAGCTCTAGCAGGGCAGAAATTTGACAAACTGACTTGTTGGGAATGTGGCATCCTATGACGGTGCCACGTTGAAAGTCACTGAGCTCTTCAGTACGGGCCTTTCTACTGCCAATGTTTGTCTATGAAGATTGCATGGCTGTGTGCTCTATTTTATACACCTGTCAGCAATGGGTGTGGCTGAAATAGCCAAATCCACTAATTTGAAGGGGTGTCCACATACTTTTGTATATACAGTGTACCGTCATACTGACCTTGTGCCATATCGGGATATTTGGTAATAACGGCACTGAACACAAGGGCTGTTGTTTTCAAACCCCACTGATACTCTGTAATCCGAAGGTTAACAATGCTAACAAGTACATGTAAAATCCCATAGAGAATGCTAACAAACGCATTGCGAACATTTTGTACAGTTTCTGACCTAAACTATACAAGTATACAATTAACTAAAAAATGATAGTCACAGTTTGCTGAACGCACAAAACAAATATTAGCCAGCAAGGCTCTTGATCCAGAAGGAAATTCTCTGTTACCAAGTGAATGCTTGATTTTGGAAGAAGCGAACCACTTAGCTAGATAGCTAACTAGCTGCTAAATCGCAAACCAAATGCACAACTGCAGAGCATTAAGCACATTTTAGACAGTTAGCTTAATAGTTATAAGATATCTAGCTAGCAAGCATTTAGTTGTGAATTCCATACTGTAATTAGATCACCTGGCGCATGCTGCACAACATTGAGTGACACACAAGGCTATGGTCTCTACTTATTGTGTGCTTGAAAACAAACACCACGTGACACGTGACTGGGGACTACCATCATCTTCACAATAACGTGACAGGTGAAATGAAGAACGCAATGTTCTTTATCTCCTAATGTATTGCACAAGTTGCAGGTATTTACTTAAAAAGTAGCTACAAATATTCCAATTTATTAAAAAACTTCGAATAAATAGTTTCAACGGTATTGACGGTATTGAAAAACCATCCCTAGGCCTCCCGAGTGGCGCAGTGGTCTAAGGCACTGCATCGCAGTGCTAGCTGTGCCTCTAGCGATCCTGGTTAGAGTCCAGGCTCTGTCGTAGCCGGCCGCGACCGGGAGAGCCATGGGGCGGCGCACAATTGGCCTAGCGTCGTCCAGGGTAGGGGAGGGTTTGGCCGGCAGGGATGTCCTTGTCCCATCGCGCTCTAGCGACCCCTGTGGCGGGCCGGGCGCAGTGCACAAAAGACTCGGTCGCCAGGTGCACAGTGTTTCCTCCGACACATTGGTGCGGCTGGCTTCCGGGTTAAGCGGGCGCTGTGTCAAGAAGCAGTGCGGCTCGGTTGGTTGTGTTTCGGAGGACGCACGACTCTCGACCTTCACCTCTCCCGTGTCCGTACGGGGGTCGCAGCAATGGGACAGGGACTGTAACTACTACCAATTTGACACCACGAAATTGGGGAGAAAAAGGGGAGAAAATCCCCCCCCCCCCCCCCAATTTGTTTTTACAAATAATAATAAACAAACATAATAATAATAATAAGAAAATCCATCCCTATGGATTTTTACAAATACAGTGCCTTGCAAAAGTATTCAGCCCCCTTGGCGTTTTTCCTATTTTACAACCTGTAATTTAAATGGATTTTTATTTGGATTATTTATTTCATGTAATGGAGATACACAAAATAGTCCAAATTGGTGAAGTGAAATGAAAACAATAACTTGTTTCAACGAATTCTAAAAAATAAATAATAGAAAAGTGGTGCGTGCATATGTATTCACCCCCTTTGCTATGAAGCCCCTAAATAAGATCTGGTGCAACCAAATACCTTCAGAAGTCACATAATTAGTTAAATAAAGTCCACCTGTGTGCAATGATCTGTCACATGATCTCAGTATATATACACCTGTTCTGAAAGGCACCAGAGACTGCAACACCACTAAGCAAGGGGCACCACCAAGCAAGCGGCACCATGAAGACCAAGGAGCTCTCCAAACGGGTCAGGGACAAAGTTGTGGAGAAGTATAGATCAGGGATGGATTATAAAAAAATATCAGAAATGTTGAACATCCCACGGAGCACCATTAAATCCATTATTAAAAAATGGAAAGAATATGGCACCACAACAAACCTGCCAAGAGAGGCCCGCCCACCAAAACTCACAGACCAGGCAAGGAGGGCATTAATCAGAGGCAACAAAGAGACCAAAGGAAGGAGCTGCAAAGCTCCACAGCGGAGATTGGAGTATCTGTCCATAGGACCACTTTAAGCCGTACACTCCACAGAGCTGGGCTTTACGGAAGAGTGGCCAGAAAAAAGCCATTGCTTAAAGAAAGAAATAAGTAAACATGTTTGGTGTTCGCCAAAAGCATGTGGGAGACTCCCCAAACATATGGGAAAAATTGAGCTTTTTGGCCATCAAGGAAAGCACTATGTCTGGCGCAAACCCAACACCTCTCATCACCCCGAGAACACCATCCACCATTTTTCATCGGCAGGGACTGGGAAACTGGTCAGAATTGAAGGAATGATGGATGGCGCTAAATACAGGGAAATTCATGAGGGAAACCTGTTTCAGTCTTCCAGAGATTTGAGACTGGGACGGAGGTTCACCTTCCAGCAGGACAATGACCCTAAGCATACTGCTAAAGCAACACTCGAGAAGTTTAAGGGGAAACATTTAAATGTCTTGGAATGGCCTAGTCAAAGGCCAGACCTCAATCCAATTGAGAATATGTGGTATGACTTAAAGATTGCTGTACACAAGCGGAACCCATCCAACTTGAAGGAGCTGGAGCAGTTTTGCCTTGAAGAATGGTTAAAAATCCCAGTGGCTAGATGTGCCAAGCTTATAGAGACATACCCCAAGAGACTTGTAGCTGTAATTGCTGCAAAAGGTGGCTCTACAAAGTATTGACTTTGGGGGGGGGTGAATAGTTATGCACGCTCAAGTTCTGTTTTTTTGTCTTATTTCTTGTTTGTTTCACAATAAAACATATTTTGCATCTTCAAAGTGGTAGGCATGTTGTGTAAATCAAATGATACAAACAAAATAGGAAAAATGCCAAGGGGGTGAATACTTACGCAAGTCACTGTACCCCGGTGTACGGTATATACGGTATACTGCCCACAAAGCACTGTCAGCAACATGGAAGTGGAACACATTGCCACTGACAAAGATGGTTACAACATAACTAAACAAGCACCCTTTACGGACTTGTGTAAAGAAGAAAGGCGTCATGATTAGGGCCCTAGCCAGGAGGTCATGTTCATTTCTCCTAGCCAAGAGGACACATGTATTGGCCCTAGTCATGGTGATGTTACATGTTTTCTAACCATAAAGCTGATCAACATTCAAAGTGAATACTAACCTAAAAACTAACCAGACATAATATACCTGTTCAGCTGGAAGGGAGCTGTGATACAGAACAACTAGCATCTGTGGTTGTCCACAAGATCCAATGATTACAGAGTCCACCTTACACTTAGAGTGATTATGGACTGCTCTGGCAACAACATAAAAGTCTGTCCCTCTCAGAGTGACAGTGAGATGTGGACCCTTCGAGTCCAGAGTTCTTCCATCCTGGTTAGCGGGAACCAAAGGTGTGCAGGCTTTTGTTCCAGACCAGTACTAACACATTCAACTAAAAAAAGGTTTTGGCAAAAGCCTGCCCTTCACATTCTGTGCGTCTTCAGACCCAGGGTTGAACAACATTTAATTTCTCCAGTCCACTACCTCTGTCCAGTAAAGGTAAATTGACAGACTGGAGCCCCAGACCAGCCAGGCTTAGCCCAGCAGTGACACACCCCAGGGAGGGCACACACCCAGGGACCTGTCCACCACACCGGCGGCTCTCCAACAGGCACAGCACTGTTGAAAAGGCCACTGTGCCTACCACTACACAAACAAGGGCAGGGGAACATGGCGTCATGCTTAATAAACCACTCACACACACACACTAAATCAACCACCCCAATGACCCCATGTACGCCCATATATAGTGTAAATACACCTACATACTGGAAATGACCCAGCGCCTCCTCAAGAGACAACTTTCTGAAATTGTGGAGGGAAGCGGTGACCTGTGGCAGGGTGGTAAGCTTTTTGGAATTTATTCAGGATTCATGAAGACAATCAACAAATCTACAACAATCCACAGTAGTAGGTCTACATAGAGTTCTCAAGGAGTTATAATATAAATCAAAACTGTTCATTACGGGACAAGTTTAGGATAACAACTACTAACCATTTCACCTTATGTCCCTGGCTGGCAGGTCACCTGTATGATGATGGTTGATGGTTAAAGGCTCCCCTCTCCATGCCCCAGTCAGGAGCCAGGGCTGAGAACTCCTCTACCTGCCAGCCAGTGGTGAAGGAGCCAGTGTAGTGTGTTGCCTTTCATTAGTCATTTATGAGCCATTTGAAGAACTGAGAGAAAAGTGCATTAAAAGAAGACAGGAAATTAACAGGGGCAAGAGAAAGTGAGAATTAGCCTGGCGTGATCCTTTGTGGAAGTTACTAATCAAAAACACTGATCTGGGGTCAGGTGTCCTATTCCTCGAACTGCACAAACACCTCTGGTACGATGCTACCAAACTGATCAGTAAACAGTTTGTCACCATCCAAACCCAAGACCTACACCTTCGGTACAGATGAATGATAGAGGATGGCGGACAGACAGGAAGGGAGATATGTGAATGAATGAATAACGTACAAAAGCAGCTCTGCATTTTAAGGTTAAGCTTGGGCAGAAAGTTGCAGGAAATACGAATCACTATTGCATTCTGTTTATGTCTTATGATAAACTTGGGCTAATTAATTAATTTAGTTGATTCCCTACTAAGTTCAATAAATGTTTTAATATTGTTGAATTCCGTTTTAAAGGGTAAGTAGCATGAACGTAACCATATGTAACATGGATTTGCATTAGTTATTTATTATATAAAACCGTTCAGAATTCCGAAGAACACCGAAGTCATGTCGGAAAAATATTTTTCCAGGGAGGGGTGTAATGCGGAGGACCCGGCAAGCCAGCCTATTCCCTATAATTTAAACTCCAACAGAAATACAGTAACTTCAAATGTATAACTTCAAATTAAACCAATCATTTGCACTCTTGACTTCTGGTTTCAATAACATTTTCACCCGACTTACAAGCAAATACTGTATGAATTTATTGTTACAAATCAACTTGCAAGGTTGCTAGCCAACTAGCCTGCTAACATTAGCACTACATGAGTCTGCCAGTTGCTATTAACACCTAGCTTACAGCTACATTAAAGTAAAGCAACGTTTTGGAAATACATAACACCATCTAACCAGTTATCAAAGAATGTTATATATATGGAGTAATCTTAGCTAAATATATAATGTTAGTTGGCTGGCTAACTAGCTATTAGCCTAGCCAGCCCAGCCAACCACCACGGTTATGGTCGGCAAGCTAGAACACAGCTAAAACATAACCACAGATCAAAGCAAAGAGAGCAGAGACTTACAGATTGATGGCTGGGGACCATCCGAAGGCAAAACTTTTTAATGTGTGTAGGCTGAATTGGCTACCAAAGCAAGGGGGAAGCGGGCGCTTCACCGGCCGATGGAGAGTCAGAGAAATGCCAAATAGATAGATTCAAGATGTCTGTCAGCAAGCACTAAGCCAAGGTGGAAAAAGTAAGAAAACTCCCATAGCCTATTTTACAGAGAACATGCCAAAAAGTTTACAAAACAAAAAGGAGAACATGATTTTCCCTTTCGTTTTGATACCACAGGAGGAATGCACCAGAGCCTGCCGTGCCAACAGGTTCCCATTAGATAACGCAGCCACAAAGTCTGTGAAGAGCACTTAGTCTTTTAGCAGACGCTCTTATCCAGAGCGACTTACAGTTAGTGAGTGCATACATTTTTCATACTGCATGTTGCATGGCCGCACATGCCCCATCTGCTTCTTGTTCACGTCACAATTCCTGCGATTGGTGGATTGTAGCTCACCACCGCCAACACTTGGAATGTAATTACATGCTAGCATGTCTATTGACTAACGTTAGCCAGCTTGAGCTAGCTACTGAGCTAGCATACAAACTTGGTAGCACAGAGTAAATCCTTCATATGACGTTGAGAAATAGTGCATTGTGGGTAGTTTAGAAGATATCCGGAAAGTAGTTAATAAATATGTAATAACCCAGAAACATAACTATGTTGGCACTTAAAGGTAACCAGATCGTAACTACAACTAAGTTACTAAAACTTTGACCACAGTGTGTTGTTACATGTGAGTAAAAACTCATGCTTCCTACCCTTTAATGTCTGGATTCCGTAATTCCATCCGCATCGCAGATTCTTTAGGATCCTACTAAGGAGCTGGCAACAAGGGCTGGGCGACATGACCCAAATAACATATCACAATATTTTTAACATTGGACGGTATGACGGTATTTTAGTTTTTTGAAATAAAAGTTCTAAATATTAGTTTTGAGTAGTGCATGACCCTAGGGTGGCAACACATACATTCAAAGTGTTTTTTAAATGGGGCTATAAAACAATCCGTTCTGATTGTTTTATACTGTTCAATGAAACCAACCAAAAGTTGGAATATAGTGGGCACTTTGAATACAGTGTTGTTTGACATGACAACGAATGAAAAAGCCAGGGAGGAGTTATTATGACAGGGTAGGAACCAAAGTGTTGGTCAGTGTTTCCCAGTGGACCCCTAATGTTACATTAAATGTTCTCTCTTAAGGTAGCTTTGATTTAGCTAAAATATTAATGCCTTAAGGTCTTTAGAACTTCTCCCTGGTAGAGACCAGTAGCCTCTGTTCTGAAGAAGAAATGTGCTAGGTCTACTTGATGTGTGAATGATATAAGTCACTCCAGGAGCATAATGGAAGTTGAATAGGCTACTTCTTTATTAAAAGTCTGCATTTCAGTATTATAACCTTCATCAGTGGCACCTCAGGAAATGTGCTACCATGGCCCATTCTAGGTCTATACAGTCAAGGCGCACTTCGGATAGGGAGAAGTAGAACCACTAATAACCAGCTTTAGCCATGTTATAAAATCACACCAGAGCTATAGGTGCAGACTCCGCTCAAGATGTTATAGCAACCACCAACCAACTACTCAGTGGTCTTGTCTGCAGCTGTCAATTAACCTAGAAGAGATGCACTAGTTTTCAAAGAGACTGAGCATTTCCACTTCAGTTACTGGTCTGTACCACAAGGCTGGGCTTGAATTCTGACTTGGTGGGTATCATGATTGATTTATAGATGACAACGCTCACCTCAGTTCTTGAAATATACTTTGATTCACATCTGTTCAAGAAAAAAGGTATTTGACATGATATCCTGAAAAGGAGGATATGGGTTAAATGGAAGGAGAGAAGGGGGGGATAGAGGAATGGTTGTGGGTTTCTTGTAGCTTGCCTGGTTGCTCCTGGCAACAGCAGGGGGAGAAATTGGAACTGTGGGATTACAGTAGTGTCCTTCAGTTTTTAAGATGCTGAGCTTTCCCCAATAGTTATCATTCACTAGATTAAAAAATGTTATGGTCATGCTAATCTCTGTAGTTTTTAATACATATAACGACTCAAAGAGGAATCAACTTATGTAATTATGATCGCAATGCTCACTTACTTAAATGACTGACGACAAATGTACATGTGATGCCATTGATCGAATCCATTCTAAGCATTCCTCCATTGCAAATTGATCTAAACATTCACTTTATGCAGTTTACTGAATGACCTAGCATATGGAATGTCCTTTGCCTTCTATCACATTCCACATTTTCCAGTTTCCATAACATTAAAAAGGTTCTGAGCGTTATAAACACCATTCTAAGAACACAAAGCTGATCAGACATGATCAGATGTTGAATTGGCTGAAGATGTAGAGGTTTAGCAGCCAACTCTGTGGTTACATTGTGCAGGTAGCCCAGTCTTGAAACTCAAGCTTCACTGAGACACATGCCAGTCAAGGTGGGGTGGTCATGAACCAAAGGTGCAAGCAGAGACCTCATATAGTCTGTGCCTGAGAGAGCATCAGTGAACGTACTGGTACACTCACTAGTGTGCATCCCAGATTTTTCCTTCAGAGGGACACTGAAGGCCCCCAAATCAGTATCCAGGGGCACCTAAAACCAACATTTTCTATAGAAACTAATCTAAGACAAGATACGGGGCAACATATCTAGGCTGAGATGAGGGTGATGTTAGGGGAAACACTGCACATGGACAACTTGAGTACTGCCGAGGTAGTGAAGTTGCTGTGCATCAGGAAATGGGTTCATATAGAGCCACATCAAAATCAAATGTGCTTCTAGAGGGCTGGAGAAGTGGTGTGGGGTTGTCCTCTCAGAGAGAGATAGAGACACTGAGGGCAAAGTCACATTGGGACTGCTGGACAGGAATAGAAGAGGGAGGGAAAGGGGTGTGGTGGGCAGGTTTAATAGGTGACAAGACAGGCTGCAGTTCAATCCTCCCCGGTCCGAGTAACGTTCCAGGCCCTACTAAAGGCCATGTGCAAACTTTCTCTCTACAGTAAACTCACTGAACCCGTTTCCTTCCAGTCCCTCTCTAACACACTTTAAGGGCTTGTGCTCAAAGGGGACTGCCTCGAAAAGCGTGGGCTATGGACTGTGCCTTCTCTGTAACAGGCAAGACACTGCTTCCGCTGTAAATCAAGTTTGCCACTGTGTAAAAGGTAGGAGCGGGGAGAGGGGGGACGACGACGACTATGAACTTGTGAGCGAGTGGGTGTCTCCTCTTCCCCTCCCTAAGCTATCAAACTCAGGAGTAAATCAATAGATGAATGGGGAAGGCCCCCTCAAGTGGTCTCTCCAAAGACAAACAAGCGATCGGTTGACTCACCAGTGCCAGGTTCACCAGAAAAAGAGCATGGAAAGGGGGTGGGGGACAAGCTGCTACCTGGGTTGAAGTTACTAGATTCGAGTAAGAGTCAGAATTAGAGATGGCCACCCACATCATCATTATCGCTACTAGGCTTCATGACACACACACAAACTCAATGACTTGCACCTGCAAACGCCAGCACAAACTTTTCACACATGCTCACCGGTAAAACAGTGGCATGCCCTTGACTGGACCAAGTGCTCATGAGCTCTAATATTTATTTGCAACATGACCGGAAAGTCATCCTTGCAGGCGAGCATCTCATCAGCCTGGAATCACGCTCCCACAAACACCCAGCTTGCCTGACACATAAAACAACACCTCTTCACACAGTCAGTCTTTTGGTGACCAGTCTTGGCCAGGGGTCCCTCAACACCAACTTGCTGCACTTCACAGTCGTGTCAAGGTTCGGTACAATGAAGTTAGTCAGTCAGTCCATTCACAACAGCGTGTCACTCTGCTACCGGTACCAAAAGAAACCTCAAACAGAGCTTTTCTCTCACCCCAAATTGAGAGGGAAAGAGAACTAGAGAGGGGGGTGTATAGGCCTACAACATGAAGCTATGGTATGGAGGGATGTACTGCACGCTCAAGTTGGTCTTTCAATATCTTGGCAAGCGAATGTATCACAACTGTGTATTCAGCAAAGCTTTTGACAAAATTAATGGGTCATTGTCACGTGCAGTCAAATGCTCTTATTGTGGTTCAGAATGCTAAACCACAATAAATGACATTGACCAAATCCATGGTAATCATCCATGCAACTTGGAAGTACAGCATTTACTGAGAATCATCCATTTTAATGCTCCAGATGTGTGAGGACATGCAACACCACAAGAAAGAATCATGACTCAGTAGCTTAGAGACAATGTCAAACTGCACCCAACCTTTCACCTAAAAACTAATGAGGGAATTATTTTTCTGGTTTACAAACATATGATGGATGTGGATGAGGGATACATTCATTAATATCAAAATACATCAAATTCTGATGGCATACAAATTATAACGACATATGCATTAACGTGTAATAACGGTTTCACTTTGGTGCAGTGGTAACAGTAAGAGAATGAAGCCAACATGGTAAGGACAGAGGAAAGTGAATCCATTTTGAACCGGCGTTTCTACTTCAGCAAGGGGCTTGTTCATAATGCTACATGGAAATGAAGGGTGTAGGCACCGAGATTTATCCAGGGTATGACTTTGCGACAAAGGTTATTCAAAATGGAAAATATACTCCAACAAATACACAATAACAGACTGCTTTTCACAGTCTTAGGTGGCAATTTCATCAGAAACGGCATGTCCCTCCCAATTCATACGCGTGTGAACGTATGAAGATCCAAGGGTTGTAATGTCATCCATATATTATGACATTCTTTAACGTAGCGGTTTTTCCTGAATCACCACGCACAGCCTTCGTCAGAGATTACAATACCCTTCTTCAATGTCTTCCTGTGAATTATAAAATGAAGTTTGCAGCGGATTTTGGGCATTCCCTTTAAAATATTTGCATTAGCTAGTTAAAGGAAACACTGCAGATAAAATTAGGCCGGAGTGATTAAGAATATGGCATCCATCATTCCTCAATTTTACCACAAGTAGGAACAGTGGCTATGTTATGCATTGAAAAGGGAGGATATCCCAGTCATACATCAAATCGTAATCAGTCCATGATGAGGCATGCTCATGGACAGTTTACATGGCCAACACTGCCCATACAACATATTGAGACTACTGGCCTGGCCAGGGTTACTTTTGATAATCCTACTTCATTCCTACATTGCAGCTGAGAATGTGATTTCTAAAAGATGCAAAAGGGTAGTCTGAACTATGCAGTTTTCCATCATGGCGAATCACAACCAACGCTGATGATCTACATTGCAAGGCATCACTACGGGGGAAATGTAGCTACTAGCTAGATTGTCCACAACGTGTACAAATCGATAAATGTTACAAGCCAAGTGAATGTCCTGTACAATTAACTAGCACCATTGTGATTGAAAATAGCATCTTGATGCTGAGGTTGGAGGACATGGGAGTGTACGGAAGGTGCTTTTTGTATGGATGTCAGTTTATCATCATGGTCTTCTTCACACACAAAACGACTGATGACAAAAATGGCATCTGTACAACAAATGAGTTAAAACCCAGTGAGTGAATAAACTAAGCTTCTCTCTTACCTCAGGCGGCGGTTCGTTTCCAGCTTCCCGGAGCAGCCATTATCAGTATTCCCTCTCTCCCTCCGTCCTAGCCTCCACCACAGGTACCGGGCAGAATAAGAACCGGTAAACCAATCCCCCCCCCCACCCCCCACCCCCACCCCCAAACTGTCACCCCTCTGATGGGTGAGATATCCTAATAACGAGAGGGTAGTGTCGTTTTTGCAATAAATTCCCGTCAAAACTTGGGTCTTCAGTGAGGTTAGTCTCCAAAACGCAGTCCAGCAAGAGCGCAAGATCAACTCGGAGGTTCGGCGCGGTCCGCCCGGCGCAGTGCAAGCTAGCTAATTGAGCAGTTCACAGGTAACAGATGTGGTACCGCTTGGGGTAGCATGGCGATGGCTAGGTTGTCATCCAAAATACACCTTATTTGTCTTCTTATCTCCCCATTGATTGTTGATTCTTTCGTGGCCTCTGTTTCACTCAAAAAACCTTGTAGCAAGCTGGCAAACGTTGGGTTTATTTTAGCTACTGAGTCTGGGAGGCTAGCTAGCTGGCTAACTAGCTAGCTTTCACTGTAACAGTTAGTACTACTATCCAACTACGTGGTGGGTGGAGGGGATGCGAGGAGTGTTGAAATAAAAAATAAACGATTAAAATAAAATTGGGGTATTTCCGTTGCACCGCTATAACTAGCGATGTGCATTCGCAAGGGACCCCCCCTCTCTGGCCGTTAATCTCGATCACTCCACAGGCATCACTAGCAATCACTTCGACGAGGGTCTGCACGAAAAGCGCGCCCCCGACACGAAGCTCGTTCCCGCTTGATTGAGTTGCATTCCCCCTACAAAATGGCCGCCAAAACAAACCCACGACAGTCAGAAGCTACTGTCCTTGGTGCGGAATTAAACATCACATGGATAGCCTGTTCATAATCTAACACAGCGGTAATACATTTTTATGCAAACTGCCTCGGCATTAAAACGGTCGAAATTAGGTTTTAGGGTGAGTTAGCTAGTAAGGTAGGTAGCTAGCCAACGTTGCTAGCTAGCAAGCTCGTGCATGTTGCCTCAACGGCAAACCTTGACTGTTAACACCTTAGCGAACGAACTAGCTAAATGAGTACATTTAGATTCACGGACATGCTGTTACATATGTTTAGCTATTTAAATGATCATCTTAATACTGGTAAATTAGAAACCTCAATTCATTACATTTAGCAGACGCTCTTATCCAGAGCGACTTACAGTTAGTGAGTGCATACATTCATGCATTCTGTGCTTGAAAATCGCATAAGCGTTATCTAATGTTAGCTAGCTAACGCGTTGGGTAAATTACCGTTAACTAACGTTAGGCCTGCTAAGGGTCTCAATTTTCTGAGGGACTGTCATACTACCGGCACCTAGTTAACACCAGTTTGTCAATCATAATATCGCATCAGCTAACCATCAATCATGTTCAAATTACCCGCCTCATTAGCGCGTTTTGACGATAACCACTGCCCAATCTGTATGCACGTTCACTCACTTAAAATGGCGGCGGTCACCACCAGGGATGAAAATAATAATCTTTGTCTTTAGTCGCGCGAGTTCACATAATCGGTGCTGTTTTAGTACTAGCAGCTAGTCACCAACAGTTAAACGGTCATTTGGTAACGGTGAACACAATTTGGCCACGATGTGTACCCGCCCCCCTTTAACTTTCGTCATTAGTCAAAAGCGCGTTCACATGAAGTTAATCCATATCAAACTACACTGAAGAAAATATCAACGCTACATTAAACAATTTTACCGAGTTACAGTTCATATAAATTAGTCAATCTATGGATTTCACATGACTGTGTAGGGGCGCAGCCATGGGTGTCCCTGGGAGGGCATAGGCCCACCCACTAGAGAGCCAGGCCCAGCTAATCAGAATTAGTTTTTCCCCCAAAAATGTGCTTTATTACAGACAGGAATACTCAACACCCCACACTTCCACAGGTGAAGAAGGTCCTGGGCTGGCGTGGGTACACGTGGTCTGCGGTTGAGGCTGGTTGGATGTACTGCCAAATTCCCTAAAACACTGAGGCGGCTTATGGTAGAGAAATGACCAATATAAAACTGGCAACAGCTCTGGTGCACATTCCTGCAGTCAACATGCTAATTGCACGCTCCCCGAACTTGCATTTATGTTTTTGTTCAGTATAGTTGAGTGACCATATCTTATGTCATGACAACATATTGTTCCTCTGACCAGGTCTAAAAATGCAGGACTAAATCAAATATACAATCACACTGTTTTAATAAAAAAAAGTCAAGGTACAATATCACATTTAAGTCAAAATTAAACATACACATGGGTGTAAGTCAGTCTTGTTTTAACATCAAGCAAGACATTATACATCTGACTTTGTGACTCAAGGATAAACTGAAATAGTTGCTCTTTAAAAGCAGATTACAAATTAATGTGAATATTAAACAAAACTAAAAGTTAAATCAATATATCAGGCTTTCCCTCTGTACAGTACTTTACATGGCACTACAGAGTTAATTAGGGAAGTGAATTCCACCCCAACACCCTCTCCCCAGACAAAGACAGTTATGTACTTCTAAAGCGACAGACAAGCAACCGTCCGAGTTCTGGAGACAGGCATACTAAAATGGACAGTTCAGATATGGGTGTAAGCATGTTGGGGTCCAATCAGTGCCTCGCTAAATCCCGGTGCTGAGCAGTTCCCCCTCGTGGCAGAGGTGGGTCCACAGAAAAAGTCACTATGCCACAGCGAAGGGCCAGTTCACTTCTTAATCTTGGGGGCAGGTCTGTAAGAAATAATATTTGATAAATTCAAAAGAAAACATTCCGTAAAAGCTTTGAAATGAACTTGATGCCAAAACTCAGATGTATAGAGATGAATTTAAACCAAAATCTGCACTTTAAACCATTTCAAAAGCGAGTTTTTTTTCTTTTTCTTCAATAGTGACCAGGGGCGTGCAACTAGTTGTCCATCACAGAAAATACATTAGTGCAACCCATTCGGCAGAAAATAGCTTCATTCGTCAGATTGGCTAGCACCCACACAAGTAAATGTGCTTACAATGAAAAAGCAAGGTATTTTTTTGCAAAAACAATGCATGGCCATCATATTTCTAATGGTTATCATAGAAAGAATGTAGCCAGCTACATTTCCTAATGCTTTGCTTCAAGTTAATCTTGCATTTTACAGAGAAAGTAGCTACACATCAGTCAGAACGCTGTAAAATATTTTTTTACGTGACCCGTGTATATTTATAAACAAGCATTTCCTCACCTGTAGATTCCTACTACGATGGCGTGATCTCTCTCATAAGGCTCCAGTGTCAGCTGCTCCTGGGGCTTCATGTTTTCTGAGCCCATCTTCTTCACCTCCGCAGCAAATACAGCCTCCGGTGCTGCCGTTGAATCAATGCAGTTTGCCTGGAGGGAGACGAGACAAATTTACTTTAATCCCACTGCACCTGAAACACGGCCCTCAGTAACAGTAATCTAGGTTGCTCCTAAAATCAAAAGCTTTGCAGTTCAATGTCTAATATCTTAGTTTGACTGCTTAAGAATAGTATTCCCGAAGATAGCACCACTAACTCTGAATAACACAGCTTCTTGCACAGTCTGTGTTTTACCTTGATTGAGATGACAAAATGCCCTCCGTTCTTGAGGAAGTTGTGAGCGTTGAGTGCAACAATTCTGGTCTGATCAGGCTGGGCCACATCAGCGAAGATGACATCTACCATGCCTGCACAGAGGGTTCAGCCAGAGTTAGTAAAACATCCATAAACCACCAGCCTTTTTGCATCAGTGTATGATTTTGATGACTTACCAACAAGCATGCGGTATTTGTGTGGATGCCGGGCGTCCTCAATGATGGGAATGATGTTGGTTCTCTTTTTGGCAACATTGAGCAGATCACGTCCTGACCTGTGAGAGAACTCTACAGCATACACAAGACCCTCCTGCAAAACAGAGAGGAAAAGTCTGTCATTACATGTACAGGGGTCAAAGGAATGAAGGTCCACACTTCATTGTGATAAACGTTTTAATAGTTCTAAACAAGATTATGTGGGAAAAATATACTCACAGGTCCAACGATGTCTGACACGTGGGACACTGTCGTCCCTGATGCGGCTCCCAGGTACATGACCTTCGAGCCAGGTTTGATGTGGATCTGGTCAACTCCTCCCAAGATGGCTGCTGCCAGCTTTGACCGGAAAGGATTCCACGCTCTGTACTCAATCTTTGTTTCCCCTTCCTCGACATTCATCCTTTTTTCTCCATACACAGACTCTCCAATCACCATGTTCTTTGTCACCAGGGCATCTTCCTTACCACGGCAGATGAACACTCCTGAGGGTGGGAAAAAAAGGACTTATGAAATTACAACACTCCGATACATTGGGAAGTTTAAGAAAATAAAATAAGAAATTGTGCATAGAGTGGGTGCTGCTGAACAATACAAACAATAGTGCAACTACAGGCCTCTGCTGGAGACAGCTTGTATTGCACAGCTCCCCAACGTTTCCACTCACCCTCATGTCTATGAGGCTCCACTGTGACTTTCCTGCCCGCCCCAAAGCCCCCACGTCCACCTCTACCCCTGGGGGTGCCACGACCACCTCCACGGCCTCTGAAGCCACCCTCGCCACTTGGAGACCTAAATCCACCTCCTGTAACAGGC
Organism: Coregonus lavaretus; assembly: GCF_964263955.1. NCBI lineage: Eukaryota > Metazoa > Chordata > Actinopteri > Salmoniformes > Salmonidae > Coregonus > Coregonus lavaretus. The sequence goes on along the minus strand of NC_139990.1, from coordinate 56,003,862 downwards.
AAATAACACTTAATGTCCAGTTCTTGCCCAAATTTTAATACATGGCAGTTGCAAGAAATTTCATGTGTTAAGTCACGAGGTTGACTTGACTTCGAAAATGTGATAAGAATGCTTGTCAGTCAGGTACACTTACACAAGACGGAACGAGCATGCATCTATAAGCTTAAAAACATGTCAAATAAAATCTAGCTATGTTTGACTTACCACCACCTCTGCCTCTGAAACCTCCTCGTCCACCTCTATCGCCAAAACCTCCCCGTCCACCACCTCTGTCTCCAAAGCTCCCTCTTCCTCTGAAGCCTCCTCGATCACCACCCCGAGGGCTGAATCCTAAAAGAAAGAAGGAAGATTGTGAAAATTGAGATTGACATTCAAATCTGTATGCTGCCAGGGCCTGGTGTAAACAAATGAATGAGATGCTTCGGATTGATGGTGTATCTTTAGCCAACTCTCTTGCTATCTCTCTCAGAATGACCTTCTTGATCCAAACCAATCAGGTTTCAGGACTGGTCATTCAACTGAGACTGCTCTTCTCTGTGTCACAGAGACTCTCCGCACTGCTAAAGCTAACTCTCTCTCCTCTGCTCTTGTCCTTCTAGATCTGTCTGCTGCCTTTGATACTGTGAACCATCAGATCCTCCTCTCCACCCTCTCCGAAATGGGCATCTCCGGCGCGGCTCACTCCTGGATTGCGTCCTACCTGACCGGTCGCTCCTACCAAGTGGCGTGGCGGGAAGCTGTCTCCGCACCACGTGCTCTCACCACTGGTGTCCCCCAGGGATCGGTTTTGGGCCCTCTCCTTTTCTCCCTATACACCAAGTCACTTGGCTCTGTCATATCCTCACATGGCCTTTCCTATCATTGCTACGCTGACGATACACAACTAATCTTCTCCTTTCCCCCTTCTGATCACCAGGTGGCGAATCGCATCTCTGCATGTCTGGCAGACATATCAGTATGGATGACGGATCACCACCTCAAGCTGAACCCTGGCAAGACGGAGCTGCTCTTCCTCCCCGGGAAGGACTGCCCGTTCCATGATCTCGCCATCACGGTAGACAACTCCGCTGTGTCCTCCTCCCAGAGTGCGAAGAGCCTAGGCGTGACCCTGGACAACACCCTGTCGTTCTCCGCCAACATCAAGGCGGTGACCCGCTCCTGCAGGTTCATGCTCTACAACATTCGGAGAGTGCGACCCTGCCTTACACAGGAAGCGGCGCAGGTCCTGGTCCAGGCACTTGTCATCTCCCGTCTGGACTACTGCAACTCGCTGTTGGCTGGGCTCCCTGCCTGTGCCATTAAACCCCTACAACTCATCCAGAATGCCGCAGCCCGTCTGGTGTTCAACCTTCCCAAGTTCTCTCACGTCACCCCCCTCCTCCGCACACTCCACTGGCTTCCAATTGAAGCTCGCATCCGCTACAAGACCATGGTGCTTGCCTTTGGAGCAGTGAGGGGAACGGCACCCCTGTACCTTCAGGCTCTGATCAGTCCCTACACCCAAACGAGGACATTGCGTTCATCCACCTCTGGCCTGCTGGCTCCCCTTCCTCTGCGGAAGCACAGCTCCCCCTCAGCCCAGTCAAAACTGTTCGCTGCTCTGGCACCCCAATGGTGGAACAAGCTCCCTCACGACGCCAGGACAGCGGAGTCACTCACCACCTTCCGGAGACATTTGAAACCCCACCTCTTTAAGGAATACCTGGGATAGGCTAAAGTATTCCTTCTAACCCCCCCCCCCCCCAAATTGTAAAGTGGTTATCCCACTGGCTATAGGGTGAACGCACCAATTTGTGAGTCGCTCTGGCTAAGAGCGTCTGCTAAATGACGTTAATGTGCCCTTGAGCAAGGCACTTAACCCTAATTGCTCCTGTAAGTCGCTCTGGTTAAGAGCGTCTGCTAAATGACTAAAATGTAAATGTAAATGTATGTTATAGTGTAGATTACTTATAGAATCATAGATCCCAACAACTAATGCATGCTTATTTATTTGTCTTACAGACATGATAGCTGTAAGTAGTTTAGTGGCTAAATACATGTTCATTTCACCACCTGTGATGATTTGATACCCTAATAGCGGATTTAAGGGGTACAACAAAGAACTTGGAAATTGAATGGAACAGAATATTCCATTTTTTTTTTATGTCTCGGTGTTAGTTTGTCTGCTAACTAGAAGACTGCATTTGAGCTCGAGGGCTGTAACCCAAAGATAATGGGTAAACACCGACAACGATGAGACAGCCTATAGGGAGGAGGTCAGAGATCTGGCCGTGTGGTGCCAGGACAACAACCTCTCCCTCAACGTGACCAAGACAAAGGAGATGATTGTGGACTACAGGAAAAAAAAGAAAAAAGAGGACTGAGCACGCCCCCATTCTCATCGACGGGGCTGTAGTGGAACAGGTTGAGAGCTTCAAGTTCCTTGGTGTCCACATCACCAACGAACTATCATGGTCCAAACACACCAAGACAGTCGTGAAGAGGGCACGACAAAGCCTATTCCCCCTCAGGAGACTAAAAAGATTTGGCATGGGTCCTCAGATCCTCAAAAAATTCTACAGCTGCACCATCGAGAGCATCCTGACTGGTTGCATCACCGCCTGGTATGGCAACTGCTTGGCCTCTGACCGCAAGGCACTACAGAGGGTAGTGCGTACGGCCCAGTACATCACTGGGGCAAAGCTCCCTGCCATCCAGGACCTCTATACCAGGCGGTGTCAGAGGAAGGCCCTCAAAATTGTCAAAGACTCCAGTCACCCTAGTCATAGACTGTTCTCTCTGCTACCGCACGGCAAGCGGTACCGGAGTGCCAAGTCTAGGTCCAAAAGACTTCTCAACAGCTTCTACCCCCAAGCCATAAGACTCCTGAACAGCTAATCATGGCTACCCGGACTATTTGCACTGCCCCCCCACCCCATCCTTTTTACGCTGCTGCTACTCTGTTAAGTATTTATGCATAGTCACTTTAACTCTACCCACATGTACATATTACCTCAACTAGCCGGTGCCCCCGCACATTGACTATGCAACGGTACCCCCCTGTATATATAGCCTCCCTACTGTCACTTTATTCTATTGTATATATAGCCTCCCTACTGTCACTTTATTTTTTACTTCTGCTCTTTTTTTTCTCAACACTTTTTTGTTGTTGTTTTATTCTTACTTTTTTGTTTAAAATAAATGCACTGTTGGTTAAGGGCTGTAAGTAAGCATTTCACTGTAATGTCTGCACCTGTTGTATTCGGCGCATGTGACCAATAAAATTTGATTTGATTTGATTTGATTTGATTTGAAACAGCATGACATTGCCGTGCATGAATCTAGCTAATGCAATGGTCTAGTTAGTTAGTAACCTACTTACCAATCCTAGCAGGTTGAAAGTACATGTGCCAATAACGTTTGACCTATATTTGGCTAGGCAATCAAAAATAAATCAAAATGGCACGTTTTCAGGCTAAATAACAAGAATACTTGTGTTGTGTGCGAACACTAGTTACCTAGATTGCTAGCTAGCTACTCGCGTATGAGCTCGCGAGGAACACGTGTTTAGTTTTCGTGCCATGCGGGCTGCACCATTGCGGTAATGTGCGTTAAATCACAGCATAAGCAAAGACAGTCCAAACACTGTAATATTAATGATAATTAGTGAAATTGAACACAAACACGTCGTACTTGTAACTGAATAGTTAGCTACATGCACTATTTACTTTTCGTCCAAGTTGTGTGAGAGAAATCATGGCTACTGCTCACAACACCAGGCCGGAAGATTAAACAATTTCACACATATTTGGCCTTCATAATAGTAAGACTTTGACGGGCATTTAAATTATGTATCCCCGTTTACTCAATTGATCAAATAAACTTACCTGGTCTCATATTTGCTTTCAATCTAAAACAGCTCGAGCTTGCTTTACCCGGGTTTCTCTTCTTCTTCTTCTTCTTCTTCTTCTGAACACGCAGCACACATTACCTACCAATGTGGCCATGCGTCATCAGACTCCTCCTTCCCATGATACACCACGGTCTGGACGCTTGTAATTGCATTTTTTGTCGCCACCTAGCTTGGATGTCCGTAAATACACCCCAGTCGTTTCTGCTCATCTTTATCAACGGTGTCAATAATTTCGGACTTTCTAGTCTTGAGGCCAACACTGTAGAGGTAAAAATACTGCCTGCAGTCGTGACGGATCATAAAGTAATATGGCTGACTGTACAAATGTGCAGTAATGATGATACGAAATACTCTGATGGTTATTGGAAATTGAATAACTCATTGTTATTGCATGATGATTTAAAAAATCTGATTAAGAATCTAATTTCTGTTTACTGGAATTTAGCTACCTCTAATGCAGAATATGGGAAATATTGGGAACTGCTGAAATTTAAAATCCGCTCAGCCTGTATTAATGAGAAAGCTAAATTGAATGATTTACAGAATCAACTAGATACATTTTATGAGGAAAAGGCTAGAGGGGCCTTCATAAGATCCAGAAAACAATAGCTTGAAAAAGGCGAAAAGAACAGTAGATACTTTTTTTATTTGGAAAAGAGGAGAGGGGAACTCAACACACTTCGGAAACGTACGATTAATGGGGTAACCTCTGAGGATAGAGAGTTGTTATCAGACTTTACCACTAAGTTTTGTGAGAATCTTTACTCCTTAGATAACAGTTTGAGATCTAAGGATCTCCTTGATTCTATAGAGAATGTTAACACGGTTAGTGAAGAATTCAATCGGTCTTGTTGTCAAGATTGATCCATTATGGACATCCAATATGGGGTTGCTCAATTAAAAAATAACTAATCTCCAGGTTGTGATGGATTAACCTCTGAATTTTACAAAATCTTCTCTGAAGAAATAGCACAATTTTTACTTGAAACCTTTAAGGAGGCTATAAACAAGGGAGAACTACCTGCCTCTCTGAAGCATGGGGTTATTACTCTTATACCTAAACCACACAAGGATCTCTTAATTATTGATAATTGACGTCCAATCACACTCCTAAATAACAAATACAAAATTATAGCCTCAAACTTTGCGAAAAGGTTAAAGTCGTGCTTGAATGATCTGATTGATGAATGTCAATCAGGGTTTATGAAAGGGTGTCATATATCTAATAATCTGAGGCTGGTGTTAGATTTGGTTGAGTATTGTGATCTAATGGATGTTATCTTATTTTTTGGGATTTTCAGAAAGCATTTGATACCGTAAGTCACAATTTTATCTTTGATTGTCTTAAGCATTTGAAATTTGGTAATTTTTTTGTTGATGCTATTAGAACTCTGTATAATGGTAGTAATAGCTGAATAAAACTCTGTCATGGAACATCATCAAGGTTTAACATTTACAAAGGAATACGACAAGGTTGTCCAATCTCACCTTTTTTATTTTTGTTAGTATCTCAAACATTATCCTCATTAGTTTATCAATGTCAATTTGAAGGCATTACATTCCAGGCCAGAGATATCAAGATATCCCAACTGGCACCTCACTTTTTTGAAAACATTTGTCACAAGCTAGATTAGCATTGGCTATTGTGAAGCAGTTCTCCCAAATCTCAGGTTTGGTATTAAATCTTTCCAAATGTGAGATGTTTGTTCTGAAAGGAGCTGTCAATCCAGCAGATGGTAAAATCTCTGAAAAAGATACTGTAACCAACCTCGGTGTAAAGATCACCAAAAATCATAAGGCTGTGAATGATCTTAATTTGAATCCTGTAACTGAATCTATCAAAAATAAATAAATTATCCTCATAGTTAGGGAGGGATTTAAGTCTTCAAGGTAGGGTGCTTTTATCCAAAGCTGAGGGGCTATCTCGTGCATCCTATCTTTTTTCATCTATTGACATTCCCAAATCCACTTGCTGTACCTTAGATAGGCTATTGAACAATTTAATATGGAAAAACAAGCCACATAAGATAAAAAGAGCTGTTATCACCAACAGGGTTTGTGATGGCGGTCTAAATGTCTTAGACTTCACTCTCTTTAATCAGATATCAAAAGTCAACTGTTTTTCAGAAGCTCGGAGGGCTTAATTTTTTACTACAATGTTCCTACATTATGGGTAAACTTCCTGTGAAATTGGCGGCTTTTCACAAGCAGGCTTTAATGTGCTGGACTTTGCTGTATAAACACAACTTTTCACCTCATAAATGTTTTATATGGAATAATGGGTCGATATTACATAGAAACAAGATGTTATTTTACCGTAATTGTTTCTCAAAAAACATTGTCCTTGTCAGCTAATTAGTTGGTATTAGTGGGAATCTATTTATGCGGAGAGAATTTATGGAAAAATACAACTTTGAGGTTTCAAGCAAGGAATATGACACTGTTATAAAAGCTATACCTAGTGGGATAAAATATTTACTTCAGAATAATGCATATTTTGGAACATCTCCTATTGTAAGCGTTATCCAGGTGAATGGCATATGTCTACTAGATAAGAAATTCATCTATTGTTTATTAACCTCTACGGTATCGGTGTCCCGTATACTGGACGGTTGAGCTAACGTGCGCTAATGTGATTAGCATGACTGTTGTAAGTAACAGCAAACTTTCCAGGACATAGACATGTCATATATGGGCAGAAAGCTTACATTCTTGTTAATCTAACTGCACTGTCCAATACAGTAGCTATTAGAGTGAAAAAATACCCTGCTATTGTTTGAGGAGAGTGCACAACAACAAAAAACGTATCACGGCAACTGGTTTGATACATTCACCTCTGAAGGCAAATAATGTACTTACATTCAGTAATCTTGCTCTGATTTGTCATCCTGAGGGTCCCAGAGATAAAATGTAGCATGTTTTTGTTTGATAAAATCAATTTTTATATTCAAATATAGGAACTGGGTTCTACAGTTTGAAGCCTTGCTGTCTCTGGCTCCACACCCACCCCGCCCGGCCATCTAGATGTGTGAAAGTTAGTGTATAAGCTAATGATCCATCATGTATGACATTCCTGGGAGTGTGTAAACTTACATTTAGTATTACCATATCCTTTTTGTATGTTCTCTATAGTTATGTACTTGAAAATGTATCAATTGACCAATTCGGCACATTTGGGCAGACTTCATACAAAATAGTCCAGTATTGCAACGCTTCACTGGATCAATCTGAAATATTATATTGTGGCCTTTCTCTTGCAAAAATGATGGACAAATAAATAAATAGAAAACACATGTTTTTTTTTGTTTGTATTTCCTTTTACCAGATCTAATGTGTTATATTCTCCTACATTAATTTCACATTTCCACAAACTTCAAAGTGTTTCCTTTCAAATGGTATCAAGAATATGCATATCCTTGCTTCAGGTCCTGAGCTACAGGTAGTTAGATTTGGGTATGTCATTTTAGGCAAAAATTGAAAAAAAGGGCCCGATCCTCAAGAGGTTAAGGGATATTTTCTACAGAAATTCTATTCCTTCTGCTATATTTTGTTGGGTTTCATCGTTTTATGTAAACTGGCACCTTGCTTGGCTCACGCCACACAAATTTATGGTGACCAATAAAGTAAAGGAGATCTCCTTTAAGATTATCCATATATTCTACCCGTGTAATAGCTTGATTTCTAAATATATACCTGATGTTACCAGTGAATGCAGTTTTTGTGAACTAGAAACGGAATCTATTGAACACTTAGTTTGTAATTGTTTACATACAGTGGGGAAAAAATGTATTTAGTCAGCCACCAATTGTGCAAGTTCTCCCACTTAAAAAGATGAGAGAGGCCTGTATTTTCATCATAGGTACACGTCAACTATGACAGACAAAATGAGAAGAAAAAAAATCCAGAATATCACATTGTAGGATTTTTAATGAATTTATTTGCAAATTATGGTGGAAAATAAGTATTTGGTCACCTACATCAAGCAAGATTTCTGGCTCTCACAGACCTGTAACTTCTTCTTTAAGAGGCTCCTCTGTCCTCCACTCGTTACCTGTATTAATGGCACCTGTTTGAACTTGTTATCAGTATAAAAGACACCTGTCCACAACCTCAAACAGTCACACTCCAAACTCCACTATGGCCAAGACCAAAGAGCTGTCAAAGGACACCAGAAACAAAATTGTAGACCTGCACCAGGCTGGGAAGACTGAATCTGCAATAGGTAAGCAGCTTGGTTTGAAGAAATCAACTGTGGGAGCAATTATTAGGAAATGGAAGACATACAAGACCACTGATAATCTCCCTCGATCTGGGGCTCCACGGGGTCAAAATGATCACAAGAACGGTAAGCAAAAATCCCAGAACAACACGGGGGGACCTAGTGAATGACCTGCAGAGAGCTGGGACCAAAGTAACAAAGCCTACCATCAGTAACACACTACGCCACCAGGGACTCAAATCCTGCAGTGCGAGACGTGTCCCCCTGCTTAAGCCAGTACATGTCCAGGCCCGTCTGAAGTTTGCTAGAGTGCATTTGAATGATCCAGAAGAGGATTGGGAGAATGTCAGATGAAACCAAAATATTACTTTTTGGTAAAAACTCAACTCGTCGTGTTTGGAGGACAAAGAATGCTGAGTTGCATCCAAAGAACACCATACCTACTGTGAAGCATGGGGGTGGAAACATCATGCTTTGGGGCTGTTTTTCTGCAAAGGGACCAGGACGACTGATCCGTGTAAAGGAAAGAATGAATGGGGCCATGTATCGTGAGATTTTGAGTGAAAACCTCCTTCCATCAGCAAGGGCATTGAAGATGAAACGTGGCTGGGTCTTTCAGCATGACAATGATCCCAAACACACCGCCCGGGCAACGAAGGAGTGGCTTCGTAAGAAGCATTTCAAGGTCCTGGAGTGGCCTAGCCAGTCTCCAGATCTCAACCCCATATAAAATCTTTGGAGGGAGTTGAAAGTCCGTGTTGCCCAGCAACAGCCCCAAAACATCACTGCTCTAGAGGAGATCTGCATGGAGGAATGGGCCAAAATACCAGCAACAGTGTGTGAAAACCTTGTGAAGACTTACAGAAAACGTTTGACCTGTGTCATTGCCAACAAAGGGTATATAACAAAGTATTGAGAAACTTTTGTTATTGACCAAATACTTATTTTCCACCATAATTTGCAAATAAATTCATTAAAAATCCTACAATGTGATTTTCTGTAAAAAAAAATCTCATTTTGTCTGTCATAGTTGACGTGTACCTATGATGAAAATTACAGGCCTCTCTCATCTTTTTAAGTGGGAGAACTTGCACAATTGGTGGCTGACTAAATACTTTTTTTCCCCACTGTAGTGAGGTGTTCTGGACTGATGTGAAACTATATCTTGGCAACAAAATGCATACAACCATTGAAATATCTAAGTTTGACATATTATTTTACTACACTGATTCCACAATTGAACGTCAGTATGTCATAAATCTCTTTATTTTATTAGGAAAAAAATGTCATACACAAATCAAAATGTATGAAGAAAAAGGCCATTAAAAAATATATACATCTGATTTGGTAAACTATTTCGAATCTTTAAAACGTATGCGAAACAAAATGTCTAAAAAATGTATTTGCTACATGTCTGTATTTGATTTGATATAATGTGGATTTGTATTATTATTATTAATATATATATATTTTTTCTCTCTTCCTTATTTCTTTGTGTAATCCCTCTGGCTGTTCTGTTTTTTGTGTTTTGCATGTTACTGTTTAAATATATTTTTAATAATATATTTTTTTTTTTAATTAACAAAAAATATATAAAAATGTGGATGCCAAGGGAAGCCAGGCTTCCCAAAAATGTGACCAAGAAAAAATGACAAAAAAAGAAAATAATCTTTCTTCTCTCAGTGTTTCATAATTTTCCTTCAATTCACAAGAGGCTGGCTGAATGTATCTCACCGGAGAAAGCGTCAGAGCGAGCGAAACAGCGCGTCTCTCTACGTGTAGGCCACCTATCTGATGCTGTCTGGTCCAAACGAGTATGACATTGTTGCCGCCTGTAGCATTGATTGCAAGGGAAGCCAGCGAGCATTTGGCCTCCCTTGATAAAAGAAAGTTGAAAAAATTACCCAATCAGCGTTGAGCTAAACTGTGAGCTCAACTGTGATTGGTCCTGGTGCACCAAAAAAAAGTGTCAAGGGAAGCCAGCTTGGATTTTGGTGTCACGCCTATCAAATCACATTGAGAGCATACAGTACAAAAAAATAAATATATAAAATGCATAAGAAATATCTTGCTGCGTTTTGTATACGCAGATCTAATATGCTTCTTATTGTAATTTTTGGAAGTGAAGGATGAGAGTTCACAGACGGGCATTCTATCAGAAGACAGCGCTCTAACTGGTGTGTAGCAACTTTTCTCAGGTACTTTTCTCGGTGTAGCCTACGTTTCTCCAGTAAAATGCCAGATTAACTTCAAACAAAACATTAGGAAATGTAGCTGGCTACATTCTTTCTATGATAAACATTAGAAATATGATGGCCATGCATAGTTTTTGCAACAAAGAAAACCTGCTTTTCATTGAAAGCTCATTTACTTGTTGCTTTTAGCAAAATAGCGTTGCACTTCTGTTGTCATCTGATGAAAATGAAACTATTTTCTGCCGAATGTGTTGAACTAATGTATGTTTTAAAAGGCAGATTTCTTTCATGATCTGCGTTTTGAAAATGCAGATTTCTGAACTCTCCATAATTATGCATTTCTGAATATTACAGGTCAGGGACCCATGATTTAAATCCACTTTACCTACTGTTGTTCAATAACCATAAAAAATAACAATAATTACAACTCTTTGGTGTCATGTCATAGCAAACACCCCATTATTTCTGCAGACACCTTTGAATCTTGGAAAACATGCTCGCATAAAAAAAACGTATTTCTGTTACCAAACTTTGCATCTGCATAGTTCTTCCAATAAATGTGTTTTTGGGAAATTCCATTATATATTGTTCAAAGTAGTCCTTTGTTCATAGTTGTATGGTTTGTTACACATGGTTTTTGTTGGCATACATTTTAAAGTGAAAAATCTGAGTCAAAGCGAAATTCCGTTACCATGGAATTTCCCATCTACAAAAAAGCTCATGTGTCTACAAAATGCAAATGTGTAGGCTAAATACACTATTGCAGATTTGATTGAATTGATCCATAACTTCTTTACTTTGAAGGTTAAATTGGAATGTATTATTGCTGTGGATGAGTTGGCACTTGTGGAATGCACTGTACTGTATAAGTTAATGATAGGTTGGTGTATGAAGGACAGGATTGTGGCCTCTTATCCCCGCAGGTTCACACATTGCCTTGGTTGTACTATTACAGTGCATTCGGGAAGTATTCAGACCCCTTCACTTTTCCCACATTTTGTTACATTACAGCCTTGTTCTAAAATTGATTATATTACAATTGTCTTCATCAATCTACACACAATATCCCATAATGACAAAGCGAAAACATTTTTTCTGACATTTTTGCTAATTTATAAAATAAAATAAAAAACGTAAATACCTTATTTATATAAGCATTCAGAGCCTTTGCTATGAGACTCGAAATTGAGCTCAGGTGCATCCTGTTTCCATTGATCATCTTTGAGATGTTTCTACAACTTGATTGGAGTCCACCTGTGGTAAATTCAATTGATTGGACATGATTTGGAAAGGCACACACCTGTCTATATAAGGTCCCACAGTTGACAATGTCACGAATTCCGCCGAGACTGCTCCTCCTCCTTGTTCGGGCAGGCTTCGGCGTTCGTCGTCCCCGGAGTACTAGCTGCTACCGCTTGATGTTCTCTATGTTTGTTTGGTTTTGTCTTGTTGGTGCACCTGTTTCGTATTATGTATTGATTAGGTCACCTATAAGTTTCCTTTGGTTTTGTTTGCAGTTGTGTGTTGTTGAACGCCTGTCCGTTGGTGTATGTTTATTGTTTTCTAGTGTTTAGTGTTTTACGCACCGTTTGCGTAATCGCTCGCCTCCTGTGTTTTGAGGCCCGTTATTTTGTATTTGTCTTTGTGACAATTAAAGTCGGTTCGACTAAGCTTCTGTGTCCTGCGCCTGACTCCAACACCGCATCCACATCAGCCCTTGACAGAACAACACACCAGAATATGGAGTCAGCAGGAGCAGCGGCGGCGACCGAGTCGCTGGAGGATCGGGTCAGCTGCCAGGACGCCAGGATCCAGCAACTCGGCTCCGCCATGCAGGAGGTTATGAACACCCTGCGCCGATGGGAAAGGGGAGGCGTGCCCACACCTCCTCCTACATTACCACCACCATCGGCCAGCCCCACCAGACCAGCTCCGGAATCCAGTGGGATTCGGCTCTCGCTCCCGAGGGCGTATGATGGCACCGCAGCCGGGTGTCAGGGGTTCCTCCTTCAGGTGGAACTCTACCTGGCCACCATACACACAGCGCCCTCGGGATACGAGAGCGTTTCCGCCCTCATCTCCTGTCTCTCCGGCAAGGCGTTGGAGTGGGCCAACGCCGAATGGAGGGGAATAGACGCCGCCACCATCAGCTACGGGGAGTTCTCCCGCCACTTCAGGGCTGTTTTCGATCACCCTCCTGAGGGTAAAGCGGCGGGGGAGCGTCTGTTCCACCTCCGACAGGGGAAGAGGAGTGCACAGGAGTTCGCCCTGGATTTCCGGACTCTAGCGGCGGATGCGGGGTGGAATGAGAGGGCCCTCATCGACCACTATCAGTGTAGCCTGCGTGAGGACGTTCGTCGAGAGCTGGCCTGCAGGGACACCAACCTGTCCTTCGACCAGCTAGTGGACATGTCCATTCGTCTGGATACCCTGCTGGCCACCCGCGGACGTCCCAAGTTGGGGCCGTCCATTCCATCCCCCAGCACCTCCGAGCCGAGCCCTATGGAGCTCGGGGGTGCTGGTGCTAGAGAGAGAAGGAGAGAGAACCCGAGGGGGGCCGTCCCCTGCACCAGCTGTGGCCGTGGAGGACACACTGCGGCTAGGTGCTGGGGAGGGTCTCCAGGGAATCGGGGCAACAGGTCGCGCACTGGGGAGTCATTTCAGGTGAGTAGGCGCCCCACTCACCCAGAGCTCTCTGTTGTTCACTTGTGTATACCTGTGGTATTTCCTCAGGTTGCATCTCATTCCCAGCATAAGGCGCTAGTCGATTCAGGCGCAGCTGGGAATTTTATTGATCGGAAATTTTATTCTAAGTTAGGGATTCCCCTCCTGCCCGTTGATGCACCCTTTCCTGTCCATGCCCTAGATAGCCGCCCGTTGGGATCTGGGTTGATTAGGGAGGTCACAGCGCCACTAAAGATGAAGACGCAGGGGGGTCATGAGGAGATTATTCAGTTGTACCTAATTGACTCCCCTGCGTATCCTGTGGTGCTGGGGCTTCCTTGGTTAATCACCCATGACCCCACCATTTCGTGGCAACAGAGGGCTCTCAAGGAATGTTTTGGCCAGTGTGTTGGGTGATGTTTAGGTGTTTCCGTTGGGGCGACTACGGTGGAGAGTCCGAACCAAGTGCCCGCAATGCACATTCCCCCTGAGTATGAGGATTTGGCACTCGTGTTCAGCAAGACGAGGGCGACGCGATTGCCACCTCATAGACAGGGAGATTGTGCGATAAACCTCCAGACAGGTGCGGCACTCCCGCGGAGCCATGTGTATCCTCTGTCTCAAGAGGAGACGGCGGCTATGGAGACATACATAGCTGAGTCCATGAGACAGGGGTACATACGGCCCTCCACTTCCCCTGCGTCCTCGAGTTTCTTTTTTGTGAAGAAGAAGGATGGAGGGTTGCGCCCGTGTATTGATTACCGTGGTCTCAATCAGATCACTGTGAAATACAGTTACCCTCTTCCTCTGATTGCGAGTATGACTGAATGATTACGCGGAGCGCGTTTCTTCACAAAACTGGATCTCAGGAGCGCTTATAACTTGGAAGACGGCATTTAGTACCACCTCAGGTCATTATGAGTATCTTGTCATGCCATACGGGTTAATGAATGCTCCTTCAGTCTTCCAATCATTTGTGGACGAGATCTTCCGGGACCTGCATGGGCAGGGAGTGGTAGTGTACATTGACGACATCCTAGTGTACTCTGCTACACGAGCCGAGCATGTAGCCCTGGTGTGCCGAGTGTTGGGGAGGCTGTTGGAGCATGACTTGTATGTCAAGGCAGAGAAATGTCTGTTTTTCCAGGAGTCCATCTCCTTCTTGGGTCATCGGTTGTCAGCGTCAGGGGTGAAGATGGAGATTGACCGTGTGTCAGCCGTGCGTAACTGGCAAACCCCAACCACTGTTAAAGAGGTGCAGCAGTTTTTGGGTTTTGCCAATTACTACCGGAGGTTTATCCGGGGTTTTGGACAGGTAGCAGCTCCCATTACTTCCCTGCTGAAGGGGGGCCCGGTGCGTTTGCAGTGGTCGGCTGAAGCGGACAGGGCGTTTTGTAAACTGAAGGACCTGTTCACTTCGGCTCCGGTGCTGGCGCACCCGGACCCCGCTTTAGCGTTCCAGGTAGAGGTGGACGCGTCAGAGGCCGGTATTGGGGCAGTACTGTCGCAACGCTCCGGCACGCCTCCTAAGCTCCGTCCCTGCGCTTTTTATTCTAAAAAGCTCAGCCCGGCGGAATGTAATTATGACGTAGGGGACAGGGAGCTGTTAGCCGTGGTTCAAGCCCTAAAGGTGTGGAGGCATTGGCTTGAGGGGGCTCAACACCCTTTTCTCATTCTGACTGACCATCGTAACCTGGAGTACATCCGGGCAGCTAGGAGATTGAACCCTCGTCAGGCTAGGTGGAACATGTTTCTGACCCGGTTCGTTTTTAAGATCACTTACATCCCAGGGTCCCAGAACGGTAAGGCAGACGCCCTGTCCCGGCGGTATGACACAGAGGAGAGGTCCATTGAGCCCACTCCCATACTGCCGGAGTCTTGTCTGATGGCACCGGTGGTATGGGAGGTCGATGCGGAAATTGAGCGGGCGTTACGCACCGACCCTACTCCCCCAGAGTGTCCAGTGGGTCGGACGTACGTGCCGCTCAAGGTCCCGTGATCGTCTCATCTATTGGGCTCATACGTCACCCTCCTCTGGACATCCAGGTATTGGCCGGACAGTGCACTGCCTTAGTGTTAAGTACTGGTGGCCAACATTGGCTAGGGACGTGAGGGTTTATGTCTCCTCCTGCTCGGTGTGCGCTCAGTGTAAGGCGCCTAGACACCTGCCCAGGGGGAAGTTACAACCCCTGCCCATTCCACAACGGCCGTGGTCTCACCTCTCGGTGGACTTTGTCACGGACCTTCCCTCCTCTCAGGGGAATACCACTATTCTGGTCGTTGTGGATCGGTTCTCTAAGGCCTGTCGTCTCATTCCAATGCCGGGTCTCCCTACTGCCCTACAGACCGCTGAGGCTTTGTTCACCCACGTCTTCCGGCACTACGGGGTTCCCGAGGATATAGTGTCTGATCGGGGTCCCCAATTCACCTCTAGAGTCTGGAGGGCGTTCATGGAACGCTTGGGGGTCTCGGTTAGCCTTACCTCGGGTTACCACCCTGAGAGTAATGGGCAGGTGGAGAGAGTGAACCAGGATGTGGGTAGGTTTCTGAGATCATATTTCCAGGGCCGGCAGGAGGAGTGGTCGGGGTATATCCCCTGGGCAGAGATGGTTCAGAACTCTCTTCGCCACTCCTCTACTAACCTGACCCCTTTTCAGTGCGTGTTAGGGTATCAGCCGGTTCTGGCACCATGGCATCAGAGCCAGATCGAGGCTCCTGCGGTGGATGAGTGGTTTCGGCGCTCGGAGGAGACGTGAAACGCTGCACACGTACATCTGCAGCGGGCCATCCGCAGGCAGAAGGCGAGCGCCGATCTCCACCGCAGTGAGGGTCCAGTATACGCCCCTGGAGATCGAGTCTGGCTCTCGACTCGAAACCTGCCCCTTCGCCTGCCCTTCCGGAAGCTTGGCCGGCAGTTTGTGGGGCCATTTAAAGTCCTGAGGAGATTGAACGAGGTGTGTTACAAGTTGCAACTGCCTAATGACTATCACATTAACCCCTCGTTCCATGTGTCTCTCCTCAGGCCGGTGGTAGCTGGTCCACTCCAGGAGAGTGAGATAAGAGAGACCCCTCCGCCCCCACTGGACATCGAGGGGGCTCCGGCGTACTCAGTCCGGTCCATCGTGGATTCGAGACGTCGGATGGGGGGTCTACAATATCTCGTGGAGTGGGAGGGGTACGGTCCGGAGGAACGGTGCTGGGTGCCTAGGAGGGACATTTTAGATCCATCCCTCCTGACTGAGTTCCACCGGAGTATCCTACGCGCCCTGCTCCACGTCCTCCTGGCCGTCCCCGAGGCCGGGGTCGGCGCACGGCTGGAGCCGCGCGTCAAGGGGGGGGGTACTGTCACAAATTCCGCCGAGACTGCTCCTCCTCCTTGTTCGGGCAGGCTTCGGCGTTCGTCGTCCCCGGAGTACTAGCTGCTACCGCTTGATGTTCTCTATGTTTGTTTGGTTTTGTCTTGTTGGTGCACCTGTTTCGTATTATGTATTGATTAGGTCACCTATAAGTTTCCTTTGGTTTTGTTTGCAGTTGTGTGTTGTTGAACGCCTGTCCGTTGGTGTATGTTTATTGTTTTCTAGTGTTTAGTGTTTTACGCACCTTTTGCGTAATCGCTCGCCTCCTGTGTTTTGAGGCCCGTTATTTTGTATTTGTCTTTGTGACAATTAAAGTCGGTTCGACTAAGCTTCTGTGTCCTGCGCCTGACTCCAACACCGCATCCACATCAGCCCTTGACAGACAATGCATGTCAGAGCAAAAACCAAGCCATGAGGTCGATTGAATTGTCCGTAGAGCTCAGAGACAGATCTGGGGAAGGGTACCTAAAACTTTCTGCAGCATTGAAGGTCCCCAAGAACACAGTAGCCTCCATCATTCTTAAATGGAAGAAGTTTGGACCCACCTTCCTAGAGCTGGCCGCCCGGACAAACTGAGCAATCGGGGGAGAAGGGCCTTGGTCAGGGAGGTGACCAAGAACCCGATGGTCACTCTGTGGAGATGGGCACTCTGCAGCATTCCACCAATCAGGCCTTTATGGTAGTGGCCAGGCGGAAGCCACTCCTCAGTAAAAGGCACATGACAGCCCGCTTGAAGTTTGCCAAAAGGCACCTAAAGGACTCTCAGACCATGAGAAAAAAGATTATCTGGTCTGATGAAACCAAGATTGAACTCTTTGGCCTGAATGCCAAGCGTCACTTCTGGAGGAAACCTGGCACCATCCCTACGGTGAAGCATGGTGGTTGCAGCATCATGCTGTGGGAAAATTATTCAGCGGCCGGGACTGGGAGACCAGTCAGGATCGAGGGAAAGATGAACGGAGCAAAGTACAGAGAGCTCCTTGATGAAAACCTGCTCCAGAGCGCTCAGGACCTCAGATTGGGGAGAAGGTTCACCTTCCAACAGGACAACGACCCTAAGCACACAGCCAAGACAATGCAGGAGTGGCTTCGGGACAAGTCTCTCAATGTCCTTGAGTGGCCCAGCCAGAGCTCGGATTTGAACCCGATTGAACATCTCTGGAGAGACCTCAAAATAGCTGTGCAGCGACGCTCTCCATCCAACCTGACAGGGCTTGACAAGAATGGGAGAAACTCCCCAAATACAGGTGTACCAAGCTTGTAGCGTCATACCCAAGAAGACTCCAGGCTGTAATCGTTGCCAAAGGTGCTTCAACAAAGTACTTAGTAAAGGGTCTGAATCATCCCGTGGCTGAATGTAGTTGGGGACCCCTGCCATAGGGACTATGGTGACAACATACAAGATATCAAAAAGTTGTTCTCCATGGATATTCAATTGTATTTAGTGTGAATTCTAGCTATCCAACAAAAAAATATTATTCAAGATTATATGCATTTTTAGATTGAGCTCTGTGTGAAGGAGCCTATCCTCGGCCCTTCTGACTCCAATGCATTAGAGTAATTGAATCTTTCTTTTGATTTAGCTGAGGGGAGCTGACCAAAGCGTGAAATGTTCTACCTAAAAACAATTGATCCTTGATTCCTATACGGTTTTGGAAACCTTGAACACTCAACTTAATTATCATCCCAAAAAAACGTTACAAATAGACTGCAAAATATACACTGGCTACTGTTAGATGTTTTACCACAGATTTTTAGTGTGGCAAAGCTTCAAGCCACGTTTTTTTTGTTCCCTCCCAAGTTTCCATTTGCTCAGGAAGTGTTGTAGTTCAGGTAAATGTGCAACGCAAAATACCTCTGTGTGATTCTGTGTTAAAACAGCACACAGTAAGTATATCTTTTGTATTTGTAAAACGTTAGAGTTCAGAAATCTGCATTTTCAAAATGCAGACCATCAAAAAATCTGTGTTTTAGACCATTTCACCTGATCATAGAGTGATCAGGGGTGTGCAACTATAGTTTTCCTTCACAGAAAATATATTACTGCAACACATTCACCAGAAAATAGCTTGACATGACAACATAAGTACAACGCCATTTGGATAGCAGCCACACAAGTAAATGAGCTTACAATGAAAAAACAAGGACATTATATTTCTATTGTTTATCATAGAAAGAATGTAGCCAGCTACATTTCCTAATGTTTTAATTGAAGTTAATCTTGCATTTTACCATAGAAAAGTAGGCTACACCGAGAAAAGTACCAGAGAAAAGTAGGCTACACCGAGAAAAGTACCAGAGAAAAGTACACATGGGTCAGAGCGCTGTCTGCAGATAGAATGCTGTTGGTGAATTCTCATCCGACTGGAGAAATGCAAGTCAAGCACAACATTTGTCTAATGGCAAGCAGAAATTACAGTAAGAAGCATTTTAGATTTACAAAACGCATTAAGATATTTCTTATGCGTTTTATCATTATTTTTTGGCAGAATTCTGCGCTAATGCGACCCCTGAACTATTTTGGGGGGATATGAAAGTATAGTTTCTGAGGTTTCCAAATGCATATTGCATGCAAGGATTACGAGGGGGTGTGGTATATGGCCAATATACCACTTCTAAGGGCTGTTCTTATGCACGACGCAACGCGGAGTGCCTGGATACAGCCCTTAGCCGTGGTAAATTGGCCATATACCACAAACCCCTGTGGTGCCTTATTGCTATTATAAACTGGTTACCAACGTAATTAGAGCAGTAAAAATAAATGTTTTGTCATACCCGTGGTATATCCCACGGCTGTCAGCCAATCAGCGTTCAGGGCTCAAACCACCCAGTTTATAATAAACAAATTGGCCGAGCTGTGGTCAATGGTTCAAATGAGAACCCAAGAGGGCTGGGTATGATCCCTTGGGTTCTCGAGAGCTACCTCTGCCCTGGACTACATGACAACAATTTGTATAACTTGTATTATGCCTGTCACCTTAGCGATCACATGTATGACTTTGATTGTGTATGATTTGATTTATGTATAATTTGATTTCTGTGCGATTTGATGGTTTTTTGTCGTTTTGAGTTTGATTTCTGTGGCAGTGCAGTATTACTTGTTTACAATGAGAGTGGGTGCAGTTTTAAGGGGCCCCTGCTGCTTCATTATGATAAACACACCTTTCACCATACTTGCCAATGTCACAATTTGCTTGTGTTTGGGGATTTTAGGCCTTGTCTGATGATTAATGACTTACTTATATATGACTGCATAACAAAAATGAACTGATTAGTCATTCCCCTCACCTTTTTCTTACTTGATCAGGCTTGGAAGAAGTTGGAGAGAGACCTGAGAGGACCAGGTTGTGCTTGTCATGACGTTCTACAGCCAGTAGAGGGAAATCTTCACCAAGGTAAGACTCAAAATGGCACAACCTCAGAGTGAATGATCAACCTCTAAAAACCTATGTGTGTGGTCACCATGGTGTGAATGTAAAATGAAAAAATTAATGAAAAAGACTTCAATCATTTCAAATTCCATGATAAGCGCTCAGTTATTTATTTTATTAGGTGGTTGGCAAAGCCCACTAATAGCAAACCCTTCCAAAATGCCATGAACAGGATCATTTGTGAAGCCAACAAAATGGTGTAAGAAATCCAAACCATAACTTTAAACAATTAATTAAAAGGCAAAGGCCTTACAACCTTAGTGATTTAAGATTTCAATACAAAGTAAATATTCATTTCACGAAAATGAACACATGTAAGCATAACGTGTGTATCAAAATACTTGAAATGGAAGGGCATTTGGCCAGGCCTCCTTTAATTTATCATCTTTCACATTCATTCTTACACACATTGCTCTAGTTAAAAGTATTCAATAATTTACATACCATTATTTGAAACTTTTAAAATCATATTCACCCAGTTATCCAAGTTGTTTTAGATCAGAATATTGGCACTAAATGCTGTAATAAAAAAATGAAGAGTCCCCATGAAGTCTTACCTTTGGTCCCTCTAATAGCAGTCAAAAACTATAGGATATCATAGTTTATGTTTGACACTTGATCAGTTGATGAAGTTTGATATCAAAGCCATTTGAGACATTGAGTCACTTGCACAAGTACTTCTTGCCCATCTTCATGATGTTGTGGATTTGAAATCTTGCCTCTTGTAGCCTCTGTTCCATGTATGAACGTGTTTTAAACCAGTGAGCAGCATCATCGGATGACATGGTCTGTGTTTTCACCAATGCACACTCATTCATGCCCATCATCCATCCTGTTCGCATCTCCATTGCTAACGTTCTCCCCCTCTCCATCCCCTATCGCCTCCACCCCCACCTCTTCCTCCCCTCTGTCTTCCTCCTTCTCTGGACGTGGTGGGGGCGGCTCCAGGACTGGAGGTGGGGACTGGGGAGGTAGGGGGATGGCCTCTCCCTTCTTGTCCAGCTCGGCCAGCTCTCGGGCAGAGCAGGTGGGGGTCGGGGTAGGGTAGGTGTGGTGGAAGGATTCATAGTCCACCTCGTAGAAGCCCTCCTCTAGGGAGAGCACAGGGGTGAAGCGCTCCCCCCACAGAACCTCTGAGTCTAGGTATGAGCTGCGCGCCTGGCATGTCATTCCTTGAGAGAGAGAGGGGGGCGGGAGACAGACATTAATGACATGAAATTGAGGATAGGAACTCGAAACGACTGTGTGATTGGGTATGATCTAAACATATATTTTTTTAAATCCCTTGTCATGGAACTATCTTAAGACCTGGACCCAAGCTGGGTCGTTGTGCTTTGTGGATCTAATTAAGATTCACTATGCTTTGTCTTCCTGACTTTAAATGAGCTGTACTCCTTTCATTGTGCAAACATTTTAGCAGGGTTTCCAGGGTTGTATTAAAACAACTGAGACAAGAGAGTGAGACAAGATCTCACTGGGAAAAGGAAATAGGCTGACGAGTGGTTGTAATACAGAGATGTGCATCTTCTCTTTCAATCACACACGTGTACACACATCAAACGCACAGATGCAGAAACACAGACAGATAAACACACACACAAACACACACACACACAAACAAACACACACCTTTCTGAATATTTATACGTGGATTGCCTATAAATAGCTTGTCAGCATTTTCATCCTCTGCTCAAGTGAACCTTGAAGAACCACATCAATTACAGTACATATTATCCACAGAAATGAAGAAACAAACCAACAGACCATGCACAGCCAGCGCCAGGAGTATATCAAGGCAGACAGACCAATGTACACACACACATACACACACATACACACACTGATATTAAGAGAAGTAAGGGGTTGCGGGTTGGATGATTCACAACCTTGTACTGTATCAAGTTATTTTTTTCAGCAGCCATAATGTAAATGTATATCACTTCATTTGCATTGCACCTGCATCAAATTTATTAAATTATAATGATATAGCTGTGCTTCTTTGAATATAAACAGCCCGCTGAATGAAGAAAAAATACAACTGGCAATTCAATGGTATCATGTATAGAGTGGGATACCTACATACTAAGCCTGATGATGATAATTCTTAATATACAATCAACATACCAATTAGCCTATGTATTTTCATGAAGCATCTAGAAAAACTAAACAAAGCCTTTGAGCACCGTATGAGTTGAGAGTATGAATAAGAATAAGAGATAAACGCAGTTGTCACGCCTACTCCCGTTCTGGCGCTCTCGCTGGTCTACTAACCACCGGTCCTGGCAACCATCATTACTCACACCTGGTCCCCATCGTTATGCACACCTGGACTTCATCAGTACCTTGATTCCTTCTCCTTTATTTAGCCCTCAGTAGCCTCAGTCTTCAGGCAGTATTGGTTTTGTTTTTCATGCCCAGTACGCGTCTCTTGTTTTGTATGTCTTCATGGTCTTCGTTATTAAACTCACCAACTGCACTTGCTGCCTGACTCCCTGCGTCTACGTTGCAGAAGCTTCCGTTCTCTAAGCACCTGAGAGATTAACAGCAAACCAGTAAACTCTTTCCTACTTCAGGCAAATCCCACTTCAAGGCCTGATTGGGTTTGCTTCCTGAGGGAAAAGAGCAAAACAACCAACTGCTGTCGATAGCTTTTAAAAATTCAAAACCGCATCAGATTTTAGTTTGTCCCCTTGACTAAACCGTCAATATTGACATGGGATACTGAGGAAAAACCAGCCCTTGCTGTGCGATGGATCAAAAGTTATCCCCCTGTTAAACCAAAGTCTATATATTGAGTAGAATATCAAAAACAAATGTGAAGCAATAACACCCACCCAGTCTGCATCCTCATAAACAAAACTGAAGGTAAATCACCTGCAGTGTGTCTTTGAATCAAAGCGACAGTAGTTCAGTTCACTGCCACCGCCCACTCCTGGACCGAGAATCATTGCCGGTGGGAGGGATAAGGGAATTGGGTCGTTCCATGAAAAGAGTGCCTTTTGCATCCCTTTGATGTTTTAAGTATAAATTGTGCACCAATATTGAATTTTAAAAGCCTGTTATATTAAATGAAGTGCCCTTTAATATAGACCATATGGAAAATTCAATCAATCCTAATTTTAATATGACTAAAGGCTTGCTAAAGTGCCAAAATCCAGCCTTTTCACATGTCTCTCTGTCAACCCTGTGTCACTTCTAGGAAGATTTTAACCCACAATCCCAAAATGTCTCCAAGTTTCACCATCATTGAAAGCCCTAGTTATTTTGTTGCTTTGACAAAGTCAATTCTGAAGATTACTATTTATTTCATATGATTAGTGATTCATTTACGTCTGTCCCTTATTTTAAGGTCAACCCCGTTACGTGAACTGAACTCTCGTTTTAATATGGTGAAACTATTCCTTTTTAAAAGAAACATTAAACATCTAATAGTCAAATCATATAGTAAAAGCAGGTGAGCTGGTTCTACTCTTTTTGGCCATTTTCTGCTGTTTTGTGGTGGAAAACTGAGCGGGTCAAACATAACACGTCAACCCTGTTACCCATAGATAGACAGGCTAGAAATGTTTTAACAATTACATTTTTTTGCATTCAATTGCCACTCCTTGTTGCACAGAACAAGGGGATTTATGGCTGATTTAAGAAGAAATCGTAAACCCTGTTACGTTCAACCCTGTTACTTTATTTGGCACTTAATAGGCACTTACTATAGTCTTTTTCATTTTATTTATCCTCTTGACATGGGAAAACTTGTTTTTTATTAAGTTGAACATGTGCTCTTTATGACAGAATTAGGTGAAATCAAATGTTTATTTTGACCAAGTTACACTTCTCAAAAGGCACCAAATTGGTGGAACGACCCAATTCAATCACCATTCCGACCTGAATTCCCTCAACATCTTCTGCTCGTTTAATTTCCCAGAGGCTGTGCTATTGACAGGTCTGGGATTCTCCCACAAACACACAGACGGGCTTCCCTGGAGTCCCTCCTGCTTCTCACCAGGAGCCAGACTACACCAATAGAGGTTATTAGCATACAGGACAATGCTGTGGTCATTTAGGACAGTGTAATTGCAGTCCTTGTCAAGTGCATTCACAGCCAACGTTAATTGGTGATACCCTGCAAGTCTTGAGTGATTCCTGTCGACTGCCTCCCCTTTATCCCACCAAGTGAATGAATGCTTATAAACAGGGTCACACACACCTGCATTGGATTCTCATATTATAAGTTAAAGTACCTGTAATTATAGTGTTATTAATGTTATTTTAATAATCATTTTCTACATCATTATGATTATAATAAAAATCTCTCCAGGTAGAAGCTCGTAGGCACAGATCTAGGATCAGCTTACCCTCCCCCAATCCAAATCTTCATCATTAAGCAGGAGATGCAAATCTGACCTTAAATTAGAAGAACCCACCTGTGGCTTCCACCATGCCCTCCAGGATGACCACTACCTCAAACTCCTCCCTCTCCAGCTGTTCCTGGGAGATCTCCCAGAAGGGACTGCCCTCGTTGAACTCGTGACAGATGATGAGTGGTGACACCAGGAAGAGCCTGTCGTCCCCCGTATCGAAGCCCACATTAATATCCGTCTGGTTGAGCGGGATAAACTCCCCTTCCTTGGTCTGCTTGGAGCGGATCAGCTTGACCCGGATGGAGGCCTCCACAATGTGTGAGTTCCTCAGGTCTCCGACCCTGAACATCAGACACAGCTTGCTGTCCCTCACAGAGATCACCGCCTTGTGGGAGAACATGAGCGTCTCGGCTCGCTTCTTGGGCTGGGAGATCTTGACGAACATGCATCCCACCATGAAGGCATTGACGATGGATCCCAGGATGGCCTGGACTAACAGCAGAAGAATCCCCTCTGGGCATTTATCAGTGATGACCCGATAGCCGTAGCCGATGGTGGTCTCCGTCTCGATGGAGAAGAGGAAGGCGGAGACGAAGCCGTTGAGGTTGTTGACGCAGGGGATCCAGTCTCCATCATCAGTGTGGTCCAGGTCTCCGCGGATGTAGGCGATGAGCCACCAGATGAGACCGAAGAACACCCAGGTGGTTGTGTAGACCAGGGTGAACACCAGCAGGTTAAAGCGCCACTTCAGGTCCACCAGGGTAGTGAAGATGTCTGTCATGTAGCGGTATTTCTCGCGCACGTTGCCGTGATGCACGTTGCACTTGCCGTCCTTCTCCACGTATCGCTGCCGCCGTTTCCTCAGGGTGCCTCCTGAACGGTTGGAACCTTTACCACCCCCACCTTGCCTGCCGCCCACCACCATGGTCCGGTCTGTGGGCACCTGGGTGTTGTTCATGTGAAAGAAAGAAAGAAAGAAAGAAAGAAAGAAAGAAAGAAAGAAAGAAAGAAAGAAAGAAAGAAAGAAAGGGGTTAAATAAGATGGAGAGAAATGACTGTGTGATTTAACAAAATAAGTTATTGCTAAATTGATCACTTCCATCAAAACATCCATCACCTTGTTTTTGGGGGTATCCCATCTTGGTTTTGACAGCTTTTTGTCCTGTTTCTCCACATCCTGTCCAAAACGCCCTTTGAAGCAATTCATGGCCTCGAAGCTTAGGGCCACAGTCGCTGTTTCTGGCCCCAAACAGTACACTTTCTAGCTGGAAAACATAAAAGCATATTTACATGAAAGATTATTCAAAGTCCACTATGTAGCGGACTAGCGACAAACCTGTGACATTTCATGTCAAACTGAAATGAGGTGTGGTGGTTTTTTAGTAACACCAGAAATCCATCATAAAATATAAAAGAGCCTACGTAATCTTTTATGAACAGCTCTCCATATCAACTCCTTATTACTGTTCACCTCTGTCGGTCTGGGCAGGCGAGGTTCAGAGAAATTGTTAATTTCTGCCATTAATCAGCAACAAATTATGCTCAGAACCACTTCACAGTTTTAAATCCCACCTTCCCACATACAGTGCCTTGCAAAAGTATTCATCCCCCTTGGCGTTTTTCCTATTTTGTTGCATTACAACCTGTAATTTAAATGGATTTTTATTTGGATTTCATGTTGTAGACATACACAAAATAGTCCAAATTGGTGAAGTGAAATTCAAAAAATAACTTGTTTCAAAAAATTCAAAAAAATAAATAACAGAAAAGTGGTGCGTGCATACAGTGGGGAAAATAAGTATTTAGTCAGCCACCAATTGTGCAAGTTCTCCCACTTAAAAAGATGAGAGAGGCCTGTAATTTTCATCATAGGTACACGGCAAATATGACAGACAAATTGAGAGAGAAAAAATCTAGAAAATCACATTGTAGGATTTTTTATGAATTTATTTGCAAATTATGGTGGAAAATAAGTATTTGGTCACCTACAAACAAGCAAGATTTCTGGCTCTCACAGACCTGTAACTTCTTCTTTAAGAGGCTCCTCTGTCCTCCACTCGTTACCTGTATTAATGGCACCTGTTTGAACTTGTTATCAGTATAAAAGACACCTGTCCACAACCTCAAACAGTCACACTCCAAACTCCACTATGGCCAAGACCAAAGAGCTGTCAAAGGACACCAGAAACAAAATTGTAGACCTGCACCAGGCTGGGAAGACTGAATCTGCAATAGGTAAGCAGCTTGGTTTGAAGAAATCAACTGTGGGAGCAATTATTAGGAAATGGAAGACATACAAGACCACTGATAATCTCCCTCGATCTGGGGCTCCACGCAAGATCTCACCCCGTGGGGTCAAAATGATCACAAGAACGGTGAGCAAAAATCCCAGAACCACACGGGGGGACCTAGTGAATGACCTGCAGAGAGCTGGGACCAAAGTAACAAAGCCTACCATCAGTAACACACTACGCCGCCAGGGACTCAAATCCTGCAGTGCCAGACGTGTCCCCCTGCTTAAGCCAGTACATGTCCAGGCCCGTCTGAAGTTTGCTAGAGTGCATTTGGATGATCCAGAAGAGGATTGGGAGAATGTCATATGGTCAGATGAAATCAAAATAGAACTTTTTGGTAAAAACTCAACTCGTCGTGTTTGGAGGACAAAGAATGCTGAGTTGCATCCAAAGAACACCATACCTACTGTGAAGCATGGGGGTGGAAACATCATGCTTTGGGGCTGTTTTTCTGCAAAGGGACCAGGACGACTGATCCGTGTAAAGGAAAGAATGAATGGGGCCATGTATCGTGAGATTTTGAGTCAAAACCTCCTTCCATCAGCAAGGACATTGAAGATGAAACGTGGCTGGGTCTTTCAGCATGACAATGATCCCAAACACACCGCCCGGGAAACGAAGGAGTGGCTTCGTAAGAAGCATTTCAAGGTCCTGGAGTGGCCTAGCCATTCTCCAGATCTCAACCCCATAGAAAATCTTTGGAGGGAGTTGAAAGTCTGTGTTGCCCAGCGACAGCCCCAAAACATCACTGCTCTAGAGGAGATCTGCATGGAGGAATGGGCCAAAATACCAGCAACAGTGTGTGAAAACCTTGTGAAGACTTACAGAAAACGTTTGACCTGTGTCATTGCCAACAAAGGGTATATAACAAAGTATTGAGAAACTTTTGTTATTGACCAAATACTTATTTTCCACCATAATTTGCAAATCAATTCATTAAAAATCCAACAATGTGATTTTCTGGATTTTTTTTTCTCATTTTGTCTGTCATAGTTGACGTGTACCTATGATGAAAATTACAGGCCTCTCTCATCTTTTTAAGTGAGAGAACTTGCACAATTGGTGGCTGACTAAATACTTTTTTCCCCCACTGTATATTGATCTGCAAAAAAGTATTGGTAGCAACACAGACAAACTTCCCTTGGAACACTAATCAGAATACTGCTCCATGGCCATGTGTTCCTTTGTATTGATAGGAGTTGCTGTTGTGAGCTGCTGTGATCAAAGCACCTAGTTCCAGTCTCCCGTGGTCAGTGTGGGGGAAGGGGAGGGGACAGGGCAGAAAGCCACACTCTCCCTCCCTCAGCAACACTCTCACAATCTCACTCACCTCATGTCAGCTCATTGCACTTCTGTTGTTATAAAGGTCTACAAGCAGCGCTTAAGATAAACTAATGACAAGAGTGAGTGTGTGTCCAAGTGTGTCCGAGTGTGCGCGCGCGTGCGTGTTTGTGTGTGTACGTGTGTGCATGTGTGTACCAGTGGAGGCTCCTCAGAGGAGGAAGGGGAGGACCATCTTACTCAGTGAATTTCAGAAAAATAAAAAATAATGAAACATTCTAAAATATATCCTTTTAGACAAAACTATACTAAATATATTCACGTCACCAAATAACTGATTAAAACACAATGTTTTGCAATGCGGCACACCCTCCATACGAAGCCTTCAACCACATTTTCTGATGAAGCATAAATTGGCTTTTAAGGGCACAATTACACGGAAAGTTCAGCTAACAAGGACAACTACAAGGAGCTTGCAGAGGTAATTGCACGTTACAATGCTTTACTTGCTGATCATATGGACGTTTCTACTGTCTTCTCAGGGATGTCGAAATCAATTCAGAATGACTTGATCGCTTCCATCGCATCATCCATTAAAAGTGAGATTAAAAAGAGAGGTTGACAGCGCATGTTTTTCGTGCGCGCTCATGTAGGCTTTCCACTTTCCTCCAGTATTTAGGCTATTTATCAATGGTGATAACACATAATCACTCCGGACAGACACAAGCAAAAACTCATGACATAAATGTTGCAGTGCCTAGGCTACATCTAAACATTAGAGATCTGTCATGCTGTATGGGATGAAAATTAGATGTTTTTTCAGTCTGATCAACTGTAGGCTACTAATAATAGCAGCTGCATACAGCCTATGTGCCCTGTCCATCCGGTCAGGGTAAACTAATTGGTAATGTTATGTATTTATAGTGAGGGAAAAAAGTATTTGATCCCCTGCTGATTTTGTACGTTTTCCCACTGACAAAGAAATGATCAGTCTATAATTTTAATGGTAGGTTTATTTGAACAGTGAGAGACAGAATAACAACAAAAAAATCCAGAACAATGCATGTCAAAAATGTTATAAATTGATTTGCATTTTAATGAGGGAAATAAGTATTTGACCCCCTCTCAATCAGAAAGATTTCTGGCTCCCAGGTGTCTTTTATACAGGTAACAAGCTGAGATTAGGAGCACACTCTTAAAGGGAGTGCTCCTAATCTCAGCTTGTTACCTGTATAAAAGACACCTGTCCACAGAAGCAATCAATCAATCAGATTCCAAACTCTCCACCATGGCCAAGACCAAAGAGCTCTCCAAGGATGTCAGGGACAAGATTGTAGACCTACACAAGGCTGGAATGGGCTACAAGACCATCGCCAAGCAGTTTGGTGAGAAGGTGACAACAGTTGGTGCGATTATTCGCAAATGGAAGAAACACAAAATAACTGTCAATCTCCCTCAGCCTGGGGCTCCATGCAAGATCTCACCTCGTGGAGTTGCAATGATCATGAGAATGGTGAGGAATCAGCCCAGAACTACACGGGAGGATCTTGTCAATGATCTCAAGGCAGCTGGGACCATAGTCACCAAGAAAACAATTGGTAACACACTACGCCGTGAAGGACTGAAATCCTGCAGCGCCCGCAAGGTCCCCCTGCTCAAGAAAGCACATATACAGGCCCGTCTGAAGTTTGCCAATGAACATCTGAATGATTCAGAGGAGAACTGGGTGAAAGTGTTGTGGTCAGATGAGACCAAAATCGAGCTCTTTGGCATCAACTCAACTCGCTGTGTTTGGAGGAAGAGGAATGCTGCCTATGACCCCAAGAACACCATCCCCACCGTCAAACATGGAGGTGGAAACATTATGCTTTGGGCGTGTTTTCTGCTAAGGGGACAGGACAACTTCACCGCATCAAAGGGACGATGGACGGGGCCATGTACCGTCAAATCTTGGGTGAGAACCTCCTTCCCTCAGCCAGGGCATTGAAAATGGGTCATGGATGGGTATTCCAGCATGACAACGACCCAAAACACACGGCCAAGGCAACAAAGGAGTGGCTCAAGAAGAAGCACATTAAGGTCCTGGAGTGGCCTAGCCAGTCTCCAGACCTTAATCCCATAGAAAATCTGTGGAGGGAGCTGAAGGTTCGAGTTGCCAAACGTCAGCCTCGAAACCTTGATGACTTGGAGAAGATCTGCAAAGAGGAGTGGGACAAAATCCCTCCTGAGATGTGTGCAAACCTGGTGGCCAACTACAAGAAACGTCTGACCTCTGTGATTGCCAACAAGGGTTTTGCCACCAAGTACTAAGTCATGTTTTGCAGAGGGGTCAAATACTTATTTCCCTCATTAAAATGCAAATCAATTTATAACATTTTTGACATGCATTTTTCTGGATTTTGTTGTTGTTATTCTGTCCCTCACTGTTCAAATAAACCTACCATTAAAATTATAGACTGATCATGTCTTTGTCAGTGGGCAAACGTACAAAATCAGCAGGGGATCAAATACTTGTTTCCCTCACTGTATAGCCCATTTGTTTGTCAGGAGAAAATGTGAATGTGATCAAATGTGGTTTATATTCTAACTTGGGCTGGCTAGGCTGCCTATACCTTTTCAATCCAAAAGAATTAACTGGAATTAATCAATCAACATAATAGTGATGACAGACTGTGAGTACATTTTTTATGAGGCCTACAGTTGCATAGGCTTAGATGATGCAAACTGCATAAAGCAAGCTCAGCCCTGTGAGTTATATTGTCTATCAGTTGTTGTCTCTGTGTCTGGGTAGAGGAAACCCCCCTGTTAGTCTAGTCTAAATATAATTCTGTCACGACTTCCGCAGAGGCTGCCTCCCTTCCTTGTTCGGGCAGGCTTCGGCGTTCGTCGTCACCGGCTTACTAGCCACTGCCGCTCTATTATTCATCATTCCATTTGTCTTGTCTTGTCAATCACACACACCTGGTTCTTATCCCCTCATTAGTCTGTGTATAAGTGTTCCCTCTGCCCCCCTTGTCCTTGTGGGTGATTGTTTCTTTGTGAGAGTAGTGTAGCGCAGTGAAGCTACTCGTACCTTGTTATTACCGGGGTAGATATTTCCCCTGTGCCTGTTTCGTTTGTCGCTATCCAGCGCTATGTGTGTACGACGGAATAAACTCTGCATTCGGTGATTACCCTCCTGTGCCTGACTTCTTCTATCACACTCATCACAAATTCTATGAACAAGTATAAGGTTGATGCAGTTTGACAGGGTTTTCATCCCCCCCAGGGCCAGGAGTTTTTTTCAAGAGTTTTTTAAAACCATATGACCATATAGAAAAACTGGTCCCATCATGCCCATATAAAACCTTTTTACAACTGATGAATCATTGTCATACCCTATAGGGTCCAGAGTTTTCCTGGTTAGGTTACCGGAAAAGGAAGAACTCCAGGCCCCAGGGAGAAAAGTTTCTTGAGCTACTTTGATATGTCAAGTGGGCGAGATGCGCAGTCTGTGTTTGACTTTGTGAATTCTGAAATGTCTGAGTTTAACAATATGGAGAAACTTGTTGCCCAAACCAATGATGGCACTGCTGTAATGGAATGTATCTGCTATTTGTATTTCCAGCTAAGTCCCCCCCTGTTCCCTGATTTAAGAGGTGATGACCATTCCACTCCACTATTCATGTCAACCTGACATGAACTGAAGCCACGTCTCATGTGCCCGCTCTTCCACTGGTACATTAAATGTTTCCCCTCCAAGCACTGTGAGTACCCCTATTAATTTTATCTCATTACTGTATGTAGAGTCAATCACATACACAAGCACAATCACATTATTACACATCAATGATTTTACTCCTTGCTTGGACTAACTCATTCTTAGCTCTTTTGTCTAACTGTGTAGTGTATTGTGTTATTGTTTTTTGTCTTCCCAGTCAAATCCTGTCCTGCCCTCAGTGGAAGAGTTGAGCTCTTCTCCAACACCATTCATCCATGATGAGCCTGTCCTGCACTGAAGCCTATGAACACCTCAACCCCTGTCCGGCACTGAAGTAAAATCTCTGAACAACTCATGCCTCATACCCTCCTTCAATCACTACTGTGATCCCTTTCCAACACTGTGTAAGTAGCCCTCTCATTCCCATTCTTCTAGATTTTTCTCTCTCAGCTCAGCAGTTTCATACCTTAAAACATTTTTACAGGGCACAGAGCTTCTGGAACAAAACACTCCAAAACTTTAAATGAATATATCTTAATTATAGAGTAGGGTGGCAAAGTAATGGTCGAGGGGCACATTGAAGGTGAAACGCTCAAGTCATCTTTCTTTTGAGCCACACTGCCCCCCCGTTCTATAAACTGCCGCCCACCATTTATAATGAGCAAATAATTCATCATTACCAACTCTCAGCACATTTCTCTAATGACCCCTATTTGACAGCAGAGATTCATTAAGTCCCTGAGTTTAGATGTTGAGATGAAAACATTATCTGCCACACACACACACTCCCGATTAAACTTCTTTGAAGTTATACGCTTAAAATGATCAGCCTCCATTCCCCATGCACTGTCCAGTGGTAGAACACTGGCAGTAGGTGTGGGTGTGATGAGGAGTTGCCTGTTAGTCAGCAGCAAATGTGTGAAAGCTGAAAGCCATGTTAATGATGCAGGTCTCTGTGGGGTACGTGGCGGGAGGACAGGAGGACAGGAGGACAGGCAGAGACAGACGGAACACACTGGGAGGCCACAAATCAGCCACTGATCCATCTAGAGGTGGGCTCGTCTGACGGGAGAGGCTTAAAGAGAGGGGGACAACCTGCTGCCTACAGGTATGACTGGGAGGAGAGACGTTAGCCAAGGACTGGCAGGGGAGAGTGGGAGAGAGAGCGAGGGAATGAGGGAGAGGGAGAAGAAAATAAACAGGGAGAGGGAAGTAGAGAAAGAGAGATAGGAAAGGGAAAGGAAAGAGGTAGAAAAACAAATGGGAGGCAAAATGAGGGGAAAGAGAGACGGACAGAGAGAAACAAGTAGTGTTGGACAGAGCAAACGGCAAGGGTGACCGAGTAGATTGGCGAGCAGATAGGTCGAGTAGAGGGTTTCAGGAAGGGCGATAACGAGAGAGAATACATTTACATTTACATTTGAGTCATTTAGCAGACTAGTTTAATAGGGACAGAAAGAGAGGGATGGAGAGAAGGGGTTAATGGCTAGAAAGGAAATGACAGGTGTGGTTGGAAAGGTCAGAGAGGAGAGGCTAGAGGGAAGATGGTGACTGGTTGTAGAGGCTGGAACAGCCAGGTGTGAGGTGAATCGGTGAGTGTTAGGTCTAGTGTTGACACCAGTACCACTACTGCCAGTAGCAGTAGCAGTGGCCATGTCTGTGTGTGTTTTCTCAGGCTTCTCTCCAAGTTTGCCTTCTGACCACAGTGGCTTCCCCAGAGGCTGTCAACCAACATGGCTTCATCCTAATGACAGGACTGACCCCAGTGCAAAGCAGCCAGTCAGCATCTGCTTCCCCAGCACAGCTCCACTTGCACAGCGTGTCACAGCGCTATTGCCACCCAGAATAAAGAATAGTCCTGTCAGGGATAAGGGATGGAGGCCAGCCTGCTGGGATGAAATGTCATGTCACCAGTATGAAGAAAATATGAAGTCTCATTCTCTGTGTCGCCTTTGTGAGAATCTTGTCGAAAGCACCAGTGATTCTCTACTTTTTTCTTCTTATTTTCTCACTCCATTTATCACTCTCCCCTGCTCCTCAGTCTCTTTCACTCATCTCTTTTCTCATTTCATCTGGGTTCTCATTTTGGCTCAGGATGATGAGGGTATAATGGCTTCATTGAAGAGTAATGCTTTATAATGAAATGACCCATCCAGTACAAACTGAGAGCCACAGACAGAAAGACAGACTTGTCCTGGACAGGGAGAGGATGCTTGAGCTCACTCCCCTCAGCCAATAAATTCCATAGCCAAAGAGAACAGCAGTTGGGAGAGAGAATGGGTAGAGGGGAATGAAAGAATACAGCAAGAAAGAAGAAGTGAAAAGAAAGAGAATGGATTGGAGGTAATTAGGAAGTGGGTGAGGCTGAAACGAGAGCCAGGCAGACTCACTGTATTGCCACTGCATACTGTAGTCTACACACTATCTTCAAGGGCTTTGTACCACACTTAAATACTCTTCCTTTGAGAGAACTTCATTTTAGGAGGGCAGAGATTGAGTTGTAATGGCTATTTTTATTTTCAAACGGCTTGTTTAGCATCATTAGATATGAGCATAATCATTTACACGGCTAGATTTGATCTTAAATGTCCAATGCAGCCGTTGTTATCTTAATATCAAATCATTTCTGGGTAGAAATTAAGTACCTTACTGTGATTGTTTTCAATTAAAATGATAAAAAAGAAACAAAAATAGCTTCTTAGCAAAGAGCAACTTCCCAAGCAAGAATTTTGCTAGGACTGTCTGGGAGTGGTCTGAGTGTGGAGGAGAAAACAGAAAACTAGCTCTTATTGGTAGAGGTTTGGAAATCTCTTTCTTATTGGTCTCCTTTTCACCTCATTTATCACCTGATTTACTTAACAAGAGGCCCATCTCAATAGGTAGCCCAGGTAAGTCATTACATAACACAAGTGGAGGGGGCGGGCCTTTCTTCTTTTGTTCTCTATTGCTACTCTATTGTTCCTCAAGCAAGAGGGAGGCCAATGACATCACATATTTCCATTAGACCAACTCCTTGAATGCCCTACTCCTTGAAGTTTGCAGTTCTGTCAAAAAAACACTATACTGCTCAAAATAAATAAAAATTACCCCTTAGTGTGTGTACTTTACTGTATTTACTGGTGATGTCACCAGGAGGGCCAAAACTCCATCCCACCAAAACAGGTTGAAATTTCAGGTGGTCTTTTCAAACTGCTCTTACACTAAAAGGGCATTATCATTTTCACAATTTCAGTATTATTCCAACCTCAAAGTATGGAAATATATATATATATATAAAACACAGGAAAATTACATTTTTGACTGCACTGGGCCTGTAATGAGACTTCCTGGCTATGATTTAAGCATGTATCACAGTAAGCCTTAGGCTCATATAAATCATTACTGATGTATACTGACAGTAAAGTCCCCCTGGATGTTACATATTTCAAATATACATACTGCAACATACATTTGCTTCTCCATAAAAGGCCAACAGACCATGATTCAACCCACTCCATACATCTACCATTGACAGTAGTGCGTGACACACTGACCCAAGAGGTCACTGTTAGCGTTGCAAAATTCTTGGAACTTTCAATATATTCCCTGGTTTTCCCGAAATCCTGTTTGGAGGATTCCCGGAATCAGGAAAGAATAAGCAAGAAATCCAGAAACCTCCAACCAGGACTTCTGGAAAACAAGGGAATTTATTGAAAGTTCCTGGAATTTTGCAACCCTAGTCAGTTACATTATCGTAGATTGGCTTTAGTTTGGACCGAGGGGCAGAGGGAGTCAGGTTCAGGGCAGCGGGTCTCCAGGGGCTCGGCTCAACATCTTTGGCCTCCTCAGATGCACCGCAAGTCTCCATGTTTAGCCCCGGGGCATGGGGTGTAATGGTCAGCTACGAATGCACTGCAGAGAATACTAATGAGGGTTCAGAAGGGGTGTTAGCCTTGGTTCTGAACTGAGGGGGAGGTGAGCATGTGTAATGGAGGTCGTTTGAAGAGCCCACACAGCCTTACTGTGTAAAATGCATTTTTGAGAAAAAAAAGCACAGGAAGATGGTTGATACCTGAGAGCGATTTACTGCTCTAGAATTGGCACCTGTTTCAAACACACTCCGAGAGCTTCTTTCACAATAAACGATCCTGGTGTTCCCTTGGGTAAATAAGCACGGTACTGTGGGAAGTCCTGGCGCTTCCAGCGTTTAGTATCTTTAATTAAAGCCTCAGGTTAGGTTCTCTCCTGTTTTAGTCTTGTTATGGCTTTTCAAAGGGCTTCATGATGATGGGATGTTAATTTGCTGAATGGTTGCATAACAACTGAGGGAAGCTGAGTAACACGAGAGAGCTGGGGAAACACTGCTGTTCTTACTGTATACTCATTGGCAGGTCTTAGTGACTGATCAGTCACTTTTACAATAAGGCATGGGTACCTCTATGGCTGTTTCAAATAGGACAAACTCTGTGTAAATTGGCTTGTAACTTTTGGACAATACCAAGAAGTCAGAGCAGAGCAGGGCAATCCCATTAGTCGCTTCGCCAGCCAGTGTGTTTTTTCTTTTTATTACCTTAAGAGAAGGCCACAACAGCCACCACTGCACAAACCTCTGCCATCCATAGGAGGAGATAATTGAAATCCATTTTTCCTCTCCGGAATGCCAATGTAACTCCCTCGGACTATAACTCTGAGACACAAGAGCCCACAAGAGCCCCCCCCATCGTATTCCCCTGGCCCCTCATCTACACAACTCACCATATAGTCGCTGGCGGTACGGTGTGTATGCTCTAGTGAAGTTCATAGCCGCCCCGGAGGTTAGCCAAGGCCATAAAGCTTTGCAAGCTCCGATTCCCATAACTGAGAGACTCCAGGTTTCGCCTGAGTTAAGGATGGGTGGCAAATCAGTCATGACATATGGATTGAGCAGAGCGCTCCGGAAAGTTTGGGGTTTATAGGTTGCCTGTAAATTGTGACTGTTACCGGGAGAGCTTGTCTGAGCTGTTTCCCTTCCATACCATCATTCTAACTGTCTTTATAATGCTACAGATAAAATGAAACATTATTAGATGTAGAAATCAAATACACTTCCTCCGCACACAGAATACAAATTGACAGAATGAAATGACGTAAACGTATTTGCTCTTCACAGCAATTGTGTCGTAAACAGTTGCACGTGGCCCCTCACATTCCTTTAAATCTTTTACCCAGATTTTAGCAGAGATGCAGAGAAGCATTTTAGTTTCTTTTAAAAAATTACCCCCAGTCAGGAAGATACAGACAGTTCAAGAGGTATGCTTAGATATGCAGGAAAATAAACATATAGTTTACATAGAATTAAGCATAATGATTATGGCTCTAGATTGCAGGAAAAAAATGGTTTAGGTGTTTGAAAAATTATCCAACTAGTGTTAACATAATATTATAAACCGGATAGTTTGGCTCCTGGATGCTGATTGGCTGAAAGACGTGGTATATCGTATACCACAGGTATGACAAAAAAAATATTTGTATTGTTCTAATTACGTTGATAACCACTTTATAATAGCAATAAGGCACCTCAGGGGTTTGTGGTATATGGCCACTCCGCGTTGCGTCTTGCGTAAGAACAGCCCTTAGCCGTGGTATATTGGCCATATACCACACCCCTCATGCCTTATTGCTTAATTATACCATTGCATTGTTGAATACTTGTTTCTGATTGGCTTGAAGGGCATTCTAGAGCGCGCATTATTTCCCTATAACGCACAGTATATTTGCACGGTAGAATTCAATGGCTATAGTTCATTCTTACATTTTCTATGTTTGAGCTGCTTTTGAAAGCAAAAGTTGAAACTAAAACATTATTGACATTGTTGAACTCCATAGAAGGTTAGTTCCACTCTGCTGGTGTGTAGTGACTTGTGGAACACACTTTCCACATCCTTCATTATTTTCCATAAAACGCATAGCTCAGTTGATTATCCCTTAGGTGTAGGCATGCATGCCAAGTAATTACATGAAATTAGCAAAGAGAATACGATTCACAATCCTGTAAAATGAAGACACAAAAACATTTGATTGGAAAGGAAAGGAATACAACAGATCCCATTTCTACTCTGGCCAGAAAATATTATGACTGAAATGGCCTTGAAGAAACAACAGAAGCTTAACATTTTCAGAGCTCATAGGTAGCCTCATGAGTGTCTAAGAATACTCTTCCTGAGAGTTTCCTAATGTGTGTTAGCTGAAAGTCCTTGATAGAGTTATTAAACACACTTTCACTTTTGGAATAGCATATGTTATTAACTAAAACAGTATATTGAACATAGTTAAAACATACTGAAAATACGTTCTGGCAATATGCTCAAGCCTAATTTCACCAAGCCTTTAAATTCAACCCATTACAAAGCCTTGGTAGATGAACACCCCACTGACCTTTGGGTCATCTTCAGAGCCATGAATAATGATTAAGCTGGGTAGGCAGTGTAACCAGTTAGCAATCCCCAGTCATATTTAATATTCAAGAAAAAATCTAAACCATTCCAACTGACGCCCATCTGCTATTCCAATGGTTGCATGATATCCAATTCGCTGTCATCAAATCTGAAGCCTGTCAATTGCTCTTGAGCAGCCATGCTCCTATGTCTCCCCTCCTTTTTAGAATTTAATGAATACTTTATGTAAAAAATATAATCAATTTGACAACGTGTGAATAGATATAGAAAATCTCTTCTTCTAAACACCATTGATATGGATAACAGGATGTATTGAACACACAGCGCCCAGGGCATAGTCGCAGCTGACTGTCAGTTCTATAATTATTATTTATTCAGAACGTGAATCGTTGATGAAAAATAGCAGCAAGGCGCAATTAAAGCAGAGCGCGCCCGTGACTCCTCGGTTCTGGTTTACGTCATTATTAACGATTTAAAAGGATGTAATAATGGGGTAAGAAATAATACACGAACACTTACTATGCTGTGCAGGTGGTAAGAGTGAGGCTGTTTAAAATTGTAGTTTACACGTGGGTACTGGGTAGGATAAAGAATTGGACTAGCTGTCAAAATCCTAGACGAGTGTGTAATGCGTTGGAGCATTTGGAACATGTGGGCACGTTTTAACTCACTTGCTGAAAAACAACATGAAAACAGGGCGATAACGCAACACACTAAAAGCCTCCGAGATAATAAAAAAAGGGGAGGGGAGAAGAGAGAGAAAGAGTGAAAGGAAGAGCGCAGACAAAGGGTCGCGTATCACACAGTATGATGTGGGGTTCTGAATGAATATTCAAAGATAACGCGTACCACACATGTGGCGTGTGGGGTATCACATTCACCATATGAATGGTGTGA
This sequence comes from Coregonus lavaretus, assembly GCF_964263955.1. Classification (NCBI taxonomy): domain Eukaryota; kingdom Metazoa; phylum Chordata; class Actinopteri; order Salmoniformes; family Salmonidae; genus Coregonus; species Coregonus lavaretus. The sequence continues at coordinate 55,965,162 of NC_139990.1, read as the reverse complement.
TTGGTAAGACACCTTTTAAAGGGGTGATTGTTGTCTAATCGGGGGATGAATGGGGATCTGAAAATAAATACAGTATAAATGAACAATGTATTACAATGTTTTAAATTGTTCATTGGCGTCAACATTGTATCAGTAAGTAGTCTACTTTTATCCCAAGATTTCTTCCAGCAATAATTTGTTAAGAAATATGATGCTACGCTTCTAGTTGCATACTAGTTACTGTTCAAATTCATGCCTTTTAAAAGCCGAATTGATTGATAGGGTTAGGTTATCTCACATTATCCGCGGATTTGAATTAAAACCACAAAAACATGGAAACCTCAATAAACGAAGTTGTCCACATGTTGACTTAACTAGTTTAATGGACACATAGCCTAACAACCCCATCATATAAGCTACGCAAAACTGATGCAAATAAAGTTTGCCCCCTAACAGACCCGACCGTACATGAACCCAGTTTGGTTGTCTAATAGCCTAGTCTAATCAGTCATATAGGCTACTACGGACATATATACAGCACTGTCAGTGTTACTAATGTATTAAGCATTTAATAATTAGGTAGTTCATAAAAGACCTCACCTCAGTTCTACAACGGTGCTTGGTTCGACGCGTCTGCACGAGCTCTGACCAGTACCTGTCAAAGTTAGGCTACATCAGACACGACCACGGAGAGCGCCGCCAGTGCGTATCCACATATCAACACATCTTATTCCTGTAAACTGACAGAAAACATAATTAATTTAAAGAAGAAGTTGCATTTACTATCAATATTGTCGTTTGGAATAAACACATCTGGTTATATTGGCTCGGTGGTTATCCATGAGTGGGGCAAGGCATCCTTTGTTTGCACTGTGCTTACCTTCTTTCCGAACTGGATTTGAGAGTCCCATGATCGCTGCCATAGCAGACCAGGTGGCGGTTTTAAAGCGGTAAGACCACCACAGTAAACTGTCTCTTTTTTTGTTCCTCTTGTAGCCCAGCCTGGTCTTATAGACTAGACATAACAGCCAGCTGTAGCCTACAGTTCATTGTGCACGAAGTAACGGACTAGGCGCGTAATACAAAAAAATACCTCCCCCTCATCCGCCCCCTGTACTTTACAGACTACTAGGCTTTTCTCATTATGTGCGATCTAATATATGTGCTTCTGTGCTTTAACTCCCCAAGCTAATGTCTACCCACTGGGCACAGCACAGACCTCAGTTCAACTTCTAGTTTTGATTTACATTTGGTTGAGTTGTCAACTTACCTGAATTCAACGTAAAATCAACAAAACATTTCACCATGTCAAAAAATACGAAATTCCCTTACTTTTATGACTTTTTTCAAATCCAACCAGTTTTCCACGTTGATTCAACGTAGTCACGTTGAATTTGTCTGTTGAAATGAAGTGGAAACAATGTTGATTCAACCAGTTTTTGCCCAGTGGGTAGGGCTTTAGTTCAGTGGGCTAACCCATCTTGTGGCATACAGATGACCTGGGATGACTGTGGAGAGGAGGTGGTTGAAGGGGGAGTGGAGGAAGTTTGCTTGACTACATTGTTACATAACTACAGTATATCTGAAATCTGAAGATGAATGTTATCTCCCTGAGCGGACGCCTTGAGCTTTAGTTAACTGAGCTCAAACAGTCTCTGAAGTTGCACAGACGCCTTGGGTCAATATTGTGAGATTCAACAGTCTATCATGTAAATCATGGAATATAGTGTATTTCAACCATTATGTAAAAATGAGTAAGTGGCTGGAGAAAGAAAGAAACGATGCCAGTATCTTCCTGTGTAGCCCAATATGATTTAGAGAGAAATAAAAAGATGCCACTTTCCAGTTCCATCTTGAATCACAGGTGCATAAAAGTAACTATTGACAATCAATCAAGGTTGGAACATAATTCAATTTTCCTGAAATTCACAATGCCCTCCTCCCCCCTCCTCTGTACCAGTACCATTTTCTCTGTATATGAATGCAACCCCCCCCCCCCCCCCCCCCTCCCCTACATTCCTCTGTGAGCAATCGACCCACTCTCCTGTTCAAACTACTGTTGCTAATTGGCTCGCAGGGCTTTCATTCAAATCACATCTATTTTTTATGACTGCTGTGTAGTAGGGACTGAATTATTTTTTCCCCCCAGGAAAAACCCCCATTACATCTTCAAATCTACATGCACCTTATTTGTGAATATACGTCAGAACCAAATTATGGCATCAGGGAGCTGACAGAATATGGATTTTATGAGAAGGATATGGAAGAGATATATGCCTGCTAATATCTGCAGCAGGCATATGTACAGAGACAGTATTAAGTCTATCTATCCAATTGTACACTCCCAAACAAGTGTTCAAGTTGAATACCATCAGTCCTCCTAACACGCACAAGAGTAAATCATTGATCTTGCTCACTCAAGGCTTACCGTCTTTTCCATTCCCAGTTAAAGTCGTGCAGCACACGAGTCCCCAAAGCACTGTTAAAATCTGTTTTATGACTCCATTCCATCACACTGGGTGAAAGCAGTGTGGAAAGGCTAATTTAGGGCTCCAAGGCTGTTCACAGTAGTAGCTACAGAGTATAGACCCATGTCCTCAGAGGGGGGACACAGTAGTAGGAACTACAGAGTATAGACCCATGTCCTCAGAGGGGGGACACAGTAGTAGGAACTACAGAGTATAGACCCATGTCCTCAGAGGGGGGACACAGTAGTAGGAACTACAGAGTACAGATGTAGGATCTTAATTTGATCACCATGTTGCAGGAGAACTTTCCTGCAATGTAGGAAATGTAAAACTTGTAGTGTATTTGAGGTTTAAAAAGGCTTCTGAAGTTTGTAATTTCCACATAGAAATTTCAGACTTGATTTTCCTTTATGAAAAATCTATCAACCCCTACAAAAATGCCCATTAATTATAATCCATAGGATAATTCACATGTCCTGTTGCTGCAGGATTATTTTCTTGCTGTAGCAAACTGGCTCAAATTAAGATCCTACATCTATATAGACCCATGTCCTCAGAGGGCTGTTCATAGTAGTAGCTACACAGTATAGACCCATGTCCTCAGAGTTGGGAACACAGTGGGGGTTGGGTGTAGAGGAGTACGCTGAACTGATCCTCTAAAGGTCAAAGAGGTTACAGGGGGCAAGGAGACTTAATTATACATTTATCCCATTGGTCGGTACTGATCCCTGGCTTTATTTATAAATCACCTGGCTGAGGGGAGAGAGGGAGAGAGTGACATCCAAGGGAGGAGAGGAGGACCGTAATCCTGTGGTGCTCAGGGAAAAGGTGGTCATTATCTCTCCCCTCAGCACAAGCACTTCCTCAGGAAACCAGAGACGAGCAGCTAGTAGAACTGGTCAAGTTGGTAAATGACAACCTCACTGAATCAAGCCAGAGAGAGATGAAGAAAGAGATGGCGAGGGGGTTGAAGAGAGAGGCATGGGGGGTGGAGAGCATAGGATGGAGAGGGAGAAGTGGGGGAGGGAAGGAGAAAGAGGGAGAGAAGAGGAATGGAGAGAATGAGGAGTGGTGAGAGTGTGAGAGAGAGAACAGAGTGATGGAGAGAGACTGCTCATGAGACAGGTTTCCCTCAATAATTTCCCTGTATTTAGCACCATCCTTCAATTCTGAGAGGTAATGAATGTGATACATGACCAAACAATTGTGGAGTCAATTCTAGGCTAAGGAATATCAATTAGCATGTGTGGAATGTTTAAAAATATATATTTTGACTCAAGCATAATTCCTCATGGTTTAGAAATTGATATTTGAGTGATAGACTGAATGGCAGGGTAATCAATCAGGTGCCATATTGTATTAATCTCTAGTGCATCATTTACCCAGATTGGTATTTGACAAAGTCAGAAATTTTACTCATGTCCTAAATTTCACAATGTTCAAACCTCCCTCCCACCTGCCTCCATAACAAACAAGAGAAGGGATCCTTTTCATCTCTTCTCTCTCTCTCTCTCTCTCTCTCTCTCTCTCTCTCTCTCTCTCTCTCTCTCTCTCTCTCTCTCTCTCTCTCTCAGCCCTCTGCCTCTCTCTCTCTCTCTCTCTCTCTCTCTCTCTCTCTCTCTCTCTCTCTCTCTCTCTCTCTTCAGCCTCTGCTCCTCTCTCTCTCTCTCTCTCTCTCTCTCTCTCTCTCTCTCTCTCTCTCTCTCTCTCTCTCTCTCTCTCTCTCTCTCTCTCTCTCTCTCAGCCCTCTGCCTCTTCTCTCTCTCTCTCTCTTCTCTCTCTCTCTCTCTCTCAGCCCTCTGCCTCTCTCTCTCTCTCTCTCTCTCTCTCTCTCTCTCTCTCTCTCTCTCTCTCTCTCTCTCTCTCTCTCTCTCTCTCTCTCTCTCTCTCTCTCGGAGTTTCAGTATTTGCTGCCATCCGTTTTTCCAATTAAAACTTTCAAGGATAAATGCACAACGCTCGCACAATAAAATGTATTATGGAGAGTATACTTTTGACAATAGTCTCGATGGTTATGTTTGTATTCTTTTTTCATTCTATGAGCAATGAGCACTTTCTGTCCTTGTACATAACAAACAAGCGAAGTGTTATTTTTCCTCTCTCTCGCTCTCTCTCACTCTCGCTCTCTCTAAATGGTTATTGGGCTTTGAGGCCGTCCCCCTTGAGACGCTTGTGTCTTGTGGCGCTGTTTTTTATTCTCAGCGCGTCTTCAAATGGCTCCCCTAACTATGAGCGACGAGGGCCCTTTGAAGAGCACTAAAAGGGCCCTCTGCCCATTCCGGCGCCACACAACATTAACTGTAACTGCACCCAACCTGAGGGAGAAGAATTATGAAAATGGCATCTTAACGCGGTTTACTGAAGACACGCCTGCTTCTGCCTCCCTGTTACTGAGCCAAACACTCAACTCACAGTCAGTGTTGTTGCCATTAGCTACCACTCTCTATGGATGTCATCATTAGAGACCAGCTCAACACACAGAGGAACTGTAGTACCAGCAGGCTCACTTAGCTAGGATGCCTTTCTGCAGGGTATGATCCATGTCCACAACCCATTCTTAATGAATATCTCCATCTGATGGACTGACACGGTTGTGCAGAGAATGTCCTCCAGAGTTACACACTAACGCTACATACAGTACTGTAGGTATAACCCTCTGCCCTACTTTGTTTTCATGGCCAGTGGAAAATCAAATCAAATCAAATTGTATTTGCCACATGCGCCGAATACAACAGTGAATGAAATGCTTACTTACAAGCCCTTAACCAACAATGCCGTTTTTAAGAAAAAAAAAAAAGTGTTAAGTATAAAATAGATAAGTAAAAAATTAAAATTAGCAAATAATTAAAGAGCAGCAGTAAAATAAAATAACAGTAGGGAGGCTATATACAGGCGGTACCGGTACAGAGTCAATGTGTGGGAGCACCGGTTAGTTGAGGTAATTGAGGTAATATGTACATGTGGGTAGAGTTAAAGTGACTATGCATAGATAATAAACAGAGTAGCAGCAGCGTAAAAGAGGGAGCAAAGCAAATAGTCCGGGTAGCCATGATTAGCTGTTCAGGAGTCTTATGGCTTGGGGGTAGAAGCTGTTAAGAAGCCTTTGCTCTTGCCAATTACAGTGGCTTGCGAAAGTATTCACCCCCCTTGGCATTTTTCCTATTTTGTTGCCTTACAACCTGGAATTAAAATGGATTTTTTGGGGGTTTGTATCATTTCATTTACACAACATGCCTACCACTTTGAAGATGCAAAATATTTTTTCTTGTGAAACAAACAAGAAATAAGACAAAAAAAACAGAACTTGAGCGTGCATAACTATTCACCCCCAGAGTCAATACTTTGTAGAGCCATTTGTGGCAATTACAGCTGCAAGTCTCTTGGGGTATGTCTCTATAAACTTGGCACATCTAGCCACTGGGATTTTTCCCATTCTTCAAGGCAAAATGGCTCCAGCTCCTTCAAGTTGGATGGGTTCCGCTGGTGTACAGCAATCTTTAAGTCATACCACAGATTCTCAAATGGATTGAGGTCTGGGCTTTGACTAGGCCATTCCAAGACATTTAAATGTTTCCCCTTAAACCACTCTAGTGTTGCTTTAGCAGTATGCTTAGGGTCATTGTCCTGCTGGAAGGTGAACCTCCGTCCCAGTCTCAAATTTCTGTGAAACAGGTTTCCCTCAAGAATTTCCCTGTATTTAGCGCCATCCATCATTCCTTCAATTCTGACCAGTTTCCCAGTCCCTGCTGATGAAAAACATCCCCACAGCATGATGCTGCCACCACCATGCTTCATTGTGGGGATGGTGTTCTCGGGGGGATGAGAGGTGCCAGACATAGCGTTTTCCTTGATGGCCAAAAAGCTCAATTTTAGTCTCATCTGACCAGAGTACCATCTTCCATATGTTTGGGGAGTCTCCCACATGCCTTTTTGGCAAACACCAGATGTGTTTGCATATTTTTTTCTTTAAGCAATGGCTTTTTTCTGGCCACTCTTCTGTGAAGCCTAGCTCTGTGGAGTGTACGGCTTAAAGTGGTCCTATAGACAGATACTCCAATCTCCGCTGTGGAGCTTTGCAGCTCCTTCAGGGTTATCTTTGGTCTCTTTGTTGCCTCTCTGATTAATGCCCTCCTTGCCTGGTCCGTGAGTTTTGGTGGGCGGCCCTCTCTTGGCAGGTTTGTTGTGGTGCCATATTCTTTCGATTTTTTAATAATGTATTTAATGGTGCTCTGTGGGATGTTCAAAGTTTCTGATATAAAAAAAAAAAAAACCTGATCTGTACTTCTCCACAACTTTGTCCCTGACCTGTTTGGAGAGCTCCTTGGTCTTCATGGTGGCGCTTGCTTGGTGGTGCCCCTTGCTTAGTGATGTTGCAGACTCTGGGGCCTTTCAGAACAGGTGTATATATACTGAGGTCATGTGACAGATCATGTGTCCACCGGTGTGCAATCCAACTATTTATGTGACTTCTGAAGATAATTGGTTGCACCAGATCTTATTTAGGGGCTTCATAGCAAATACATATGCACGCACCACTTTTTCGTTATTTATTTTGTATAATTTATTGAAACAAGTTATTTAGGAAAAACGCCAAGGGGGATGAATACTTTTGCAAGGCACAGTATCCCTGCTAAAATTCAGGGGGGCACGCGGCCCATTCTTCGGCTCAGCGAGGCACTCAGTCGTCCCGGTGACAGCCTTCATCACTGTGAAATGTGATTCCTTCAGGGGCCACGGTCCAACGTAAATCACCACCAAATAACCCATCACAATGACTGTACAATGCCTAAATGGTGGAAATGAGGCTATTACAGTGCCTGCCCCCAGGAGGTCCCTGTGAATGATAGGCAGCGGTTGGAGCTCCATAGTTGGAGGAGACATAATGAGGATGAGAGGATGAGAGAGATATGGGGAGAGGGAGAGAGTGAAGGAAGATGGCAATCAATGAAGAAGTTTGAGGGATGAATTTCATTTCAGAATGTCTTATGAAGCTGTTGTTTTATTGGATGATGACCTTTGATGCAGCCTCAGAAGTTCTGGCACCATGTCACAGTGACATCACCGCCTTGATACAAGCCATTATTAGTGCAGAATCTGAAGCACATCGATGCATTCATGCAAGTTAATGGAGGATGCAGTCTGGTAGTTTTCTCCAATATTATTTTATTATATTTCACAGAGGAGCAGGTGCTTCTGGGAACTTGAAGTGCAGTCAGGCAGCTTAAGAGTACTTACGTTTTTTCTCAGCCCAATCTCCTACTTGTTGTGACATGCTACACATTTTTGTTCTTGTCTGACTTAAGTCCTAAACTTTCAGAGATCCATGTTGAGAATACCCTTGGTCTCATTTCATCCATCTCTCTCCACAAAGCATTAGCACCTGTTCCTTTTCCTAAATGGATGATAAGTGTTGAAAGAACTTGTCTTGAGGTAGTTCATGCATTATCCAATCTGCAAAGTTGCGTTGTGGTCTTGCCAGCGCTGGTGTGTGTGAGCACGTGTGGAATGGCACCATGAAAAGGGCAGACAGAGTGAAAGGGGGAAAAGGAGAGGAGGGGAGGAAAAGACAAGATGAACAAAAGACAGGCGGGGCAGGACAGAACAGTGCACAGGAGAGAGAAAGGGGAAGGGAGAGAGAGTCAGAGTATGTTTGAATTCAATAATTAATGTCAACTATGGCAGAGTGACGACATCAAATACCAAAAAGTCTAGAGCCATATATAGAGAGATATACAGTACAGTGGGGAAAAAAAGTATTTAGTCAGCCACCAATTGTGCAAGATCTCCCACTTAAAAAGATGAGAGAGGCCTGTAATTTTCATCATAGGTACACGTCAACTATGACAGACAAATTGAGATTTTTTTCTCTCGAGAAAATCACATTGTAGGATTTTTAATGAATTTATTTGCAAATTATGGTGGAAAATAAGTATTTGGTCACCTACAAACAAGCAAGATTTCTGGCCCTCACAGACCTGTAACTTCTTCTTTAAGAGGCGCCTCTGTCCTCCACTCGTTACCTGTATTAATGGCACCTGTTTGAACTTGTTATCAGTATAAAAGACACCTGTCCACAACCTCAAACAGTCACACTCCAAACTCCACTATGGCCAAGACCAAAGAGCTGTCAAAGGACACCAGAAACAAAATTGTAGACCTGCACCAGTCTGGGAAGACTGAATCTGCAACAGGTAAGCAGCTTGGTTTGAAGAAATCAACTGTGGGAGCAATTATTAGGAAATGGAAGACATACAAGACCACTGATAATCTCCCTCGATCTGGGGCTCCACGCAAGATCTCACCCCGTGGGGTCAAAATGATCACAAGAACGGTGAGCAAAAATCCCAGAACCACACAGGGGGACCTAGTGAATGACCTGCAGAGAGCTGGGACCAAAGTAACAAAGCCTACCATCAGTAACACACTACGCCGCCAGGGACTCAAATCCTGCAGTGCCAGACGTGTCCCCCTGCTTAAGCCAGTACATGTCCAGGCCCGTCTGAAGTTTGCTAGAGTGCATTTGAATGATCCAGAAGAGGATTGGGAGAATGTCAGATGAAACCAAAATATAACTTTTTGGTAAAAACTCAACTCGTCGTGTTTGGAGGACAAAGAATGCTGAGTTGCATCCAAAGAACACCATACCTACTGTGAAGCATGGGGGTGGAAACATCATGCTTTGGGGCTGTTTTTCTGCAAAGGGACCAGGACGACTGATCCGTGTAAAGGAAAGAATGAATGGGGCCATGTATCGTGAGATTTTGAGTGAAAACCTCCTTCCATCAGCAAGGGCATTGAAGATTAAACGTGGCTGGGTCTTTCAGCATGACAATGATCCCAAACACACCGCCCGGGCAACGAAGGAGTGGCTTCGTAAGAAGCATTTCAAGGTCCTGGAGTGGCCTAGCCAGTCTCCAGATCTCAACCCCACAGAAAATCTTTGGAGGGAGTTGAAAGTCCGTGTTGCCCAGCGACAGCCCCAAAACATCACTGCTCTAGAGGAGATCTGCATGGAGGAATGGGCCAAAATACCAGCAACAGTGTGTGAAAACCTTGTGAAGACTTACAGAAAACGTTTGACCTGTGTCATTGCCAACAAAGGGTATATAACAAAGTATTGAGAAACTTTTGTTATTGACCAAATACTTATTTTCCACCATAATTTGCAAATCAATTCATTAAAAATCCAACAATGTGATTTTCTGGATTTTTTTCTCTCATTTTGTCTGTCATAGTTGACGTGTACCTATGATGAAAATTACAGGCCTCTCTCATCTTTTTAAGTGGGAGAACTTGCACAATTGGTGGCTGACTAAATACTTTTTTCCCCCACTGTATATTGATCTGCAAAAAAGTATTGGTAGCAACACAGACAAACTTCCCTTGGAACACTAATCTCCCAGACACCGTCAGTTGTACAATAGGCTCCAGTATACCGTTGATTTACCTTCCATGACAACCTTGTAAAATGTGATATGTTAGCACTATAGCACTGACCTTAACCTGATGTCCACTGTCCCATCCTCCCACCCCCTCTCCTTTCTCTCCTCTCCTGCTCACTCTGTAGCTATTATTTGTACATGGAAAGTCAGTTTCCTTTCAAGCTAGATTCCTTAGTTGCTACATCCATTTTTGGACTTATACATTTTTTTAAATTTTTTTTAAAAATTTTATTTCACCTTTATTTAACCAGGTAAGCCAGTTGAGAACAAGTTCTCATTTACAACTGCGACCTGGCCAAGATAAAGCAAAGCAGTGCTATAAAAACAACAACACAGAGTTACATATGGGGTAAACAAAACATAAAGTCAAAAATACAACAGAAAATATATATACAGTGTGTGCGAATGTAGTAAATTATGGAGGTAAGGCAATAAATAGGCCATAGTGCAAAATAGTTACAATTTCGTATTAACACTGGAATGATAGATGTGCAAAAGATGATGTGCAAATAGAGATACTGGGGTGCAAATTAGCAAAATAAATAACAATATGGGGATGAGGTAGTTGGATGGGCTAATTACAGATGGGCTGTGTACAGGTGCAGTGATCGGTAAGCTGCTCTGACAACTGACGTCTAAAGTTAGTGAGGGAGATAAGAGTCTCCAGCTTCAGAGATTTTTGCAGTTTCCAGTCATTGGCAGCAGAGAACTGGAAGGAATGGTGGCCAAAGGAGGTGTTGGCTTTGGGGATGACCAGTGAGATATACCTGCTGGAGCGCAGACTACGGGTGGGTGTTGACCAGTGAGCTAAGATTAGACGGGGATTTGCCTACCAGTGATTTATAGATGACCTGGAGCCAGTGGGTTTGGCGCCGAATATGTAGTGAGGGCCAGACAACAAGAGCGTACAGGTCACAATGGTGAGTAGTATATGGGGCTTTGGTGACTAAACGGATTGCAATGTGATAGACTACATACAATTTGCTGAGTAGAGTGTTGGAGGCTATTTTGTAAATGACATCGCCGAAGTCAAGGATCGGTAGGATAGTCAGTTTTACGAGGGCATGTTTGGCAGCATGAGTGAAGGAGGCTTTGTTGCGAAATAGGAAGCCGATTCTAGATCTAACTTTTGATTGGAGATGCTTAATGTGAGTCTGGAAGGAGAGTTTACAGTTTAACCAGACACCTAGGTATTTGTAGTTGTCCACATACTCTAGGTCAGACCCGCCGAGAGTAGTGATTCTAGTCGGGTGGGCGGGTGCAAGCAGCGTTCGGTTGAAGAGCATGCATTTAGTTTTACTAGTGTTTAAGAGCAGTTGGAGGCTACGGAGGGAGTGTTGTATGGCGTTGAAGCTCGTTTGGAGGTTTGTTAACACAGTGTCCAATGAAGGGCCAGATGTATACAAAATGGTGTCGTCCGCATAGAGGTGGATCCGAGCATCACCAGCAGCAAGAGCAACATCATTGATATACACAGAGAATAGAGTCGGCCCGAGAATTGAACCCTGTGGCACCCCCATAGAGACTGCCAGAGGTCCAGACAACAGGCCCTCCGATTTGACACATTGAACTCTATCTGAGAAGCAGTTGGTGAACCAGGCGAGGCAGTCATTTGAGAAACCAAGGCTATTTAGTCTGCCAATAAGAATGCGGTGGTTGACAGAGTCGAAAGCCTTGGCCAGGTCGATGAAGACGGCTGCGCAGTACTGTCTTTTATCGATCGCGGCTATAATATCGTTTAGGACCTTGAGCGTGGCTGAGGTGCACCCATGACCAGCTCGGAAACCGGATTGCATAGCGGAGAAGGTACGGTGGGATTCGAAATGGTTGGTGATCTGTTTGTTAACTTGGCTTTCAAAAACTTTTGAAGGGCAGGATGGATATAGGTCTGTAACAGTTTGGATCTAGAGTGTCACCCTCTTTGAAGAGGGGGATGACTGCGGCAGCTTTCCAATCTCTGGGGATCTCAGACGTTACGAAAGAGAGGTTGAACAGGTTAGTAATAGGGGTTGCGACATTTTCAGCGGCTAATTTTTAGAAAGAAAGGGTCCAGATTGTCTAGCCCAGCTGATTTGTAGGGGTCCCGATTTTTTAGCTCTTTCAGAACAGCAGCTGTCAGAATTTGTGTGAAGTAGAAGCGGAGGGTGCAGAGCTGGTGGCCGGGGTAGTGGTAGCCAGGTGGAAAGCATGGCCAGCCGTAGCAAAATTAATTATATATACCCATTGATTTTTAAAGAATATAATATATAAATGCCTCATGAGCTTAGTTCAACTATGGTACCCCATCAGAACCTAGAATATAAGCTTTTTTTACCCCTATGTTTGTAAATAACAAATGTAAACAAACACAATATAGCCTCAAAACATGGTTGAAATTATAATTTTTATATCATGGTTAATCGGTCCTTGTATCCATAGCTCTGTTTATGAATTTGAGAGTGGTTACATTTCTCCAGGCCCATCCTTCAGGGCAAGGGGAGCTTTGTTATTGTTCCAACTGCAGATTCTAGCTTTAAAGCACCTTCAGCTCTTCCAGGAAGCCAGAGAGCTAGTTCTACACTGCAAATAAAGTAGGTATGATGTACAGCTCAATTATCCTCCCCTCTCCCATTCTTTATCACCACTACCTCCCAACTCTCTCTCCACCCCTCATCCTCCTTCCCTCTGCGTTGTCTCACTTGGTCCTTCTAAATGCCTGAAAACCAGCCATGTTAAAAGCACTCCATAAATTCCCAGTGCATGATTGGTCTCCATTTGTGCTGTGTTTTTATGCTCTGAAAAAAATAACAATTCTAACAAACACACACACACACACACGTGGGAAATAGCCCACTCTCCATTTACTTGAGTAGGGATCAGAGGGGCGCTGGCTGGATGTGTTTGTACATTCAGAGACCGAGCTGAAAGGGTTTGGAAGAACAATCCATTGGGGTAGAATTAGTGTGTTTCCTGCCTCCACCCAGCCCTGATCATTCATTTTTATTACATGTCCTGCTATATGCAAGTAGCGAGCTGACATGAGACATAGGTTTAATTTTGTGTGGCTGGCTATATGCACTTAAGCTACAGAGCATTGAACTTGCACACTCAGGACTGGAGACACCACTGTTGGGTGTGTGTGTGTTTTCATCTCTTTGCAGCAACATTATTCAGCCTGTACCGGTCCCTGCCTTTCTGAGTAGCACCTCCCCACGCCTCTCCCCCTCTCGGTTTCACACACTTCACTGCCACTGGACCCAGACAGTCTGCTCAGTGCAGTACACACAAACACACACAAACACTCCACTAATATTTTATTTACTCTTTCCCTCCATTTTCCCCTTTCCTTCTCCTAACCATTCCCCCCTCTCCATCCCTTATTCAACTTCCCCTCCCCTGTATCTCAATTCTCATGAGAGCACATTCAGAGACTCTCCATTCCTCTCCGTTCTCTCAAAGAAATCATAAAAAATTCATACAGGGTGCTGCTGTGTAATCCTATGATGAAGGGTGGTTGCCAAAAAAGTAGTTACCGTTTTTAACGATGGCGAACAGAAATACAGTGGCGTGTGTTGATGTGTACATCACATTTACAGGCCTAATGGATGTGGAGAAACACCCCTGTCCTGTATCTAGGGGCTGGGGAGGAGATGAAGAGGAGCTGAAGGTAGGACTCAGAGCCCCTGGGGATTCACTGGTGATCTTCCACACCTTTCTGCCTATCATAAACTTACTCACAACGCCTGCAAGGTAAGCTGCTGCATCTGAGCAGGGATCCAGCAGTGAGAGACTCATGCAAAACTCCCTGGATTGTGGTAGACGGGGGGATTTATTTCATAAATCATAAAAATCATACATCTGAAGCCTGCTGTGTGTATTATACCAAATTGAGTGACAAGTATTTTGGCTGGTAGAGATATTGAGGTACTATCATTAGTTGCTATTTGACAGAGATTAGATGTTTAGAATACCACATGCAGGGAAGCGTTTCAAGAGTTGGAAACGGTCCTGATGACTCCACATAGCAATCCACTCACTTTACTACTGTAGCGGTCCAATTACTTCTAATTTTAAACTAAAGTTTAATTAGGGGATTCTGAATACACAGTGGCACACGCTCTAAACAAATCTCCCTTTTCACATGGATCTGACAGTCTACTTCTGTATGTTACAAGCAAACTACTGACTCAGAACCTATAGGCAGGCAGTCGCACCAACACAGGCAGAATTACTAAAGCATTTATTATTTTAGAAAAAACGGAATTACAGTGAGGGAAAAAAGTATTTGATCCCCTGCTGATTTTGTACGTTTGCCCACTGACAAAGAAATGATCAGTCTATAATTTTAATGGTAGGTTTATTTGAACAGTGAGAGACAGAATAACAACAAAAAAATCCAGAAAAACACATATAATTTTTTAAATAAATTGATTTGCATTTTAATGAGGGAAATAAGTATTTGCCCCTCTGCAAAACATGATTTAGTACTTGGTGGCAAAACCCTTGTTGGCAATCACAGAGGTCAGACGTTTCTTGTAGTTGGCCACCAGGTTTGCACACATCTCAGGAGGGATTTTGTCCCACTCCTCTTTGCAGATCTTCTCCAAGTCATCAAGGTTTCGAGGCTGACGTTTGGCAACTTGAACCTTCAGCTCCCTCCACAGATTTTCTATGGGATTAAGGTCTGGAGACTGGCTAGGCCACTCCAGGACCTTAATGTGCTTCTTCTTGAGCCACTCCTTTGTTGCCTTGGCCGTGTGTTTTGGGTCGTTGTCATGCTGGAATACCCATCCATGACCCATTTTCTGAGGGAAGGAGGTTCTCACCCAAGATTTGACGGTACATGGCCCCGTCCATCGTCCCTTTGATGCGGTGAAGTTGTCCTGTCCCCTTAGCAGAAAACACGCCCAAAGCATAATGTTTCCACCTCCATGTTTGACGGTGGGGATGGTGTTCTTGGGGTCATAGGCAGCATTCCTCTTCCTCCAAACACAGCGAGTTGAGTTGATGCCAAAGAGCTCGATTTTGGTCTCATCTGACCACAACACTTTCACCCAGTTCTCCTCTGAATCATTCAGATGTTCATTGGCAAACTTCAGACGGGCATGTATATGTGGTTTCTTGAGCAGGGGGACCTTGCGGGCGCTGCAGGATTTCAGTCCTTCACGGCGTAGTGTGTTACCAATTGTTTTCTTGGTGACTATGGTCCCAGCTGCCTTGAGATCATTGACAAGATCCTCCCGTGTAGTTCTGGGCTGATTCCTCACCGTTCTCATGATCATTGCAACTCCACAAGGTGAGATCTTGCATGGAGCCCCAGGCCGAGGGAGATTGACAGGTCTTGTGTTTCTTCAATTTGCGAATAATCGCACCAACTGTTGTCACCTTCTCACCAAGCTGCTTGGCGATGGTCTTGTAGCCCATTCCAGCCTTGTGTAGGTCTACAATCTTGTCCCTGACATCCTTGGAGAGCTCTTTGGTCTTGGCCATGGTGGAGAGTTTGGAATCTGATTGATTGATTGCTTCTGTGGACAGGTGTCTTTTATACAGGTAACAAGCTGAGATTAGGAGCACTCCCTTTAAGAGTGTGCTCCTAATCTCAGTTTGTTACCTGTATAAAAGACACCTGGGAGCCAGAAATCTTTCTGATTGAGAGGGGGTCAAATACTTATTTCCCTCATTAAAATGCAAATCAATTTATAATATTTTTGACATGCGTTTTTCTGGATGTTTTTGTTGTTATTCTGTCTCTCACTGTTCAAATAAACCTACCATTAAAATTATAGACTGATCATTTCTTTGTCAGTGGGCAAATGTACAAAATCAGCAGGGGATCAAATACTTTTTTCCCTCACTGTATTTCAGAAAATCCCTTGATTCCTCTTCAGAATGTTTCTGTGTCTCTGTGCATCTGCTTACTAACAAGCTGTTTGGGACATGGGATAAATGCAGCGATGCACTCATCTAATTGGGTGGTACATTCAGGTCTGTAGGAAGATACATTTCATACCAGGCGAATTACTATTTCTTAGTAAAAGGCATGACGTTCATCAACCTTGTTTATCGAGTTGACAACAGCGTGGGTAGAAAGATGGGATCCAAACGCTGTTACTAACATTACTGAATATGTTAACCTGCGGAAATGAAGAGCAAACATCCAATCGCAGCTTGGGAATGGTTCATACCAAGAGTCCAGATGGTTGTATGAAATAGAACAGGAGTTAAACCCAGGAGTCATCTAATAATGGACATTACCACCTGGATGGCTATAGTTTGGTTGATGTGAAAGGTCATTCTCAGATAGTATGTCTTTCCGTATACCCTACAGTCATTGGTACTTACTAGGAAAAACTCTGTCCTGGTGTTTCTACTGGTGTTAAATGAATGCCTCTCTCAGGACCTCATAGGGACCCTCTCTGATTAGATTTTAATTTCTCTGACATCCATCCTCTCCTACCCTGTCTTGTCATAGACTCCTGACGTGACCAGTGAGAGAGAGAGCAGTAAAGGTCTCTGCTGTCTTGTTTAATGCCAGCCGTGTCCCAGTCACTTCAGAGAGACCCGGTTAAGTGTAAATGCCAATGACCAGTGATTACCAGGGAAAGAGCTGCTATTTATTCTTGTCAACGCCCCTCAAATGTTTAATCTCGCAATCAATGACAGACTAGTGGTGAATTATGCAAACATGTCTCCCCTTGAGTTTCTCCCACCCTCCCATTTTGATTCTTTCGGATCCCCTTAGCTGATTACAAGTCCAAGTAATATATGTGATTTAACGACACCCAACTGTCACATACTACAAACTCTTCAGTCCTATTTGTAAAACATGACAGATTGAGTGCAGCTCAAACATAACATGATGCTATGAAATTTAGCCATTGGTCTGAAAGCCAACAGGACACAAAGAAATTCACATAAACACTGACAACCTCTCCAGTTTGTTACTTTGCGTATGGGTACATAGTTAAATGTATTTGAAGAGGGGCTTTGGTGAGGCCCAAGTCCTCCTCATGATGTGGCTAAGGACATGGATAGCTGTTAAGCAATTCCAGCTCTCTAAGGAAGCAGGCAGGCTGGCAAGCTGTGCAGTGTGGCTGGGAACACGCTGTACTGTTCCTGCACTTCATCCATGAATGCCTCCTCAGAAAATGCCATCCAAGGCAAGAGATACAGACCATAATATATTACGTCTTATGTTTATAACATATAACAATTCATACTCATAACAATTTTACAAAAGTAATTACACAGATGAAAACACCCATAGGCCTACATTTCATTTCATTCAAACAAATGAGACAGTAGAAGAGATCATCAAGAGGCTTTGCCTTACTTTACCCCATTATAATACTTTGAATGAAGTAATGAAACTAGAGTGGGTGTTATATAAAGCCTTTAGGCCACAGTGAGTTTTATTAAAAAGTCCTGACTGATATCAGAGGTACTTAAAGATTAAGAATAGCAATTTTAACCTCACCCGCAACTGAAGAACTGAAGAAGCCACAGAAGGGCTTAAGGAGAGGTTGGGGGAGGCAGCCACAGCGCTGCACTTAAAGACTCCAGGCTAAGCACAATGTAAACAGCAAACCCACTGCTAGCACAGCTTCTCAGGAGATACAGATTTAGGAGAGAGTCACTGCGTCAACTCACAGAGACTGTTTGAAGTAGATTAGTCATTTTTGGGACGGTCCAGTTTGAGGAAAATACAAAACAGCATCAAAATTTGACATTTCCTGACTTTTGAGTTAGCATTGCAAGAAAACGTAATAAATGTTTTATCCCATAGTAATATAATGCAGTGCTCAAGTGGGTGACTTGAATAAATTCTGCTGTAGTTCAAAATGAAAAGATTGAAATCTACAGCATTTGGTGGATCCAACAGGGAATTGATCATACCTCCATCCCTGAGTGTCTGCATAGTGTCTGTGCGTATACCTGTGTGTGTGTGTGTACCAGTGTGTACTGTAATATGTGTGTCCATTATCTCGCTCAGCCTCATTCAGGGATAAACAAGTTGATTATCCTGTTAGTGACACACAGAGATGCTGCAAACTGTGGCAGTGGCAGAAATGCGTTAATAAAGCTACACAAACACAGCTCTTATCTTTAATCACCAGTGTGGTTGGGGCTGGGGCCGCGCATGCAGGGATGCTACGGCAGTGTAGGGACTCAAGTCCGCTCTGTTATCTGACATCCTGGCTGTGCTCCTTATTCTACCTGCATCAAATCAATTTCCCACAGTCATACACACTGAGTGTACAAAACATTTAGGAACACCTGCTCTTTCCATGGCATAGACTGACCAGGTGAAAGCTATGATCCCTTATTGATGTCACCTGTTAAATCCACTTCAATCAGTGTAGATGAAGGGGAGGAGACAGGTTGAATAAGGATTTTTTAAGCCTTGAGACAATTGAGACATGGATTGTGTATGTGTGCCATTCAGAGGGTGAATGGGCACGACAAAGGATTGAAATGCCTTTGAACGGGGTATGGTAGTAGGTGCAAGGCGCACCGGTTTGAGTGTGTCAAGAACTGCAACGCTGCTGGGTTTTTCACACTCAACAGTTTCCCGTGTGTATCAAGAATGGTCCACCACCCAAAGGACATTCAGCCAACTTGACACAACTGTGGGAAGCATTGGAGTCAACATGGACCAGCATCCCTGTGGAATGCTTTCGACACCTTGCAGAGTCCATGCCCCGACAAATTGAGGCTGTTCTGAGGGCAAAATTGGGTGCAACTCCATATTTGGAAAGTGTTCCTAATGTTTTGTACACTCAGTGTAGTATCCATTTGGTACGGTGTGGAGCAAGATTACCATAGAAGCAATACATAGGCTACTCAGGGTCTCAGGAGTAATTTAATGTAAATGTGAGAAACATACACCACTCATTAACTATAATGCCTGCTATTGATGTCCTAGCTGCTCCTTTACTCCAGCCACACGGCTGGAGTTATTATATGGCTGTTAAGATCACTACTGTACAGTCCATGTTGTCATGGAGACCATTACAGTCTAAGTGGTCTAAGGCACTGCATCGCAGTGCTAGCTGTGCCACTAGAGATCCTGGTTCGAATCCAGGCTCTGTCGTAGCCTACCGCGCCCGGGAGACCCATGGGGCGGCGCACAATTGGCCCAGCGTCGTCCAGGGTAGGGGAGGGAATGGCCGGCAGGGATGTAGCTCAGTTGGTAGAGCATGGCGTTTGCAACGCCAGGGTTGTGGGTTTGATTCCCACGGGGAAAAAAATTATAATGTATGCACTCACTAACTGTAAGTCGCTCTGGATAAGAGCGTCTGCTAAATGACTCAAATGTAAATGTTAAATGTAAAATACTCAACAGGCGGATTGCGGACACTTTTTTTCTTTTTCTTGGAACTCAGTCGGGCTTCGACCCCTGGTATATGAACACATATAAGGAATGGCAAAATGTGTAGAATTGCAGGAAATAAGGCTTAAACCGGCAACAATTTCTCTCCTCCCCATGCCAAAATCTGTAGAATTGCAGGAAATTAGCTTTAAAACTGCAACATTTTCTCTCTGCCAACATGAGGGGTGTGAACAGTTTGAGGTTGCATGGGTTGCGAGGTGGGGGCTTGTTACTATGCCGATAAATGACTATCCATTCGGACCTTTGCCACTTAGGACATTTGTGTGACCAGACCTTCTCAAATAGTACTTGGGCACCCCTGCCATAGAGCATTGTGGATCACAAAGAGCCTAAAATACTCTGAGCCTTTCTGGAACCCCCCCCACACACAATAGACCCTCTTACATGCAGGATCCTGATTCAAAGGACATATAGGAGAGATAGTGAGTTAGTTAATACTATATGGTATCACTGCCTTCACCTCTACACCAGGGTTAAACTCCATGAGTCCTGTTGGGGGCTGTTGGTTAGGGTGAGAGGCAGGGCGTCTAATTGAAACTGTCCCCATTCCCTCTGAATATCCAGGGAAACATCCAGAATGTCTTTCCCTTCAATTTATCTCCATTTCCATCAGTCACTCACGGCCTCTAAAAGATAGATCAGATGAGTGGAGGAGGAGGGAAAAAGGAGTAATGATTAGGGACCATTAGTAACACGTGAAGAATTCTCCCCTGGTGGGAGGGGCGCTGGATGTGTGGAGGAGGGTGATGATGATAACACATTCATTAAAGGGACGTAAAACCACGCGGTAAAGACGAGGTCCATTATTATTTCAGATCTACCAGAGTGAGTGTAGGCAGCCAGGCAGCTTGGGTAAAAGGCAGAAAGATTCATCCTCATACATGAATGGCACCTCCTCTCTCAGACAGAGATAATGCCATTTGCTGATTAATTAGACTCCTGTGGATCATGTTTATGAAGAGGTTGGCTGCAAACTCGACAGACGTGTTTTTTTATGTTCCTCGCTGACGGCCTGGTAATTGCATGCAGCGGTAATAAGTGTGTTAATATGATCCCCAACATGAAAGGAAACAGGGAGAGTGATATATAAGCCCACTAAACACATACAGCCCAACAGCACTCAACGGGGGTTTGAGGGTGATGTTGATGAGCCTAGTGCCTAGACACATTTACAACCGTCACAACCCACTGGGCACAGACGTCAATTCAATGTGTATTCCACACCATTTCAATGAAATGACGTGGAAACAACGTTGATTCAACCAATGTGTGCCCAGTGGGAATGCTCCTTCTCCTTCCCTCTGTCTTTATTGCATGTTAAACATGGATAAGATGGTAAAGGAATGTAGAAACGACAACCTCTTAGCCGCATTTCAAAGGAGTGGGACATTGTCTTTGGTTTTAATTGCTGAGAAACTTCATCTCATGTGCTGCACTGCAGACCATCTCCACTCTGACTGCTGGGGCCCTTTTCTTCTCCCAGCAATCAGGCTCAGCTGCAGTGAAGCACAGTTAGCTCCCCTGTATTTTACATAATCTATCCCTAATGAGGCTCAGAGGGAGAGTTATCTCTCTCCTCTCCTGTCCATGGTGTGGCCTGACAGACTCTGTGTAAAGTAGCAGAGCAGAGATCACTGTATAGTATTGTTCTGACTGAAACAGAAAGGGTGGGTTATGAGGGGAAGCCCAGATAAACTGGCTATCCAGGGCACTGACAAACTAGTCCAACTGAATCCTCCTAGGAGACCTGCAGGGAGAGTTGGCAGAGTTGAAAACAAGGCTCCACACAAATGGCCATTTACAGCACTGATGTGTCACTTAGACAGTTCTGATTGATTGGGAAATACAATACAACCTCGAGCTAACAGAACAGCAGCAGCCAAAATGGAAATCAAACCATCACTCAGAAAGCGAAACCATCTGGATTATCAGCTTTAAGAAAATATGTTATGGTACACACCCCCATATTATATAATGCAATACATCTCCCCTTTCCAGTGTGGCAGCTGTAAATATTTTTGCACCCATAATTACTGTAGTACTCAGATAATCATAAGTTCACAACACCTGAGGGCCATTTTATGACCTTTGACCTTCCTAGGAACACAGTGCAAATACACCAGCCATCAATCACCTACGCAGTCTTCATAACGATATCAACTCGAGTGCAATAACCTGGAGGCTATCAATATTTGTATTCTAAATAAAAGGGAACGAAAACTCATTTTGGATAAGGGCAGTACATTTCACATTTTCACCTTCAGAATAAACAGCGTGATGAAAATCATCTTAATTTGTCTTCCGCTCCCACAGAAAGTCAATGATCCTCTCATAATGCGGAATGTGTTACAACAGGCTTTAGTAAAGAAATAGTAAATATACATCTCTCTCATTGAGACACAGTAAGGGAATATAGTCAGTCAAAGTGAAAGGATAAATATTTGATTGACAGTCACAGGGGAGAGACAGTAGACCATTACATTTTGCTCATTTAGCTGATGCCTCAGAGGATAGAGGGTTGCTGCTAAATGAATGAAAGCAGGTGCATCACTGCAATGTATTGAAAACAGCTGTAAAAAAATAACAGTTAACCCCGAGGTGAAAGAAAACGCCTAACAACCAGATTGTGATAATGAAAAACTACCTCTTAAAAAGTGAGGCTGTCACGATCGTTCATCGACGGGTCAGACCAAGGCGCAGCGTGATATGCATACATGTTTATTTAAAGGAATAAACAACCGACAAAACAACTAAACGAAACGTGAAGTCCAAGGCAGCACAACACAACATACCTTAACACGGAACAAGATCCCACAACCCACTAGTGCCAATAGGCTGCCTAAGTATGGTCCCCAATCAGAGACAACGAGCTACAGCTGCCTCTGATTGGGAACCACACCGGCCAACATAGATCTACACGATCTAGATCTAAACATAGAAAATGCAACATAGAACATACCACACAGAAAATACACACCCTGACTCAACAAATACGAGTCCCCAGAGTCAGGGCGTGACAGTACCCCCCCCAAAGGTGCGGACTCCGACCGCACAACATAAACATAACAGGGTAGGGCTCGGGTGGGCGGATCCGGCTCAGGGCGTGACGACCACTTACTCTCCGCCTCCCTGTTGCGCCCCTGGTCTGGTCTGGACCTCGGCGCGCTGCTTCCCCTCTCCTTCCTCCCACGAAGTACCAAGCCCTGTCTGGACCCTGGTGTGGGAGACCCCGAACCTGGAGAGGAGTCTGACTGGAGCTGGACCCGACGACGGTGGAGCGAACTGCTCTGGCTCCGGAGTGGAGCTGCTGACCGGAGCTGGATCAGGCACCGGTGGAGCGGACTGCTCTGGCTCCGGAGTGGAGCCGCTGACCGGAGCTGGACTGGACCCCGGTGGAGCGGATTGCTCTGGCTCCGGAGTGGAGCAGCTGACCGGAGCTGAACTGAGCACCGGTGTAGCGGACTGCTCTGGCTCCGGAGTGGAGCAGCTGACCGGTGCCGAACCAGGCACCGGTGGAACAGGCATGGGCCGTGCCGGACTGGACACACGCACCACTGGCTTGGTGCGGGGAGCAGGAACGGGCCGGACCGGGCTGGTGACGCGCACCACTGGCTTGGTGCGAGGGGCAGGAACAGGCCGGGCCGGGCTGGGCTGGCGACACGCACCACTGGCTTGGTGCGAGAGCAGGAACAGGCCGGGCCGGGCTGGCGAAGCGCACCACTGGCTTGGTGCGAGGGGCAGGAACAGGCCGGGCCGTACTGGGAACACGCACCACTGGCTTAGTGCGGGAAGCAGGAACAGGACGGGCCGGACTGGCGACGCGCACCACTGGCTTGGTGCGAGGGGCAGGAACGGGTCGGGCCGTACTGGGAACACGCACCACTGGCTTAGTGCGGGAAGCAGGAACGGGCCGGACCGGACTGGCGACACGCACCACTTGCTTGGTGCGAGGAGCGGGACTGGGTTCCTTTATTAACCCCCGCTCCTTCTGCTGCCTAACCAGCTCCTCTCGCCGTGCCTCTACACTTTCCTTCTCCCTTATAGCCTCCTGTAGCGCCTCCCTCTGACCGAATAACTCCTGCTCCCTCTGAACCAAAGTTTTTTCTTGGAGTTGCCTCTCGGGTCTCCGTCGTCGGCACTCCTCTTCCTGTGAGGACTCCTCCGGGAGCCCCCACGAGTTAGGGAACAGAACCTCGTCGTCGTCGTCATCCTCCGACTCCTCAGTATAATACTGTTCCCACTCCTCTTCCCAAGGTCGTAGGGACCCAATCTGAAAACCAACCGGGTGCAGTGGTCGGGGCTCTTCTCTCTCGCTCCCCGACCACCCCTTTAGCCCCCCCAATTTTTTTTTATTGGGGCTGTCTCTCTGGCTTCCTCCTCGACCGGCGTCCTCTGTGTTGCCGTTGCTCCTCTCCTGCCTGGGTATCTACCTTCGCCCATGGCCCTTTCCCCGCGAATATCTCTTCCCATGACCAGAATTTGCCCACCTGGGACATGGCTATTCGCTCCTCCTGGGCATGCTGCTTGGTCCTCGTTTGGTGGGATCTTCTGTCACGTTCGCTTACAGACGGGACGGACCAAGGCGCAGCGTGATATGCATACATGTTTATTTAAAGGAATAAACAACCGACAAAACAACAAAACGAAACGTGAAGTCCAAGGCAGCACAACACAACACAACATACCTTACACGGAACAAGATCCCACAACCCACTAGTGCCAATAGGCTGCCTAAGTATGGTCCCCAATCAGAGACAACGAGCTACAGCTGCCTCTGATTGGGAACCACACCGGCCAACATAGATCTACACGATCTAGATCTAAACATAGAAAATGCAACATAGAACATACCACACAGAAAATACACACCCTGACTCAACAAATACGAGTCCCCAGAGTCAGGGTGTGACAGAGGCAAAACAACCAATTAAGTTGACATAAAACTTCTGCAGAGTATCTGAATCTGAAATCAGCATTAATAAAGTATCCTCATTTCAGAGATATAACCATTCAGATGAGGGAGGACAAACATTGAAGAGGCTGTTGATTTATGTAGACGGGGTCTGCTCCAATCACTTCACCTCTCAACATTTCACAAGCGTAATTAAAGTTGCATTCACAGGCTGATTTTCATATTCCAGAGGAGAGTCTGGAATCGGCGGCCGTACGGCTAGACACAATTAAAGGAGAACCACCCAAAAACTATATATTTTAAACATTTTTATTCATTAGTCCCTTGTTCACATACACTCTTAGATAGCGCTCTTTTTTCTAAGAGTGTAGTCCCAAAATGTTTTGCTTGTCAGCAATCAAGTTTTCAAGATATGTTACTTTCAAAATACAGAAATCATCCCTGTATTTTGAAAGTTACATATCTTGAAAACGTGTTTGCTGATAAACAATGGACTAATGAAACAAATACCAAAATAGTTTTTGGGTGGAATTTTCCTTTAAGAGCAGGGTGGTGGGGAGAGAATTAACCCTGTTTCTCAGTCCTGTTCCCGCTTGGCTTCCTGCTATTCCACCAACGTGTGAATTACAGAGCACTCAAAGGAGAGGAGGAGGAGGAAGAAGAGGGAGAAAGAGTACAAATTTACGACAAACACATTTTCTAAAAAAAATCAAGCCACCAACTTTTAACTTTCTCCACAAATCTAAAATGACATCTGACTTTCTTGATAGCCTACATAATTTTAAAATGCTGACACACTGCCCTAAGACTGAGGGACAGGGAACAGAAAGGGAGGAAATTACCTTCAGCCTATTCTTGGAGAGAGCAATACAGTAGATAGATGGGACAATCTCATTTTCTTCCTGACTTCCTCCTCAACAGATTTCTTAATCAAATTGAAGCAAAATCACTTACACAAGCTCACAGAATGGGACCGCTGAGTGCTGAAGCATGTAAAAATAATCTGTCCTCGGTTGCAACACTCACTATCGAGTTTGAAACTGCTTCTGGAAGCAACGTCAGGACAAAAACTGTTAGTCGGGAGCTTCATGAAATGGGTTTCCATGGCCGAGCAGCCGCACACAAGCTTTAGATCACCATGCGCAATGCCAAGTGTCGGCTGGAGTGGTATAAAAGCTTGCCGCCATTGGACTCTGGAGCAGTGGAAACGCGTTCTCTGGAGTGATGGATCACGCTTCACCATCTGGCAGTCCGACTGACAAATATGGGTTTGGCGGATGCCAGGAGAACGCTACCTGCCCCTATGCATAGTGCCAACTGTAAAGTTTGGTGGAGGAGGAATAATGGTCTGGGGCTGTTTTTCATAGTTCGGGCTACGCCCCTTAGTTCCAGTGAAGGGAAATCTTAACAATACAGCATACAATGACATTCTAGACGATTCTGTGCTTCCAATTTTTGGGAAGGCCTTTTCCTGTTCCAGCATGACAATGTTCCCATGCACAGAGCGAGGTCCATACAGAAATGGTTTGTCGAGATCGGTGAGGAAGAACTTGACTGGCCTGCAAAGAGCCCTGACCTCAACTCCATCGAACACCTTTGGGATGAATTGGAACGCCGACTGCGAGCCAAGCCTAATCGCCCAACATCAGTGCCCGACCTCACTAATGCTCGTGGCTGAATGGAATTAAGTCCCCGCAGCAATGTTTCAACATCTAGTGGAAAACCTTCCCAGAAGAGTGGAGGCTGTTATAGCAGCAAAGGCCTTCCATCACCCAGTTATCAATATTCATCAAATACAAGAATTCAAATTGTATTATCAAAATGTATTATTACTGCTACAGGAAGAACACTCACGTCAATGTTGTTCAACAAAGTAGAATTGGAAGAATAATGACTTGAGTACAATAAATACTGTAAGTGATTCATTGGGGGCATTGCTGTTGTCAGCCTAGACAACCAACACAATGGGGATGTCACCTAAAGGTTCAGACACACCAATAGTGGTTGCTGGCCGTGAGTACTTAGCACCTCGGAACATAATTTGAGCACCGATTTTTATACGTAGAATCGCGTGAAAAATGTCAGCATTCAGACGTCTACAGTGGGTGGTCCCTAAAACACAGCACACTGAACGATGGTCAGATGAACGCTAGATCCACATTCGGTGCGATGTGATCGACCTTGGCGAGACGCATCGAAAGGTGAGAACTCGATTAAAAAGAAGATACGGGCCTCCCGAGTGGCGCAGCGGTCTAAGGCACTGATCAGTGCTAGAGGCGTCACTACAGATTCTGGTTCGATCTCGAGCTGTATCGCAGCCGGCTGCGACCGGGAGACCCATGAGGCGGCGCACAATTGGCCCAGCGTTGTCTGGGTTAGGGGAGGGTTTGGCCGGCTGGGATGTCCTTGTCCCATCGTGCTTCGGTCACCAGCTGTACGGTATTTCCTCCGACACATTGGTGCGGCTGGCTTCCGGGTAAATCGAGCAGTGTGTCAAGAAGCTGTGTGGCTTGGCGGGGTCGTGTTTCGGAGGACGCATGGCTCTTGACCATTGCCTCTCCCGAGTCCGCACGGGAGTTGCAACGATGGGACAAGACTGTAACTACCAATTGTGGAGAAAAAGGGGTAAAAAGTACACACAAAAAGAAAGAACAAAAAAATAACATACGTCACTTTCTTTTTGAAAGTGCAGTGATAGATGGTGCTTTCAAGGAGCTCAGGAATAAATTAGGTCAAATCATGGTCGGAATGTCAGAGTTCTAGAAAGATGCCAGAGTTTCCGATTTAGATGACTGTTCAAAACAATTTTCCAAGTCAGAGCTCGTTTTTTTTTGGGGGGGGAGTTCCCAATTGTCTTGAACGCACTGAAGTCGGAAGTCAGAGATTTCCGAGTTCCCAGTTGTTTTGAACGCGGCATGCGTGCCGTCTGAAACCATTAAGTGCGCCTCGTCTGACTTTTTACTATAGTTCGGCAGCCTCTGCCGCTCTTTCGGCGGGGTGCTGGTGAAGCACGCCTCTTTTTCATGCAGCGCACCAGAGTAGTTATTCCACTGTCGGGAGAAATGGTAATACATATTCATATGTTATTTGCATGCAAATAAAGGTTGCTTCGCTACCACACCCACAACGGGAAAACAAAATATTTGTCTCGGATTCGCAGGTGGAGGACTTCTGTGAGAGGCCGCTGTTATGCCTGAATTCCACCCAAAACCAATAAGGAAGTCTGCTCCAGTGTTGAGAGCGGTTGTATGAAACCAATTGGTATGTCAAGCAAAGCTCTTAACCGTGCCAGGCACCTCTTAATTTCTATTCAGTTAGACTCGCCACAAGTTTGGCGTCTAAACTGTGCGTAAGAGAGCTTGAAGGAGAGGCAGCAGAGAGAAAAGCTCTCTCTCTCTCCTGCTTGCTCTCTCGTTTATGCGACTGACTTTCAAGGCCTCAAGTTGCTTTCTTATTTCATTCTGTGAAGCAGATCACAGAGGGAAGTGACTTGTGGCCTAAATCTGGCATCAGCTCACTCTGTTGTAAAGCCGTTTCTCAGCAGGATCTTTCCTCTGACCCTGGCTATGGGTGTTGGGTAGTATAACATATTGGTATTCACTGTCAGTTGAAAAAATATCCAGTTTTTTTACAGACTTTGTCCTTCACTGAGACAGTCCATGACATAGACAACAAGATGATAAAGCATCATATTTATTGCTCTGCAACATTCTCCAAATAATAAAGTTTCATTTAATAAACATGTGTATAAAAATACATTATCAAACCATCCCCTTGCCACTGTACTTAAACTATAAATTAGATTCCAAATACAAGATTGATCGCCATATCGAGATCATCACATCAGAGTCTGTGCAGATCTGTTACCACGGTGATGAAACATATGCGCACATTCTTTACCATAATAAGAATGGATTTTTGTCTGCTATATTCACAAAAAGGATAGGGTAAAAAACAGATGGCCGGAAATTACAATTGCATTACATGAGGTTACTTCATAACACCTGAGCAGACACAATGGAGTAGGGATATACACAACACTGATTATCACATATTTAACATGTCTCCCACATCAAATATGCCTGTACATTCATGAAGGGGTGGATCCCCGGGACCACCCATACACAAAAAATGTATGCACGCATGACTGTAAGTCGCTTTGGATAAAAGCGTCTGCTAAATGGCATATTATTATTATATTATTATTTCTGTTAGCAAAAAGGCACCATAACTAAAATATGAAATCTCATCCTGAATTTAAAAAGTTACTCTACATTCTGAACTACTGCGTTGAAAATGTAATCCTTGAAGCTTACGGGGACAGATCACCCTAAAACAGTTCCGATTGTGGTTACATTTTACGTAGTGAGTACATATGACTTTCATCCAGCACTCTATTTAAAAAACGAGATGATCTTATTACAATGAGAACTGTTCTGTGGGTTACCTGTGTTTTTCAGGCTAGTGGTGATGTCTCTGACAGAGGTTTGTATCTGATAGAATCATCTCTGGTGGTTCAAGCTGTGCTTTGTCCAAATTAGATGGAAATGGAAAACTTCTTAAATATGCTGCTTATAAATCAGGAATATTGTGCGAAAATGACATCCCTTTGCAGAAGGCTTAAATGCAGAGGGTGACTAGTAAGTTGTATGTACAGTAAAAGCAAAACTAATGTAGAAAGCAATGTGATGAGGAAAAAAACATGATCTCTTTCACAATATTAGCTGATATCCATGGTTGGAACCTGAACATCCGGTTAGACTTTTCCCACAAGGCCCTCTGCTGCCGTCTGTCCACTGAAGATTACATCATTGACCGAGACGCCATCATAAGAGGACCCGGCCAGACTAAGGGGTAGATTGTGGTCTTTGATGTATTGTCTCATATTTTCTGTTGATATAAACACATGGTCAAATCAACAGATATACGGTAGATTTATATAATTAAAAAAAGTAACCTATTTTAAAGTACAGGGCACAGAGATAAGACAGAACACACATAATAAGAGATACCCAGCACAATAGCAAAAGTCAAATCTATATCTATTAAATGAAGACTGTCCCCATCTTACCAAGTCGTTTCCAGTGTCCAAGGTAATATTGAGGAATGCAGTCCTAGAGGAGATAAATGACATATTAAGACAATTTTATTAGCTGTCCTGATCCCAGACCTGTATGAGCTTTAGCCATCTCTTAACCATCTTCGTAATGCCAAGGAGTTGGCTAAGCAGATACAGACCTGGGACCAGCCTACAAATAAATGGTAGAGGACGTAAAAAACTAAGAGTGACTGGACAGGAAAGCAGGCACTCAAGCTCAAATTTATGGAAGACAGCAGTGAATGATGAATCCATCCAGACTGTCAACAAATTTAAAAATAGAACATTTGTTCACCTAGTGTCAGTTCGGAAGTGATTATCACGTCAGTCTATCTATACAGACCATACCATTCAAATTGAACTATTTGTCTCAGTCAAAACGTCCTGCTATCTCTGCTGCCTGGTTGTTGGTTGACATGGGAGCGCAGAGAAAGATAACACAAATGGAAAAGGACTTGTTGCTGATGAAATAAATGACAAGAAAATCTTTGAGCATACAACAGCGGGAATGACTTGGTGCAAGGGAAACATCAGGATTTGAGCTAGAAACTGGGAGATGCAGCACTGTGAATACTGATGCAGCTGACTTGGGGTAGTGTGTGTCTGTGAAGGTGTGTGTTTAGGAGTAGGGGAAGAGGATATAATACCCCACCCAGTGCCTCTCTCCATCCTGCCTATCCACTTCCATAGAGGGAATGAGGGAGAAAGACCAGTACATAAACAGAGAGGAGCCATACATCTGCTGAGATAGTGATCATCAACAGGCTTGTTGATCTGTTTGCTCCACTCTTGCTCCCCTGTGACAGGGCTAAGTTATGACATAGTGGAGCTCAACTGAATACATGGTTGGTTGGTTCGAATACTAACTGAATACAGGGCCCAATGAGGACCTCTGGTGGCACATAGTGGTTAATTAATGAAATTGAACAAGAAGAGGCTTTTGATTCAAGTCTCTTGAAACACAAATGAAAGAAATCTGAAACAGTTTGCTCGCTCACACGCACGTCTTACCTTGAGTAGTGCAACGACGCTCCAGATAGGTGGTGTGGTAACGCCCAGGTGTGATGTCACGGCCTGAGTGGCCCTCTCCAGGAGGAGCTGCTCTGTCACTTCCTCTGGATTCCCAAACACTTCCTGGAACCAGGCCCCGCCCATCATCACCTAGGGAACACAGACAGTCCACAGTAAGGCCATGACCACAACCATTTAGAGCAGGGTTTCCTAAACTCGGTCCTACATTTTGGTTTTTGCCCTAGCACTACACAGCAGATTCAAATAATCAAAGCTTGATGATGAGTTGGTTATTTTAATCAGCTGTGTACTGCTAGGGCAAAAACCAAAGTGTACACCCAGGGGAGGCCCCAGGACTGAGTTTGGGAAACCCTGATTTAGAGAACTGTCTGTCTGCCAGCCAGTTAAATAATAAATTCATCAAACATCCTTTGTCCTAAAGGACCTATAAGACCATAGCTGAAGAAATGGAACTACATTCCACAACAGCCTCATTCAGGGCTACTGAGATGTAGTCCCACGGATGGCTGCCCCATATTTGCCTTGGCAGGCAGTTTGGCTGTTTGCATAAACTAACGTGTCTAGAGAAACAGGCATCTGCCCAGTAAACAAATAATGTCTTAACAAGGCAAGGAGGAACATCAATAATGTAGTGACATTTGTTGTAGAAGTCAAGTCACATAGCACCAGAGGCTATTTGCAGTTAGTCACACGTCTTCCACACCAGGGTATTCCAAACAGAAAACTCCCTCCACCACCTCCCTGTGACATGACCCCATAGGCCTGACTGAGGCTGAGGCTGGACTGTGAACGTAAGGGACTTGGGGATCTGCCACCCTCATTTACGCTGAGCGTAACCCTGATTATCTTGATGGGTTCCACTGTGGTTTATACATGGAAGGTTGGTCCCTGCCATGCTGTGCATTATTAACATAGGAAAGCATTCTTGCACGGCCTATGACGCACACATGATGTAATTGTGTGTGTGAGTGAGAGAGAGAATACAGTACATACATATTGTGTGTGTCTCTTACTGTTAGTCTGGTGGTGGGTCCTCCAGTGCGGTTGTGCTGGGGGAAGGGTACAGAGTCGTAGACCACCCCTAGGAGCCCTCTGTCTTCTGAGGATGGCACCAGGTGGCCAAAGCCCTGAGGCCACGCAAGACAACACTCAAATTAGATACACACACACACACACATTCTGAAACACACGCACACCCACAGAAAATAACGGAGAATCTTCCAACACAAATCACTTCATTCTCATTGAGTATTCTCACCGTGACAGGCAGGACGGAACCCTCGTACTCCAGGTTTACCACGGCAACGGTCACCGTGGCAATCTCCCGTAGCTGCTGTGACAGGGGCTGTGCTGCAGAGGGCAGTGCTGAGGCCAGAGCTAAAACAACACACACACACAGCTGAAGACCAACACCACACAGGCTTCCAGGTCCAAAGGCAGAAGTGCAGGGACTGAATTTAGAATCACTGTTTGAAGGTAAAAGATGTAGGTTCAGAGGTCAAGTTTAGTAAAAGTTAATTTACCTTTTGCGGGTAGAGCAGCAATGACATGATCAGCTTTGATGGTGCCGTCCTCCAGTTGAATCTGTGTTAAAAATCAATTGCACAGACATCAGTTGATTCATTTACTGGATTTAATAACTTAAAAATACATATACCACCACAATGCCAGTACACATACATGTGTGTCCCAACCCCCAGGTCTGCAGCAGTCTCACCTCCCAGCCGGTGCCATTAGTACTTAGCCCCCTCACAGGGGTGTCTCTGTGCACCTCTACACGTCCCCCATTCCTCATCCTCTCCTCCAGGGCTTCTGGAAGGTTCTGTAAGCCCCTCTTCAGGGACCACTGGGCCCAGTTCTCCTGAGCGGCCCTCTTGGCCAGGTCAGACGGGGGTACGTCTGGTCCAGGGCCTGGGGGGACAGTCACACTTGTTATTTATTTACTCAAATTAGACAGGTCAGCAATACGACTGTTATGGGGACATTTAAGACTCTTAGAAGTCCTATGTAGCTTCGGTATGGTGGTGGACTCTCTCTCACCTGAGCCCAGCAACATGCCCAGGACGATGGAACCTCTGGCCTTCTCTGCATTGTAGAGGGGCGGGAGACAAGAGCGCACACTCAGCTTCCTGCAGTCCCCTGCAAACACTCCCCTGCACAGGCTGTCGATGGCGATGTCTGCAAGCTGCAGAGAGAGAAGAGGAGCATACTGTCACTCTGAACTGATGTGGAAGTTGTGTGGACATCATTGAGGGTCTTTAAAAAAAATATATATATATATATATATGCTATCTCTCACCTCAGTGCCCAGCCTTCTCGACACGAAGGAATGAACAGACTCATCCTCCTCCTTCCCTCTGCTGATCAGTATCTCCTTCAGTACGCTCTGGACCAGAGGACGAGAGAACGGAGGGACTGTACGCAGTACTCCACTGGATGGAGAGAGAGACAGAGGCAGGGTGACTTGGATAGACAAACTACCTACAGTTGATTCATTTAACCATGTTGTGAATGCATAAAAATAGTAGGCCTACTGTATGTGAGGTCATTGGTGACAGTCAGCTGTTTGTGTCTAACGTAGTACTATTTTATCCCTCCCCCTTACCCTAAGCCAGAAGGCATCTTGTGTAGCTGGCCTCCCATGTAGAGGTAACGGTTCTTAGAGGCCACATGATCATAGGTGACTGGGAGGACCTCGTTCTCCAGCCCCAACTCTTCCACCTGTAGAAAATAGACTTCGGTTTTTACCTACACACACACACACACACACACACACTCACACACACGACACACAAACTCTTTACAGTGCCTACCATGTTGAGTGTGTTTCGGCCCACGGCTCCTGCAGGTCGTATCCCTCTAGGTCCATGTTCAAACACAGCTCCATCCTCCCTACGAGTTGAGCTCAGCCAGCCTCCGAACCGTCCATCCCCCTCCAGCAGCACTATCTACACAGACAGACAGACAGACATACAGGGGGGGGGGGGAAGAAGATGTATGCACTCACTAACTGTAAGTCGCTTTGGATAAGAGCGTCTGCTAAATGACTAAAATGTAAAAAAGCCCTGTCTTAGGTAGGTTAGGAACACCACTTTATTTTCAGAATGTGAAATGTCAGAATAATAGTAGAGAGAATGATTTATTTCAGCTTTTATTTCTTTCATCACATTCCCAGTGGGTCAGACGTTTACATACACTCAATTAGTGTTTGGTAGCATTGCCTTTACATTGTTTAACTTGGGCCAAATGTTTCGGGTAGCCTTCCAAAAGCTTCCCACAATAAGTTGGGTGAATTTTGGCCCTTACCTCCTGACAGAGCTGGTGTAACTGAGTCAGGTTTGTAGGCATCCTTGCTCGCACACGCCTTTTCAGTTCTGCCCACAAATGTTCTATAGGGTTGAGGTCAGGGCTTTGTGATGGCCACTCCAATACCTTGACTTTGTTGTCCTTAAGCCATTTTGGCACAACTTTGGAAGTATGCTTGGGGTCATTGTCCATTTGGAAGACCCATTTGCGACCAAGCTTTAACTTCCTGACTGATGTCTTGAGATGTTGCTTCAATATATCCACATCATTTTCCTTCCTCATGATGCCATCTATTTTGTGAAGTGCACCAGTCCCTCCTGCAGCAAAGCACCCCCACAGCATGATGCCGCCACCCCAGTGCTTCACGGTTGGGATGGTGTTCTTTGGCTTGCAAGCCACCCCCCTTTTTCCTCCAAACATAACGATGGTCATTATGGCCAAACAGTTCTATTTTTGTTTAATCAGACCAGAGGACATTTCTCCAAAAAGTACGATCTTTGTCCCCCTGTGCAGTTGTAAACCGTAATCTGGCTTTTTTATGGCGGTTTTGGAGCAGTGGCTTCTTCCTTGCTGAGCGGCCTTTCAGGTTATATCGATATAGGACTCGTTTTACCATGGATATAGATAAATTTGTACCTGTTTCCTACAGCATCTTCACAAGGTCCTTTGCTGTTGTTCTGGAATTGATTTGCACTTTTCGCACCAAAGTACGTTCATCTCTAGGAGACAGAACGTGTCTCCTTCCTGAGCGGTATGACGGCTGCGTGGTCCCATGGTGTTTATACTTGGGTACTATTGTTTGTACAGATGAACGTGGTACCTTCAGGCATTTGGAAATTGCTCCCAAGGATGAACCAGACTTGTGGAGGTCTACAATTGTTTTTCTGAGGTCTTGGCCGATTTCTTTTGATTTTCCCATGATGTCAAGCAAAGAGGCACTGAGTTTGAAGGTAGGCCTTGAAATACATCCACAGGTACACCACCAATTGACTCAAATGATGTCAATTAGCCTATCAGAAGCTTCTAAAGCCATGACATCATTTTCTGGAATTTTCCAAGCTGTTTAAAGGCACAGTCAACTTAGTGTATGTAAACTTCTGACCCTCTAGAATTGTGATACAGTGAATTATAAGTGAAATAATCTGTCTGTAAACAATTGTTGGAAAAATTACTTGTGTCATGCACAAAGTAGATATCCTAACCGACTTGCCAAAACTATAGTTTGTTAACTAGACATTTGTGGAGTGGTTGAAAAACAAGTTTTAATGACTCCAACCTAAGTGTATGTAAACTTCTGACTTCAACTGTATTCATCTAATGTTGTTACTGTGCAGGGCCTAGTGGGCATCTCATAATAGTGTAATAACAGCTTAATTACAGTATGTTTGGCCTTACAGTAGAGATGTAGCGTACCTGCAGCATATGTGGAGGTAGTTGTGGTAATGGCATTTACCTTGGAGACCTGGGGGCACTTGCTGAGGTGGAAGCAGGCAGACAGGCCCCCTATCCCCCCTCCCAGGACAGCCACTGTCTTCTGCATTCAGCCCTAGGATGCCCAGCTCTGTGGAATGGGACATAACAGGGCTGTAGTGTGTTTTCTGTACCACACAAATCCCTCAAGCATCAATGTATGCATGGCATTAAGAGCAACTGGGCAAGCCAAGTAATGTTAGTAGAAACTTCAGTGAAGGGACCAAGCTTAGCTTTGGTTAAAGTGGGAGGAAACAAGGACAGCTGCACACTGTCAGACCGGTAACTGTCAAGAGGCCTAGCCAAGCCTACTTGACCCAATGATGAAGTATGTTTTTGAAGATTATCTTCCCCAAGGGGTGAAGCAGTGATGAGGGTTTGTGGAATTCAGCTATGACTACATCGATTCTTCTAAAAATGTAAAATTGTTCAACACCTTGTACCTATGCATGTCCTCTGTAGTTGAGTGCCTTTGTTTGCTGAAATCCATACTTTTTCATTAAACGTTCGTCAAATACAACCACCGACCGTTTCCTTGTTTCTGTTGCTCTAAAATGGTATCTCATGTGCCAATTGAATCTCAGATTATACAAGGTAATGTAAGTTTTAGAACAATCTTAGAGCAATAGAAAATGTGGAAATGGTCTGTGGTTGTATTTGACCAACATAAAAAAAAAGAAAGGCACACACCTACAGACGACAAACATAGGTACAAGGTAAGCGTTATATAATTTTTTATTTTTTTAAGTATTGACCTTGGGTGAATCGATGTAGTCGGAGCTGAATTCCACATAGCCTGGTCCCTGCTCAACTCTGTTGGTGGAGTTAATCAGAAACTTCATTCACCATGGAGTTGAGTTTAGTTAGCTACAAAAAGCCATGACTAAAACAATGACAGTGTCTCACTCATCAAATAGATGACTGACTCAGAGAGTTGTAGCCTGTCTCCCTCTAATCTAAGTGGAGAAGGAGGGTTGGGTCTGGGTGGTCGCCCCTGATAAGATAATGACATCATGACAGTCCCTTTCTATCTCCACCAAACCCGTCAGGAGACTCAGAGACAAGGGAAACATACTTTCTTGAAATAAATACTTGCTTGTACAGTTAGTGACAGTTTTCACTTGGATCCAGTTGAGCATATAGGCCTAGCTGAATACAGCAATAGCCTAAATACAGCTAGCTAGCTACTGTAGTTTCATAAGTAAGGACAGTGCACGTGCAAAGGCATGATGACAAATTACGTTAAGGGCCAAAGGCAGTCATTCGGTTGTGTGCAGTTTTACTGTAAATGGCAATACACCGGCAACATATATCAGATGGAACAAAATAGTTGTTTTGAGAGGGTCTTCGCTGACAACACCTGCTCTCAGGTGTTATCCAATGCATTAATTAGAACCGCAAACATTGTTTAGCCGGTTAGTAAGCAATACAACTGGGAAACAGTGGAGCATACGTTGCAAAGGAAGGCACAACTTCACGAGAGGTAAACTGACGTGTCGATGTGCTTATTGGAATAAATGTAGTAATGTCTACAATTTACCTTTTGCGGCCTACAGTTGGAGTAACGACTCATATGGAACTCCGTGACATAACATTGATGACAGTGGACCTCGTCGCGGCTTTGAACAACCAATTACAATCACCGATTTTGTCTTCTTTGCTGGATATCCTCTGCTTGTTCTTCTGAGTTTCCTGTATGTTTTCCATCTAGTGTACGGGAAGGTATTTACAACGTGGCTGCTTTCTTTCATTGCTATGTGGTGTTCATAATCATTCAAAAATACACTGCTCAAAAAAATAAAGGGAACACTAAAATAACACATCCTAGATGAATAAAAAAATCATGAAAAAAATAAAATAAAAAAATAAAAAAATAAAATAAAAAATAAAAAAAATATGTGTAAGTCGCTCTGGATAAGAGCGTCTGCTAAATGACGTAAATGTAAATGTAAATGTAGATCTGAATGAATGAAATAATCTTAAATACTTTTTTCTTTACATAGTTGAATGTGCTGACAACAAAATCACACAAAAATTATCAATGGAAATCAAATGTATCAACCCATGGAGGTCTGGATTTGGAGTCACCCTCAAAATTAAAGTGGAAAACCACACTACAGGCTGATCCAACTTTGATGTAATGTCCTTAAAACAAGTCAAAATGAGGCTCAGTAGTGTGTGTGGCCTCCACGTGCCTGTATGACCTCCCTACAACGCCTGGGCATGCTCCTGGACAGTCTGTGGTGCAACGTGGCGTTGGTGGATGGAGCGAGACATGATGTCCCAGATTGGATTGGATTGGATTTAGGTCTGGGGAACGGGCGGGCCAGTCCATAGCATCAATGCCTTCCTCTTGCAGGAACTGCTGACACACTCCAGCCACATGAGGTCTAGCATTGTCTTGCATTAGGAGGAACCCAGGGCCAACCGCACCAGCATATGGTCTCACAAGGGGTCTGAGGATCTCATCTCGGTACCTAATGGCAGTCAGGCTACCTCTGGCGAGCACATGGAGGGTTGTGCGGCCCCCCAAAGAAATGCCACCCCACACCATGACTGACCCACCGCCAAACTGGTCATGCTGGAGGATGTTGCAGGCAGCAGAACGTTCTCCACGGCGTCTCCAGACTCTGTCACGTCTGTCACGTGCTCAGTGTGATCCTGCTTTCATCTGTGAAGAGCACAGGGCGCCAGTGGCGAATTTGCCAATCTTGGTGTTCTCTGGCAAATGCCAAACGTCCTGCACGGTGTTGGGCTGTAAGCACAACCCCCACCTGTGGACGTCGGGCCCTAATACCACCCTCATGGAGTCTGTTTCTGACCGTTTGAGCAGACACATGCACATTTGTGGCCTGCTGGAGGTCATTTTGCAGGGCTCTGGCAGTGCTTCTCCTGCTCCTCCTTGCACAAAGGCGGAGGTAGCAGTCCTGCTGCTGGGTTGTTGCCCTCCTACGGCCTCCTCCACGTCTCCTGATGTACTGGCCTGTCTCCTGGTAGCGCCTCCATGCTCTGGACACTACGCTGACAGACACAGCAAACCTTCTTCCCACAGCTCGCATTGATGTGCCATCCTGGATGAGCTGCACTACCTGAGCCACTTGTGTGGGTTGTAGACTCCGTCTCATGCTATCACTAGAGTGTTAGCACCGCCAGCATTCAAAAGTGACCAAAACTCAGGAACTGAGAAGTGGTCTGTGGTCACCAACTGCAAAACCAGTCCTTTATTGGGGGTGTCTTGCTAATTGCCTATAATTTCCACCTGTTGTCTATTCCATTTGCACAACAGCATGTGAAATGTATTGTCAATAAGTGTTGCTTCCTAAGTGGACAGTTTGATTTCACAGAAGTGTGATTGACTTGGAGTTACATTGTGTTGTTTAAGTGTTCCCTTTATTTTTTTGAGCAGTGTACAAACAATGACTCATTTGCATACTGCTAATTGTATTTGATGTAGGTATTTTTATTTGATTAAAACCATAATGTATTCATAAACTGGATACAACTTTACCATACAATGATTATTTGTGCATTTGTATTGTATTTGCGAGACATTCTACTGCACTGTTGGAGATAGTAACATAAGCATTCTGCTGCACCTGCCATAACACGAGCAAATCTGTGTACACGACCAATAAACGTTGGTTTTATTTTGATTTGAATATAGAACATGGACCCAGTCATTCAGATTATCCAGAGCCTCTGACGTCTCACATCATGGCTTTGATACAACAGGAGACAGACACAAATAATATTTCTAGCTATCTAGCTGTCCTCTGTAGCTCAGCTGGTAGAGCACGGCGCTTGTAACGCCAAGGTAGTGGGTTCGATCCCCGGGACCACCCATACACAGAAAAAAAAAAAAATTATGCACGCATGACTGTAAGTCGCTTTGGATAAAAGCGTCTGCTAAATGGCATATTATTATATTATTATTATCATAATACAGTTTGTTGAAATGACATGTCACTGAAGTTTGCAAGGGTCTCCCTGGCCCTTTCCCCCCCACACCTCTGATTCCAAAAGCTCTACAACATAATGGGCAAGGGAAGCCCTTCTGTGGGAAGCCAGTGCACCACACAACGCCTCGTGCAGCCTGGGGAAGTCCAGCTCCCCTGGGTGGAGAGCTGACACCAGGAAAGTGGTCTGTTTGAGGCCTAGACGACCTAGGGCCTCCTCACTCCACCTTCTAACCTCTTCAACAGCCCCCTCCCCCATTAGGTCAGCCTTGGAGAGGACCAGGTAGCACAGCCTCCCCTGAGCTGACAGACTCTGCAGCAGCTGGACACAGACCTGGCTAAGCCTGAGAGGCGAGACCAGGATGTAGACATCACATGGTGGGTGCAGAGGAGTCAGAGACAGAGGAGGGAATGGAGATGGAGGTTGTGGAGAAGATGAAGGAGCCTTCTGATCTGTCTTGGTCGAGGAGGGAACAAGATCCCCCACCCTGCCCATCCCTGGTAGATCCCACAGCCAGACATTAGGCAGCTCAGGGTGAGGGAACCCCAGAGCCTCCATGGTGGTTTCAGTGACTCCAGTGGGAGACGCCCTCTCGTCCTGGTTCTTCAAGCCCAGGAGGGAGTTGACTAAGCTGGAGCTGCCGCAACCCGTCTGCCCGAGGACCCCCAGGTCCAGTCGGAGGTGCTCCAGGGCTGTGAGGGCGGAGAGAAGTCTGGATGGGGGGTTGGTCAGATCTCTGGACTGGAACAGGTGTCCATGCCGATCAATGTCCCCTTGACGCACCTTGTCCATTCTCAGTCCAGCTGACAGCAGAGAACTGTAGGGAAGGATATGAGCAAAAGGATGCAATGATACAAAGAAGTGTGATTTGGGTCAATAAAAAATATACCTGGGAAATGTCCATATCACATGATATTACAAATTATGTAATGGTTTGTTTCACAGTATCTCCTCAAGGGACAAACTTGATTATTTACTCTAAATCTGGAAAATTGCCATGTAGTTTCATTAATATTAATTATCTGTACACACATCGTTTGCACAATTAACCATAACATGAGACTAAACACACACTCACTGTTCGGCATTCCTCAGCAATTTTGGAACTCCGTTTTCTCTGAAAACATCCACCATGAACTGACAGAAGGCTTTCTTTCTCAGCTCAGTCAGAGCTGTAGTCATTGTCGCTCCAATCTCCCTTAACTCTAGTAACGTTTGCTTGACATCTTCTGGGACCTCGGCTCCTCCAGCTGTGGCTGCCAGCCTTTTCTTCTCAATCTCCATCTGACGGGCTCTCATTCTCTCCCAGGCACAGGTCTTACAGGGTCCTGTGAGCTTCTCCTGGACCAGGTCCCACTCCTGTTCAGCTCTGACTAAGAACAGCGGTTGGTCCCTGTCGCGGAGCTCCATGATAGGCCCTGGGAGGTCATCCTGGTACTGCTCTGAGGTGAGGACCACCAACACATCGAAGTGTTCAATAGGGTGGTTTTGGCCATCGAGGCTTGGAATTGTCCAAATCCGAATGTTGGGGATTTTGGGGTGCAGGACCATTGGTGATTTGGGGTGCAGGACGATGGGTTGTTTCTCAGTGGGAGAGTCATCCCTCTTATTGTTGTCCTCCTCACTTTCCTTAACCTGTCGTTTTTCTTCTCTCTCAAACACTTTAGTCAGAGTCCCAGAAATCTCAATTTCATCATCTGCATCTCCATCACTAGCTTCCTCATCCTCACTTTTCTCTTTCTCCTCCCCCTCCTCCTCCTCCTCCTCCTCCTCCTCCTCTTCCTCTACTAACCCACACAGTGCTCTGGCCAGCTGAGTGTTGGCCTCCTGGGTTCCCCCAGTAACAGCCACATCTAAAGGGAAGTGGTCATACAGTTCCAACGCTGCTACCAGCCTGCCCTCCAGTCCCGTCACCCTTGGAGACGATCGCCATGGTGCCAGCAGCAGCTCCACCATTTCTTTACTCAGTTTCCCAGTCATCATGAGCTCAGTTTATCTCCCTGAGAAAAAACAAATGAGTAAAAAGGTATTTGTCGCAATGATGTGCTCCTAAGACTTGATATTGTACAAGTAGCTCTTGTTACGAAACCAATAACTAGCCTACAAATATTGTCACACTCTCTTTGTCTAGGGGTCCTAGACCTAATTACATGGTCTGTAACCTGAATGAATGTACATCTATGTGAGAAATCAGCATATGCGCCTAGGTTTTTAATGTACATGTGCCCAGGGAGACAGCAACCTTAGCTTGGTCCACGGCCAGCTCTGTCTTTCTTGACCTCTTGGTTGGCCAGTCCAAGCGTACTATAATTATTTTCAGAAGGTGACTAAACATAAATATGTAAAAAATGAAAAATACTAAAGGCATGCCCAAACTAAAGGCTAAAAAACGAAAGGCCACCAAACAAAACCTGCAGCCTTTACGGCTTGCAAGCTGGGATACTGACTGACGATCACCTTCTTCTTCTTCTTCTTCTTCGATGAGGTTTAACGGCGGTTTGCATCCATTATATGTTGCATTACCACCACCAACTATACTTTTTTGGCAGTTGGCATCCAACTTTATGTTCCATTCCCGCCTACTGAACTGACGATCACCTTCATTGACAGCACCTGCTTATCAACCAGGCTCAGCACCTGCTGCCTCCTGGGGGAATGGAGTGTGGAAGTGTATCCTGTCAATGTGTTGCCTAACTGTGTGCTAACACTACACTACCTACTACATAACACTATGAAGTAAGAAACAATCAGATTTGAGGGTAGCACTTTACATTACAGCACTTTAACCCGTCTGTTGTATTGTAAAGTGATACTGATTTAGTTGGTTACATTTACATTTTAGTCATTTAGCAGACGCTCTTATCCAGAGCGACTTACAGTTAGTGAATACATTTTTTTTTTTATACTGGCCCCCCGTGGGAATCGAACCCACAACCCTGGCGTTGCAAACGCCATGCTCTATCAACTGAGCTACATCCCTGCCGGCCATTCCCTCCCCTACCCTGGACGACGCTGGGCCAATTGTGCGCCGCCCATGAGTCTCCCGGTCGCGGCCGGCTGCGACAGAGCCTGGATTCGAACCAGGATCTCTAGTGGCACAGTTGCCTTAGACCACTGCGCCACTCAGGAGCCATAAGGAGATGGATAATACTTAAGCATAAATAATGACAGACTACTTACCTTTCAGAGATAAAATAAAAATGATATGCAGACTTGATCTTAAGGCTGATATCACTAGAGTAATCCTTCACTTCTGGAGAGGTTTGCCAAGGTTTGCCAAGTTAGTAAGTTATTTAGGAATAACATCTGAACCCCATTCACTTCACTGTTGACCAAGTCAGTCACATGCTGCATCGTAAATAAACCACAGAACCTCCTTCCAGGATATATATATTTTTTCAGGTGGAACAAGGTGTGTGTAGCCTGGTTGACCGCGACCCACGTGACAACACAGCGAGCTAGAGAGGCTGGTGTTAACAAGACTACGGTGTGTGAATACAGAGAGACAAACTGGTGACTGTTATTGGAAAACACAAGAACTGGCTGCTTTTATGACAAGAATATTGCTTGATATGAAAAAAGATGAAAAAAATATATGACAAGAATATTGCTTAGTATGAAACAAGATTAAATTTGTTGTTTGATATTCAGATCATAATTATTACCATACAATTACAAATGCCACTTATTTTACTGTACATTTGAGACAATAACCTACAAGTTTCTTCATAGACAAAAAATGTAATTTAGGGCCAAACAAAAGCATTATTATGGCATGTGTGCAATGAAATGACGTTGTAGAGGTTTTTAATCATCCATACATGAGAAACCCCACTCTCAACAATGTAGCCTACTACCTAATTAAATTGTGCTGTATCCTGTTTCAGTGTGAACAGTTAAGAAGAGCAATGGCACTTCTCCCCAGCAGATGTCATCATTTCTTTTCATCTCAACCTACTAATAGTAATGCCATTTAGTCCACTGGAATAGTGTATTATCGAGCTGTGTCAAATAGGCCTGTTGACAATCAATTCAATGTAGAAAACACCCCAATTAGTCAATATACAGTACACACATACAAAACAATGAAGATGCATGTAAACATACTGTATAAAGATTTGAAATTGGGATC
Source organism: Coregonus lavaretus (assembly GCF_964263955.1). Taxonomy (NCBI): domain Eukaryota; kingdom Metazoa; phylum Chordata; class Actinopteri; order Salmoniformes; family Salmonidae; genus Coregonus; species Coregonus lavaretus. The sequence goes on along the minus strand of NC_139990.1, from coordinate 55,921,993 downwards.
AAAGACATGTGTAGACATGCTCCATGACCGTCATGGAAGTAATAATAATAATAATAATAATAACATGCCATTTAGCAGACGCTTTTATCGAAAGCGACTTACAGTCATGCGTGCATAATTTTTTAAACTTGACCTGGACCAGCAGCAGCAAGCTGAGACAGGTGCTGAGCACAGCAGGTGCAACAGAACAACAGGTGTTTGGTCAACAGAAGAAGATGCTCAGGGCCTGACATCACTGCAGGGGAGGTAATGTTTGTTGTGTGTAAAAATAGATGATGTGATGATTGCTCTAACTCTAATGGTCTTTAAACCCGCTAATTTAACAGACTGCTGTAACCTAAAAATGTCAAGAATGGTGAAATACCGGTTGCTATAGGTGTAACATATAGCCTAGGGGTAGACTGAGAATTGATGGCTTTATGCAGAACTGCTCACTTTCTGTCTGGGCCAGATGTAGTCTACTTTTATCATGAATACATTTCTTTTGTCATATTTTGTAGTCAATATCTCAGTGTTTCCATTCAAAAGGACCACAATGCAATCTCTTGCTGAGCCAAACTGGTTGGCCCACTTCTGTTGCTGCCAGTGTGAATGAGATCAAGCCACTCCCTGGACACATTCCCATGTCAACAATACATCACATCCGGCCAGACCCTACATTCTCTTGGATCTGTTAGAAACACTTGTACTTGGGTCTGTTATTTCTTCACTGTCTTCTTCTTCTCTGCTCAGGAGCAGTGGGTTTAGAAGGAGCTGACAGAAGGACTGCTACCATGGCTGATGGAGAGGGATCCACCTGTCTTATGGTCATTCTCATCCTGGGGAATATTTTTGGAGCTGTAAGATTTGCACTTGATTTTATTCCTATAGTAACTGTATTTTTAAAGTATTGTTTAATCAAATGGAACAAATGGTAGACAAATGGTGTGCAGATCTATGGTGTTTTCCTAAACACTAAAATCCAGAAGTTTACTACAGTACATTAGCATTGCTTTCTGTTCCCTTTCAGCTCTATACTGTACCGGTTATTGCCTCTTTCAATTGTAGGATCCTGGTATAATAATGGTTTACAATTTGTTATAACAACTCTTAATATATATGTTATTACCTCTTATAATAGGCAGCAGGTCTTGCCCTTTGCGCTCTGGCCATCTGGGTTGCAGTAGATGGATACAATCTCTACCCTATATCTGATGTGTCGGGGAAAGATGACATCTTTGCTGGGGCCTGGATTGCCATTTTCACAGGCTTTGCCTTCTTCTGCATGTGTGTCTTTGGTATCTTGGCTGCTGCGAAGAAGAGCCGTGCCTTAATGCTAACAGTAAGACTTTGAAACTAAATTCATCACAATTTATTTGGTCACAGAAGTTCTTCATTTGTTCATCTGAACACTGCTTCAAAATATATCATTCAAGTGTAATATACTGTATGCCTATATTTCTTTCCCTGTTGTTCTTTTCAATTAAAGGAAACTATTTATTTTGTGATTTTTACAGTATCTGATCTTGATGTTGATCATCTACATATTTGAGTGTGCCTCATGTATCACTGCAGTCACCCACAGAGACTATGTGAGTACATGGGAACTGGGCAACTTGGGGTACCTTCACATTGTTTGACAAGCACAATGCTAGAAACACACATTTGAAATGTATTCTCCTGTTTTGTCTCATCCTCACCTATGTGCTGTTTGTAGCTGGTTGGAAACAGTAATCTGGTGAAGAAGCAGATGCTGAAGTACTATACAGCCGACGGTGACTCTGGCAGTCGGATCACACTGACATGGAACAAAGTGATGAGAGAGGTGACTGGTCACCAAATCAAAGGAATCTGTCATAGGATAATCTGACCAATCAGAGCCCCAACACACATTCCAAACAGACGACTAGCCCAAAGACAACTAAACCTAGGTTATTGTGTGGAGTATATGTTAGGAAAAGGTATCACCTTCCACTAACACACACATGCACATTCATACACACACATGCACACACCCTTGGCAGTAGCAGATGAATTGTCAGCTCTGACATGACATAGCATGCCCCTCTCTCTCCGTCATCAATGCCAGAGTCCCACTACGTCTCTGCTGGGTGAACTGGTTTGGACAGCCCCATAGTGTGGGAAAGACAAGGGATGGGATCAGTTTACTGCACAGGGACAGAAACAACCACTGTGTTGATGTAGCTAGGATAAAGAATGTAGATCAGAGGGCCACAGTAGACAATTGTCACAGTAAACATATGTATCAGTTCTACAATTCCTTATAAAGTAGCTCACTCAGTTTGAGTGAAGTGAGTTTAGTCTGTCACAATATCAGTTTGACCACTGACTAACTAAACTAGTCCTGTTTGATTGAAGAATCTTCCTCACCCATGTATTGTTTCTACAACATCCTCCCTTCCCCTATTTCAGGTGGGGTGTTGTGGAACAGACAGCCCAGTGGACTGGATAGAGTACAACTCCACCTTCAGGGGGAAGTTTGGTACAGACTACCCCTGGCCCATCCACTGCTGCAAGAGGAAGAACAACTACGAGGTGGTGAATGTGGAGGCCTGCAAGATCGGCCAGAACACCACCATGTTCACTCAGGTGAGAAAACCCCATTCCCATTCCCTAACCCATAAGAGATTCTCTGGTTCTCTGATTCTCACTTGAAGGCTCAGTATTTTAGTAGCTCATAACTGCAGATCTAGGATCTGGTTATACAGTACCTGCCATTAATTATAACTGTACTGTAACTAATAACAGTATGAAAAATATCTGACCCTGTACAGTATCAGTGGTTAGGGGTAGTTTCACCTCCCACTTGAAGTAAGCACATTGTTGCATGTCCTTGAACCAACTTGGCACATGGCTATCCTGTTTACAACCTCTATCTTTCTACCCAGGGCTGCTTCAACCACATTGAGTCTGTGTTCAGTCGATATACATGGGCTATCAGCTGGTATGGTTTCGCTGTGCTAATGTTTGTGGTGAGTTTTCAGTTGGTCTACTTAGGTTGGTAAATAGTTAAGTATTCAGTTGCAACAGTGTCATTACTCGAAAACTGTTTATCTGACACTTTTGGATACTACACAACATACAGTAGAGACATTATCATAACATAAAGTCTAACAACACTCGCACTTTCTTGCTGTAAGTCTAACGTTCCCTTTTCTTTATTTGATTCAGTTCTGGCTGTTGATCCTGGCCATGGTGTACTACCTGAAGCTATGAGAAGTCTGGAGGTGATGTCTCTAACACATGTTTTTGACTTTCTGCTGAAGCCACACCAACCCTCAATTCAGCAACTACCTCCTTTCTTAAATAACAAATGATTGTGGTAATGATGACAGAAAAGTATTTCTGATATATAGAGAATTAACACTGTGTAGGGATTTTCCATGTTTTTAGGTAAATGGTCTCGAATTTGTATATTTTATTTATGTTAATTTTCTTAATGGTTTATTGCGCTGTAAATGCTAGATGAACAAATGGTGATTGGTCCGAGAACTTCACTGTCCTAACTGCTTTGGTAATGGGATAGATATATAGTTCTTATCATAGAATGTAAGAGAAAATGATTCACATGACTGTTGTACATTTCAGATTTGTATACCCTGTTCCATTTCTTGTTGAATTGTGTTATATTATTAACAGAGATCAAAGTTCAGGGATTCTTGAAAGTCAGGACAATCCTTGTCTGGGAAGGGAAACTTAATTGTTATTGTTTTTATTTTTCCATTATTTGAGTTTAAAATTAAAATGTAGGTGAATTTTATAAGGGATTATTTTTTGGGGGTAATTTTCAAAATATTTTCTATATTATTCATTTCCATGTTTGACTCTGTGTCAGGAAATGCCCTTGTCCAAAGCAAACTCCCCAAAAAAGTGTCCAAAAAAAGTAGGGCAAAAATAAAATAAGGATCTCATGTAGTTTCTTTGACTTACAGTATATACAGTATCTCAACTGTGATTCCTAAAGAAATTAGTTTAAGTCAACTCCATCAGATGTGTCTATCTTAAATGAATCTGAAATTAACGAACAGGGTCAGCTATACCATGACAACCCCTTCTTCATCTCCTGATTGCATGTAGTGCAACAAGACAACGCATGGTCCTGAAAGTCCTCTACCTTTGAGAGATTTAAACAAACAATATTGAAATCACCATGGTCACAACAATAACCTGTCAACTCCATCTCCTTTATAGATAGGGTGACCATATTTAAAATACCCAAATGCAGGACAACAGGATGATTTTGCAGGACTTTCGCGGGACAGTGTAGCCTACATGATTATTTAATTTTGTTGCAGCACTTAGATCTGCTTGCAATTGAATGACTGTTTCATGAGCAATTTAGAGCAGATGGTGTTGGCAAACTATATAGCTTTCCTGTATTTTGTTTCTTTCAAAGTACATTCTGCCTAGTAGCCTACATCCGTGTGCTGTTGAGTTTTGGTTGCATTAGATTTTTTGTTGTTGGAATATTCAGCTAACCATCCTAAAATCTCATAAGCAATTAGGTGGTGTTTTTGGTGTAGTCTATGAGACCCAGTAGCTGTGTGTGTGTAAAATCACTAGGGAAGCCTTATTACAACCTACAGTGGGGAAAAAAAGTATTTAGTCAGCCACCAATTGTGCAAGTTCTCCCACTTAAAAAGATGAGAGAGGCCTGTAATTTTCATCATAGGTACACGTCAACTATGACAGACAAAATGAGATTTATTTTTCCAGAAAATCACATTGTAGGATTTTTAATGAATTTATTTGCAAATTATGGTGGAAAATAAGTATTTGGTCAATAACAAAAGTCTCTCAATACTTTGTTATATACCCTTTGTTGGCAATGACACAGGTCAAACGTTTTCTGTAAGTCTTCACAAGGTTTTCACACACTGTTGCTGGTATTTTGGCCCATTCCTCCATGCAGATCTCCTCTAGAGCTGTGATGTTTTGGGGCTGTCGCTGGGCAACACGGACTTTCAACTCCCTCCAAAGATTTTCTATGGTTTGAGATCTGGAGACTGGCTAGGCCACTCCAGGACCATGAAATGCTTCTTACGAATCCACTCCTTCGTTGCCCGGTCGGTGTGTTTGGGATCATTGTCATGCTGAAAGACCCAGCCACGTTTCATCTTCAATGCCCTTGCTGATGGAAGGTTTTGACTCAAAATCTCACGATACATGGCCCCATTCATTCTTTCCTTTACACGGATCAGTCGTCCTGGTCCCTTTGCAGAAAAACAGCCCCAAAGCATGATGTTTCCACCCCCATGCTTCACAGTAGGTATGGTGTTCTCTGGATGCAACTCAGCATTCTTTGTCCTCCAAACACGACGAGTTGAGTTTTTACCAAAAAGTTCTATTTTGGTTTCATCTGACCATATGACATTCTCCCAATCATCTTCTGGATCATCCAAATGCACTCTAGCAAACTTCAGACGGGCCTGGACATGTACTGGCTTAAGCAGGGGGACATGTCTGGCACTGCAGGATTTGAGTCCCTGGCGGCGTAGTGTGTTACTGATGGTAGGCTTTGTTACTCTGGTCCCAGCTCTCTGCAGGTCATTCACTAGGTCCCCCCGTGTGGTTCTGGGATTTTTGCTCACCGTTCTTGTGATCATTTTGACCCCACGGGGTGAGATCTTGCGTGGAGCCCCAGATCGAGGGAGATTATCAGTGGTCTTGTACGTCTTCCATTTCCTAATAATTGCTCCCACAGTTGATTTCTTCAAACCAAGCTGCTTACCTATTGCAGATTCAGTCTTCCCAGCCTGGTGCAGGTCTACAATTTTGTTTCTGGTGTCCTTTGACAGCTCTTTGGTCTTGGCCATAGTGGAGTTTGGAGTGTGACTGTTTGAGGTTGTGGACAGGTGTCTTTTATACTGATAACAAGTTCAAACAGGTGCCATTAATACAGGTAACGAAGTGGAGGACAGAGTAGCCTCTTAAAGAAGAAGTTACAGGTCTGTGAGAGCCAGAAATCTTGCTTGTTTGTAGGTGACCAAATACTTATTTTCCACCATAATTTGCAAATAAATTCATTAAAAATCCTACAATGTGATTTTCTGGAAAAAAAATTCTCCATTTGTCTGTCATAGTTGCCGTGTACCTATGATGAAAATTACAGGCCTCTCTAATCTTTTTAAGTGGGAGAACTTGCACAATTGGTGGCTGACTAAATACTTTTAGTTTCCCCACTGTATGTGTTCTCATAATTGTGTTCTTTGCCCTATAACCTGTTAGTTCATACATAGTTTGATCCCCTGCTGATTTTGTACATTTGCCCACTGACAAAGAAATGATCAGTCTATAGTTTTAATGGTAGGTTTATTTGAACAGTGAGAGACAGAATAACAACAAAAAAATCCAGAAAACCGCATGTCAAAAATGTTATAAATTGATTTGCATTTTAATGAGGGAAATAAGTATTTTACCCCCTCTCAATCAGAAAGATTTCTGGCTCCCAGGTGTCTTTTATACAGGTAACGAGCTGAGATTAGGAGCACACTCTTAAAGGGAGTGCTCCTAATCTCAGCTTGTTACCTGTACAAAAGACACCTGTCCACAGAAGCAATCAATCAATCAGATTTCAAACTCTCCACCATGGCCAAGACCAAAGAGCTCTCCAAGGATGTCAGGGACAAGATTGTAGACCTACACAAGGCTGGAATGGGCTACAAGACCATCGCCAAGCAGCTTGGTGAGGTGACAACAGTTGGTGCGATTATTCGCAAATGGAAGAAACACAAAAGAACTGTCAATCTCCCTCGGCCTGGGGCTCCATGCAAGATCTCACCTCGTGGAGTTGCAATGATCATGAGAACGGTGAGGAATCAGCCCAGAACTACACCAGAGGATGTTGTCAATGATCTCAAGGCAGCTGGGACCATAGTCACCAAGAAAACAATTGGTAACACACTACGCCGTGAAGGACTGAAATCCTGCAGTGCCCGCAAGGTCCCCCTGCTCAAGAAAGCACATATACAGGGCCGTCTGAAGTTTGCCAATGAACATCTGAATGATTCAGAGGAGAACTGGGTGAAAGTGTTGTGGTCCGATGAGACCAAAATCGAGCTCTTTGGCATCAACTCAACTCGCCGTGTTTGGAGGAGGAGGAATGCTGCCTATGACCCCAAGAACACCATCCCCACCGTCAAACATGGAGGTGGAAACATTATACTTTTGGGGTGATTTTCTGCTAAGGGGACAGGACAACTTCACCGCATCAAAGGGACGATGGACGGGGCCATGTACCGTCAATCTTGGGTGAGAACCTCCTTCCCTCAGCCAGGCCATTGAAAATGGGTCGTGGACGGGTATTCCAGCATGACAATGACCCAAAACACACGGCCAAGGCAACAAAGGAGTGGCTCAAGAAGAAGCACATTAAGGTCCTGGAGTGGCCTAGCCAGTCTCCAGACCTTAATCCCATAGAAAATCTGTGGAGGGAGCTGAAGGTTCGAGTTGCCAAACGTCAGCCTCGAAACCTTAATGACTTGGAGAAGATCTGCAAAGAGGAGTGGGACAAAATCCCTCCTGAGATGTGTGCAAACCTGGTGGCCAACTACAAGAAACATCTGACCTCTGTGATTGCTAACAAGGGTTTTGCCATCAAAGTACTAAGTCATGTTTTGCAGAGGGGTCAAATACCTATTTCCCTCACTGTATGCCTTGACATTGTGATATATAGGCCTAACGTCGAGACAATTAGAAGACACAGTAGCAGAATAAATTCAACCACACCTTTGTTTCATCACAAAACCGGAGAGCAACATCTCTCCGGTGAAGTCCCAAAATCATATTGCATGTAACAAACAGTTACATGACCTCCAGCATGGTCAAGCAAGTTAATGTTTCCGACATTTAAGGACTACTAAACAGCTATTGATTTAGAACCATGGGGAGTTACCACAAGTCACAAAGAAAACCGGAGCTGCCTCCACTATTCCAGCACCATTTTAACATCATCTATTCACCTATGCTTAGTCTAATACAGTGGCAACTAAAAGATACCAAAAACGATTTAGTCCAATCAAGCGTAAGCTAAATATGATGTGGCTGTCCATGGTACTGATTTCCGTGTGTGTGTGCAAGTAGAAAAAACATGTTAGCCTACTATATCTAGCTATATGTTGAACTTCCATCCTTTCAGGCTAGGGGCACAATGTATGAATTTATGGTTGGATCAGAATCGCCATTATAATCATTGGCCAGTACGGAGAATGAAGTCCAAATCTCTATCTCCATCCATGGCTAATTTAGGAAAGGGCACATTTTAGCTAGCTAGCTAGCCACCAGAAGACAACAACACAAGGAGATGCAACAATTCGTTTTTTTTTTCTTTCTGTAAATGACATTTGGCTTTTGGGGTGATGGAATTGGTGTGAAGCCAAATCCAAACTGGCTTCCCTTGACACTTTTCTTTGGTGCGCCAGGACCATTCACAGTTGAGCTTGCTCAGTTTAGCTCAATGCTGATTGGCAATTATTTAAATATATATATATATCAAGGGAGGCCAAATGCTCCCTGGCTTCCCTTGTATTCAATGCTAGGGGCAGCAACAATATATTATTTTTGACCAGACATCATCAAATGAATGGGTTCACTCACTTGGATGCTTTCTCCGGTGAAATACATTCAGCCTCTTGCGAATTGAAGGAAAATGATGACTCACAGAGAGAGGAAAGATATACAGTGGGGAAACTAAAAGTATTTAGTCAGCCACCAATTGTGCAAGTTCTCCCACTTAAAAAGATGAGCGAGGCCTGTAATTTTCATCATAGGTACACGTCAACTATGACAGACAAATTGAGATTTTTTTTCTCCAGAAAATCACATTGTAGGATTTTTAATGAATTTATTTGCAAATTATGGTGGAAAATAAGTATTTGGTCACCTACAAACAAGCAAGATTTATGGCTCTCACAGACCTGTAACTTCTTCTTTAAGAGGCGCCTCTGTCCTCCACTCGTTACCTGTATTAATGGCACCTGTTTGAACTTGTTATCAGTATAAAAGACACCTGTCCACAACCTCAAACAGTCACACTCCAAACTCCACTATGGCCAAGACCAAAGAGCTGTCAAAGGACACCAGAAACAAAATTGTAGACCTGCACCAGGCTGGGAAGACTGAATCTGCAATAGGTAAGCAGCTTGGTTTGAAGAAATCAACTGTGGGAGCAATTATTAGGAAATGGAAGACATACTGATAATCTCCCTCGATCTGGGGCTCCACGCAAGATCTCACCCCGTGGGGTCAAAATGATCACAAGAACGGTGAGCAAAAATCCCAGAACCACACAGGGGGACCTAGTGAATGACCTGCAGAGAGCTGGGACCAAAGTAACAAAGCCTACCATCAGTAACACACTACGCCGCCAGGGACTCAATCCTGCAGTGCCAGACGTGTCCCCCTGCTTAAGCCAGTACATGTCCAGGCCCGTCTGAAGTTTGCTAGAGTGCATTTGGATGATCCAGAAGAGGATTGGGAGAATGCCATATGGTCAGATGAAACCAAAATATAACTTTTTGGTAAAAACTCAACTCGTCGTGTTTGGAGGACAAAGAATGCTGAGTTGCATCCAAAGAACACCATACCTACTGTGAAGCATGGGGGTGGAAACATCATGCTTTGGGGCTGTTTTTCTGCAAAGGGACCAGGACGACTGATCCGTGTAAAGGAAATAATGAATGGGGCCATGTATCGTGAGATTTTGAGTGAAAACCTCCTTCCATCAGCAAGGGCATTGAAGATGAAACGTGGCTGGGTGTTTCAGCATGACAATGATCCCAAACACACCGCCCGGGCAACGAAGGAGTGGCTTCGTAAGAAGCATTTCAAGGTCCTGGAGTGGCCTAGCCAGTCTCCAGATCTCAACCCCATAGAAAATCTTTGGAGGGAGTTGAAAGTCTGTGACAGTGCCCAGCGACAGCCCCAAAACATCACTGCTCTAGAGGAGATCTGCATGGAGGAATGGGCCAAAATACCAGCAACAGTGTGTGAAAACCTTGTGAAGACTTACAGAAAACGTTTGACCTGTGTCATTGCCAACAAAGGGTATATAACAAAATATTGAGAAACTTTTGTTATTGACCAAATACCTATTTTCCACCATAATTTGCAAATAAATTCATTAAAAATCCTACAATGTGATTTTCTGGATTATTTTTTCTCATTTTGTCTGTCATAGTTGACGTGTACCTATGATGAAAATTACAGGCCTCTCTCATCTTTTTAAGTGGGAGAACTTCCACAATTGGTGGCTGACTAAATACTTTTTTTACCCACTGTATAAAATAATGTTTCTTTCTTGGTCAATTTTTTTGGGAAGCCTGGCTTCCCTTGGCATCCATGATTACACGCCACTGAGACCAGGCTGAATTTAAGGGCACCTAGCCTATTATTTTTCCTCAGTGCAAGATGTGGTGATGCAGAAACAATTCAACATTTCTGGTTGGTCTCAGGGAATGTAAAACAATAGGGAGACTTTAAAAAAGGGGATTGAGTGAAGTAGCATCAAATATGTTGAATGAGCAACTAATGAGCATAGAGACTGGAGAGCCACACAAATCTTTCAGTCTAATACGGCTATTTACTTAGTTTTGTAGCTCTTCATCAGAAGCACCCTTTTTGTAAGTAGTGAGGCCTAACTGTCCTCTCCAAGTTTAGCTGGAATTTAGCCTGAAAGGATTTGAGAAATGTGATTGGTTGACGATAGGCCTATGACATCAACAATGATTGGAGAAGTGTTTACCATCACCAGTACCACATCTTTATGATATATATATTTTCATAAGGGCAATGTGACTGCAAGAGACAGGTTGGAATGTCTGATTGAAATACGGGACAAATCAACCTTTCAATTTTATTGTGGTGTTTAAATTTGATAAAATGCGGGACATGATTGTTTGGTTGAGGGACGCGGTACAGAGGCCCAAAATGCGGGACTGTCCCGCACAATCCGGGACATGTGGTCACCCTACTTATAGAATAAGATAGAATATGAGTTATGGTTCAAATATGTTAATTTTAATTAGGTTTTAGAGTCATAAAGCAACTGAGGAAAAACGAAATTGCTGCTAATTATACCACTTGAAGGTTGAAGAAAAATATTCAAAATGTCCACTCCGTAAAACATAAACTCTTGTCTGTTTTAAGTATCAGAGGCGTTTCAACTCTGTCACTGATGGGTAACCCCCTTAAGATCGATGTTTTTGTCAATATTCTGAATGAATATTTTAATCACTGTTCTGCAACATATGCTTAAACTGTGGAAGTATTTGCTGTGCTAGACCTAAGTGATAATTTTAATAAATGTTGTTTTATGTTCTGAATCTAGAAAAACATGCCCAAATGCTAATGAAATTTGCCCTGAAGCATTATATAGGGCAATACAATTTTAAAAAGTTTGGAGATTTGTTTTACATATTTGAATAATCTTATGTTCGAATGAAACAAGCAAGGCCTGTAAACACTTGTTGGACAATACATGTACAAATAAAATGCCCTTTATGTTGACATGAATCCAGTTTATTGCATTTAAAAATAAAAATACAAAAAAGGTTCCTTTACATTGTATGATAGCTGATCCTTGGTCTATCAAAATAAAGATGTAACATTTTGTTCATTCAGTATTTAAAAAAATATATTATTTGTGAAAAAGAAGTTCAGATTTCAAGAATCTCTGATCTACAGTGCCTTGCAAAAGTATTCAGACCCCTTGGATTTCTTCCCTTTTTATTGTGCTACAAAATGGGATTAAAATGTATTTGTCATTTTTTGTCAACAATCTATGCAAAATATGATGTAATGTCAAAGTGAAAGAAAAAGTATATATATTTAAGATTAATAAAAATGAAATAACTAAAATATAGTAATTGCATAAGTATTCAGCTCCCTGAGTCAATACATGTTTGGCATCGATTACAGCTGTAAGTCTTCTTGGGTATGTCTCTAAGAGCTTTGCACACCTGGATTGTACATTCTTTTAAAAATTCTTCAAGCTCTGTCAAGTTGGTTGTTTATCATTGCTAGACAGCCATTTTCAAGTCTTGTCCTAGACTTTCAAGCCGGTTTTAGTCAAAACTGTCACTTGGCCACTCAGGAACATTCAATGCCATCTTAGTAAGCAACTCCAGTGTATATATGATCTTGTGTTTTAGGTTATCACCATACTTGAAAATATGAAGTGGTACTCAGTGATGTGTTGGATTTGCCCAAAACATAACTCTTTGTATTGAGGACATAAAGTTCATTTCTTTGCCATTACAGTTTTACTATAGTGCCTTATTGCAAACAGGATGCATGCATAGGCTCCCTTCTCTTCACTCTAATGTAGGTTAGTATTGTGGAGTTACTATAATGTTGTTGATCCATCCTCAGTTTTCTCCTATCACAGCCATTAACCTCTAACTGTTAAAGTCACTATTGGCCTCATCGTGAAATTCCTGAGCAGTTTCCTTCCTCTCCTGCAACTGAGTTAGGAAGGATGCCTCGATCTTTGTAGTGACTGAGTGTATTGATACACCATCCAGTGTAATTAATAACTTCACCATGCTCAAAGGGATATTCAATGTCTGCTTATTTGTTTTACCCATCTACCAATTGGTGCCCTACTTTGCGAGGCATTGGAAAACCTCCCTGGTCTTTGTGGTTGAATCTGTGTTTGAAATTCACTGCTCGATTGAGGGACCTTACAGATAATTGTATGTGTGGGGTACAGAGATGAGGTAGTCATTCGAAAATCCTGTTAAACACCATTATTGCACACAGAGTGAGTCCATGCAACTTATTATGTGAGTTGTTTAGCACATTTTCACTCCTGAACTTATTTAAGCTTGCCATAACAAAGGGGTTGAATACTTATTGACTCAAGACATTGCAGCTTTTCATTTATTAATTCGTAAACATTTCTAAAAACATAATTCAACGTTGACATTATGGGGTATTGTGTCTAGGCCAGTGACACAAAATCTCAATTTAATCCATTTTAAATTCACAACAAAATGTTGAAAAAGTCAAGGGGTGTGAATACTTTCTGAAGTCACTGTATGGGGGACAGAGGAAGGGTTAATCATTCAAAAATCATGTCAAGCCCTATTATTTCACACAGAGTGAGTCCATTTAACTTCTGTGATTTGTTAAGCCAAATTTTACTCCTGAACTCATTTAGGATTGCCTAAACAAAAATTCGGAATACTTATGCAACGACTATATTTTAGTTATACATTTTGTATCAATCTTTAAAAAATATATATAATTTCTCTTCCACTTTAACAGAGTATTTTGTGTAGATTGACAAAAAACGACAATTAAATCAATTTTAATCACACTTTGTAACAATAGAAATCCAAGGGGTGTGAATAGTTTTGCTAGGCACTGTATAACAACTGTTGTACTCAAATTATCCTAAATGGTCCAACCCTTCCTTTGGAAATTGTTTTTATATATATTTTTTACAGTATATGACAATTGTGCAATATCAGGTATTCTTTTCTGGTTTACCAGTATTTGCTGTCTGGGTGTGTCAAAAGCAAAAACATGGAGAACTCACTGCGCTGTGTTTCGTGTATGGACATGGCTTTACCTGCACACCTATGGATTACCTCACACACAAATATTTTAGTCTCTGTCTAATTTGATAAACCCTCATCAAAAGTAGGAGTGCCTTTTGGTCAGGTTTGTCAGGATGTACAACCAACTTCAGGTGACGTCACAGCACAGGGTAACACAAATCACACCCTGCATTGAAGATCGCCCCATTGTTCACAATTCATTTGACGATATATCAGGACATTGGACCAAAGACAACAAAATGGGTCTCCTGGCATAAAGAATAACTGTTTGAAGGCCATCTATGCAGCTGAAGGATAATGTTTCCTTTGTTTTCCGCTATTCTACTCTGTGGGTTACAGCCAGAATGCAGAACTAGTTTAGCTTCAGGCTGCATAATGGTAAAGTAAATATATGGATGAAGAATATATTAATTTAAAATTGCTGATGAAACGACAACTTTAAAATGTCTTAATCTTCAAATGTCCATTGTATGTTTACACATTTAATTATTATTTATTTTTGTATTCTATTCAATGACAAAATCCGCAGTTCAGGAAAAAACAAGGACAAATTGTTTCATCTTCGATGCAACCATCAGGTTTTTAATTCACACCTTGGAAAATATTACAAAATAAGATTAACTGCCTTTTGCCAAGTGCTATAAGGCTGAAAGGGATAGTATTGGACTGAAAATGCAGGTTACATCCACACACACACACACCTGTAATACAATACACACATAGGTAGTATAGCCATTTTAAGTCATCCCAACTTTTATGGAGTTCAATGTACTTGGTCACTGCATAGATATAAAGAGAAGCGGGAGGGATGCATGCTTGCTCACACAACAGGACCATACTCGCACACACCCACACACATACAGTAACAGAGAACACACATGCGTTCACACAAATAATGATCCTTCAAAAAGCCAGAGTCATTAGGGAGTTCAATGAAAATGTGCAATTGTCTTTAATCTAATCTAAGGAGTTTAGGGACACTAAGAGTACCATAGCTATAGGTCCTGTATGCTGCCTTGTACCTTCATAGTAAAAGAGCTATAGCGCACCTGGCAAGATACCATTCACAATGTTACCAACCCGGACGCCTTAACATGCTTTACGGAACCAAACGATTGTTCATCAAAAAGGCACGTTGAACAATAACCAAAGTACATCTCAGAAGTGCCACGTGAGGAATACTGGCATTATATTTCACATTCTCACCCCCGTTACAAAACCGCTCTCCCTTCCCTCGCACTTCACTACAGTGGCATCACAACACAGTTGAGGAAACACCCCTGAAAAGATGTCTAGTTCCCAATGTTCAATGGACAGCACTGCTAAGCTAAACTAGCCTAATACAACCTTGTCCTTTGTTTAGCTCTCCTACAATACCAACTACACTGGGACATTATCTGTGATGGAAAAGTATCCACAAAGACATTAGTGAGACAGTAACGACTGGGAAAGGATTGAAACAGTTTTGTAGCCGACACAATAGCGACAGTAAGTGAAGTGATATACACATATACATGTGCGCGCACGCACACACAGTTCAATATAGTGGAAAGGTCTGTGCAAAAACCATTACAGCACAGGTAATGATCTACCAAGATGAGGTGTCTCCCCCTGCTGTCCAATACCAGTATTGCAGTCCCAACACAAGAATGGGGGAGACATGAATTAAGACATGGTGGTTTGTAAATGGAATGATATTAACAAATATAGTATGTGGTTTCTGCCTCCACTGAGTCATCACATCACACCTTTAGTAATGTGTTGTATGTGTCAGGGATATGTTGCATAGGGGCAGGCAGTGAGTACAACTCCCAAAATGGAGGTAAGGACATCTGGGGTGATTCTGTTGTATTCAATCAATATGGATATAGAAAAACAACTGAGGACCAGTGTGAGTGGTATTGTATTATCAGCACATTACATTGCTTTGGATAAAAGCATCTGTTAGACTTTAACATGTACAAAAACATCCTTCAAGAATAAGTACATTAGATAAGACGCACAGTCCAAACTTTTTGCAGTCAGACAGGCAGACAGAGAGATAGACATACACATCCAGCATTCAGAATGACAGCTCAAACTAGTGTAGTACCACTAATCCTAAAACGACAAAGTACTATCGGTAAAAACAGTTTCCCTAAAACAGAAGGCAATGTTTTGTTTCAGTTTTTCATTTGCTGAATTATGTGCTTTTTAGTACACCATGAGAGAGACAATCGTCATTGTTTACATGGACACATTTAGGCATGCATTCACACACTCACATTCTGTCCAGGGATAAAAATTTAAACAAATCAAATTATACTTGGGTCGTTCCACGAATTAAGTGCCCCTTTAATATTTTAAGTACAAAACTGTGCACAAATACTGTATTTTAAAAGCGTTATATTCAATGAAGTGCCCTTTAATATAGACCACATGGAGAATTCAATATACACATTTTTTTATATGAATAAAGACTTGCTAAAGTTCCAAAATTCTGCATTTTGCTATGTCCCTCTGTGCACCCTCTGTGACTTCCAAAATGTCTCCAAGTTTTCACCATCATTGTAAAGCAGTTATTTTGTTCATCATTTCTGAAGATTATTATTAATTTAATGTGATTAGTCATTCATTTTAAGGAAGAAATAAACCTGTCCTTAATTTTAAGGTTAACCCTGTTATTTGAACTGAACTTGTTTTAATATGGTGAAACTATTCCTTTTTAAATAATAAAAAAACATTGAACATCAAAATAACAGAGTAAGAGCAGGTGAGCTGGTTCTTTTAGAAATAAATCTTGTGTTTTGTGGTGGAAAACTGATTGGCCGAGCAGAACACGTCAACCCTGTTAACCATAGATACCCAGGCTAGACATTTTATAACAATTGTATTATTTTGTGAAGGTTGCATTCAATTGCCCCTCCCTGTTGCACACAACAAGCTTTGATTGGGTTTCCCCTGCCACAAGGGGATTTATGGTTTATTTAAGATTAAATTGTCAACCCTGTTACAGTCAACCCTGTTACTTTATTTGGCACTTACTATAGTCATTTTGAAAATGTATGCACTCACTAACTGTAAGTCGCTCTGGATAAGAGCGTCTGCTAAATGACTAAAATATAAATGTAAAATTTTCTTATTTAACCTCTTGAGATGGGAAAACTTGTTTTTTTATTAAGTTGAACATGTGCTCTTTATGACAGAATGTCTAAAGTAGGTGAAATCAACAAACAATAAATCACCAAGTTACACATCTCAAAAGGCACCGAATAGGTGGAACGACAGACTTATTATTTCACACAAATTATCTATATTACATGCATTCCTCGAAACTAAAAACAAAATAAATACAACATGTAAAATCAAGCTTCTGAAATCCACTAAACCAAATCAGCAGCTTTTGAGGTTCTTCTTTTAAAAAAGGAGAAAGACTGAGGTTATTTCCCTGTGTAGTCCTCTCTCAGTACTACAACCTTGTAAGAAACAAAGGCAAACCCAATCAAACCTAACCCACAGCCAGTCTAACAACACAGCCACTGTGCAGAATACCTAATACTCCCTTAAAAAAGTACAGCAGCCAGGGTTTTTTCTGCATAAAAAAGTATTGGGCGGGCTGCCTAAGTGCTTTTCCAGGCCGCTTATGTGAAAAAAAAAAAAAAAAAAATTATATATATATATTATTATATATATATTTTTTTTATATAATAATTATTTTATAATAAATAATTTTCGGGATGGAAAACGTTTTCAGTGTAAACTTAAATTACTAAAAACAGATATAAAGTATGTCGAAAAGATAATGGACCTATATATTTTTTAATAAGATCATCTTAGAGAACTAACAATCACCAAAATAAAAGCTAGACAGTCAGGGACAATCTAAAATTCCAAAAAATGAAGCATTCAGGAGTTTTTGTCATGGCATGGGATCCCCATTGATTTTGTTATGTTTGAGTCACTCAGATAGCATAAGCAAGGGCAAAATGTGTAGAATTGCAGAAAATTAGCTTTAAAACTGTAAAATAGTATCTCCGTCACATGGCAAAATGTGTAGAATTGCAGAAAATGTGTTTTAAAACCTCTACATTTTGTCACTGCGGCCAACAGAAGGGGCTCTAAAATTTTCACTCAGCCACTGCACCATTGGCCACACCCACCACCTAAGCCCCATTTTGATCCAGAAAAGACCCTGGCAGCTATTCGCCTTTCTTTCTCAACGCTCACAACAACAGTCTGCTCTGGAATGTTTTCAAATCTAAGCCACTTTTCGGTTCACCTCTTTGATCTCTTCTTCGCCTTCCCTCATTGTTCCATCATGTGAAATGGTGATAGGCCCAGGGAATGTTCAAACAGGAAACTGGACTGTATGTCTAGCTATCCCAGAATGACTTTGCCCTTGGTCCCATTTCTAAACATGACCTGTTGTCTCACGTCTCCAGGAAGGCTTTCTATCGTCCTGTTCCCTTTCTCTGTGGACCATGTGAGTTTTACACTGGTCTCTTCCTAGCTCTTTCACACAGTCAGTCTGATAGGGTACAGTACGTAAAATAAGTCTACTTTGTGCTCCTCCTCAGCAGTAGCTGCGTGTCTGACCCTCAGTATGGATGGTCCAGTTGGGTGATGGTCCAGGTAAGCTGCCCTGCCGTGCCAGCCCTCTCTGGTTCCTTAGGCCCTGCGGCCGCAGCACCGGCTCGTGGACTACATCTCGGCGGGGGGGAGGGTTAGGGTATTGGCCCAGCACCGGGCCAGGCTGGAATGGGTACTGGCTGTACTGGAGGCCTCCTGGCTGGCCGGGGTAGGGCCTGGGGGCTCCCAGCGTCAGGTTGGAGAAGGCCGCAGACGGTGAGGTGGAGGGGTCCGAGAGGGGCTGGCAGGGGTAGCCGGAGGAGTGGGGGTCCTGGGGGCTCTGGATGGGGTAGGGGGGCACCTGGTAGTGCTGCCGAGGTGGGTAGGGGTTAGCGGCAGAGCTCTGGCGCTCTCCCTGGGGCCCAGGGGTAAATTCTTGGGTCCGGTAGTATTTGAGCACCTGATCGCCTGAGGGCATGACATCAAAGGCCTGCCTGTACTGACCCCCGGACGAGGACCTCCGGAGCAGGTCTTGGCGTTGGAAGCCCCCTGCCCCGGCGCTCTGAGGAGCCCTGCTCCGTGAGGGGCCCGGGGTGTAGACATTGTAGGCAGGCGGGGGCTGGTTGTGCTGCTGGCTGGGGTAGGGGTTGGGAGGGTGCTCCATCGCAGGGGAGGAGCTGGTGGAGTCAGAGGAGGAGGTGACTGTGGAGGGACCCTCAGCCCTCTCCTCCTCAGCCAGCTTCTCTATCAGCAGGGAGGCGATCTCCTTCCCCGACAGGCCCTGGATGGGCTCCGTACTGCAGCTGGAGCTCTGGGGGTCTGAGTGGCTGCGGTAGTGGACCCCTGTCGATGTAGACGCTGTGGGCGCTGGGAGGAAGTCACTCTCCTGGATGCTCCCTGGGGTCGTTGCTGCCGAGTCGTTGTGGGCAGCTGGGCTGTCTGGAGTGGAGGGGGTGAGGCTGACGCTGGTGGAGCCTCCCTGGTCAGGGGCCAGGCGGGGGGAGGACTGTCTCTGGTCCACTGGGGGAGGGGGGTCGGTTGGCGTGGCAAGAGGTTCAGACCCCTGCGGAGAGTCTCCATCCAGGTCTGTGGTTGTCCAGCTCTTCGTGTTTTTGGCCCCAGTAGAGGGGCTGGGGAAAGGGAAGTTGACGTAGATGGGCTCAGACTGGTCCTTGGAGGTCGGTCTGTGGGCCTGGGGAGGGGAGGGCTGGGATGGCTGGCCCTGGATAGACTTGCCCTGAGGAGGCTGGCTCAGACTCAGAGGAGCCTCCTCTGGCTTACGATAGCACACCTTCCCATTTTCAAAATAGGGGTGTAGCTGGGAGACGGTGAGGTCTGTGGAGGCTGACCTGTTGGAGCGGTGGAGGCTGCGTTGGTGCTGGTGGAGCGCCAGGGGAACCATGGAGGAGGAGGGGAGGGGGTGCATCTCACTACGGGCCAGCCGGACTGAGGAGGAGGTCTGGCGCTGGGGCCGGGGGTGGTGGTGAGAGGGGTGATGGGAGCCGTCCTGGGAGTGGTGGTGAGAGTGGGAGTGGCCGTGGGAGAATGAGTGGGACTGGGAGTGGGCGGCTGCCCAAGCCCGCGTGGCCTCTTTGGACCAGAGCTGGGGCCCCCTCTCCCCTCTGGGCCCACCCCGGTTGTGGTGGAGAGGCTGGGGTTGGTGTTGGTGATGCCCCCGGGAGATGGGCCTTTGGTTGGCCTCTGGGTGGGGGGCCGGGCGGAAGTTACCCTCCAGGTCCAGCCTCATGTTCTGGTAGCTGTGGCGGGCGTAGCTGGGGGGGCCCTGTGGGTTCTCAGGCCCGGCAATCTCGTAGTAAAAGTTCTCCATCTTTCCCTGGTCCTCTGAGGTGGAGGAGATGGGCACGGGCCGGATCTGGGCCTGCTGTGGGGGCTGCTTACCCGGGGATGGTTGGCTGGCTGCCCTGGCTGCGTGGTAACGGGCGAGGTGGTCTGGAGCTCCACTTAGACGCTCTGAGAAGGCTCTGGCCAGAGGAGGGTTCCCCTGCTGACCAAAGATCCGCCTGATGCGCCCTGAGTCCAGGGAGCGACGCATCTCAGTCTGGGCCAGTGGTGCTCTCTGGGGACGCTCCAGATCCAGGGGCTTAGGGGGCACTTTGGGGCGGGTGGGCTGGAAGGCACAGACCTGAGCCAGAGGGGACTCTGACTTGGAGTGCATGAGCTGGGGGTGGGCCGAGGACGGCTTGGATTGGGTGGAGGTTGAGATGGATTTCTGTTGGAGGTGAGGGGCAGAGAACTGGCGTGAGTAGGCTGGGGGCTTCCTCTGAGACTGGGACTCAGTGGGGCTGCGTCTCTCCCCAGACTGGCCTGGTTTGGGGGGCTGTGACTGGGTGTGGGGAAACTGCTTCTGGTTCTTGTAGATGGGGCTGGGGGTCTGGTCGTCTCCAGAGGCGCTCCCACCAGACATCTCCGAGTTGGACGCCACAGAGTCAGACGTCTCAGAGGACAGAGTATCCTGCAATAAAAAAATAATACACACACACACACACACACACATACACATATATGTATGTGTATGTACAGTGGGGGAAAAAAAGTATTTAGTCAGCCACCAATTGTGCAAGTTCTCCCACTTAAAAAGATGAGGCCTGTAATTTTCATCATAGGTACACGTCAACTATGACAGACAAAATGAGAAAAAATAATCCAGAAAATCACATTGTAGGATTTTTAATGAATTTATTTGCAAATTATGGTGGAAAATAAGTATTTGGTCAATAACTGTTGGTTTTCACACACTGTTGCTGGTATTTTGGCCCATTCCTCCATGCAGATCTCCTCTAGAGCAGTGATGTTTTGGGGCTGTCGCTGGGCAACACAGACTTTCAACTCCCTCCAAAGATTTTCTATGGGGTTGAGATCTGGAGACTGGCTAGGCCACTCCAGGACCTTGAAATGCTTCTTACGAAGCCACTCCTTCGTTGCCCGGGCGGTGTGTTTGGGATCATTGTCATGCTGAAAGACCCAGCCACGTTTCATCTTCAATGCCCTTGCTGATGGAAGGAGGTTTTCACTAAAAATCTCACGATATATGGCCCCATTCATTCTTTCCTTTACACGGATCAGTCGTCCTGGTCCCTTTGCAGAAAAACAGCCCCAAAGCATGATGTTTCCACCCCCATGCGTCACAGTAGGTGTTCTTTGGATGCAACTCAGCATTCTTTGTCCTCCAAACACGACGAGTTGAGTTTTTACCAAAAAGTTATATTTTGGTTTCATCTGACCATATTACATTCTCCCAATCCTCTTCTGGATCATCCAAATGCACTCTAGCAAACTTCAGACGGGCCTGGACATGTACTGGCTTAAGCAGGGGGACACGTCTGGCACTGCAGGATTGAGTCCCTGGCGGCGTAGTGTGTTACTGATGGTAGGCTTTGTTACTTTGGTCCCAGCTCTCCGCAGGTCATTCACTAGGTCCCCCCATGTGGTTCTGGGATTTTTGCTCACCGTTCTTGTGATCATTTTGACCCCACGGGGTGAGATCTTGCGTGGAGCCCCAGATCGAGGGAGATTATCAGTGGTCTTGTATGTCTTCCATTTCCTAATAATTGCTCCCACAGTTGATTTCTTCAAACCAAGCTGCTTACCTATTGCAGATTCAGTCTTCCCAGCCTGGTGCAGGTCTACAATTTTGTCAGCTCTTTGGTCTTGGCCATAGTGGAGTTTGGAGTGTGACTGTTTGAGGTTGTGGACAGGTGTCTTTTATACTGATAACAAGTTCAAACAGGTGCCATTAATACAGGTAACGAGTGGAGGACAGAGGCGCCTCTTAAAGAAGAAGTTACAGGTCTGTGAGAGCCAGAAATCTTGCTTGTTTGTAGGTGACCAAATACTTATTTTCCACCATAATTTGCAAATAAATTCATTAAAAATCCTACAATGTGATTTTCTGGATTTTTTTTCCTCAATTTGTCTGTCATTGTTGACGTGCACCTATGATGAAAAGTACAGGCCTCTCTCATCTTTTTAAGTGGGAGAACTTGCACAATTGGTGGCTGACTAAATACTTTTTCCCCCCACTGTATATATGTGTATATATATATATATATATATATATATATATATATATATATATATATATATATATATATATATATATATATCTTGACATTTCTTTTACTGCCATACAGTAAGTTACAGTACTGGTTAGTCATGCATGCTGTAGCTACATGCGGCCAGATATACTTTACAGTACTGTTGTCTATGCATGATTAACCAGCTCTGAAAATAGAACATGGGCTTTGTCATAGTCTCCTCATAACAACAACAGTTAAAAAAGGAAGGAATCTAATTTGCCCAGGCAACTGTAAACATCTTGCTTGTTATGGTTAGGAAATGAAATGACCTGACAGCACTGTTGTTGTTCTTCATATGGAGCCCAAAACTAAAACATCTCTAGCACAACAGACAGTCAAAACAACATATCCACCACTTAGAATTGACCACAACACAAAGTCACACCCATACAGTGCCACTTACAGACATGTGCACACTTCCACACACGCTCCCCCACACACACCTGTCCTGGAGTCCTCTCTCCCTGGCTGTGTCCTGTATCTGCTGCTGTCTCTGTCGTGTTTCCCTCTCCCTCGGTCATCCACACAGACAGGGGGCGCACTGTGGAGTAGAGCTGATTGGGGTCAGAGGAAAGCTGCTCTCCTGCGTCGGCAGACAGGGACCTCTGGTAGCGGGTGTCGGCTGCGTCCTGGGACCGGGACTGAGGGGGGCGGTAGGGGGGTGAGGCGCCCTGTCTCAGGGCCTTGTTGGCACTCTCAGCCAGGGCCAGGGCCATGAGGCGCGCTGGGTTTTTAGGAGGGGGAGGGGGAGGCTGGGAAAGCAGGGGGGCACCGGTGGGTCCTGATATACCTGTAGAGGGGAGAGAACGGTTAAATTACATGACTATGGTCTGCAGTAAAACCTAAAATCATCATTGAAAACAAACATTTTTTTGATTATGATTATAAATCAATTAACTAATACATTCAAGCAATCAATCAAACTTGTTGGCCGAGTCCATTCCTGTCTACTCACCCTGTCCTCTGATCTTGGCCTCGGGGCCCAGCTTGCTGCGGATCTCCTGCTGGCAGCTCTCCGTCAGCTGGAAGTCACATGACCTCAGCAGCATGGAGATCATCTGAGGAGGCTGCGACTGGGAGGGACCGCTACTCGGGATGCCGGGCTGTAATTCGCCAGCTCGCCCGCCAATCATGTCCAACACCTACGAGGGAGAAAGTCGAGTTTGATAAACTCCACTCCTGAGATACATAAATACAGGGACAGCAGTGACACAGAGAGGGAGGAAGTACCTTAGCTGGGACGCTGATGGATACAGGGTCAGAGATGTCCAGTGGAGGGGACTTTGGGGCTTTTTGTGAGAAGGCGTTCACCATCTTCCGGGTGAAAGATCTTCTCTCTGGCGGGGGCTGAGCAGAGGGGGCAGAGGTCGCAGGTGTAATGGGCTGGCCCTGGCCTTGACTGTGGGAAGGACTCAGGTTGGCGCCCTCCCCTAATTGGCCGGCAGATGGGCTGGTATTGGCCGGTCTGTGTTGACAGAACACCTGAAGGGGCGGGGCTGTGGCGGCTATGATCAGACTCCTCCTGACGGCCGCATCTGATTGGTTGAGCACCGAGTCGGGGTCCTCTGTGATTGAGCGCTGGCTGCTAGAGTGGGAGTGTCCTTGGTGGCTGAGGCAGCGGTAGGGAGGGGGCGTGGCAGTGGGCGGGGACTGCCTGCCGCCCGCGGTGACTGCGCTGCCCAAGCCGATTGGCCCGTCCTCCAGGAAGGTGGGGCTGAAGTCGATGACGTCCTCGGCCATCCAGGAAGCAGCCGGGTCCTGGTTGGAGAAGTCAGGCAGCATGTAGATGCCTTCCTCGTCTTCATCCTCCTCATCGTCTCCATCGTCCCTGAGCCGGCGGTCCTCAGGGAGCAGGCTGTCATAGGAGCGGCTGGAAGGCAGGCGGGACGGGGGGCGCTGGGGCAGGTGCTGGGGGTCCATGGAGGCAGCCAAAGACAGACCGTCACTGCTGGAGCAGGGCCGTCGCAGACGCTTCGACTGTCCTGAGAGAGCGAGAAGTAGAGGTAGGAAGAGAGAGAAAGTGAGAAAAACAGGGAATTGTCAGGGGTTCAAATAAGTGTTTCTGTAGTGCTCAGTACCTAACCCACAGCTCCCAAAGGATCCATTCTACTCAGACTGCCCAAAATCACTCAAACTATCAGCACTGCTTCCAGACACATCCATTCTCTTCCACAGCCTCCCCTGACAGAGACACATCTCATACGCTATACTTAATGGACAAAAAGAGAGAGGCTCTGCTATCGATCTGGCTGAGAGGTCTTAACCTGCTGAGATGAGTAGCAGTATTAGCATCAGTGAGTGTGTTATGGCCTACTGTGCTGTACCTGCTCCACTGTGCTGCGACGATAACGATTCCTCACTCTTAGCTGAACGCAGGGTCACACTGTCCACACGACAACCTGGAGGAAAGACCAAGGAGAGAGAGAGAAGAGGGAGAGCGAGACAGCCAGAGAGAGAGAGAGAGAGAGAAAGGGAGATCTGTCATACAAAGAGAGAAGGCGATCAAAAGGGGCGACTTCAACTGTGGAGTTGGTATTTATTTTCCTTTCGACCTCCATCCATCCATCCATGTAAATTGACTGAACATACCCCTGGTGTGTGTGTGGTCTGAAGCAGACATGATATCTACCTGCGTGTGAGGTGGCGGGCTGGAACAGGGAGCTGATCCTCATTGGTTTACGTCGCCCCGCCCCCGGGGGCTTCCCGATCGCAAAGAACGTCTTCCAGCTCCCTCCAGCTGCCTTCCGTACCTTCATCCCCCTCTTCCTCCTGTAGGGGGAGGAGAGAGAGCAAGAGAGAGAGAGAGTGCAAGAGAGAGAGATTTAGGTAGGTGAGATCGCTAAATCAAGTGCATGTGATAGTAAAACTACAGAAACTTTCATGGTCTGGAATAAGCCTGGCCTCCCACTCACCTGTCGACAGGTAGGTCCAGCACGGTGTGGAACTGGCCCTGGAACTGGACTGGTGCACCCTGGAGGAGCAGAGGAGCCTGCGTCCTGGCCTGGGCCTCTTCTAGGGAGAGCAGCCTGGTGGACACAAAGGACCTGGGCCTGGTCAGAGAGTGCCGCCCTGCAGGCAGAGTGAGGCCCTACAGTTAGTAATAGGGTGGGAAAGTGAGGAGGCTTCGGTGACAGTGGCCAAAAGCTTTGTTTCAAATGTCATCAGACAGGATTGACATCTATACAAATATGTATTATTATAATGCAATTAACATAGAGTACTGTAACAGTGTCTTATAGGGCGATTCCACGCCAGGAAAGGCTGGGAATATTTTTTCCATATTAATTTACTGCAATACAATTTTTCACAAATGTACTCAACATAACAATATTCATATTAATATCTCAAAAGTACCCTTTTTGATTTAGCATATTTTTTTTGACATATTATTTGGAACAACACGTCAAACACTCTTCAAACATGTCAAATTTCCAGAGTGGGTGCTCTGCTACTTTTTAAGACGTGACCATTTCATACATAGAAATTGACATCATAGGTCATTAAGCAATCACATTCAGCAAATCACCAGCAGAGGGAATTCCTTTGAATCCATTTTCCCATTCACTGGTGGTGCTCACATAATTGATCATAACTTCAAAAGTAGCAGAGTTGGAAAGTTCAAGTACATGTATAGTATATTGTTTCAAACAATGTATAAAAATGCACAAAATCAAAATGGTACGAGATATTCACATAATATTTTTATGTTGAATAAATATTTGTTCTTTAATGTCATAATCTAGACATAATCCATATTTTAGAGCACACTATAAGGAGTATAATGACACCAAGATGTTGTCTTTATAATGTACAGTTCACAGATCATAGGGTCTTAAGAAGAGGCTTAGGTCTAAAAAGGGCCTAAAAAAGCCACTCATCATGATTTTCTCACAAATGGTTTGTACAAATGTTAAAACCATATCAAACATTCATCCTCCCAATTACGTTTCTGTGAGAATAGCCAGAACAATCTGAGATACCCAAAATATTTGTTGACTTTCCTGGCGTGGAATCGCCTTATAGCTACATCTGACTGAGTCTGAGACACAAAGCAAGCATCTAACTGGGCCCTGGCTGGGACGCTGACAGAAACTCTTCAGCTGGAGAAGCACACAGATACTGCTGATCTGTAGACAATACTGAGGTTAAACATTTTAGCTATAGGGCCTATTGATTATTTAGCTAGCTGACAAGACAAAACAGATAATGGAAGCTGGGAATAATAAATTCAACATTGTTGTTTTACCTGCTTGTTCTGCCTCAATGTAATCCTCTTAAAAGAAACATCCACAGCATTTGTGACACATTTTTCAAAACTACAGCTATTCTTTAATATTTTGAGCATTACAGCTCAAAACAACCTAAAAGTTACTTTAATAACTATTTAAAATGACAAAAACAAATATTGGAGTACACACAAAATGTAACCGACCACGTTTACTTCAAGATGGGATGAATTTGAACCAGGATGGAAGTTTATTGCCTATTCAACTGTCAATACAACAATCATGTGAGAGTTCACAGTTGACCAGTGACTCAACCCTGAAGACACACTGGGTTTATACAAACATATCATATCAGCATTCACAAAACTAGGCTATACTTACTATCTACTGGAAAACAAAGGACAAAAGTCCAATATGATGAGACACATCGTACAGAGATCTCAGACAGACAAACGTATGGGTCACACAGAAGCCAAAAATAGACCAAGCCTAAAATAAACCAATCAACGCTATAGAGCGCTTGTAAGGATCCAGCATTGAGAGAAGGCACGGCCGGTCAGAACATGGAGTAGCGTCGCCTCTCTACGGTGACTTCCTGAAGAGGAGCAGACACTGTAGGGGGCCTGGGGGCCTTAGGGACCTCCTCACCCCTGGCCTCCCCCACTTCCTCCTCCTCACCCCTGGCCTCCTGCAGACTCACCAGCCTGGTTCTCTGGTGCTGCCGAGAGACCTTACGCTCCAGCTTGCCCGTCGCTACGGAGACACACAGCTCTCACTCACTATCTGCTGCTTCCATCCCACTGGGCATACACTGGTTGAATCAACGTTGTTTCCACGTCATTTCAATGAAATTACATTGAAACAACGTGGAACAGACGTTGAATTGACGTCTATGCCCAGTGGGATGGCTACAGTATCAGTGTGGCTGAGGGCTCACTTTATGGCAAGTTTTCAGTTTTATTCCATATTTAATACTGATGTTTATTGAGAGTAAAGAACAAAATGTGGGTAAATATTGTACAACGTTTTGGACAATCAATTATATAGCAAATGGATACAGTGGAAAAATATTTTAATGCACAAATCACTTACATTACTGACATTTTAGACTATTCAAGACACATTTCTTACTGTGCTGCGAGGCAAGCAAAGTGTGAAATGAAATATTAGTATCATAAAATCATTAAAGTAGAGTCGTTCTCATAGATTTACAGCATTTGCGGGGTAAAAAGCGGAGGACAGTGGGCGGTAGTGACAGTTGTAATGGCGGTAGAAGTGTCATCCATTATTTACAGGGCTTTTTACCAAAGCGTTCTGTTAACCACACAACTAAAAGCATTAAGTTGTAGAAGATAGAGGAAGCCTGGCTGGCAGAGTGGTAAAGCTAGCTACTGTAGGTAATAAAAATAGGCTTTGAGGCTCTGAGGTAATGCTCTGTGTGTGGCATTGAAAACACAATACCAAAAAAGCTGATACAGAAGGAGAGGACAGAGGGAGCACTCTGAAGGAGAGCAGCTGAAGGAGAAAATACATTTTCAGTCGAATCCTAACTTGAAATCCACACACACGTTACTGATGATTGGCGACTTTGATTTCAATGGGAAATGTGTGTTTTTCCCCACAGATGGAACTCAAGTTAGGAGGATTGTGTCCAGTAAGCGTTAGAGACGGCAGCATTGGGATTATGGTGATGTTCATACCTGTGCCTGTAAAGCGTCCTACAGAGGTGAAGGAGTCACTGAAGAGCACGTCCACGTGACTGAGGAGAAACTCCACCACCACAGACTGGATCCGCACCTCCTTAAACGGGTCAGCACCACTCAGACCCACCGACTCGATCTCCATAGACCTGCCATGGAGACAACACACAGCCACACCAGGGTCAACTTCAGGACGGTGTTGCAGATAGAAATGCCATGACTAGAGCTGACATGATTCCTCACTGTAAACGTCAGAGGCACATCTGTTCTAAACAATGTATTTCTATATGAACCGTTCCACAATGCACACATGCAGGTACAGTAGGTACACACAGACACACACCTGAGCAGGTTGGGGGCCCAGACGATGGCCAGGTTCTTGATGTGCATGTTGGTTTCTCCGCTGCAGGTGGCCAGACCAGCCAGGTGTCTAATGAGGTACTCCAAGGTCCTGACAGAGATAGACATCAGTCCACAGTCTGGGATCTGTCTCCATGGCTGTGCTATGTGAATACCTGTAGTCTCGGTCTCCATGGCTGTGTTATGTGTATACCTGTAGTCTCGGTCTCCATGGCTGTGTTATGTGTATACCTGTAGTCTCTGTCTCCATGGCTGTGTTATGTGTATACCTGTAGTCTCTGTCTCCATGGCTGTGTTATGTGTATACCTGTAGTCTCGGTCTCCATGGCTGTGTTATGTGTATACCTGTAGTCTCGGTCTCCATGGCTGTGTTATGTGTATACCTGTAGTCGCTGTCTCCATGGCTGTGTTATGTGTATACCTGTAGTCTCCATGGCTGTGTTATGTGAATACCTGTAGTCTCGGTCTCCATGGCTGTGTTATGTGTATACCTGTAGTCTCTGTCTCCATGGCTGTGTTATGTGTATACCTGTAGTCGCGGTCTCCATGGCTGTGTTATGTGTATACCTGTAGTCTCGGTCTCCATGGCTGTGTTATGTGTATACCTGTAGTCTCGGTCTCCATGGCTGTGTTATGTGTATACCTGTAGTCTCTGTCTCCATGGCTGTGTTATGTGTATACCTGTAGTCGCGGTCTCCATGGCTGTGTTATGTGTATACCTGTAGTCTCCATGGCTGTGTTATGTGAATACCTGTAGTCTCGGTCTCCATGGCTGTGTTATGTGTATACCTGTAGTCTCTGTCTCCATGGCTGTGTTATGTGTATACCTGTAGTCGCGGTCTCCATGGCTGTGTTATGTGTATACCTGTAGTCTCGGTCTCCATGGCTGTGTTATGTGTATACCTGTAGTCTCGGTCTCCATGGCTGTGTTATGTGTATACCTGTAGTCTCTGTCTCCATGGCTGTGTTCTGTGTATACCTGTAGTCGCTGTCTCCATGGCTGTGTTATGTGTATACCTGTAGTCTCCATGGCTGTGTTATGTGAATACCTGTAGTCTCGGTCTCCATGGCTGTGTTATGTGTATACCTGTAGTCTCTGTCTCCATGGCTGTGTTATGTGTATACCTGTAGTCGCGGTCTCCATGGCTGTGTTATGTGTATACCTGTAGTCTCGGTCTCCATGGCTGTGTTATGTGTATACCTGTAGTCTCGGTCTCCATGGCTGTGTTATGTGTATACCTGTAGTCTCTGTCTCCATGGCTGTGTTCTGTGTATACCTGTAGTCGCTGTCTCCATGGCTGTGTTATGTGTATACCTGTAGTCTCCATGGCTGTGTTATGTGAATACCTGTAGTCTCGGTCTCCATGGCTGTGTTATGTGTATACCTGTAGTCTCTGTCTCCATGGCTGTGTTATGTGTATACCTGTAGTCTCTGTCTCCATGGCTGTGTTATGTGTATACCTGTAGTCTCGGTCTCCATGGCTGTGTTATGTGTATACCTGTAGTCTCGGTCTCCATGGCTGTGTTATGTGTATACCTGTAGTCGCGGTCTCCATGGCTGTGTTATGTGTATACCTGTAGTCTCTGTCTCCGTGGCTGTGTTGTGAATACCTGTAGTCTCGGTCTCCATGCCTGTGTTATGTGTATACCTGTAGTGCGGTGGTGGGAGCTGCTGGATGACATCATGTACTTTCACCATGCGCTCGTCATCCGTCATCTCTCCCATACAGTCCTACGGAGGAAGACCAGGGACAAACAGATGGCAAGTTTAGCCTTTGACAATGGGTAGCACTTTCAGTTGGAGTTGTGTTGGGTTATGGCCATGTACTCACAGCAAACTTGTCGTAGAGCTGGTAGGTGAGCAGGGGGTTGGGCAGCTCTCTAAAGTAGAGCTTACACAGGGACCCCACACAGTGGATGTCCTGCATATACATATCCTTGGTCAGTTCTGGAACGTTCTCACTGTCAAACTCATGTCTGGTGGAGAGAGAGTGTCAAATAGGGTTGAATGCCAAAAAGTATTGTATATTTGCCTCTATGTATTTTATGCATGCAGTAAATGATCTATGTAGTACTTCTAAGTCTTTACAGGTTCAGGGCTGATATGCAGGGTTAGGGTTAGCATGAGGAGTCGTACCGGAGTTTCTGAATGTTGGAGGAGACTCCAGAGTGCCTGTAGATGCCGTCCACCACACCATGTTTCTCTATGAACTCTGAGCAGCTCTTCAGAACCTGTGGAACTGGAGAAGCACACAAAAGATCCATGTGACACGTTACAGTAGTACATTGAACCAGACCAGGGCTCTCAAGGACGCACAGAGACGACTCCCTGAGACTCTACAATTACAAATGTAGAACTCTAACTAGGGCAATGGGCCCATTTCATCAACTCCGTAGCACTAATGTGATCCTAAAATGGCATGATTTACTTTAATATTGTTCCTAGTTCACTTGACACGCCAAAACCTCTCGCTCTCTGCAACCAGCAACTCACTCTTACGTTACTATAAAAATTACAAGCCCAAAGAAGATAGACTTTACAACCCCAAAAGGTTACGTGAGGATAAGTGTGCGTTTTATGTACCGTCCAGTCCTGAGTTGAGGAGGTGCTCCCCCAGGTCGCAGCCGAACACCCTCTCCTTAAGAATGCCTCTCTGTTTGAGCTTCTGCTTGGTGGGCCTGGACTTCATAAAGGTGCGCAGGAACCCTATCAGCTTGCCGTGCTTCTTAGAAACTGTCAGAGGGGGGCGACAGAGAGCTGCTGAGTAATGACACTACGGTGGGAAAGAGAGATGTATTGTGGTGGGTGAGGGATTTATCTTTGTGAGGGGTGTGTCTGTGTGTGTATGCGTGCAAATGTGTGTGTGTGCATGCACATTTCAGCTGTTTTACATAAATGTCATCATCGTCATCAAATATAAACGGTGAAAAGACATCAGAAAATAGGAGAGTTTAGTGGGAGCTGGAGCATAGACACTAGTAGGAGGCTGTGTGGTGTTCTGGACCAATGAGCCACGACCACCAACATCATTAGAACAATAAGCAGCTGCAGATTACTTGGACGCATCGTGAAGATTAGGATTAAGAGCAAGGAAATACACAAAAGCGCCAGAGAGTGAGTCATTGGTCATAATAAACCTGTATCGTCTTCCTCTAAAACAACGACTTATACAGCAAGCTCCATTGTGTTCCTATGATTTATGGATGCACACTAAATCTTCTCTAAAAACATCCTCACCAGTCCTGCCATGGTGCATGTGAACAGCCATAGGCTTGGCTAGTTGTATAAATTGCTATTTTACGTGTCCTGCTTGGGTTATACAGGCCCTGCATTAAGGGGAGAGATGAGGCGTTAGGAAAGATAAGGACGGTGGACGGGGAACTCTGATTAGATGACAAATAGATGAATGAGAGTAATTCAATTTCAGTTGTTGTTACCAGCAAGTCTTAGGTACCAAGGCTGAGGAACTGAGAGAGAGAGAAAGAGAAAGGCAATAGATACAACAGGAAGGCAGTTGGAACACTAGCTAAATACATTGCTGTTCTGTACTTTGCACTCCCATAACAGAGATACTGTGGTCAGAGATACAAATATGAAGATAGCAAGCAAAATAACCTATGGGCTGAGTAATTGTGAAACTATGTAACGTCACGTGATCCGCTGTGTGTTTCTGGTGATAACAAGACGAGGTCATGTATCCTATAATAAACAATCCTCTAGAGGAGAGATATCATTTTATAATGTTTACTTAGAAGACTTACAAGAGGAAGATACAAGTGAACAGGAGGAAAGGTGGCTGTAATATATGTTTCAATTAAATATAATAAGCAATACATGCTGCAAAACCAGAAAGAAAACATAGTAACCATGACAGCTTATACTGCATGTTGTCAACCTCATTTCAAGCCAGCCCCTACAAAACCTTTCGACACGCTCTGTGGCGACAGTATTAGTGATTGATTGCGTCTGTTTACCTGACGTAGGAGAGGGAGGTCCTGGTGTGCTGGCGTTGGAGTTGGCTGGATCTCCATCTGGAAACACAAACAAATGTCACTCAATATATCTAACATTGATCTGGTGACAGTGCAGGTGTATGTGATAATGTACAGTAAGTGGGATTCAGTATGGCGGTGTCATAAAGTGTAAGCTACCTGTTTTAGCGGTGGACTGAGGCTTCTCGTTGATGAGCTCCACACACTCACTGGGGAAGAAGCCCACCTAAAGTGGGGAAAGACAGTCAGAGTAACTGTGGATGACAAGCATGGACACATGTGTACACACACACACGCCTACATTTGTCTTAAATACATTTGATGTGTGATTTGTTAGAATATCACATAGGTTAAAAAACAATAGCGAATGAGTTAAAAGAAAAGTGAAACCTCAGTGAAAATAGAGAACGGTGAAAGAAAGAGACCAAATATAAAGAAATAGAGGAAACAAACAAGGGAAAAGGAAGTAGAGAAAAATTGAGACGTGAGAGTGAATGTAGCCATCATCTGGAGAACTGTTGCTCTTTAAAGTGTGTGAGGGAGACAGGGGAGTGTATGGGGGAGACAGGGGAGTGTATGGGGGAGACAGGGGAGTGTATGAGGGAGACAGCCAGTCTCCAGTGATTGTGTTGTGTACCTGGAAGCCATGCTTCCCCCTCCACCAGCTGGAGTCCTCTTTGGGTGGCATGTCAATTACAGACAGGATATCTCCCACCTGGAGAGACACACACAAACATCAGATAAAGACATTAAACAACTTCTGACTTCAGACAAAGTCTATAGGCAAATGAGCCAGATGACTTCATTAACATCACACACATCAAAAAGTACATCAACACACATAATACAGCCTCGGCAGTCAAAACACCGGCCCCACAATTAAACATTATCCAGACACAACAAGCTGGATCAGGGCATACTGTGGTCATGCCTGATTTAGCTGAACTCCACTTTAACTCCACTCAATAAACTTATTTCAGATAACAGATAAGGAGAACAGAGGAGAAACAGTTGCCATTCCTCACTGCAAGGAGGACAGGACAGAGAGGAGATGAGACACACAGAGAGAGAGACAGAGAGAGAGACGGAGAGAGAGAGAGACAGAGAGACAGAGAGAGAGAGAGAGAGAGAGACAGAGACAGAGACAGAGAGACAGACAGAGACAGAGAGAGAGAGACAGACAGAGACAGAGAGTGAGAGAGAGACAGAGAGAGAGAGAGAGAGACAGAAGAGCTAAAATGTGCCTCAGTGTTTGGGTCACCCCATTCCGGGGTGCTCTGGCCCAGAAACAGAGAGAGAAGCAGTATGTAGAGCAGTAGGAGGAGGAGAGGACAGGAATAGACTGAGAACAGGAGGAGGAAGAGGAGGAAAAAAGAGAAGAAAAAGGAAGGTGACAGCCAAACAGAGAGACTAAGGCCAGGACAGAGAGGTTACATAGAAATCTGAAAACTATGACGGCCACTAATGTAATCTCATTTGGTTCTGTATATCCCTGCAGCAGCTCCATACCTCGATGGAGATCTCATCGCTGGCCTGCGCCGTGTAGCGCTTGATGACATGAGCAGCAGCGATAGCGGGAACGTTGAGCGAAGCTTCCTCTTTCAGGAGGAACCGATTCCCACGGTTGTCAATCTGGGAGGAACAGCAAACACAAACCTCTGTTGTTTAAGGAATAGATGGGCAAATAATTACACCACTTCTCAATATCCCTTAATTATAGTAGTAGGGCTAATCCACAGGTAGTAAGACAAAGCCTGTCTCTCTAGGTCTGTCTTTCTCTCTCACTCTTCTGTGGTCTTCCCCAACAATTGTCTTCTATATGTGAGCCAGGGTCAGCGGCTGTAACCACTGGACCACACAGTCCACTCTCTTATGTTTTCTAAAGATACTTTAATAGTTTCACCTCCATCCAGGTGAGCACAGGCCCACAGTTGAGCTTGTTGTCCACGATCATGGAGAGGCGGCTCAGGTACTCCGACAGCAGCGGGGTGAAGATCTGACGAACAACAACAAAACCAACTGACACAGGACTCTTAACACACAGCTACTGTAGGAGCTTCCAGACATTTACGTACATCTACTCCCAGAAACTGTAGATGAAGACAGGTGACCCAAATATGAACACCTGCTAGAATCAGAGAACAAATGGGTACAGAGACAGACAAGTCACAGACAACGATGACTCCATAACCTTGATGAAGGTCATTTCATGTCATTCCCAGAGGTCTTCATGCTAACCTACATCGGTACCTTCCGCACAGTATCATCGACCTCCATACAGTACAGCAAAAACATTCTACAGCTAATTCAGCCAGAATGCTACATAACCCCCCCACTAAATGAGCTCTCCCACAGTCCCAACTCACCTCTACCCTGTCCCCGAGTTCGCTGAGGGGTGGCAGGGGCAGCAGCTGGGAGTAGCGCCGGTCGTAGATACACTGGTGGAGGTGAGCGTCCAGAGTACGGAACTCCTCATAGGAGCGCCGCACCATCCACGTCTTAGCCTACATCATAGACAGAGAGAGACAGAGCGCGAGACAGCGAGAGGGAAAGAAGAGGGGACAGAAAGATTCATGTGAGGAGGAGAGCAAGGAAGGGGGGAAATTAGTCAGACAGGAGGAGAGAGGAAGAGAGAGGGGTGAAATGTATTCCCGCCCTGTCTAAGTGTATGTGTTGGTGTGAATGTGTCTGAGTTAAATATAGCCCTGGCTAGGAGATGTGTGAGTGTGTATGTTTGGCGAGGGTATGTGGCCGTGCCCACTCACCTGGCAGGACACCTGCACCAGGAAAACCAGGTCTTTGGCAGAGCCCGAGTTCCAGCTGGCATCGCTCTGCTCGTTCGCAAACTGCAACTGAGGAACAGAAACACACACATAATCAAGCATGGGTCACAAAAATAGGTGGAACAGGTGTATTTTAACTAAACAACGCATATAGCCTACTGTACACAGAATAATCAAACACGCATACAAGGATACTGCAAGGAAATGGCGCCGGAGGGGATGGCTACCGTGTTATGGACTCTTAACCAACCGTGCTATTTTGTGTGTTTTTTCGCATTGTTTTTAACTTATTTTGTACATAATGTTGCTGCTCTTATGACTGAAAAGAGCTTCTGGACATCAGAACAGCGATTACTCACCTTGAACTGGACAAATATTTTTTATTTTATGAGTCGGCTGAGAGGGATTTGCTCCAGACACCCGACAGGGCCATCATCCCCGTCATTCACAGTAGAAAGAAAAGGAGATATCGCGGAAGGAGATCGGGGTGCTTGGTAAGGAGCCGGCGACGAGTGGCTAATCTGCCTTTGCCATCGATACTATTGGCCAACTTACAATCGCTTGATAATAAAATGGATGAACTACAGGCACGAATATCCTACCAACGGGACATTAAAAACTGTAATATCTTATGTTTCACCGAGTGGTGGCTATACGATGACATGAATAACATACAGCTGGCGGATTATACACTGTATCGGCAGGATAGAACAGCAGCCTCTGGTAAGACAAGGGGTAGCGGTCTATGTATATTTGTAAACAACAGCTGGTGCACGATATGTAAGGAAGTCAAGGTTTTGCTCGCCTGAGGTAGAGTATCTCATGATAAGCTGTAGACCACACTATCTACCAAGAGAGTTTTCATCTATATTTTTCTTGCTGTCTATTTACCACCACAAACCGATGCTGGCACTAAGACCGCACTCAATGTACTGTATACGGCCATAAGCAAACAGGAAAACTCATCCAGAGGCGGCACTCCTAGTGGCCGGGGACTTTAATGCAGGGAAACTTTAATCAGTTTTACCTCATTTCTACCAGCATGTTAAATGTGCAACCAGAGGGGAAAAAACTCTAGACCACCTTTACTCCACACACAGAGACACAGCTCTCCCTCGCCCTCCATTTGGAAAATCTGACCATAATTCTATCCTCATGATTCCTGCTTAAAAGCAAAAACTAAAGCAGGAAGCACCAGTGACTCGGTCAATAAAAAAAGTGGTCAGATGAAGCAGATGCTAAGCTACAGGATTGTTTTGCTAGCACTGACTGGAATATGTTCAAGGATTCTTCCGATGGCATTGAGGAGTACACCACATCAGTCACTGGCTTCATCAATAAGTGCATCGATGACGTCGTCCCCACAGTGACTGTACGTACATACCCCAACCAGAAGCCATGGATTACAGGCAACATCCGCACTGAGCTAAAGGGTAGAGCTGCCGCTTTCAAGGAGCAGGACTCTAACCCGGAAGCTTATAAGAAATCCCGCTATGCCCTCCGACGAACCATCAAACAGGCAAAGAGTCAATACACGACTAAGATCGAATCGTACTACACAGGCTCCAACACTCATCAGATGTGGCAGGGCTTGCAAACTATTACAGACTACAAAGGGAAGCACAGCCGCGAGCTGCCCAGTGACACAAGCCTACCAGACGAGCTAAATTACTTCTATGCTCGCTTCGAGGCAAGTAACACTGAAACATGCATGAGAGCATCAGCTGTTCCGGACAACTGTGTGATCACGCTCTCCGTAGCCGATGTGAGCAAGACCTTTAAACAGGTCAACATTCACAAGGCCGCAGGGCCAGACGGATTACCAGGACGTGTACTCCGAGCATGCGCTGACCAACTGGCAAGTGTCTTCACTGACATTTTTAACCTCTCCCTGTCTGAGTCTGTAATACCAACATGTTTCAAGCAGACCACCATTGTCCCTGTGCCCAAGAACACTAAGAGATAGATGTGAGGTGTTGAATGGAGCTGAAGGATGGGACTAATAACAACAACTAATAACAACAAGATAACTAATGTAAAGCATACTGTGTCCATAATAAGTATATAGGTTATAGGTTGAGAGCTTTTGTGAAAGAGCACAGTTCGAAAAATATGGCATATAGAAGCAAACCAGATGGACATCCTGAAAATGATCGGAGGAAGTTCAGGAGTAAAAACAAACAAAATATAATTATTGTAGAATTTGACTGTGTCCATAAAATGTATATAGTAGGTATGGGCTGGAAGTAGAGGCCTAAGCGTTGTTGTTCACTAGTTTACTCCAATTGGGGAAGGGGTGGTGGGTTTGGAAAGTAATGAAGGGAAATATAATTTTAAAAAGGATATGCGTGTGTGTGTGTCTGTGTGTATATATATATATATATATATATATATACAGTGGGGGAAAAAAAGTATTTAGTCAGCCACCAATTGTGCAAGTTCTCCCACTTAAAAAGATGAGAGAGGCCTGTAATTTTCATCATAGGTACACGTCAACTATGACAGACAAAATGAGGAAAAAAAATCCAGAAAATCACATTGTAGGATTTTTAATGAATTTATTTGCAAATTATGGTGGAAAATAACTATTTGGTCAATAACAAAAGTTTCTCAATACTTTGTTATATACCCTTTGTTGGCAATGACACAGGTCAAACGTTTTCTGTAAGTCTTCACAAGGTTTTCACACACTGTTGCTGGTATTTTGGCCCATTCCTCCATGCAGATCTCCTCTAGAGCAGTGATGTTTTGGGGCTGTCGCTGGGCAACACGGACTTTCAACTCCCTCCAAAGATTTTCTATGGGGTTGAGATCTGGAGACTCCAGGACCTTGAAATGCTTCTTACGAAGCCACTCCTTCGTTGCCCGGGCGGTGTGTTTGGGATCATTGTCATGCTGAAAGACCCAGCCACGTTTCATCTTCAATGCCCTTGCTGATGGAAGGAGGTTTTCACTCAAAATCTCACGATACATGGCCCCATTCATTCTTTCCTTTACACGGATCAGTCGTCCTGGTCCCTTTGCAGAAAAACAGCCCCAAAGTATGATGTTTTCACTCCCATGTTTCACAGTAGGTATGGTGTTCTTTGGATGCAACTCAGCATTCTTTGTCCTCCAAACACAACGAGTTGAGTTTTTACCAAAAAGTTATATTTTGGTTTCATCTGACCATATGACATTCTCCCAATCCTCTTCTGGATGCACTCTAGCAAACTTCAGACGGGCCTGGACATGTACTGGCTTAAGCAGGGGGACACGTCTAGCACTGCAGGATTTGAGTCCCTGGCGGCGTAGTGTGTTACTAATGGTAGGCTTTGTTACTTTGGTCCCAGCTCTCTGCAGGTCATTCACTAGGTCCCCCCGTGTGGTTCTGGGATTTTTGCTCACCGTTCTTGTGATCATTTTGACCCCACGGGGTGAGATCTTGCGTGGAGCCCCAGATCGAGGGAGATTATCAGTGGTCTTGTATGTCTTCCATTTCCTAATAATTGCTCCCACAGTTGATTTCTTCAAACCAAGCTGCTTACCTATTGCAGATTCAGTCTTCCCAGCCTGGTGCAGGTCTACACTTTTGTTTCTGGTGTCCTTTGACAGCTCTTTGGTATTGGCCATAGTGGAGTTTGGAGTGTGACTGTTTGAGGTTGTGGACAGGTGTCTTTTATACTGATAACAAGTTCAAACAGGTGCCATTAATACAGGTAACGAGTGGAGGACAGAGGAGCCTCTTAAAGAAGAAGTTACAGGTCTGTGAGAGCCAGAGATCTTGCTTGTTTGTAGGTGACCAAATACTTATTTTCCACCATAATTTGCAAATAAATTCATTAAAAATCCTACAATGTGATTTTCTGGATTTTCTTTTCTCAATTTGTCTGTCATAGTTGACGTGTACCTATGATGAAAATTACAGGCCTCTCTCATCTTTTTAAGTGGGAGAACTTGCACAATTGGTGGCTGACTAAATACTTTTTTGCCCTTGCAAGAAAAAAAACATATGGGGGATTGGAAGTGATGCAGACAATTACATTGATGGAAGTTGCAATCTATCTAAAATATTAAAGCTGATCTACCCCCTAAAAAAAAAAAAAAGAACACTAAGGTAACCTGCCTAAATGACTACTGACCCGTAGCGCTCACGTCTATAGCCATGAAGTGCTTTGAAAGGCTGGTCATGGCTCATATCAACACCATTATCCCAGAAACCCTAGACCCACTCCAATTTGCATATCGCCCCAACAGATCCACAGATGATGCAATCTCTATTGCACTCCACAGTGCCCTTTCCCACCTGGACAAGGGGAACACCTACGTGAGAATGCTATTCATTGACTACAGCTCAGCGTTCAACACCATAGTGCCCTCAAAGCTCATCACTAAGCTAAGGACACTGGGACTAAACACCTCCCTCTGCAACTGAATCCTGGACTTCCTGACGGGCCGCCCCCAAGTGGTAAGGTTAGGTAACAACACATCCGCCACGCTGATCCTCAACACCGGGGCCCCTCAGGGGTGCGTGCTCAGTTCCCTCCTGTACTCCCTGTTCACTCATGACTGCATGGCCAGGCACGACTCCAACACCATCATTAAGTTTGCCGATGACAACAGTGGTAGGCCTGATCACCGACAACGATGAGACAGCCTATAGGGAGGAGGTCAGAGACCTGGCCGTGTGGTGCCAGGACAACAACCTATCCCTCAACTTGATCAAGACAAAGGAGATGATTGTGGACTACAGGAAAAAGAAGAGGACCGAGCACGCCCCCATTCTCATCGACAGGGCTGTAGTGGAGCAGGTTGAGAGCTTCAAGTTCCTTGGTGTCCACATCACCAACAAACTATTATGGTCCAAACGCACCAAGACAGTCGTGAAGAGGGCACGACAAAACCTATTCCCCCTAAGGAGACTGAAAAGATTTGGCATGGGTCCTCAGATCCTCAAAAGGTTCTACAGCTGCACCATCGAGAGCATCCTGACTGGTTGCATCACTGTCTGGTATGGCAACTGCTCGGCCTCCGACCACAAGGCACTACAGAGGGTAGTGCATACGGCCCAGTAAATCACTGGGGCCAAGCTTCCTGCCACCCAGGACCTCTATACCAGGCGGTGTCAGAGGAAGGCCCTAAAAAATTATTCCAGCCTAGTCATAGACTGTTCTCTCTGCTACCGCACGGCAAGCGGTACCGGAGTGCCAAGTCTAGGTCCAAGAGGCTTCTAAACAGCTTCTACCCCCAAGCCATAAGACTCCTGAACATCTAATCAAATGGCTACCCAGACTATTTGCATTGCCCCCCACCCCTCTTTTACGCTGCTGCTACTCTGTTTATTATCTATGCATAGTCACTTTAATAACTCTACCTACATGTACATATTACCCCAATTACCTTGACTAACCGGTGCCCCCGCACATTGACTCGGTACCGGTACCCCATGTATATAGCCTCGCTATTGTTATTTTTACTGCTGCTCTTTAATTATTTGTTACTTTTTTTTCGTATTATTTTATATTGTATATTTTTTTGTTTATTTTTTATTTGTTTATTTTTGTATTCTTTCTTAAAAACTGCATTGTTGGTTAAGGGCTTGTAAGTAAGCATTTCACTGTAAGGTCTACACCGGTTGTATACGGCGCATGTAACAAATAACATTTGATTTGATTTGCAAAGCACCCTCCCATACCTACACACAAGATCAGGATACATTATATCCTGGGAAATCTCCATCCTTGCCTGGTACCTTTTACACAACCTCCCTCCTAGTTGCCCAAATTCTGCATTTTCTAATAAAGCAGCCAACTAACTCAGAGGAGATCTTTCAAAATGGCTGACAACATCTCAGCCATGAAACAGTATTAAACTTTAATGGACTTAACAATGCAGAGAAAGCTGTGAAAAGAAGGAGACCATGCCATACTAGTGACATCAGAGCCATGTGCAGCTCATAGAAATCCTCTGATGGAGCCATAGTACACCCATGTGGTTCTGGTGACCTGGATTTACAAACAAGTGGGCTTTTACAAACAAGCACAAAAGGAAAACAGTCATGCATTTTTTGGTATTTTCTCTTTTTTTTGGGAAGGAGGAGGAGGAAGAAGGGAGGGTTGAGGCTACAGGGGATTAAGAGAGAAAATACTTTAATCTGAAATGAGACAGGCAGTGTTGTGGACTTCGGAGCATTTGTCTGAGGGACCTTCACATCACATCCACTATGACTAACACCTCAGAGATATACAGAGAGAACAGCGGAGGGACAGAGAGATAGATGCAGAGAGAGAGGGAGAGAGAGATAGGGAGAGGGAGAGGGAGAAAGAGGAGAGAGACTCAGTGGAGGAAGGTAGAGAGAGAGAGGTAGAGGTAAAGAGAAAGGAGCCAGAGAAAGCAAATGCAAGAAAGAGAGAAGAAAAGAGAGAGGCTTGTGGCTCGTTTCTGACTCAGAGAGCAAGGACAGTGAGATGAGAAAAGTCTCTTTCAGATCTCTTTTCTTCAGGGGCTTCAGACACTAATGAGCAGTGCTCCCTCTGCTCAACACACACACACACTCCAGCACAGAGAAATAGAGCACTAACAGCTGTGCTGGGACAAGGAGGTGATGATGTCACTCACTACATCAGGTGTATAGAGTTCATCACATGACTATGCGTTTAAAATGGCATTAATGTTACCTAATCCTTGTTATAGGATGAGGTTATATGATTTCCGTTGAAGTAACATATGTTTAACAGTGTGTG
Organism: Coregonus lavaretus; assembly: GCF_964263955.1. Taxonomy (NCBI): domain Eukaryota; kingdom Metazoa; phylum Chordata; class Actinopteri; order Salmoniformes; family Salmonidae; genus Coregonus; species Coregonus lavaretus. The sequence continues at coordinate 55,880,002 of NC_139990.1, read as the reverse complement.
TGTGTGTGTGTTTTGGGTGGGAGACAAATTTGTATAAGGTGTGTGCTTGTATAAGTAAACAACACTTTGTGAACATAAGAGTGTGAATGAACTAACTATGTCACAATGAATAGAAATGAGGAGTATCTGGAGAGGTATGAGTGAACGTGCTCAGTGGGAATGTCAGAAAAAAGGGAGAGAGGGAAGGAGAGAGTGCTGCTGCTCTTCCACTCCGATGCCCGTGGACTGAAAATCTGAGTGAGCTTGTTTGTATTTGTGTGAGTCCAGTTGTGATAGTGTGTGTGTGAGCGTGAGTGTGCAGATCAGGCACAAAGAAAGAGAGCCAGCCTCAGCCCTGGAGATGTTGCTGCTCTCATCTCTCCGCTGTGCCCACACCATCCCCCTTCCACATCTAGCCCATACCCCTGACGCATTCTGACAGGAACACACACACAGTACAGACATGCGGTAACACACACACACAGTAATCCCACAGTGAGACCAGTATTGTGAGGTCATTAGGAGTGTCTGTCAGTCCTGTTCACGTCATCATTACTACAGTAACATTTAACGTTACAGGCATGAGGCTGGGGTTATCATTACCACAGTAACATTACAGGCATGAGGCTGGGGTTATCATTACCACAGTAACATTACAGGCATGAGGCTGGGGTTATCATTACCACAGTAACATTACAGGCATGAGGCTGGGGTTATCATTACCACAGTAACATTACAGGCATGAGGCTGGGGTTATCATTACTACAGTAACATTACAGGTATGAGGCTGGGGTTATCATTACTACAGTAACATTACAGGCATGAGGCTGGGGTTATCATTACTACAGTAACATTACAGGCATGAGGCTGGGGTTATCATTACTACAGTAACATTACAGGCATGAGGCTGGGGTTATCATTACTACAGTAACATTACAGGCATGAGGCTGGGGTTATCATTACTACAGTAACATTACAGGCATGAGGCTGGGGTTATCATTACTACAGTAACATTACAGGCATGGAGGCTGGGGTTATCATTACTACAGTAACATTACAGGCATGAGGCTGGGGTTCTAATGCAGGCCACGAACATCCATAAGGACCTATGATGTTAGTAATAGACATGGCTAAAACACACTTCATTTAGAGTCAGCCAAGCAGGAAATCTTTGTAGTTGACATTTCTAAATTGGGCATTTTATCCCGCACTCACAGTCTTGTGACGAAACCTACCTCGATGGAGCCAAACTCCACATTGTCATAGTGGAAGTGGGCACAGTCAACGAGTTTAGGGAAGTGGCCTTTCACAACAGACAGCCTGAGATAGAGACACACACAGCAGTCAGATTAGATAAAAAAACAGCATTATACAGTTACAGAGTGTGTGAGAGTCACAATACAGAGAATCCATGTCTTGAACAGCAGCAGACCAATACTGTTCTAATGTTAGTGCAGTGGTATAGAGGTCCTGCCATCCAGGACCTCTATACCAGGCGGTGTCAGAGGAAAGCCCTCAAAATTGTCAAAGACTCCAGCCACCCTAGTCATAGACTGTTCTCTCTGCTACCGCACGGCAAGCGGTACCGGAGTGCCAAGTCTAGGTCCAAAAGACTTCTCAACAGCTTCTACCCCCAAGCCATAAGACTCCTGAACAGCTAATCATGGCTACCCGGACTATTTGCACTGCCCCCCCACCCCATCCTTTTATGCTGCTGCTACTCTGTTAATTATTTATGCATAGTCACTTTAACTCTGCCCACATGTACATATTACTTCAACTACCTCAACTAGCCGGTGCCCCCGCACATTGACTCTGCACCGGTACCCCCCTGTATATATAGCCTCCCTACTGTTATTTTATTTTACTTCTGCTCTTTTTTTCTCAACACTTTTTTTGTTGATGTTTTATTTTTACTTTTTTGTTTAAAATAAATGCACTGTTGGTTAAGGGCTGTAAGTAAGCATTTCACTGTAATGTCTGCACCTGTTGTATTCGGCGCATGTGGCCAATAACATTTGATTTGATTAGTAGAAGCCCTGTATACAGTCTGTATGTTTGGGTGAATTGGTAGGCGTTCACTTACAGTACCAGTCAAAGGTTTGGACACACCTACTCATTCAAGGGTTTTTCTTTATTTTTTACTATTTTCTACATTGTAGAATAATAGTGAAGACATCACAACTATGAAATAACACGAATCAAAAGTGTTAAACAAATCAAATTATATTTTATATTTGAGATTCTTCAAATAGCCACCCTTTGCCTTGATGACAGCTTTGCACACTCTTGGCATTCTCACAACCAGCTTCACTTGGAATGCTTTTCCAACAGTCTTGAAGGAGTTCCCACAGATGCTGAGCACTTGTTGGCTGCTTTTCCTTCACTCTGCCGTCCGACTCATCCCAAACCATCTCAATTGGGTTGAGGTCGGGCGATTGTGGAGGCCAGGTCATCTGATGCAGCACTCCATCACTCTCCTTCTTGGTAAAATAGCCCTTACACAGCCTGAAGCTGTGTTGGGTCATTGTCCTGTTGAAAAACAAATGATAGTCCCACTAAGCCCAAACCAGATGGGATGGTGTACTGCTGCAGAATGCTGTGGTAGCCATGCTGGTTAAGTGTGCCTTGAATTCTAAATAAATCACAGACAGTGTCACCAGCAAAGCACCCCCACACCATTACACCTCCTCCTCCATGCTTTACGGTGGGAACTACACATGCAGGATCATCCGTTCACCCACACCGCGTCTCACAAAGACACAGCGGTTGGAACCAAAAATCTCAAATTTGGACTCCAGACCAAAGGACAAATGTCCACCGGTCTAATGTCCATTGCTCGTGTTTCTTGGCCCAAGCAGGTCTCTTCTTATTGGTGTCCTTCAGTAGCGGTTTCTTTTCAGCAATTCGACCATGAAGGCCTGATTCACACAGTCCCCTCTGAACAGTTGATGTTGAGATGTGCCTGTGACTTGAACTCTGCGAAGCATTTATTTTGGCTGCAATTTCTGAGGCTGTTACCTCTAATGAATTTATCCTCTGCAGCAGAGGTAACTCTGGGTCTTCCATTCCTGTGGTGGTCCTCATGAGAGCCAGATTCATCATAGCACTTGATGGTTTTTGCGACTGCACTTGAAGAAACTTTCAAAGTTCTTGAAATGTTCTGTATTGACTGACTTTCATGTCTTAAAGTAATGACGGACTGTCTTTTCTCTTTGCTTATTTGAGCTGTTCTTGCCATAATATGGACTTGGTCTTTTACCAAATAGAGCCATCTTTTGTATACCCCCCCACCTTGTCACAACACAAGTGATTGGCTCAAATGCATTAAGAAGTAAAGAAATTCCACAAATTAACTTTTAAGAAGGCACACCTGTTAATTAAAATCCAGGTGACTACCTCATGAAGCTGGTTGAGAGTATGCCAAGAGTGTGCAAAGCTGTCATCAAGGCAAAGGGTGGCTATTTGAAGAACCTCAAATATAAAATATATTTTGATTTGTTTAACACTTTTTTGGTTTCTACATGATTCCATATGTGTTATTTCATCGTTTTGATGTCTTCACTATTATTCTACAATGTAAAAAAATAGTAAAAATAAAGAAAAATCCTTGAATGAGTAGGCGTGTCCAAACTTTTGACTGGTAGTGTAGGTTAGGAGTGAAACTGCAGGACAAACAAAGCTGTAGCTATGAGAGCTTGACAGTGACCGTGGTTCTCGTTTGAACAGAAACCACCCTGAGCAGAACGGTTGCATGACTGCTTTGCATGTCCCTACTCCCAACTGCTGTGCCATGGCATGGTGATTTTTGCAGCTTGATGTTTATTGTCATTCATCTTGCCCTGCAGGCAGAACTGAGCAATTTCTGCTAGATGGGCCAGCTGCAAAGTCAAAATTGGCTATATTGTAAAAATTCATGAAAGCTTTTTGGTCTTAATTTAAGGTTAGGCATTAGGGTTAGCAGTGTGGTTAGGTTTATGCCAACCTGTGGTTATTTAGTGGCAATACGGTGACCGGGGCCAGACTTGATCAGTAACACTCACTTCACTCCTCTGAGCTTCACATCACATCCCAGCAACAACCATCACACCTCCCATTGTCAACTTCCACATAATAACCACACTGCAGCCAAGGGAAAATGAAATTGGGGAACTTCCTGTTTCACAGTTCCGCATGGGCCGTAATGGGAGTTCTGAAGTTCTGTGTGTGTGTGTGTTCATGTATAAACATCTCTCTGTCCCGTGTCTCCACAGAAGTTGTTTAAGACCTGACAGTGCTGTCATTGCAGGGCACAGCTACAAAGTATAGTGGACCTGAAATACTACAGTATATATAATATACACCCTTCCTCTCAGTCTATGCTTGGCATCCCTTGTCTGGCACCAAAGTTCCATCAGTGCATAATGGTTCACAGTTCACACCACTTCTGTGTCATGTAACTGCACTGCAGTCACATTTCCCTTGTGCAGGTCAGCAGTGTACTTTTTCCACCCTCTTTAAATTATCTTTAACTGTTGCAATCCACCATCAGTGAAATGATTAAGACCCGGAGGGCAGTGTGCCAGTCTTAGTGGCAGTCTCACCTCTTGCTCATCTTCCCCTTCAAGTTGGCAGTGGTGCCCACGGAGCGGGTAGCGGGCTCCCCGGAAGTGTCCAGATTATCGGTGCTCCAAGCCTTAGGGAGGGAGATGAGGAAAGAGAGGAAAAATATAGTTAGTAAAAAAACGACAGTCAACAGGCCAAGTTACATGGTGAACACATGGTGTCTGTCTGTCTCCAGGGGAAATAGGAAGGACATGAGTCTCAAGAAGACATCAACCAGGAGATCTCTAGATTGTTACTACAGTCAAAATAATGGTTTATAGGCTACACCATCTAAAAAATATTTATACAGCATGGCTCTTCCTTTTTGACAGTGATTTGACTCTGTAAAAGCAACTTCCTCAGCCCCATGATGTCCCTCCTGATTACAGTACATAACATGCAGAAAATATTTACAAACAAAGCACAACTAACACCACTGCAGAGGAAAGAGCAAACTGTAGTAGTGGTAGTGGTGTTTGATTCTACTTCACATGCTGCAGCCTACATAAGCTGTTAGTTAGTAAATCCCTGTCCCCCTGCGCGTATCCAGTCCTTCCTGTCAGGATTTGCATGATGCAGCAGCCGTCACACAGCGGAGCTGAATGCACACCGACTCATACTGACTCAACAGCAGGTGGAAACACAGCTCTAACCATCACACGGTTCACAGGTCCTACGGCAAGCCAGACACACACACCACTCCTCTCCCTCTGGCTTTAGGTCTACCTTCACTCATCTCTAAACCAGCATACAGCCATGTAATCGTCATCATCACAAATGAACGAAAGACAAACATTTGTCCCTCCTCTTTCGCTCTTTTTATTCTTCCCTTTCTCTATATCCTCCTCCTTTCCATATTATCCAGCTGATGAATGCAAACAAACAGCAAACACACAGAACACGCCCACTCCTACACAAACAGGAAGCAGCACAGCTGAGCTGTCAACCACCAGAGGGAATGAACATCAATCACTCTCAGTGTATGTTTGTGTGTGTGTGTTTGTGTGTATACACACAGTACACAAGTCATATTTCACATGACCAGTGTATATTACACCCATAAGGCTTTGGTAGAGGCTAACGGAGGTCATTTGTCTGTTGTCAGGGAAATATGTCCCAAATAGACTAAGAGGCAGGGTTGTCTCCCACATGAGATGAATGTGACAACCATCTCCATTCACAACATAGACAGTGAGAAATGGTTTTGCCCAGACGGGGGGAGGATGGGATGGGAATTAGGCTAAAAGTATTTGGATGAGCGATTCCCGATTCTTCTTAAAATACTCAAATGGGATCAAATATCAAAACCCCATTTCCAAAAGCTATAGGCCTCTACCTGAATAAGTGAGAGAATAAACCTATTTCTCAGAGAGTTGGCCTATCTTACAATGTCTCACTCTCACATGCCAACAGCAACTGTGACAATAACATCAGACTGGATACGGTTTGGAAGGGTGCCAGCCAGGTTCAAGATCAGATTCTCCACTACTCTGCTTGTCATGGGCTCCTTCTACACCTTTAAAGGATACAGCAATGAAACCACCTGGGCTTTTAAAACCGTGCCAGTTGTGAATCACTTGTGATTGGGGACAGTTGGTCTGTTCACAGGTTATTCCTCAGTCAAAGCAGAAGCAGAGTGGCAGAGCTGGATAGAGTACTGCAGCTCCAGGGAAAAACATTACTCCTCAGAGTGCTGGCCTAGGAATCAGTACTACTCCTCCTGGGCCTGACCTCACCCAGCAGGACTCACACAAACCCAAACTGGTCCTGGTCAATCGCTTAGGGACAACTGCCACCCTCACCGTTCCTGTGTGAGTGAGTGAGCGAGCGAGCGAGCACCTGGCATAGGCTTGCTGTGGTAAATTGACTTAACAGTACGCCTGAACAGCCTGCCTCCACCTGGTGTGTGTGTGTGCGCATGCGCTCAGCGGGACCCTTAGAGGCTGAAAGCACCTGAGCTAAAAGTGGGCACAGCTTCATCAGAATACATCAGCTCTGCATCACTCCAGCATTGAGCATATCACACACCAAGATGTGCCTGTTCAGCACTCAGTACAGCCCGGCCCCTTAGCCTTGACTCCGTCCCTCTGAAAATGTGGCAACTGCAGAGAAACTCAACGAGCTGAGAGTCCATCATTACAAAGCAGGGGATAAGGTATTTATAGACAAGAACCCTGGCCTGTATCCAGTCTGCACTGACTGTCTGCAACATGCATTCATTCCATCTCCAACATTCTAAAAACTTAGGTCATCACCACCCAACTGGTACATTAATGGATGCTAAAGGTCATTAGCATCCAATTGTTGCGCCAGGCTAGATAAAGCATTGGCATGACAGTCAGCGCCAGTAGAGACGGACCACGCCATGTCGTAGCTCTTCCAGTAACTCCACACCCCTCTTCACTCTACACCAGGCTAGAGTTTCACGGGCAGCCGGTATGGAACAACAGGCACCTGAAACTGGATCTGCCATGGAAGCCACCGCTCCCAAACAACAGTTCGCTAGACGGTTAGAGACACAGGCAGGCGGTCAGAGCAGAGAGCAGTATCCACACACAGCCTTCAGGGCCAATACCAGCCGTTAATCTTAAGGGACTAGTAGGTATTGTTGTACAGCAACAACCCAGAGAGGTCTTCTTCAGACCAAAACCAAAAGACATGAGAAACCTAAATGGCATTCAGGCAGGGTAATAACCCCTGCAGTCATTCACTCTCACACCCCCTCATTGATTCCACAGCAGCCCTCTTTCTCTCCACTTCTCCTGATCTCTACCTTCTGCATCCTCCTCTTCTTGAACATATTGAGGACCCTTCCCAACCCTTTCGGGGTGGGGGGGGGGGGGGGGGGTTCTCTTTAGATGTTAGTGTAGTCCATCTTCAGTGCTATGCATCTCCTCTGTCCATCCGTCACCATCAGTCTCCCATGGTTACCTCCGCCCAGCCATCACCGCCACCACTGTCCCCTCTAAGTGCATTCTGCTCAGAGGGACAGGTAAGCGGACCAAGCATACCTGGCGGTTACGTGTGTGTGCATAGACAAACGCACATGCACAAACACACACTTGCCTGTTGAATATTTAATGGTGTGAACACACACAGCGATCTGAACCCTGGGTCATTGCCAGAGCTCAGGCTTCTCAGCTGTTCTGTGAGAGGGGCAGGAGACTGACTGACTGACTGACTGATGGGCGGTCGGTCGCTTTATATAAATGATTGGTTTCCTTCCTAATCTATCCGGCGACAACTGGCAGTTATACAGCGCAACACAACCTCCACATCAGAGTAAAACCACAGAAGGGGGCTATAAAAAGGTGTCACGTTTAATGCGTCGACAAGGCCAAGAGGAGGGAGTCTTGGTGGTATAAAGAAGAACTGTAGAGTAGGGTGACCTAGAAAACGTGTTCTGTTGAGTCTAGAGGATCCAGCATGCCATATAAACCCCCTCTCAGTTTAGACATCTTTAAATGATAAGCCCTGGTTCTTTCAGAAGGGCCGCTTTCATCTGATCTCACCCACATAGTTTGAATGTTTGTGCCCTGATCCAACGGCAACAGTCCATATAATGCATGCCTGGTATTCCAGCCTCTCCTCTCCTTTAGGGACCGGGAAAACCGGAATTCTGATCTGTTGTTTGGGAAGAGCGGCTGCAGTTGTTCAGCACCAGCTCTAACTAGCGTCTACCCAGTACCAAACGGTGTTGGGGAGTAGTGAACTACATGTAGTTCAACAAGTAACAACTACATTTTGAAGTAGCTTGGTGGTAGTTGAACTAAATTCCAATCTTGGTAGTGTTTTAGTACATAGTTAATTACTTTTTTGCCAGGTAGCGGTGTAGCTAACTACTGGAACTACACACTACTTTTCTTGTAAATAGAAAATATGGGTGAAATAGGCAAGAATTTCCTTTCTTTTTTGGCATCAGCCTTTCCCTAATTCTCACTTGAAACACAGTTTTTGTGTTTAATATGCACATTCTGTTATCATCTTACTTCAGAGTGATCTGTTTTTCAGATTTAGATATGATAATTTATCACGAAGTAGTTTGGATCTAGTGAACTACTTTTTAAAAGTAACTTTAAGTGTAGTTTAACCTCTTCCAGTGTGAAGTAGTCAATATTTTCAGAGTAGCTTCCCCAACACTGGTACAAAGTCATCCATCGCTGGGTAGTTTCTGGTCCATAACAATGTGCCATAATGAACATTGCCATAGAACAGTGGGAAAATGGTGCCACAGAGAGACATGACCACCATGGAGACAATCAGGAAAATAAAAACACTGAACAAGCATGCATACTGTACAGGCCACAGATATAACATAGATAGAATATCTACAAGAATAGCAGATAACTCACACCACACTGGGTATAGCGACACACACAGACATTATCGTGCTGACCACATACAGAGGTAGACAATACTTGTAATAATTGTTGACTGCATGCACAAATATGTATATTTACACACATGCAGACAGGCCACCACACCACATATAGACAGGTGCATACAGACAGTTTGGGTAGAAGGAGACTTACCAGACGTGACTGTCCGGCTCATAGCGCGTATAAACATGGTGCATTTCCCAACCCACTGGGGTCACGACACTTCACAGAAAAAGAAAACGAAGGAAGCACATTTAATTTCCGTCCCTTCATACAAGAGGCTTATTGTGTGTAGACAAGAGACAAACCACTCTAGACTGCTTCCTTGAGGGATTGGAGTAAGTTGAGTTCACTCTAAAGATCACTCTGGAGAAAAAGTCAGACTTTTGTTTAGCCTAATTGTTTGAGGGTAAAAAAAAAAACATTGAGGATTTGATCCACAATGTTACTGAGCTTTGCTGTAACACCAAGTGGCATGTGTTGAGAGCTGGAGCGAGAGGACATGGCTGACTGTTCACGCTCCATCATAAAGCGCCAAACCTTAACCAACCAGCCCTAATATAATGTAACAAGGCAATGCATCAACACCACTGCTCTGAAAGCCTTTGCCACCCTGACAAAATTAAAAGATTACTTGATTCCCACAAAAAACCATCCCTATAATAGTGCTATCTAACCCATAACCCACAGAGAGAAACTTCTCTCAAATGCCTATGCTGGTTTTGAATACTCCTCTTTGTTGACAACAACCCTTGGTATTTTGATTAGTCAGTCAGTTGCATATCATTTCTAACAGGCTAACCCCAATACTGTGAGGTTGTCAGCACGGAGAGCATCATTGTGCTTGGGCTTTCCAGTATTACAGCAGAGTGAAGTGTTGTCACACTGTCTGTCTCAGGGGAGATTGGCTCATCTAGTTAGTTGGAGGTGGGAGAGGAGCAGACAGACATGGGTCACACACAGGGGTCAACACACTGAGGAAATGGGTTAAATGTGACCGTTTTGTTCCTTCTAGAGTAGGCCTAAGTGGGTATGCTGTGTGTGTGAGGGGGGGCACATTAGGAACGTATCAGGGAAGCTTTCTCTGGAATGGGGAGTATTCTGCTGCTATGGTAACATTTGCCATTGATTTGTGTGTGTGTGGAGGAGGGAATTCTCTGCAAGTGAATCTGTCCAATGATAATTCCAATAGCCTCTGCCATTCAACTCCTCCAACAGTCCCAAGTCACATGGTTAGACTGAGTAAATGTAGGGAGTTCGGCTAGGCCTACTCTACTCTATGAATCACACATGAGTGGGGCTGTTCGATGAAGCTTACTAAGTCTCAGGCATTGAGTGTGTTTAAAATGTAGACTAGAGTCAGTGGGCAGCCTGTTGGTCTGTGCAGAGCAGACGTTGATGATGTGGGAGTGAGGCTCCATGCTTTCTAGTCAGCCAGAGCCTTACCAACAGTTGCCGAGATCTTCAGTCATGTGGGCAGCATCGCTATGGTAACGCAGCGTGTTTTTGCATGTCAGGCCGTGAGAGGGAGATTGTGTGTAAAGGACTGCATGGATAAGATTTAGGTAGACAGGATGTCAGAGGAGGATAAGAGTGTGTGTGTGGACGTGCATGCTAGAGAATGTGTGTGTGTGTGTGTCTCTCTCACAGGGAAAGAAAAAGAATGGTGAAAGCCTGATTCAACTACTACTATCCTTGCGTGATTGAGAGGGTTTAAGCAGGATCAAATGTGCTTGACTTTGTGTGGGGGGGAACTGGAAGGTGTGTGTGCAGGGGTGTGTGAGCAACATGAGTGTGTTTCTCTCATTCCTCTACAGATGGCGGGCACCCTGAACTTGGCACAGAAGGAGGTGGCGACAGTGGCCAGCAACCCTCTCATGCCCGTAGGTGTGTTGAGTAAAGTGGGTCTCACACACACACACACACACACACAGACAGAGATTTAACACATATGCACCATATACTTATGATGACTAAAAAGCAACAAGCTCAAAACCACTCTGTGTAAATCAATCCTGACAAATCTCTCATAACTAAATCCCTGGCTAGATATGATTACGATGATTGTTTTGTCTCTGCCTCTCTGCTCTCTGAGGCTCAGCAGGTGTCCTGGATCTTGACCCCAAAAGAAGACAATAGGATAGTGGGTCAGTCAAGCAGAAGAAGAGCCATTTGTTATTTTCCCTTGTCTCCCACGGTCAGTAAACCCCCCACTCCAACCTTGGAGTCTTGGGTCTGTCCTCTTCAGGTCACAGCACAATGCTGGCTTGGGTTGGTTGGGTCTGGCTTGGGTTGGTTGGCTTGGGTTGGGTTGGTTGGGTCTGGCTTGGGTTGGGTTGGTTGGGTCTGGCTTGGGTTGGGTTGGTTGGGTCTGGCTTGGGTTGAGTGGGATGATGATAATGGGAAAACCCATAAGAGGAAGCCTGGCTGCATGTTCCATCAAACATAGATAAGTGGAAGACTTGACTACTTCTGGTTTCTAACTGAGGGACATGCTTGCTACAGCTCAAAAGGTGAATGTCTGTTTGCAGTAACCCAGTTGCTCCAACAGTTTTGCTTGTTGTGGCCTAGAACTCCCCCTGCTACTCCTCCATGCTCCATCCCCTGCTTCTCTCACACCTCCTCCTCCATTTCACTCACTTTCTGTATGAAAGAGGGCAATGAGCATCCCCCACGCTTTTCCACCCTTCTTTCCTTCCCTCTTTCTCCAGAGGGAAGAATAGGTTCAAAGAGTGTCCTTTCATGCTCACTCTCTCCCTCCTCTCTTTCGTAGCGACCCAGTGTAATAGAAGTGTCAGCCCCTCTTTCTCTGAGGACTGAATAAGTGGGTAATGTTGGGAGACGGGTCTTGGGAGAATTCGGCGGAGGCGGGGGTGAGGAGGAACGACATCACAAATCTGCTCTTTTCATTATTGTCATCATCTGCAAGTGGTCGCGGCTGGGCCAGTGTGACGTGAATGGGCCAGTGTGACGTGAATGGGCCAGTGTGAAGTGAATGGGCCAGTGTGGGCGAAGTACAGTGGTGGCTACAAGTGGTGATCTGTCACGACAGACACACTACACACGGGGGGGTTGTGTTGTTCAAATCCTTCCAAATCCAGGGGCTACTTCGGTGACAGGAGCTTGGCGACTGGGATTGGGGAGAAGCATCAGTCTGGATCTAGACACAAGAGGCCAGAGGCCAAGTCATTCTGCAGGTTGACAGCCCAATGGCCCATGTAAACACACTCAGTGAGGTACAGCTAGCTAGTCACAACACAACGATAGACTGCACATGATTACTTTTCATGTTTCACGCAACATTAGGCCCCTTGTTTATTGATGTAGTATGCCATCACTAACACTGTAGAGGTGTACCAGAGGGGTGCTTCCTCTGTCTCTCAGCCTCAATAAAACTTTACTGGGAGTGTGTTTCTAATTACATTTTACATTTTAGTCATTTAGCAGACGCTCTTAACCAGAGCGACTTACAGGAGCAATTAGGGTTAAGTGCCTTGCTCAAGGGCACATTAACGTCATTTAGCAGACGCTCTTAGCCAGAGCGACTCACAAATTGGTGCGTTCACCCTATAGCCAGTGGGATAACCACTTTACAATTTGGGGGGGGGGGGGGGGGGGGGTTAGAAGGAATACTTTATCCTATCCCAGGTATTCCTTAAAGAGGTGGGGTTTCAAATGTCTCCGGAAGGTGGTGAGTGACTCCGCTGTCCTGGCGTCGTGAGGGAGCTTGTTCCACCATTGGGGTGCCAGAGCAGCAAACAGTTTTGACTGGGCTGAGCGGGAGCTATGCTTCCGCAGAGGAAGGGGAGCCAGCAGGCCAGAGGTGGATGAACGCAATGTCCTCGTTTGGGTGTAGGGACTGATCAGAGTCCCTACACCCAGAGGGTAGTGGGGGAGCTCCGTTAGCCCCCCCACTACCCTCTGACATTTCACAGAACAAAACAGGCCTTCCCATTCAGCCATGCCCCGCCGTCCCCTCACCCCCTATAGATCCCACCCAACCCCCAACAACACCCCAAAAAAGGAACCGCATTCACCCATCTACCACTCCGGTCCCTCCCTCCCTGTACTCCTTCAGGCTAATGCAGCAAACACTGCTGCCCCCACAAATCCTCTCCGAGTTGGCATGGGAAGCCATAGGGAAGGCTTGCTGACATGGAAGGCTGGGGAGGGTCAGGGCTGTGTAAGAATGGAGCAAGGTGGGCTCTATCATGGACATTCCAGAAAAGGGTCCCTGGGAAACAGACAGTCCTCTTACAGTCCCCCTGTCACCCCCCACTACCCAAAAAGCGCCGCTCTGGGAGCTCCGTCCTCTTTCTTCCACGCGACAGGAAAGACACAGAGCCACCGGCAGCATACTAAACACCAAACACTGCCCTCATCCCAGCTGCAGCCACGTGAGATACAGAGACACAAGAGAGGGAGAGAAGAGACTAAAAAGAAGAAAAGAAAGAAAGAAAGAAAGAAAGAAAGAAAGAAAGAAAGAAAGAAAGAAAGAAAGAAAGAAAGAAAGAAAGAAAGAAAGAAAGAAAGAAAGAAAGAAAGAAAGAGAGAGAGAGAGAGAGAGAGAGAGAGAGAGAGAGAGAGAGAGAGAGAGAGAGAAGAAGTGGAGGATAGAAAAAGAAAGCGGGTGAATTCGTCAGAAAACCGACTGTTGTGGACAAGTGTGTAGTGTGTGTGTGTGTAGCGAGACACGAGGGACAGTGGACGAGGGGGCCGTTTGTGTTGGTATGGCTTCAGAACAGATGTTTCTATAGAGGCAGCCAGCTAGCACCCAGAGCATCTGACTGCAGCGGAGAGAGAGAAAAACCATAAAGGAATGAGGGAAAGGAAGAATGGCTGAATGAAAACACTAACAGAAAAAAACCATCCATATGTGGAGCCGAGGTCTGGTGGGGGAAGCACAAGGAAGGTCGCTAGCCATGGTAAAGGGTTCTAAAGACATGCTTCAGCAGTGAGTGGAGGATGTCAAGGCAACATGAAAGATTTGAAACTATAGAGCTAGCATGTATAGCGGCTGAGTATATGGACGGACAGAGGGCTACACTCCAGGATAGTGACTTGGTGTCTGTGTACTGCATAGGCAGGCATACTGTCTGTTTAGTCTCTCTTCAAGCTGCTGTATAAGGGCTTGGACAACCAGGATATGAATCATAATGCAAAACCAGTATGTAGGCACTGACTGTACTGTAAGTCATAGATAGAAGGGTGATCCATGAGGCAAACAGATATTGGCATAGCACACATTCCTGCCTCCAGGCCAAAACAGACAGAGTAGTGAGAGGGGAAGGGAGGAAAGTGGTAGGTTTGTATACAGCTTAACGTACTGTAAATAAACCATATATGATCCTACACAGTATTAGCACAGAGATCTAATGTTAAGCACCCATTAAAGAGTATAGTGTGTGTGTGTGTGTGTGTGTGTGTGTGTGTGTGTGTGTGTGTGTGTGTGTGTGTGTGTGTGTGTGTGTGTGTGTGTGTGTGTGTGTGTGTGTGTGTGTGTGTGTGTGTGTGTGTGTGTGTGCGCGCGCGCGCGCGCGCGTTGGGCGTGGCTGGTGCTGGCTGCTCCTCTATGAGGACGTTAGAGGAGATGAGGGGAGATGAGGGGTGACAGGGTGTGAGGCAGTGCCCTCGCCCAGATCAGACCTTCTCCGGCCTGAGGCGGGACTCTGTGACGCCCCTTGGCCCCAAGCTGTCAGCAGCAGCACTGTGAACCCAGCTCCAGCTCTCTAGCTCCAGTCGTTCAGGCTTTAGGCCCTGGGAAAGGGGTCAGGGACAGGGCTGGTGTCCCCAGTCAGGCCTCTTTAGCTCAGCGTACAGCTCCTCAGCTCACCTCTCTAAACCTAACATGGCAGGAGGTACAACAGTTAGTGCCTGGTAATAACATAGTGATGGCTCACATGAGATGCAGCACCTCTCTAAAGGGCCTGCTTTGAGAGCAGCTTGAGAGATGCTCAACACGTTAACATGCTCAGCCAGACAGCCCCCAGGTTGTAGCCTAGCGGTAATTAAATTCACCATTATCACTGTAGGAAAAAAGCCTTTTAATTTAATCAATAAAACTAGCAGACAGCTAGTTGAGGTGTTGATCTGCATTGCGTATCGTTTGGGGTTATGAGTCCGTAATATAGCCTACACTAGGCTACATGCAGCATGCACATTTTGGCGAGCTGCTTGAATAATATCCCACAGAATAATCCCACAGGACAAACAATAGGCGTAGTAGTGCTCAGAGGTTGTCAAACTAGATCTTTCTAAATATCTGTCCTCATGGTGAGTCCACATGCAGGGGGAAGTAGAGAAGAGCAGAAGCACTGAGCACACAGGAGGACTGTCTGACCGTCGCCCCTGACAACGAGCTGTGCGCTGCCTAAACCATTCCCCCCATGGGTCTCTCCACATCCTCATTTCAGCTCAAACATACACCGCTTGCTTTGTGACAGAATGTTGTTGTTAATGCAGCCATGTTTGTTTCCTTTTTCAGTATACGGTATGTGATAAAATAATGGTCTATCAGTGAGGAACCAAACCAGTGGCCAATGACAGAGGAGGTGTGGCCAGAACAGCTAGTGTTACAGAGTCAGTAAGCAGCCATTGATTTGTGTGTGTGTATTCTGTGTTTGTGCTCCATTACAGGCAGATCCACACACAGGTGTCTATCTCTAGGGAAGAGAGAGAGAGCAAGATATATGAGGGTAGAGAGAGGAGGGGAGTAGGAGGGCCTCACAGTAAACAGGAAGCTGGGAGAGATGGAGAAGATTATTGGTGGGCATGCCCCTGCTGTCCAACTCTCTCTCTTTCCTTTCTACCTTTCTCTCCATCTTCCTGTCTAGGGTCTCTTTCTATCTCTACCTGATTGCATTTGTGCATTGAGGACATCTTTATGCTATTTGTGCAGCCCAAGTGGCAGAGGAGGAGGGGGAGGGGAATAGAGGAATAGAATGTGAGGTTACGTAACAGCAGTGCTGATTCTGACAAACATCAAAATCACCATTCCTCTCATGTTGTTTTCTTGTTATAATAACGCTGGTGAGCCGAGGAGAGGGAGGGAGTATGTCTGTGTGGGTGAGTGAGTGTGTACTAAGGCACTCCCCTACCACCCCACCACCTCAGGCCATCAAGGGGTGCAAGAAGGGACCACAGCTGGGAACAAGCTTCAATAGGATTAAATTAGCCAGAGCACATCAGAGCAACACAACTCTAACATGGGACTTGATGCATAAATACAAAGAAAGGACGTATTATTATTATTGAGTTCCTTTCTGTACAGTAAGACCCCCCCTATAATTCAGCTGTTGGCAGCTACAGGCCCAACGTTTCGTTCTGCTGTTGGCAAGTGAGCATCACAGGGGAGCGATTACATTAAATCAAGTGTGTTGAAAACAATTGGCATTTGAGTTCAGTTGGGGCTGGGATAGGTTAAATTGTGCTGCAACGGAAGCCTTATCTTTATAATAGTCTTACTACAAATCCAAATACGTACATTAAAAACACACACATTGAACTGCAACTGGCTGCACACTGTGCCAACAACGCGAAGGAAACAGAATAACTCTTGCTCAGCAAACGTAATCTCCAAGCCTAACATTCTCTTAACACAACATTACCATCAGTCTGCATTGATTTTCCTCTTTCCGGACATTGCAAGTGACCGTACATGAGACAATTCAATCGAAATCAATTAGGTGTGTAGCCATTGAGTCCATCCAACAGCTGTAAACAAACAGTTCGAAAGACACACACACTGTCTTTTTCTGTCTCAGTCGCTCAGTCTCTGTATGGTATACACACACTGTCTGTCTCAGGCCCTCAGTCTTAGTCTCATTCAATCTCTGAAACACACACACAGCTCCTGCCAGACAGTGTTATGAAGATGCTGGGTTTGTAATTAAACACCTTGATCGCCCACTGCTGCTCACACTGGAGGCAGAGCTAATCCTCAAACTGACTATTGGGGAGAGCAGGCCAAGATAAGCTACACCAGCTGGACATGGAATCAGAATGACAACGTTCAAGGATACTGGAAAGGGTTCAGACTAGGGAGGTAAACATAACCAATGGGTCTTGAGATTGTGAGATGGAGGCTAAACTATATCCTTGAACGAAGCATTAGACTCAGGACTGACAACACAGAAATGCTTCTCTAGAACATGGAACCAACTTTCTATCTGAAGCCAGTGAGTCTATCCAACAGAGCCACAATGATGACCATAAGATTTAGTTCCATAAAGGAAAAAACAGTAATGACATACATACCTTGTTTGGCCAGGCATGAGAGAATAAAGAAACATAAAATAGGCCTGGCTATTCCTAGTTTTCCACAGAAAATGTAATGTATAGTCAAAAAGAAACTTTACAAAAAAGTGGTTGACCCACTGGTTATCATAAATTGAATGCACCAATTTGTAAGTCGCTCTGGATAAGAGCGTCTGCTAAATGACATAAATGTAAAACGCAAATGTAAGAATAAACTTTGGTGACATAATCTGAAGCTAAGCACCAGTTCAGCCTGTTTCAGCTGTAACATACTGGGTCCACTGCAGTTGGGTAGATTAATGATGGACTGATCATTAATGACAGAAATACCCTGTGCTGTGGCTAAGAGCCAGTCTTGGGACCTAACCCAGATTACTCATTGTCAGTCTTGAGAGCAGGAGACTCATGGACGGAGGGGGATTTGTGTCCTCTGATCATAAACCACCCTATTCTCTGGTAGAACGACCTGTTCCACTGGTATGCAAAACCCATGTCTATTGCAAACACAGATGTATGTAAGAATAATGCCACGTTCACGTGCTAGTCAGAACAAGGAACTCGGAAATTTCCGAGTTTCATAGTTCAGACTAGCACGTGAACGAAGCATAACTCCAGGGGAGTAGACAATATAGCAAAATGGAGTTGGCAGGCCAATCTCTCCATTCATTCAAATACAATATTTCAAGTTGCACAGCACAGTTATGACTAACCATCGAGTCTAAAGCGCTTTAACCTTAGGAAACCATGAAGTCAGTGAAGTGATGTTATAGTGCGAGACGACAGCACAGCGTTGAAACGGTCTGAAGTGATACTTCATCACGCTGACGCACAGTTACCTGGAACCGATTGTTTTCCCATTGGACTGTAATTGTATACACACGCCGAGGATAGGGACATTAACAATCTTATATCTGAAAACGTTGCAGCCCAGACAATAGGAAACAGATTCGTTGTATTGCGCATATAACATTAGTTTCTTTAGTACTAACTAATTTAAAATCATATTAGCTACATTAGTGTAGTATGCCGTGCCTTTGTTCTGAGACTAACGTTAGTAGGCTAAGAGCTGCACGCTGTTTATCACTGTGGCATGCGCGCAATTAATTAAATGGAAGCCCTGGTCGGAATAGACAAAAGATGGTCAGTTTTCAAAACTGTTTTGAGCTGGCAATCTAGCAACAGTAACAAGGCAATCATAATAATATTAGTTAGCCTTGCTAGATTGTGTTAAACGATGACACGTTGTAGACAGCACGTAACTATTCGTATTAAGGCAAGTGATGAATGCCCCGTAAAACCGAATCACCCTGCCTGACAGACACCGCCATTCATGCTTACATTTCAAGGGAGGGGCGCGCGATGTGGCTAATTGGCGTTAGCTAGCTAGCAAACTAGAGGAAATAAATAACATAAATAGTTAGCTAGCTAAATTGAGCTAACAAACGGTATAGCCACATGTGATCTGGCTGAATTACATTAGCTATAAGATTATTAGTTGGTCAGATAAGGACAATAACCATGTCAAATGACTTGAGCGAAGCAGTGATAGGGTTCAGCAGTGTCCCTGTAACTAATGGCAACAACGGACTGACCAGCATCTTCAGTTTGCCACACAGACTAGTTATCTGTGACAGACGTGGTACGAAAAACTAGCTAGCACGTTCTGTGGCCAAAATAAACAACGTTTTTCACTATCCTCATGTCTACAGACATATGCTGCCTGAAATGAAACAAAATGATGACTTACCACCATTCCGATATCCAGGTTCGGGGGAAAGGGTCGGAGGGACTCCGTCTTCAAATTCGAGTCTCACTGGCTTAAATTAATGTTTGATTGATGCATTCGTTAAAGTGGCCCTCCTTTTCTTACATTGATATGTAACGTTAGCAAGCTATGCCAACAGTTTACCTCACATTTAGAAAATGTCGAAGCATCATTGCTAGTTGATGTGAATCTGACACGAAAAAGGACCAAACCACTCGTCACTAGCCCCTCCAAGGCAGGACTGGGAGGAGGGACGGGGACCACGAGGGGGTGGCGAAATCTAGTTCGTTGACTTGGCAAAAACACTTATTTTCAGCGAGATCCTCATGAAAATGTAGACAACTGTCTCCATATTATCGACGACATAATTTGCTAGTTAGAAATCTGAAGTTCTCGGTTCATGCAAAATCGTCCTTTCTACATTGTTAGTAGGCTGCATTAATTGCCTCAGTTCAGGCAATGATGAGACGTTTCAACACACGTGTGGTTGAAATGTGGATAAGCAGTGTCTATCCGCCGATACCAAACCTCAAAGGGATATGCGTATTTTATGGAAACGCAAAGACTGAGTGAAACGCTCTAGCTAACCGTAAAATAAGATAACATTATTTTAACGACGCCAACAATGATAAATCAACCATTTTTTTGTACCTTCATCTTGAGCAGCCAAAAATACTCGTTTAGAAAGAGGCGATAGAACTCCCCTATTTTGTGTGAATGCTGAGGTCCAGTTGATGCCCCGGGTCGGACAAAGAAGTAAGAAGCAGACTGGCTCTCCTTTCTTTATGCTTTCAAGTTCCAATCAAATCTATTCAACTAGCTCACTGTCTTTTTCCTCGCATTATATTGGTGAGACTTGATACAATCATTCTTTGTTTATCATCCAATTTATTTCCTAGACAGACATCCTAATCAGCTTTAACACATTGTAATTTCCTAGAAATTGTGCGCTGTGAGGGCAAAATGTTTAAGTTCCACTATACTTCTGGCCTCAAATCGAATCCGCAACAGTATTATCCAATATTCCCCCATTGTATGGCACAATTGAGAATGCCTTATCCCTCTGGCTATGGTAACATTGAATACTCCAAATGGTAGTTGGCCAAAATATTCAATACGAGTTTATTTTAAAAGCTGACCTTACCTTCTATTTTGTATACCGTTATAATTTAAAGCAAGGTATGTATATCAACCTTACCTTTCAATGGTCGGTTGATTAAATAATCAATAGATTGTTTTGGAGCCCCATCTTGTGACCAATTTATGAACTATCCCACCTCACCTCAGCAAATGCTATCATTGCCTGGGCTGGAGGAGACAGGAAAGGTGAGTGCCTGGCAAATATGTCAAGCTTGTTAAGACATTTGGTTTTTATTTAAAACATTTGCATTGTTCTCTGCTTCTTCAAAATAATCCACTTTAATGTACAAACGTTTAAATTTTATTTAAAAAATGTTTGCTGTATGAATAACAGAGGCTCTCCGGAAATACATAATTGCCATTGGAAGTAGTTTCCACAATAGCATATACATAAATGAGATCACCAATCTCACATTTCAGACAAAAAACATCTGAGATGCATGGGAGCCATACCAACTATGAAAATCTGAGTGATGTTCAGAAATTTTTTGTACAAACTAAAATGTTAAAATAAAAAAAACAGGAGAGCAGTATATTCTAAATTTCAGAAGGGCATGGTACATTTGGAAAGGTTAATGTCTAACCATTACAACCAGGGCCAGTGCCGTGTACAGTGTTTTGTAGCCTAGTTTAACCATGTTCTATGAGTAAAATGACATCCCTACTCCGTGATAATTGAAAACATGTCAGATGAGCCGAGACGCCATAGAGCATAGCTGGATGAGTGGCCTTCTAACTGGGCAATGGCAACTGTGTTCTGCCAACTGTGTTATTCTCACACACACTCCCAGTCAAAAAACAACACTCGCACATACATATACACAAGGGAAACACTGTCTATCTCAGTCCCAGTTTCTTTTTCTCCTTCTGTTTCTTGCGTACAACTTCCATGTTCCTGTCCTTCCACATGCTCTTTCTCAGTTTGATGGGTCTGCTGCCCACATACTTCCCTGTGGACAAAAACAGTCTAAGATCAGTTGAGAATTGGACTGGCGCCACCACTAAGGTGTTAGGAAAGGAGAAGACTATGCCATTCCCCACACAAACAATTTCTCTCATGATGCGGATGTAATCGTTAGGGTCCTTGAAGCTGACAAAGCTGTAGCCCTTGGCCGTGCATTTGTCACCTTCCTTAGCTTTCTAACTATGCTTTCTTGCTAATTATGCAGCGAATCCTGTTTTTGCATGAAAAAAGAAAAGTCCATGTTCCAGCGAGATATTACTCACGACTACGGAGACTCAGAATTAAAAGATCCGGATCAGGAGTTACTCCCCATTTTAAAATGACATCTTGGGGTTGGATACAAAACTTGTTGGTACATTTTACACACGCACACTATTGCTCACCGTTCATCTCCCTCATGGCACGGACGTAGTCATTGGGGTCCTTGAAGCTGACAAAGCCGTAGCCCTTGGTCTTGCCTGTGCGTTTGTCCCGCACCACCTTGGCTTTCAGGTAGGAGGGGTAGCGGCTGAATGCCCTTGCCAGGATGTCGTCGTTTACCTCATTGCCAAGGTCTCCACAGAAGATTCTGAAATCATCTGGATGGAGGAGGGAAAGTCAGAAGATGAGGCTGAGCAAAGAGGGAGAAACAAAAAGGGAATGGGACAGTCACCTGTTTGTAGTGAAAACAACAATTATACTATTCTCAATACAGGTAACTAGGTAACTGCTTTTAGCAACACTAGTATTTACACACTAGTGTTGCTGGGAATTAGCTTGCAATTAAAAAAAAAAATTCTACTTACTCTGTTAATTGTCCTTATGGTCCTTATGCAGTGGGCAATTTGAGAAAAAATAAGTCCTGCACATGTACCATACCTGCAAAAAAAATAATCAAGAACTTGTGGGGGACTTTTATTTTGACATGAGGTAAGCAGAGGAACTGATCTCTCTGAGGAACTGCATGGGTCTACAACAGACCCACGTTTCGAAATTCTGTTTAACTATACATTCCTTTAGATGTTAATGGAACACATAATTAAACAGAATTTCCAAACGTGGGTCTATTGTAGACCCTGCAGTTCCTCAGAGAGATCAGTTCCTCTGCTTACCTCATGTCAAAATAAGTCCCCCACAAGATCTAGTTAATTTTTTTTGCAGGTATGGTGCATGTGCAGGACTTATTTTCACATGAGGTAAGCGGGCCTACAACAGACCCACATTTGGAAAGTCTTTAACCCTAGGATGCATATGCCGGGTCAAAATGACCCGGCCTAATGTTTTTTTTTCCTTAAATAAATGCGTCTAATGTTCCAACATCCTAGTTTTGTTGTTTAATTTCTTATTTTTTATGTAAAAATAGTTTTTGCTTCACTACCCAAACTTTTCATGTGGGTCAAATATGACCCGTATGCATTTCATATGGAATTCACTGCATTGCACTCGTCAAACTGACCTTTCTTTTTGCTACAACAATAAAATCAAGTATTTATTAAATATCTTGTTTTTAATGTTCATTAAATCACCATTTTAATTTCTCCTTTTTAACTCATTGAGTAAAAGGAGTTTCATAAGGAGGCTCATAAGAATGTTGCCAGATATACAACCAAAATGGTTTTACAGATGCTGGATGAGGAAGCCATTGATACCTCTGTCTCAGAATCTGAGGTATCCAATTCAGATGACACAGACTGTGCCTGTGGGTCAAGTTGGAGTTGTGGATGCACCTGGTAGTCCAGCTGTCCTAGATGATTCTACAGATGGGGAGGACTCCTCCTCTGAGGAGAGTGAAAACCAGTCAAATAGACTGAGTAAAAAGGGGTCTTACTGGAGTGAACATCCCCCACTAAAGGCAGGACCAGAAGCCATAACATCCTGAGGAGCTGCCCAGGGCCTGTGCCGGGGTCAACAGTTGTCACCAAAAGATAACTGGGAGCTGTTCAACATCATTGAGGAGGTCCTAAAGTGTACAAATTTAGAAGGACGGAGAACAGCGACAGCAAAAGGAAAAGAGTGGAGAGAGGTCAACAAAGAGAAACTAAAGGCCTTTATTGGTTTAACCCTCCTCGCCGGCGTGGAGAAAAGCTGGGACTATTTTGGATCCAATAAAGAATCCAATTAATTACTTTATTTATTTTTTTGAACCTTTATTTAACCAGGTAAGCCAGTTGAGAACAAGTTCTCATTTACAACTGCGACCTGGCCAAGATAAAGCAAAGCAGTGCGATAAAAACAACAACACAGAGTTACATATGGGGTAAACAAAACAAAGTCAAAAATACAACAGAAAATATATATACAGTGTGTGTGAATGTAGTAAATTATGGAGGTAAGGCAATAAATAGGCCATAGTGCAAAATCGTTACAATTTCGTATTAACACTGGAATGATAGATGTGCAAAAGATGTGCAAATAGAGATACTGGGGTGCAAATTAGCAAAATAAATAACAATATGGTGATGAGGTAGTTGGATGGGCTAATTACAGATGGGCTGTGTACAGGTGCAGTGATCGGTAAGGTGCTCTGACAACTGACGCCTAAAGTTAGTGAGGGAGATAAGAGTCTCCAGCTTCAGAGATTTTTGCAGTTCATTCCAGTCATTGGCAGCAGAGAACTGGAAGGAATGGCGGCCAAAGGAGGTCTTGGCTTTGGGGATGACCAGTGAGATATACCTGCTGGAGCGCAGACTACAGGTGGGTGTTGCTATGGTGACCAGTGAGCTAAGATAAGACGGGGATTTGCCTAGCAGTGATTTATAGATGACCTGGAGCCAGTGGGTTTGGCGACAAATATGTAGTGAGGGCCAACCAACAAGAGCGTACAGGTCACAATGGTGGGTAGTATATGGGGCTTGGTGACAAAACGGATGGCACTGTGATAGACTACATCCCATTTGCTGAGTAGAGTGTTGGAGGCGATTTTGTAAATGACATTGCCGAAGTCAAGGATAGGTAGGATAGTCCGTTTTACGAGGGCATGTTTGGCAGCATGAGTGAAGGAGGCTTTGTTGCGAAATAGGAAGCCGATTCTAGATCTAACTTTTGATTGGAGATGCTTAATGTGAGCCTGGAAGGAGAGTTTACAGTCTAACCAGACACCTAGGTATTTGTAGTTGTCCACATACTCTAGGTCAGACCCGCCGAGAGTAGTGATTCTAGTCGGGTGGGCAGGTGCAAGCAGCGTTCGGTTGAAAAGCATGCATTTAGTTTTACTAGTGTTTAAGAGCAGTTGGAGGCTACGGAAGGAGTGTTGTATGGCATTGAAGCTCGTTTGGAGGTTTGTTAACACAGTGTCCAATGAAGGGCCAGATGTATACAAAATGGTGTCGTCCGCATAGAGGTGGATCCGAGCGTCACCAGCAGCAAGAGCAACATCATTGATATACACAGAGAATAGAGTCGGTCCGAGATTTGAACCCTGTGGCACCCCCATAGACACTGCCAAAGGTCCAGACAACAGGCCTTCTGATTTGACACATTGAACTCTATCTGAGAAGTACACTGCTCAAAAAAATAAAGGGAACACTAAAAGAACACATCCTAGATCTGAATGAATGAAATAATCTTATTAAATACTTTTTTCTTTACATAGTTGAATGTGCTGACAACAAAATCACACAAAAATTATCAATGGAAATCAAATTTATCAACCCATGGAGGTCTGGATTTGGAGTCACCCTCAAAATTAAAGTGGAAAACCACACTACAGGCTGATCCAACTTTGATGTAATGTCCTTAAAACAAGTCAAAATGAGGCTCAGTAGTGTGTGTGGCCTCCACGTGCCTGTATGACCTCCCTACAACGCCTGGGCATGCTCCTGATGAGGTGGCGGATGGTCTCCTGAGGGATCTCCTCCCAGACCTGGACTAAAGCATCCGCTAACTCCTGGACAGTCTGTGGTGCAACGTGGCGTTGGTGGATGGAGCGAGACATGATGTCCCAGATGTGCTCAATTGGATTCAGGTCTGGGGAACGGGCGGGCCAGTCCATAGCATCAATGCCTTCCTCTTGCAGGAACTGCTGACACACTCCAGCCACATGAGGTCTAGCATTGTC
The DNA here is from genome assembly GCF_964263955.1 of Coregonus lavaretus. Lineage (NCBI taxonomy): Eukaryota > Metazoa > Chordata > Actinopteri > Salmoniformes > Salmonidae > Coregonus > Coregonus lavaretus. Next base: position 55,854,899 of record NC_139990.1, on the reverse strand, counting down.
TTGCATTAGGAGGAACCCAGGGCCAACCGCACCAGCATATGGTCTCACAAGGGGTCTGAGGATCTCATCTCGGTACCTAATGGCAGTCAGGCTACCTCTGGCGAGCACATGGAGGGCTGTGCGGCCCCCCAAAGAAATGCCACCCCACACCATCACTGACCCACCGCCAAACCGGTCATGCTGGAGGATGTTGCAGGCAGCAGAACGTTCTCCACGGCGTCTCCAGACTCTGTCACGTCTGTCACATGTGCTCAGTGTGAACCTGCTTTCATCTGTGAAGAGCACAGGGCGCCAGTGGCGAATTTGCCAATCTTGGTGTTCTCTGGCAAATGCCAAACGTCCTGCACGGTGTTGGGCTGTAAGCACAACCCCCACCTGTGGACGTCGGGCCCTCATACCACCCTCATGGAGTCTGTTTCTGACCGTTTGAGCAGACACAAGCACATTTGTGGCCTGCTGGAGGTCATTTTGCAGGGCTCTGGCAGTGCTCCTCCTTGCACAAAGGCGGAGGTAGCAGTCCTGCTGCTGGGTTGTTGCCCTCTTACGGCCTCCTCCACGTCTCCTGATGTACTGGCCTGTCTCCTGGTAGCGCCTCCATGCTCTGGACACTACGCTGACAGACACAGCAAACCTTCTTGCCACAGCTCGCATTGATGTGCCATCCTGGATGAGCTGCACTACCTGAGCCACTTGTGTCGGTTGTAGACTCCGTCTCATGCTACCACTAGAGTGAAAGCACCGCCAGCATTCAAAAGTGACCAAAACATCAGCCAGGAAGCATAGGAACTGAGAAGTGGTCTGTGGTCACCACCTGCAAAACCAGTCCTTTATTGGGGGTGTCTTGCTAATTGCCTATAATTTCCACCTGTTGTCTATTCCATTTGCACAACAGCATGTGACATTTATTGTCAATCAGTGTTGCTTCCTAAGTGGACAGTTTGATTTCACAGAAGTGTGATTGACTTGGAGTTACATTGTGTTGTTTAAGTGTTCCCTTTATTTTTTTGAGCAGTGTAGTTGGTGAACCAGGCGAGGCAGTCATTTGAGAAACCAAGGCTATTAAGTCTGCCAATAAGAATGTGGTGGTTGACAGAGTCGAAAGCCTTGGCCAGGTCGATGAAGACGGCTGCGCAGTACTGTCTTTTATCGATCACGGTTATAATATCGTTTAGGACCTTGAGCGTGGCTGAGGTGCACCCATGACCAGCTCGGAAACCAGATTGCATAGCGGAGAAGGTAGGGTGGGATTCGAAATGGTCGGTGATGCGTTTGTTAACTTGGCTTTCAAAAACTTTCGAATGGCAGGGCAGGATGGATATAGGTCTGTAACCGTTTGGATCTAGAGTGTCACCCCCTTTGAAAAGGGGGATGACCGCGGCAGCATTCCAATCTCTGGGGATCTCAGACGTTACGAAAGAGTGGTTGAACAGGCTAGTAATAGGGGTTGCGACAATTTCGGTGGCTAAATTTAGAAAGAAAGGGTCCAGATTGTCTAGCTTAGCGGATTTGATACCAGGACGTGTACTCCGAGCATGTGCTGACCAACTGGCAAGTGTCTTCACTGACATTTTCAACATGTCCCTGACTGAGTCTGTAATACCAACATGTTTCAAGCAGACCACCATAGTCCCCGTGCCCAAGGACACTAAGATAACCTGCCTAAATGACTACCGACGTCTGTAGCCATGAAGTGCTTTGAAAGGCTGGTCATGGCTCACATCAACACCATTATCCCAGAAACCCTAGACCCACTACAATTTGCATACCGCCCCAACAGATCCACAGATGATGCAATCTCTATTGCACTCCACACTGCCCTTTCCCACCTGGACAAGAGGAACACCTACGTGAGAATGCTATTCATTGACTACAGCTCAGCATTCAACACCATAGTGCCCTCAAAGCTCATCACTAAGCTAAGGATCCTGGGACTAAACACCTCCCTCTGCAACTGGATCCTGGACTTCCTGACGGGCCGCCCCCAGGTGGTAAGGGTAGGTAACAACACATCTGCCACACTGATCCTCAACACGGGGGCCCCTCAGGGGTGCGTGCTCAGTCCCCTCCTGTACTCCCTGTTCACCCATGACTGCATGGCCAGGCACGACTCCAACACCATCATTAAGTTTGCCGATGACAACAGTGTTAGGCCTGATCACCGACAACGATGAGACAGCCTATAGGGAGGAGGTCAGAGACCTGGCCGTGTGGTGCCAGGATAACAACCTCTCCCTCAACGTGACCAAGACAAAGGAGATGATTGTGGACTACAGGAAAAAAAAGAGGACTGAGCACGCCCCCATTCTCATCGACGGGGCTGTAGTGGAACAGGTTGAGAGCTTCAAGTTCCTTGGTGTCCACATCACCAACGAACTATCATGGTCCAAACACAACAAGACAGTCGTGAAGAGGGCACGACAAAGCCTATTTCCCCTCAGGAGACTGAAAAGATTTGGCATGGGTCCTCAGATCCTCAACAAATTCTACAGCTGCACCATCAAAAGCATCCTGACTGGTTGCATCACCGCCTGGTATGGCAATTGCTTGGCCTCCGACCGCAAGGCACTACAGAGGGTAGTTCGTACGGCCCAGTACATCACTGGGGCCAAGCTTCCGGCCATCCAGAAAAATATGCCTCTATACCAGGCGGTGTCAGATGAAGGCCCTCAAAATTGTCAAAGACTCCAGCCACCCTAGTCATAGACTGTTCTCTCTGCTACCGCACGGCAAGCGGTACCGGAGTGCCAAGTCTAGGTCCAAAAGACTTCTCAACAGGGCAAGTTGCAGCGGAGGGTGCAGAGCTGGTGGCCGGGGTAGTGGTAGCCAGGTGGAAAGCATGGCCAGCTGTAGCAAAATGCTTGTTGAAATTCTCGATTATTGTAGATTTATCAGTGGTGACAGTGTTTCCTAGCCTCAGTGCAGTGGGCAGTTGGGAGGAGGTGCTCTTATTCTCCATGGACTTTACAGTGTCCCAAAACTTTTTGGAGTTAGTGCTACAGGATGCAAATTTCTGTTTGAAAAAGCTAGCATTTGCTTTCCTAACTGATTGTGTATATTGGTTCCTGACTTCCCTGAAAAGTTGCATATCGCGGGGGCTGTTCGATGCTTATGCAGTATGCCACAGGATGTTTTTGTGCTGGTCAAGGGCAGTCAAGTCTGAGGAGAACCAAGGGTTATATCTGTTCTTAGTTCTGAATTTTTTGAATGGGGCATGCTTATTTAAGATTGAGAGGAAAGCACTATTAAAGAACAACCAGGCATCCTCTACTGACGGAATGAGGTCAATATCCATCCAGGATACCCGGGCCAGGCCAATTAGAAAGGTCTGCTCGCTAAAGTGTTTTAGGGAGCGTTTGACAGTGATGAGGGGTGGTCGTTTGACCGCGGACCCGTTACGGACGCAGGCAATAAGGCAGTGATCGGTGAGATCCTGGTTGAAGACAGCGGAGGTGTATTTAGAGGGTAAATTTGTCAGGATGATATCTATGAGGGTGCCCATGTTTACAGATTTTGGGTTGTACCTGGTAGGTTCGTTGATAATTTGTGTGAGATTGAGGGCATCTAGTTTGGATTGTAGGTTGGCCGGGGTGTTAAGCATATCCTAGTTTAGGTCACCAAGCAGTACGAACTCTGAGGATAGATGGGGGGCAAGCGGCAACAGTGAGAGACTTATTTCTGGAAAGGTGGATTTTTAGAAGTAGAAGCTCAAACTGTTTGGGCACAGACCTGGATAGTATGATAGAGCCCTGCAGGTTCTCTCTACAGTATATTGCAACCCCACCCCCTTTGGCAGTTCTATCGAGACGGAAAATGTTGTAGTTGGGGATGGACATTTCTGCATTTTTGGTGGCCTTCCTAAGCCAGGATTCAGACACTGCTAGAACATCAGGGTGGGCGGAGTGTGCTAACACAGTGAATAACTCAAACTTAGGGAGGAGGCTTCGGATGTTAACGTGCAAGAAACCAAGGCTTTTACGGTTACAGAAGTCAACAAATGATAACGCCTGGGGAGTAGGAGTGATACTGGGGGCTACAGGGCCTGGGTTAACCTCTACATCACCAGAGGAACATAGGAGGAGTAGAATAAGGATACGGCTAAAGGCTTTAAGAACTGGTCTTCTAGTGCGTTGGGTACAGAGAAAAAAAGGGGCAGATTTCCGGGCGTTGTAGAATAGATTCAGGGCATTATGTACAGACAAGGATATGGAAGGATATGAGTACAGTGGAGGTAAACCTAAGCGTTGGGTAACGATGAAAGAGATAGCATCACTGGAGGCAATGATTGAGTCGGTCTCCGCGTGTATGGGGGGTGGGACAAAGGAGCTGTCTAAGGCAGGTTGAGCTGGGCTGGGGGCTCTACAGTGAAATAGTACAATAAGAAATAACCGAAACAGCAATAAGCAAGGCATATTGACATGGGAGAGAGGCATAAAGTAATCACAGGTGTTATTCGAGAGCGCTAAGACAACAGCTGGTAATGGCGACAAAGTTTGGGCTGAGGCTAAACATAAACAGGATGCGGTACCGTATAAAGGAACAGTCCAGCAGGCATCAGCTGTATAGCTGAGTTATCATAAGGTCCGGTGAACAGCAATAGGAGAGTTCGGAGGTAGTTCGGGGGCTGCTACAGCACTGGCGAGCAAGAGGCCCGGCTTGCGTGTGTTAGCGGGCCGGGGCTAGCAGATGGATCTTCGTGGTCGACGTCGTAACGGGAAGCCTGTTGAAACCATTTAGTCGGCAAACCAGTCGTGTTGGATCGGCGGGGCTCCGTGTCAACACTAGGAGGTCCCGTCCGGTTGACAGAGAGGTAGATAGCCGGGAGATGGGCATGGCTCGAGGCTAGCTCAAGGCTAACTGGTGCTTGCTAAGGGGCAATGGTAATTAGCCAACGACAACAGCCATTTGGTTGCGATGATCCGGCGCTAGGTTCCAGTGATTCCGGCAGAAAATTCGATATGCTCTGGGTCGATAGCACGCTGTGCAGACTGGCCGACAAATTGTCCAGGCTAGAGCTAGAGCTGGCTGGTGGGTAGTGCAGGCCACAGACAATGGTGAAGACGTTAACGGTGGCTAATAGCAAGTAGCCATTCGGTTGCAGCTAGACTAGTTTCAGCTTAAGGTTCTTGATAAAAGTTATAAAGAAATAATATAATCCTTTCCACGTTGGGTGAGGCGGGTTGCAGGAAAGTATATTTAGTTAAAGAATGAAGAGTAAAATTGAGAAATATATACAAAATAGACAAAAAACTAAAAAACTGGCTATTTACACAAGGACACAGAAAAAAACACGACCGCACTGCTACGCCATCTTATAAGGCGTCCATGTTGGTCGGAAGATATCCGTCGCTACCTGAGGCTTGATGACAAGAGGACCAGAGTGTTCAGAGAAGCAATGGACCACCTGGCAGCCTTCAGGCATGTGTGGGACCTTTTCCTAGCACACTGTAGAGGACTGCGTCACAGTGGATGAGCAGGTTTCCTCCAGACGTGACGCTTGGCATTCCGGCCAAAGCGTTCAATCTTGGTTTCATCAGACCAGAGAATCATGTTTCTCATGGTCTGAGAGTCCTTTAGGTGCCTTTTGGCAAACTCCAAGCGGGCTGTCATGTGCGTTTTACTGAAGAGTGGCTTCAGTCTGGCCACTCTACCATAAAGGCCTGATTGTTGGAGTGCTGCAGAGACGGTTGTCCTTCTGGAAGGTTCTCCCATCTCCACAGAAGAACTGAGGCAATGGAAAAATGTGGGGTGATGAAAGAGAGCCATGCCACCACCACTCAGAGCAGCCAGGGCCAGAAGAGGAAGAGGTGCCAGCTCTGCCCAAGCACAAAGGACAGAAAAGTCAGCTGCTGGTGTTCTCAGTGCAACACACCTGTCTGCAAAGAGCACAGTCACATGCTTTTGGTTTGTAACAAATGCATGGAGTAAGACAGCATAAGTAAGCATGACATGCACACACACTTTGTTCCTTTTAGTGTTTATGTTTTCTAAATTCAAAATTGTTAGTGTTGTCGTTTATATTGATGATGAACTTTGGATTTTCAAATACAATTTTTGAAATATTATAAAACATGCTTAAGGTGGTTTTATTTTGTTCTTCACACTAAAAAGGTTGAATGTGAAACTTTGATTGTAACATTGATTGTAAGAAAAATATGCTCATATTTTCAATAGCCGTTATGAATTTTCATAATGTTATCATTGAAATGTGTATCAACTGTTGAAGAGCAACTAAAAACATTTCAAACAATAAAATAATTATTGAAAGGTCCAAATCATAATTCAAAATAATTATGTTCCAAAACATGGATAATATTTTAGACCCATATAAATAAAACAAAGATATTACATTATCGGGTCATTTTGACCCGACATATGCATTCTTGGGGCGTCATGTTTACTATGCATCCTAGGGTTAATTTATGTTCTATTAGATGTTTTTTCTCAATTTCCCCCCTGCATAAGGACCAACCCTATGGACAATTTGATTGAACTTCTGGCATCCGGCGGGCTATTCAGTTTTTTTGCACGCTAATTCCCAGCAAATCTACTGTGTAAATACTAGCATTGCTAAAAAAAGCAGCTAGTAACTAGGAATTAATCTTCTCAGTGTAATCTGAAGTCATTAGCTAGCTTACCTGAATCCCACTCCAGTAGACTCTGGTCCTCCCAGCTGGTGCCTGCGGCTGTACGGATACACTTCTTCGCCTTCTCTTGCTTACCCTTCTTCTTCTCCTCTGCTGTGCTATCCACTGGCTGCAGAGAAACACAAGATTCTAGAGTCAGACATATTCTAGAGATTGCTGCAATACTGGCCCTTTGTAGGGTTTGGGTCAAGTCTATTTCAATCCACCAATTTAATTGTACAAGCATTTTGAATGCCGAAAAGTTTAAACCCTTTAACTTGAGCCTGGGCTGATAAACAAGGCAGAGAATTCTGTACCTCAGTGTGGACGGGCTCGGGCTCTGGCATGCTGGGTCCGATAACGTTGTCATCTGAGGCGGCAAGGCTGGCCTCCTTCTTAGCCTCCAGCAGTCCGGCAGCCATCACTGCTGCCTGCTGCTCTGCTACAGACGCTGCCAGCTCCTCCTGATGAGGTCAGAGGGAGAACAGAGACATGATGATAGATAAGATTCAGTGTGAATTTCCAGCAAACATCAGCAGATTTGGCAAGTATGTCAAATGCACATTTTAAGTAGTCGTTGAAAAAAATGAGAATGCAAAGGCATTGAAAACTAAAGAGTAGAAGTGAGTGTGCTTACCATGCGAGCCTTTCTCTGGGCATGGATGTCTGGTATCTTGGGCCCGGGGGGAGCTGTGTAGACAGTGGGGGCCGCAGAGATGATCGAGGGGGTGAGCTTGGGAGGGGCCTGGGTCACAGGCCTGGAGGGTGCTGACACCATGGAGTGTCCCATGGGTGTACCATGGGTCGACCCCACCTGTAGATGGTGAGAAATGGTAACAGCATATAGAAAAATTGAGATAATGAAGCACAACAGAACTGGGCAAGATTGACCAAGCCTGCTCACATTCGTAATTGAAGACACAGTTAACACTGAATTTCCTTAAAGGCCTTCCCACACTGTACGTTGGATTCAGTCTTTTACGATTATTACATGTCACACTGTGCGATCTTACCTAATTAAAATCTTGATATCTTGCTGGCCAGATTATACGATTTGCTTCAGTTCTGTTAACACATTCTGTGATTGGCTTGCGAGGCTATGTCTGCTGATGTATGCTATTTCAACTGCAGCGGTGCATTTGATCTGCACATGAGCCAGCACTAGCAGCGCAAGCCTCCCTCTGTGCTTATGCGTGAGTGAAGTGAGTTCGGAAAAAACTGAAAGTATGCAACTTAGAAATAGTTTTACATACAAACTTTATATGTCGGAACTCAGAATCAAACACGCTTCCCAAAAATAACATGGCCACTGTGATAGAACGTTTATTTTGATTGCCGATTTTGTGCATTTATCAAAATCCCATCAGGTAGCCTTTTTAGATATAGCCTAAACAAGATTAGGGAAATCATTGTTCTTGCAAAGCATTTAAATGTTTAAATCAAACTATTACAGGGACAGTGAAGCATCTTTTCTTCTTTTGGCTCTATACTCAAAGTTTGGATTTGAAATCGAACAATAACAATGAGGTTAAAGTGCACACTGTCAGCTTTAATTTGTGGGTATTTTCATACATGAACTGTTTAGAAATTACACCACTTTTTGTACATAGTCCCCCCATTTTAGGGGAGCAAAAGTATTGGGACAAATTCACTTATGTGTATTAAAGTAGTAAAAAGTTAAGTATTTGTTCCCATGTTCATAGCGCGCAATGACTACAACAAGCTTGTGACTTAAATTTGTTGGATGCATTTGCTCTTTGTTTTGGTTGTTTCAGATTATGTTGTGCCCAATAGAAATGAATGGTAAATAATGTATCGTGTCATTTTGGAGTCATGTTTATTGTAAATAAGAATATAATGTTTCTAAGTACTTCTACATTAATGTGGATGCTACCATGATTACGAATCATCCTGAATGAATCGTGAATAATGATGAGTGAGAACGTTAGACGCACAAATATCATACCTCCAAGACATGCTAACCTCTCACCTTTACAATAATGGGAGGTTAGCATTTTTCTTTCTCACTTATCATTATTCAACATTCATTCAGGATTATCCGTAATCATGGTAGCATCTACATTCATGGGCATTCACTGTATACAGTGAGGGAAAAAAGTATTTGATCCCCTGCTGATTTTGTATGTTTTCCCACTGACAAAGACATGATCAGTCTATAATTTTAATGGTAGGTTTATTTGAATAGTGAGAGACAGAATAACAAAAAAATCCAGAAAAACACATGTCAAAAATGTTATAAATTGATTTGCATTTTAATGAGGGAAATAAGTATTTGACCCCTCTGCAAAACATGACTTAGTACTTGGTGGCAAAACCCTTGTTGGCAATCACAGAGGTCAGACGTTTGTTGTAGTTGGCCACCAGGTTTGCACACATCTCAGGAGGGATTTTGTCCCACTCCTCTTTGCAGATCCTCTCCAAGTCATTAAGGTTTCGAGGCTGACGTTTGGCAACTCGAACCTTCAGCTCCCTCCACAGATTTTCTATGGGATTAAGGTCTGGAGACTGGCTAGGCCACTCCAGGACCTTAATGTGCTTCTTCTTGAGCCACTCCTTTGTTGCCTTGACTGTGTGTTTTGGGTCATTGTCATGCTGGAATACCCATCCACGACCCATTTTCAATGCCCTGGCTGAGGGAAGGAGGTTGTTCTCACCCAAGATTTGACGGTACATGGCCCCGTCAATCGTCCCTTTGATGCGGTGAAGTTGTCCTGTTCCCTTAGCAGAAAAACACCCCCAAAGCATAATGTTTCCACCTCCATGTTTGACGGTGGGGATGGTGTTCTTGGGATCATAGGCAGCATTCCTCCTCCTCCAAACACGGCGAGTTGAGTTGATGCCAAAGAGCTCCAATTTGGTCTCATCTGACCACAACACTATAACCCAGTTCTCCTCTAAATCATTCAGATGTTCATTGGCAAACTTCAGACGGGCATGTATATGTGCTTTCTTGAGCAGGGGGACCTTGCGGGTGCTGCAGGATTTCAGTCCTTCACGGCGTAGTGTGTTACCAATTGTTTTCTTGGTGACTATGGTCCCAGCTGCCTTGAGATCATTAACAAGATCCTCCCGTGTAGTTCTGGGCTGATTCCTCACCGTTCTCATGATCATTGCATCTCCACGAGGTGAGATCTTGCATGGAGCCCCAGGCCGAGGGAGATTGACAGTTCTTTTGTTTCTTCCATTTGCGAATAAACTCACCAACTGTTGTCACCTTCTCACCAAGCTGTTTGGCGATGATCTTGTAGCCCATTCCAGCCTTGTGTAGGTCTACAATCTTATCCCTGACATCCTTGGAGAGCTCTTTGGTCTTGGACATGGTGGAGAGTTTGGAATCTGATTGATTGATTGCTTCTGTGGACAGGTGTCTTTTATACAGGTAACAAGCTGAGATTAGGAGCACTCCCTTTAAGAGTGTGCTCCTAATCTCAGCTCGTTACCTGTATAAAAGACACCAGGGAGCCAGAAATCTTTCTGATTGAGAGGGGGTCAAATACTTATTTCCCTCATTAAAATGCAAATCAATTTATAACATTTTTGACATGCATTTTTCTGGATTTTTTTGTTGTTATTCTGTCTCTCAATGTTCAAATAAACCTAGCATTAAAATTATAGACTGATCATTTCTTTGTCAGTGGGCAAACGTACAAACTCAGCAGGGGATCAAATACTTTTTTCCCCTCACTGTATTAATCGGACTATTCACAATCGTAGTGTTGTGTGCATACTCAGTGCCGGCCGTGTTCCTATTGGTAAGTCACCGGGATCGGCTCGTAACACCAGCCACACTACACGATAAAGGCTCAACATTTCTGACACTGCCAGAACTTTGTCTGAGCCTACGACCGCATGTGGTGGTACTCAATCGGCAGACCTACACCATGTCACACTGAACGAGCCAAGAAAAGGATTTTCCCACAACATGAAAATGTTGTCTGCGACCGCCAAATCGTGGTATAAGACGTCTAAAATCGTACAGTCTGTGTGGGCCTTTAGGGAGAGCATTGATATTAGTTGTCCTAGGGGTCTCTATGGGGGATAAAAAGGCACTATAGCAACTAACCGGGGGTCCTCCTGAGCTCATATGTCCCATTGGGTCCATGGGATGCTGAGGATGCTGAGGGGGTCCTTGCATGGGGGGTGCCATCATCATGGGCGGGGGAGGAGGGGGGCGTGGCAGTGGGGGAGCCATCATACCCTGTGGAGGGGGACCACGCATCATAGGCATCCTCGGACCCCCTGAAAGAGAGATTTCCAATTAGCCTCCCAACACATTGTTTTTCATTTGAAGACTGAATCGCTGATTAGCTAGCACTGAGGTGAAGTCAGCAACAGTAGAGATAGATTACCTGGTCTCTGCAGGATGTGCGGCATAAACGCTGGTCTCATCATTGGTGGTGGTCTGACACCTGGGGTTATAGCTGAAGAGCAGAAATGATCAACATTGTTATTGGGTAAAATAAATTGTTTAAATGTCAACTAATGTAACAATATGTGGTCCTCTGTAGCTCAGTTGGTAGAGCATGGTGCTTGCAATACCAGGATAGTGGGTTCGATTCCCGGGACCACCCATAATAAATAATATAAATAAATAATATGCCATTTAGCAGACGCTTTTATCCGAAGCGACTTACAGTCATGTGCGCATACATTTTTACGTATGGGTGGTCCCGGGGATTGAACCCACTACCCTGGCGTTACAAGCGCAATGCTCTACCAATTGAGCTACAGAGGACCACGTGAATAATGAAAAATGTATTCACGCATGACTAAGTCGCTTTGGATAAATGCGTCTGCTAAATGGCATATACAGTGCATTCGGAAAGTATTCAGACTCCTTGACTTTTTCCACATTTTGTTACATTACAGCCTTATTCTAAAATTTCCTCATCAATCTACACACAATACCCCATAATGACAAAGCAAAAACAGGTTTAGATTATTATTTTTAAACGGAAATATCACATTTACATAAGAATTCAGACCTTTTACTCAGTACTTTGTTGAAGCACCTTTGGCAGCGATTACAGCCTCAAGTCCTCTTGGGTATGACGGCACACCTGTATTTGGGGTGTTTCTCCCATTCTTCTCTACAGATCCTCTCAAGCTCTGTCAGGTTGGATGGGGAGCGACGCTTCACAGCTATTTTCAGGTCTCTCCAGAGATGCTTGATCGGGTTCAAGTCCGGGCTCTGGCTGGGCCACTCAAGGACATTCAGAGATTTGTCCCGAAGCCACTCCTGTGCTATCTTGGCTGTGTGCTCCAGGGTCGTTGACTTGTTGGAAACTCCAAGCGGGCTGTCATGTGCCTTTTACTGAAGAGTGGCTTCCGTCTGGCCACTCTGCCATAAAGGCCTGATTGGTGGAGTGCTGCAGAGATGGTTGTCCTTCTGGAAGGTTCTCCCATCTCTACAGAGGAACTGGAGCTCTGTCAGAGTGACCATCGGGTTCTTGGTCACCTCCCTGACCAAAGCCCTTCTCCCCCGATTGCTCAGTTTGGCCGGGAGGCCAGCTCTAGGAAGAGTCTTGGTGGTTCCAAACTTCTTCCATTTAAGAATGATGGAGGCCACTGTGTTCTTGGGGATGTTCAATGCTGCAGAACACAATCCTTTCTCGGAGTTCTACGGACAATTCCTTCGACCTCATGGCTTGGTTTTTGCACTGTCAACTGTGGGACCTTATATAGACAGGTGTGTGCCTTTCCAAATAATGTCCAATCAATTGAATTTACCACAGGTGGACTCCAATCCAGTTGTAGAAACATCTCAAGGATCATCAATATAAACAGTGGAAAAAGGGAAGGGGTCTGAGCAATTTCCGAATGCACTGTATTATGTTAATAAACGTGAATCAAACCATGTCACCTGGGCCTACAAATGCAGGGGGTGGAGGTCCCACGAAATTGGCAGCCCTTGCATCCAAGGTTTGCTGGACCTGAGAGAAAAGGGAATTTGAAGGAGTTGGATACATCTGGCTAACACCACATTCTGTTTGCTTTTAGCAGACGATAGTTTTGAGTTCGCTCATTCTACTATTGAGCTTTCGTATATAAAATGTTCAATCATTCTTTCCTCAGGATCTAAGTACCTGTCGGTAGGTGTTGGTGCCGATGATGGGTCGGATCATAGGTACAGCCATAGGAACACCCATAGGGACCACCTCCATCACTGCAGGGTCTCCTGCAGTCATTGCCACTGGACCCCCCAGGACCTCCTGCTCAAACCTGGATCAGAACCAACACAAGAGTTACCAACACATGACGATTGTCATGAGATATTGTTTGCCTGTTCTGATAGAGAAGTAAGCCCATTTAGTAGGGGTTGTTTTGGCCACACACGTCATTGCAATCTTATTGAAGGTAACCTTAGTGTCATGTCTCAGCACTTGTACTCACAGAGCCATTTCCGCCTCCATCTCCTTCAACCGCTCCTCTCCGGATTTCATCGCCATACTTACTGTAAAGACATAAACGTTTTGTTGGTAGTCCATTATTTTGTGGTAAACACATCTAGCTAGCTTCTAACCATGTACAGTTAACGTTTGGCTAACACCAAACGCATTGATAGTTGGCTTGTTTACGTTATTGGCTAGTAACTGTTAGCAAACGTTATCGCTAGTTGGCTGGCTAACGTTAGCCAGGATGACAAAATGTAAAAATCAGCAAGTTAATACAGCACGTATATGTACAAAACGTTATTACCGTAAGTCGTGACGTTCCAAAAGTATTCAATCTTAACTAGCTATTTAAATAAAGCATGAATTGTTGTATTTGTCCGTCGCTGCAAACCGAGGCCAAAGTTGTCCAAAATGGACAGTCGCATTATTATTACGTAACCTATGCGTCTTGGTTGCGTTCCATCTCGACTGTGTGATTGGGTCCGTTCCAGGGGATCTTCTTCTTCTTCTTGTGGTTTTCCGGCAGACTAGACGCTTTGTTGAATATTGCTGCCTTTACCAGTTCGGAAAATGCATTGCACATTTGTTCACAAAAAAATATGAAAAGGGAACTTGCGCCACCATCTAACCCTATATATACAGTACCAGTCAAATGTTTGGACACACCTACTCATCCAAGGGTTTTTCTTTATTTTAATTTTTTTTTTACATTGTGGAATAATCATGAAGACATCAAAACGATGAAATAACACATATGGAATCATGTAGTAACCAAAAAAGTGTTAAACAAATCAAAATATATTTTATATTTGAGATTCTTCAAATAGCCACCCTTTGCCTTGATGACAGCTTTTCACACTCTTGGCATTCTCTCAACCAGCTTCACCTGGAATGCTTTCCCAACAATCTTGAAGGAGTTACAACATACTCTGAGCACTTGTTGGCTGCTTTTCCTTCACTCTGCCGTCCGACTCATCCCAAGCCATCTCAATTGGGTTGACGTCAGGGGATTGTGGCCAGGTCATCTGATGCAGCACTCCATCACTCTCCTTCTTGGTCAAATAGCCCTTACACAACCTGGAGGTGTGTTGGGTCATTGTCCTGTTGAAAAACAAATGATAGTCCCACTAAGCCAAAACCAGATGGGATGGCGTATCGCTGCAGAATACTGTGGTAGCCATGCTGGTTAAGTGTGCCTTGAATTCTAAATAAATCACAGATAGTGTCACCAGCAAACACCCCCACACCATAACACCTCCTCCTCCATGCTTTACGGTGGGAACTACACATGCGGAGATAATCCGTTCACCCACACCGCGTCTCACAAAGACACGGCGGTTGGAACCAAAAATCTCAAATTTCCACTGGTCTAATGTCCATTGCTCGTATTTCTTGGCACAAGCAGGTCTCTTCTTCTTATTGGTGTCCTTTAGTAGCAGTTTCTTTTCAGCAATTCGACCATTAAGGCCTGATTCACACAGTCCCCTCTGAACAGTTGATGTTGAGATGTGTCTGTTACTTGAACTCTGTGAAGCATTTATTTGGGCTGCAATTTCTTAGGCTGGTAACTCTAATGAACTTATCCTCTGCAGCAGAGGTAACTCTGGGTCTTCCATTCCTGTGGCGGTCCTCATGAGAGCCAGTTTCATCATAGTGCTTGATGGTTTTTCGACTGCACTTGAAGAAACTTTTCAGGATTGACTTCAAGTCTTAAAGTAATGATGGACTGTCGTTTCTATTTGATTATTTGAGCCGTTCTTGCCATAATATGGACTTGGTCTTTTACCAAATAGGGCTATCTTCTGTATACCCCCCCCCCCCCCCCCCCCCCACCCCTACCTTGCCACAACACAACTGTTTGGCTGAAACACATTAAGAAGTAAAGAAATTCCACAAATTAACTTTTAAGAAGGCACACCTGTTAATTAAAATGCATTCCAGGTGACTACCTCATGAAGCTGGTTGAGAGAATGCCAAGCGTGTGCAAAGCTGTCATCAAGGAAAGGGGTGGCTATTTGAAGAATCTCAAATATAAAATATATTTTGATTTGTTTAACACTTTTTTGGTTACTATATGATTCCATATGTGTTCTTTCATAGTGTTGATGTCTTCACTATTATTCTACAATGTAATTTTTTTTTTAAATAAAGAAAAACCCTTGAATGAGTAGGTGTGTCCAAACACATACGTTAAAATGTATGCACACATGACTGTAATTCGCTTTGGATAAAAGTGTCTGCTAAATGGCATATTATATTATATTATATTATAGTGTATATACACACCACTATCCTCAACGCTACAAAGTACACCTTCTTAACATGCAACATGTCAGGATCCCTCTGTTGATAACAAATATTCTCTGGTGTCTCTACTCCTACTACCATTATTTCTTCAACATCACTCCTTTCTTCTACTCTTCTCACCACCTCTGTATAGGAGACATGCTGGACAGCCCTTATTCTTGCCTCCTCCATCTCCTACATCCTAACAGGGAACTTCAGGAATTCGGGCGCATGTTCATCACCACAATTGCAGCATTTCGGCTCAGCTGGCATACAATACTTCTCCTGTCTACATACACTTGTCACATGGGCAAATAATTATAATTTATCACACTGCATGGGTTTGGGTATGAAAGCTCTCACAGGGTATCTCATAAAACCCAAATACACGTGAGACGGGAAAGACTGTTCTTAAAAAAACAATAGAATGAATGGAGTGGGCTTCCTCACTCCACCCACCATGCGGGTCAGTCGGTGTGCACCAACCGCTTGATCCAATTCTTCACGTATATCCTTTGCATTCACCAGAGATAACACCCTTGATAGGTGCCCTGCTTCCAAAATCAACATGACACATTCCAATCTGATATCTTCTTAAGGTGCAGAGCATGCTCCTTCTGTTCCAAAGATACACAGAAAACCAAAATAAGCCCACTTCTCATTACTCTCACCGACGCCACCTTATCTAACGCATCCACGGTTTTTATAGAGACATCAGACAGGTCTCCCAGGTAACATCGATCCAAAAACCTTACTCCGACAAATTGTTTTTTCAGAACTAGGTTTGGATTTACTAGATTCCACTACCACTTGACTTCTCTTATATCCTTTTGTATTCCCCACTGTAATCCAATTATTCTCCCTCACATCTGATTTAAAAGAACGTCCCACTTCTGCCATCTTTTCCCCCCCTTCAAAGAGCAGAGTGGAACTGAGACAAAATATCTAAAGGAACGTATTATCAAACAGACTTTCCAAACGTGGGTCTGTTGTAGACCGACTTCCTCACGTCAAATGAAAGGTCCTGCACTTGCGCCATATGTGAACAAAAAATGAATAACTTGTGGGGTATTTGATGCACAATTGAGAGCATCCTGTCGGGCTGTATCACCGCCTGGTAAGGCAACTGCACCGCCCGCAACCGCAGGGCTCTCCAGAGGGTGGTGCGGTCTGCCGAACGCATTACCGGGGGCAAACTACCCGCCCTCCAAGACACATACAGCACCTGATGTCACAGGAAGGCCAAAAAGATAATCAAGGACCAACCACCTGAGCCACTGCCTGTTCACCCCGCTATCATCCAGAAGGCGAGGTCAGTACAGGTGCATCATTTACATTACATTTACGTCATTTAGCAGACGCTCTTATCCAGAGCGACTTACAAATTGGCGCATTCACCTTATAGCCAGTGGGATAACCACTTTACAATTTTTGTAAAAAAAATTTTTGGGGGGGGTGGGGTAAGGGGGGGTAGAAGGATTACTTTATCCTATCCCAGGTATTCCTTAAAGAGGTGGGGTTTCAAGTGTCTCCCCCCCACTTCTAAAACCAAAGTTGCGCCCCTGCGTGAAATTATTGAGATGGTGGTTGCTTCTAGAGAATAAAGACCCATTTTGTAGAGCTCCTGTATGCTGCCTCTGTCTGGTCTTAATTTAGCCGATTAAACTCAACTCCACGATTTACGATGGAGTTGAGCTGATACTAGAGTGGGCAGACTGGAGCTCCGATGTCACATAAAATGACGTTTTTATCAAAAGACTGATTTCAGGACCCTAACATTTGTCTGTGCAATTGCGGGCTATTCTTTATGTGAAGTCAGAGCTCCAGTCCGCTCAAACTGGTCGTCACTCAATTCCATCGTAATTGTGCAGTTGAACAGCGTATTACATTGCCAATACCACTCTCTCTCCCACACCTCTCTTTCCACCTATTCCATATATCAGTGGTAACTACAACCAGTCTACAAACCCGAGAAGTGGCAGCTCTGGGCAGTGACATCACCCTTAGCTGCTCTTTCCCTCTGTCTAAAAACCTGAACCTCAACAACTTGATCGTCAACTGGCAGCGTGGAGAATCAGAGGTGGTCCACAGCTATTACTATGGGAAAGATCAGCTGGAAAGACAGTGTTGTTTACAAGGGACGCACTCATCTATTTGAAGACCAGCTCACTGTGGGAAATGCCTCACTTAGACTGAGTGGTGTGCAGCCGAGTGACCAGGGCCAATACACCTGTCATGTGACAGATGAACAGGGAAGCACCAAGGAAAAGCTACAACTTCTAGTGGCAGGTAAGTTCCATTGTTGATGCATTGTATAGTTTAAATGATGTTAACTGCCCCTACAAAAGTATTTATTATATTTCAAACCAGGCCCTTATGATGAGCCAATGATATCCGCCCAAGCCACTTGTGATGGCTTCATTGTCACCCTCCATGCCTCTCATGGGTTTCCCCAGCCAGAGGTACTGTGAGGAGGTGTGATGGGCAGTTACATCACCACTATGGAGTTGGACAGCAGAGGGCGGTATGATGTCAAGAGTGAGGTGACCCTGAGGCTGAACAGCCCTCTGACTGTTACAGCCGATCTGAGACTGAGGGTTCTGGACCAGAGTTTCACCAAGTCTCTCACACTCCACCCACCACCAGGTAAAAGATCAGGGTTCCAGTGTTTGTTCGTTGACTCAATGTTCTTTTCAGATACTTTTTTTAAATCGGGTTTAATATTTTTTTGTTGGGTATTTTGGATTATTGATCATACATGTGTTCTTATTCTCATTATTCTGGTGTAGTTTGTACCTAGTCCATTGGGATGTGATGAATGATGATACCATACTTGCACAATGGCCTTTCACCATGGGCTTCCTGGAGCAAGCTGTGAGTGTTGTTCACAATACTCTACTACAGTTCATGATAAAGTACTAGTCAGATATAGAGGGAATTGTTGCTTATTTCAGTGACTGAGGTTGAGTGCTCCTTTCTTCTCCTCTCTTCCACAGTGTGCTGTGTGACACCTGCTGAGCAGAGGAGCAGATTGTTGACGTATCCACTGCTGCTAATGCTGCTGGGATTGGTGCTCCTGTTATCCAGGAAGAGGTCTGAGCAGGAGACCTAAAAGCCTGCTGCTAATGCTGCTGGGATTGGTACTCCTGTTATCCAGGAAGTGGTCTGACCAGGAGACCAAAAAGGATAAGAAAACAGAAGAATAGAATGACCTTCAGTCCATGGTCACTCAACAGGCTTTATGCCAGAGCAATTATCATTGCTTCTTTGCATAGATAAAACATAAAGGGAGGACAGCCTTTTATACTAAAGTCCATTTTCATGGAATGTAATTTTGTAAAATCAGAACTACACTACAATACATTATACACAAAGTTCAACACAATACAGTTGAAACACTCATTATAGGACTCAGACAGTGGGAGTTGCACACCACACCACTAGATGGTCATATGTACCTCTACTCCAAATCTGGTTCCTCTTAAGATTTCTTCTTGTAGGGAGTTCTTGCTTGCTGCTACTTGCTCAGGGGTTTAGCCCAGGTTACTGTGTAAATCACCTTTGACATCGGCAGTTGTTTTACCGGGCTTTATAAATAAAACGTATTTATTGATTGAAATGATGGCAGCTATATCATCTAATGAAAGTTGTTACATGTGTTCCAGTCAATGTATCATACTTTCCAGAATTTGTTATTTTGTAATAAAAGGAGATGAACCCCCAATTGCGATGTCTTTTTGCTAAATCTCTTTAACAGGAAGGAACTGGCATGTTGGCATTATACCAGCAATACAGGGAGAGTGTCATTTTCTCCTGTAACATTTCTTATTTTAGTATATTCCTCTTGGTCAAATAATGACATGAAACTGTATAGTTTTATTTAATTACACCCAGAGCAAATAGTTGTGTTTTGGTGTTCCAGTGGAATGCAGAGGGCGACATTGATCAAAGCCAGGGGATTTCCCATTCTCATGTGCTTAGACTGCACAGGGGAGATTCCCAATCCATGTGGACGCACTGTGAGTAGCCTGGATGTGTTTTCCAATGTAGCAGCATGATGTACAGTACCCATCATCTAAAGAACAAAAATATATTTCCTATGGAAAGTAAAGTCCTACATAGCCTCCAACAGCTACTCTATAGTTTACCAAGCTACCAATTACTTCTCACTGGAAGAAGTTTAGCTACACCAGCATTTCCCACCTTTTGGTTTTTGCCCTATCACTACAGAGCTGGTTCAAATAATCAAAGCTTGATGATTAGTTGATTATTATCCACAGGACCAAGTTTGGGGAAACCTGAGCTACCCTTAGAGATATTCTCCTGTACTTGTATATTATTTTTAACCAGTAGTTCTGAAAGTAGGACTCACAAGCCAAAAGTGGCTCCCGAACATCACGTACTATGTCACAAATGTGAAGAAATGTGCACCATGTCATTGCTCTCCCTGCTGTGTCCACTGAGCCGTTGGGCCCGCCCTGCAACGTCATTGGATAACGCTGGGCAGCCCTCTTGCTAGCTGTCACTGAAATGCGAGGGGCTAGAACTAGAATTGCTAAGGAGCTGGCCCACATGGGAGGTTATGTAGGGAAAATGGCGCAGCACAGCTTCAAGAAAATAGTCGCATTCAAACTAGTTGCTAAACTAGTAGCTAATTGAAGTAAGACAGTAGTTCTGCTCATAGATTATGCATGTATGAACTACACATTGACACATCCAGCCCAAAGCGGCAGGTTTAAAAAATACTTTCTTAGTCGCCAAAGTACCAGAGCAAGTCTTTAAGAAAATATAGTTTACTTAACTAGGTACTTTGAAAAAGTAGTTCACTACATCAACACTACTTAGTGAAAAATTAATTATGGCACAGATTCTACAAGTGTCTGGAACACTATTGGACGGATTCCAAAATTGCTTCAGAATCTCCCATAAGTGTTACAAGATCCTCCTTCTGACCTACAAAGCCCTTCACCACCTTGGAGAACATGCATATGGGGAATGTGGAGATGGGGTCTAGATAAAGTGCTGTTACTATGGGGGCGCCCATACTGTGGCATGTGGGGGTTGTGCAGTGATGAAAAAACAGGTGGAAGTGCAGCAGGTGAGAAGTGAGTGTAAAATCTCATATTCCAAAGCAGTGAAGGTAGTTCACGCAGAGACAAGCGGGGCACCTAGAAGATCGGGTCTTCCAGGACAGAGCGGAATGCAGGTTGGGCGTGATGTAGGGAGCAGAATGGGGGAGACCACAAGAATGGTAGATATAAGAAAGATTATTACATTTGTAACAGCAGCTATCAATTGCACAGAAAAATAGCAATCTAAGAATAAAATACAGATCGTTGTGGAAGAGGCAGTGAAGTATCTTGTGATCACAGGACTGACATTGAGATTGAGAATCAGTCCAGCCAGGAATCATGTCTTGGTTAATTTTATAATGGTGTTATCCTCCAATGGAATGCGAGAAGTTTGATAGCCAATGGGCAAGAGTTCAAACTGTTTCTTGAGGATTTACCAGCTAAACCAGATGTGATATGTCTCCAGTAGACATGGCTTAAACGACTCTACATTTTGTAATACAAGGTTAAGTTGTAGTCCGTAGAGATAGGGTGGCAGGGGGAGGGTGTGCTACCTTTATAAAGTGGGGGATCCCATATAGGCTTGTGGGAGAGAGAGTTGAGCATGAGTATGTAGTGGTAGAAGTGTGGTTGGGAGGAGGGAATCTGGTTATAGTGAACTGTTACAACCCGTGTTGTAGAGACTAGAGTTGATTGCCCTTGGGAGTGTAAAAGGTCAAGATAGGAGATGGGTGATGTGGTGTGAGGATTTGAATGCCCACAGTATGCTCTGGGGAGGGTTTTGGACTGATGTAAATGGACAAGTGTTTGAGGAACTACTGGATGAGAAAGGGCTTATGTGCCTTAATGATGGCTGGGGAACCAGGATTGACCCAGTAACTGGAAGTTCTCGAGTTCAATGGCAGGCAGATGTAGTTGAGAGGTATGGGAGGAACCTACAGGGGGCAGTGATCACTACCCTATCATTAATGTACTGTAGGAATGAGAGTGGAAGATACAACAGGAAATGGATTGAGGAGATGGATGTTTGGGAAAGCGGAGTGGGGGCAGTTTCAGGAGTTGAATGAACAGGGGCTGTCTCAGGTTGATCTCTGTGCAGATATAGAAACAGTGAATGATGTAGTAAGAGGAGCAATAGTAGAGGCCTCAAGGCAGGTGATACCCACAGGTACAGTGGGGAGAAGGAGAAAGGCAGTTCCCTGGTGGACAGAAGAGTGCAGAGAAGCTGTAAAGAGTAGGAACGGTTCTTTCAGGATGTTGAAAAGGTCCAATAACTACGAGCACCTGATTAAGTACAAGCAGTAGTAAGGAGGACCATTAGGACAGCAAAGAGGGAGTATTGGCACCGGTTCTGAGGAAACATAGGCAGGACTACCCCTGTGGGAGAGGTATGGGGATGATTAAGAGTGGGGAGTGGGGACAGACAAGATTGGGGTCTCCCTATGCTGAAAAGTGGGGAAAACTGTTGCATTGAGAAACATGGAGAAGGCAGAGATTTTAGCCCAGGCATTTGTGAAGGTGCACAGCTCAAATAATTTGGCAAAGAAGGGACAGCGTGGGAGAGAGAGGGTCAGAGGAGAATATCTGTGGGTCTGGATCAGAGACGTGGTGGAGGAGGCAGTGAGTTTCCCTTTTACATTGTCTAAGAAGAAAATAGTAATAGCTAAAGCTGGGCTAAAATCTCCTGGGAAGGATTAGATGTTTTACATCATGATGGCTCATCTCAGTCAAATCAAATCAAATCAAATTGTATTTGTCACATGCGCTGAATACAACAGGTGTAGATCATACTATGCATAGATAATAAATAGAGAGTAGCAGCAGCGTAAAAGAGGGGGTGGGTGGGGACAATGCAAATAGTCCGGGTAGCCATTTGATTAGCTGTTCAGGAGTCTAATGGCTTGGGGGTAGAAGCTGTTAAGAAGCCTTTTGGACCTAGACTTGGAACTCTGTGCGGAAGCAGAGAGAGCAGTCTATGACTAGGGTGGCTGGAGTCAATTTTTAGGGCCTTCCTCTGACACCGCCTGGTATAGAGGTCCTGGACGGCAGGAAGCTTTGCCCCAGTGATGTACTGGGCCGTACGCACTGAGCAGTTGCCATTCCAGGCAGTGATGCAACCAGTCAGGATGCTTTCGATGGTGCAGCTGTATAACCTTTTGAGGATCTGAGGACCCATGCTAAATCTTTTCAGTCTCCTGAGGGGGAATAGACTTTGTCGTGCCCTCTTCACGACTGTCTTGGTGTGTTTGGACCATGATAGTTTGTTGGTGATGTGGACTCAACCTGCTCCACTACAGCCCCGTCGATGAGAATGGGGGCGTGCTTGTTCCTCGTTTTCCTGTAGTTCACAATCATCTCCTTTGTCTTGATCACGTTGAGGGAGAGGTTGTTATCCTGGCACCACATGGCCAGGTCTCTGACCTCCTCCATATAGGCTGTCTCATCGTTGTCGGTGATCAGGCCTACCACTGTTGTGTCGTCGGCAAACTTAATGATGGTGTTGGAGTCATGCCTGGCCATGCAGTCATGGGTGAACAGGGAGTACAGGAGGGGACTGAGCACACACTCCTGAGGGGCCCCCGTGTTGAGCATCAGCGTGGCAGATGTGTTATTACCTACCCTTACCACCTGGGGGCGGCCCGTCAGGAAGTCCAGGATCCAGTTGCAGAGGGAGGTGTTTAGTCCCAGGGTCCTTAGCTTAGTGATGAGCTTTGAGGGCACTATGGTGTTGAACGCTGATCTGTAGTCAATGAATAGCATTTTCATGTAGGTGTTCCTTTTGTCCAGGTGTGAAAGGGCAGTGTGGAGTGCAATAGAGATTGCATCATCTGTGGATCTGTTGGGGCGGTATGCAAATTGAGTGGGTCTAGGGTTTCTGGGATAATGGTGTTGATGTGAGCCATGACCAGCCTTTCAAAGCACTTCATAGTAGTAGTCATGTAGGCAGGTTACCTTAGTGTTCTTGGGCACAGGGACTATGGTGGTCTGCTTGAAACATGTTGGTATTACAGACTCAGTCAGGGACAGGCTGAAAATGTCAGTGAAGACACTTGCCAGTTGGTCAGCGCATGCTCAGAGTACACATCCTGGTAAGCCGTCTGGCCCTGCGGCCTTGTGAATGTTGACCTGTTTAAAGGTCTTACTCACATCGGCTACGGAGAGCGTGATCACACAGTCGTCAGGTACAGCTGATCCTCTCATGCATGCTTTAGTGTTGCTTGCCTCGAAGCGAGCATAGAAGTAATTTAGCTTGTCTGGTAGGCTTGTGTCACTGGGCAGCTTGCGGCTGTGCCTCCCTTTGTAGTCTGTAATAGTTTGCAGGCCCTGCCACATTTGATGAGCGTCAGAGACAGTGTAGTACGATTAAAACTTAGTCCTCTATTGACGCTTTGCCTGTTTGATGGTTCGTCGGAGGGCATAGCGGGATTTCTTATAAGCGTCCGGGTTAGAGTGCCTCTGCTTGATAGCTCAGTGTGGATGTTGCCTGTAATCCATGGCTTCTGGTTGGGGTATGTACGGTCACTGTGGGGACGACGTCATCGATGCACTTATTGATGAAGCCAGTGACTGATGTGGTGTACTCCTCAATGCCATCAGAAGAATCCCGGAACATATTCCAGTCTGTGCTAGCAAAACAGTCCTGTAGCTTAGCATCTGCGTCATCTGACCACTTCTTTATTGACCGAGTCACTGGTGCTTCCTGCTTTAGTTTTTGCTTGTAAACAGGAATCAGGGGGATAGAATTATGGTCAGATTTGCCAAATGGAGGGCGGGGGAGAGCTATGTACGTGTCTCTGTGTGTTGAAAAGGTGGTCTAGAGTTTTTTTTCTTCTAGTTGCACATTTAGCATGCTGGTAGAAATTATGTAAAATGGACTTAAGTTTCCCTGCATTAAAGTCCCCAGCCACTAGTGACACTGTAATTGGGGAAATTATTGGGCCCTTACAATAAGGTGTGTCAGGAAGGGACCAGGCTGTGGTGGTGCCGATATGGACACCAGGGAAAGACCCTACTAATCCATCAAGCTATAAGCCGATAGCGTTGACATCTCTTGTCTGTAAACGTATGGAAAGGATAGTAACAGAAAGGCTCACTTACTTCCTAGAGAGCAGAGGCCTATTGTCATCAGACCAAAGTGGGTTCAGGATAGGCAGTGGAACCATTGATCCTGTAATGTGCCTAGAGTCGGACATACGGAAGGACTATGATATGATGTGGAAGGAAGGTCTGCTTATCAAACTGGAAATCATGGGGGGTTGGAGGAAGAGTTGGGTCTTCAAGTTCTCCGTTGAGAAAACACAGACTGTTTTTTACTAGAAGGAAGTTTGGGAAGGAAATATGCCTGAAGCTGTATGGGCGGAATCTAGAGAGGGTGGGAGTGTTTAGGTTCCTTGGGGTCTGGTTTGACACTTGAATGACGTGGGTGGAGCATATTAACAGAGTAGTTTTCAAAGGAAAGAAAATATTGAATGTGATGCATTGCGGATGGATTGATATTGGCATGGCGAAAGAGATGGGACTGTTTGAGAACAAGTTCAGCCCTTCTGTGGTGCTTCCTGCTATCCCACCTTGGTTGCTCCCTCAGCCAATGATAGACCTAGGGTTGCTTGAGAGGGCAAGAGCTGGTGAGGAATGAGTAGATCCAGTAAATATTGTAAGTGAACATTTAAGAACACAGTACTATGCTTTCTTGAATGTACTTTATTCGCTGATGGATCTAAGGACCCTAAAACAGGGACGATAGGTGCAGCTTTTAGTGTTGCTCAGTTTAAGGTTGCATTGACAAAAAGAGCAACGGATCATGTATCTGTATACACAATGGAGTTGCTGGCCATACTATTGGCTGCAAAGTGGGTGGAGAAGGTGAGGCCAAACAGGGTAGTCAGCTGCTCTGACTCCTGTGCAGCACTGATGAGCTTAAATTCATTTGTGTCACAGAGCAGACAAGATGTCTTGTATGAGATTTTGCAGTGCTTGTTTAGATTGAGACACATATCGGGGTATTTGTGAGGTTCCTCTGGGTGCCAGCTCATGTGGGAGTAGAGGGGAATGAGGAGGGATGTTCTTTCCAAGCAGGCTCTCAAACATCCTAATGTTGACATGGAAATGCCAATAAGAAAAGCAGAAGCCAAGGGACTAATAAGAACAGTGGTTAAAAACAAATGGCAACAATTGTGGAACAGGGAGGGAAAGGGAAGACACCTGTATAAGATCCAGGAAAAGGTGTGGGCAGGGAGGTCCTCAGGTCGAGAAAGAAGGGAGGAAAGTGTAATAACAAAGCAAATACTGGGACATACAAGGCTGAACCGCACATTGACAATGGTAGGAAAACATCCAACTGGGAAGTGTGATCACCTTCGGGAGGAGATGGAGACAGTGGAACACGTTCTTTTTCAGTTCCAGCACTATGAGAGGGAAAGGGAGAGATTGCTATTAGATTCAAGGAGTAATGGTGTTGAAGAGACAAGTTTAATTGTACTGTTAATGTAACATCACATGATGTATTTCTTTGCGTATTTCGTTTCCTTACGGAGACAAGATTAATGGATAGGATTTATGCCTTTCATGTCTACGGTCCACACTCCAGTCCAGTTGTTGGCGGTAATGCACCATTAAAGTTGGATGCCAACCACCTTATAAAAGCAACAGAAGAAGAAGCAGAAGAAGAAGAAGAAGTTGGGACTTTCCTGCACAACATGGGGTATGCGCTAACGTTTCATTCATTCACTCAAATGTTTAACAAAGTTTAGAAATGAAGGGGTGTATGTATAATTGAATCCCCATGCTTAATAGGCTCTATAATGCATCATATAGGATAAAGTCAGTCCATGGATTATTAGAAGCCGATTTCAAAGAGCATGTGTCTCTCTCTCGCTTTGTCTTTCAGGTTGCACGTGGTCTCCATACCGTTTATTATCAGTAAGTAAAATCGAAGTGTTTTCATATGGTGTGTATTTTTTTTTTTTTTCCACCTTTATTTAACCAGGTAAGCCAGTTGAGAACAAGTTCTCATTTACAACTGCGACCTGGCCAAGATAAAGCATAGTAGTGCGATAAAAACAACAACACAGAGTTACATATGGGGTAAAAAAACATAAAGTAAAAAAAAAATACAACAGAAAATATATATACAGTGTGTGCAAATGTAGCAAGTTGGACAAGTGGTAGGTCCTATGTCAAAGTTTTACAACTTTTAGTAATTCTTAAATAAATGGGATCCCTCATCAATGATCACAGGTGTACATTGATTAGTGCATTAGTGTGCAGACCTCAAGTCTTATTTGTTTAATACATATTCAACACTGTTTGAACAAAACAAATAATAAATGCCTAAATAAGCCCAGGTAAACATATGTGCTTATAGAAAGTCTACACCCTCCTTGGATTTCTTCATTTTATTGTGTTACAAAGTGGGATTAATTTTTATTTTATTTTGTCAGTGATCTACACGAAATACTCTGTCGAAGTGGAAGGAAAATTCTAACATTTTTTTGAAGATGAATGAAAAATAGAACAGTAATGTACCTTCATTAGATTAGATAAGTATTCACCCCCTGAGTCAATACATGTTAGAAACACCGTTGGCAGCCATTACAGCTGTGACTCTTTTTGGGTAAGTCTCATAAGAGCAGATTTAAGTCAAAACTGTAACTTGGCCACTCAGGAACATTCACTGTCTTCTTGGTAAGCAACTCCAGTTTATATTTGGCTTTGTGTTGGAGGTTATTGTCCTGCTGAAAGGTGAATTCCTCTCCCATTGTCTGGTGTGAAGCAGGTTTTCCTCAAAGATTTTGCCTGTGCTTAGCTCCATCACGTTTCTTTTCATCCTGAAAAACTCCCCAGTCTTTGATGTCAAGCATATCCATACCATGCTTCAACATCTGCATTGCTTGCTGTTTGGGTTTTTAGGCTGGGTTTCTGTATGTCACTTTGTGACATCTGCTGATGTAAAAAGGGCTTTATAAATACATTTGATTGATTGATGATGCAGCCACCACCATGTTTGAAAATAAGGAGGTAGGCAGTGACATCACCCTTAGCTGCTCTTTCCCTCCGTCTAAAAACCTGAACCTCAAATACCTGATCGTCAACTGGCAGCGTGGAGAATCCGAGGTGGTCCACAGCTATTATTATGGGAAAGATCAGCTGGAAAGACAGTGTTGTTTACAAGGGACGCACTCATCTATTTGAAGACCAGCTCACTGTGGGAAATGCCTCACTTAGACTGAGTGGTGTGCAGCCGAGTGACCAGGGCCAATACACCTGTCATGTGACAGATGAACAGGGAAGCACCAAGGAAAATCTGCAACTTCTAGTGGCAGGTAAGTTCCATTGTTGCTGCATCTATATTGTGTAGTGTAAATGATAACTGCACCTACAAAAGTATAATATAATATTTCAAAACAGCCCCTTATGATGAGCCCAGGATGTCCGTCCAAGCCACTTGTGACGGCTTTGTTGTCACCCTCCTTGCCTCTCAGGGGTTTCCCCAGCCAGAGGTACTGTGAGGAGGTGTGATGGGCAGTAACACCACTATGGAGTTGGACAGCAGGGGGTTCTATGAGCTGGAGAGTGAGGTGACCCTGAGGCTGAACAGCACTCTGACTGTTACAGCAGATCTGAAACTGAGGGTCCTGGACCAGAGTTTCACCAAGTCTCTCACACTCCACCCACCACCAGGTAAAAGATCAGGTTTCCAAGGTTTGTTCTTTGACTACAATGTTGTTTTCAGATCTTTTATATAGAGTTATTTTTACGATTGGATATTTTGGATTATTGATCATCCATGTGTTTTATTCTTCTGGTACAGTATGTACCTAACACAGTCCATCGAGATGTGATACCATACTTGCACAACATGTTTCGGGGGAGCTGCAGGTCTCAGAGATGGTGATGTTATTGTGCGAAGCTAAGCTGACTGCAGCTGGCTCCACCACCACATCCACCCCCCTTTGACCATGCCCTTCTCCAGAGCAAGCTGTGAGTGTTGTTCACAATACTCTACTACAGTTCATGATAAAGTACTAGTCAGATATAGAGGGAAACGTTGCTTATTTCAGTGACTGAGGTTGGGTGCTCCTTTCTTCTCCTCTCTTCCACAGTGTGCTGTGTGATGCCTGCTGAGCAGAGGAGCAGATTGTTGATGTATCCCCTGCTGCTAATTCTGCTGGGATTGGTGCTCCTGTTATCCAGGAAGGGGTCTGACCAGGAGACCTAAAAGGATAAGAAAACAGAAGAATAGTATGACCTTCAGTCCATGCCAGAGCAATTATCATTGCTTGTTTACATAGATGAAAACATAAAGGGAGGACAGCCTTTTATACTAAAGTCCATTTTCATGGAAAATCATTTTGGAAAGTCAGAACTACACTACAATACATTATACACAAAGTTCAACACAATACAGTTGACACATTCCTTACAGAACTCAGACTAACACAACATCATACGAGGAATGGGAGCTGCACACCACAAATATCCTTGTCTGGCCTAGCTGGATGGTCACCCACATACAAAATCTATATACTAATATTTCATTTGCATATACTATATTTTCCTACCCAATATTCCAATTTTGCCACCCATGAGTGAGAAACATACATGCCAAGTATAGACCACATATTGTGTTCCCTATAAGTTATAGAAAAGAGTAGATGTGCTGTTCAGACCCAATCCTACCTCCTTACAGGTTATGGGAAATGTGTTATTTTAATAGTTTTCCAGTAGGTTTCCACTTCTAGGTCAAAGATAATACAACAAAAACAATGTAGTAAATACAACAGTAATGTCTGCAAAAACACGACATTAAATTCTACAATATACTACAGTAATGTCCGTAAAAACACTACAGTAATGGCCGCAAAACATTACAGTAAATATTACAATATACAGTGCATTCGGAAAGTATTCAGACCCCTTGACTTTTTCCACATTTTGTTATGTTACAGCCTTATTCTAAAATGGATTCAATTGTTTTTTCCCCTCATCAATCTACAAACAACAATGACAAAGCAAAAACAGGTTTTTAGGAATTTTAGCTAAAAAATAAATAAAACTGATATAACATTTACATAAGTATTCAGACCCTATACTCAGTACTTTGTTGAAGCATATTTGGCAGTGATTACAGCCTTGAGTCTTCTTAGGTGTGACGCTACAAGCTTGGCACACTTGTATTTGGAGAGTTTCTCCCATTCTTCTCTGCAGATCCTCTCAAGCTCTGTCAGGTTGGATGGGGAGCGTCGCTGGACAGCTATTTTCAGGTCTCTCCAGAGATGTTCGATCAGGTTCAAGTCCGGGTTCAGGCTGGGCCACTCAAGGACCTTAACAGACTTGTCCCGAAGCCACTCCTGCATTGTCTTGGATGTGTGCTTAGGGTCGTTGTCCTGTTGGAAGGTGAACCTTCGCCCCAGTCTGAGGTCCTGAGCGCTCTGGAGCAGGTTTTCATCAAGGATCTCTCTGTACTTTGCTCTGTTCATCTTTCCCTCAATCCTGACTAGTCTCCCAGTCCCTGCCGCTGAAAAACATCCCCACAGCATGATGCTGCTGCCACCACCATGCTTCACCGTAGGGATGGTGCCAAGTTTCCTCCAAACGTGACCCTTGGCATTCAGGCCAAAGAGTTCAATCTTGGTTTCACCAGACCAGAGAATCTTGTTTCTCATGGTCTGAGAGTCCTTTATGTGCCTTTTGGCAAACTCCAAGTGGGCTGTCATGTGCCTTTGACTGAAGAGTGGCTTCCGTCTGGCCACTACCATAAAGGCCTGATTGGTGGAGTGCTGCAGAGATGGTTGTCCTTCTGGAAGGTTCTCCCATCTCCACAGAGGATCTCTGGAGCTCTGTCAAAGTGACCATCGGGTTCTTGGTAACCTCCCTGACCAAGGCCCTTCTCCCCCAATTGCTCAGTTTGGCCGGGCTGCCAGCTCTAGGAAAAGTCTTGGTGATTCCAAACGTCTTCCATTTAAGAATGATGGAGGCCACTGTGTTCTTGGAGACCTTCAATGCTGCAGACATTTTTTGGTACCCTACCCCAGTTCTGTGCCTCGACACAATCCTGTCTCGGAGCTCTACAGACAATTCCTTCGACCTCACGGCTTGGTTTTTGCTCTGACGTGCACTGTCAACTGTGGGACCTTTATATAGACAGGTGTGTGCCTTTCAAAATCATGTCCAATCAATTGAATTTAACACAGGTGGACTCTAATCAAGTTCTAGAACCATCTCAAGGATGTTCAATCGAAAAAAAATCCATTTTAGAATAAGGCTGTAACATAACAAAATATGTAAAAAGTCAAGGGGTCTGAATACTTTTTGAATGCACTGTACTACAGTAATGTCCACAAAAACACTACATCGATTACTATAGTATATAAATATAGTAATACTATAGTATTTATACCATAGTATAATATAGTATTTTTTAATGTGGGCATATGTACTTCTACCCAGTACTAAATGTTTCTTCCTTCTAGGGAGTTTTTCCATGCTGCTGTTTGTGTAGGGGTCTAGGCCAGGTTACTGCAAATCACTTTTTACTTCCACAGTTGTCCCACAGGGCTTTATAAATAACATGTATTTATTTATTTATTTGTAAACATTTTAATATCTGAAAATTCGCACTACCCCAACCATGTGAAAAAAGATTATGTAACTAACAGGCAATGTTTACTTTTTTAATTGTGGCTATGGCAGTCAATAGCAAAACATTCTAACAGTATTTCTTATTGTATTCTCAACTCACCATAATATACTTTTAATGTGGGGCTATGACAGTCAATTGCAAGTTAGTCTGGCATAATTTAGGTTATCACCACCACTAATGAGATGAGTGTGCTTGATGCATGTCACTTCTGAGATTCTCAAAGTCAGGGGGCGTGGTCGACAGTGCTCACCTCATCTCCTGTCACATCCAACCTGGATCGATATTTGTTTTTAATGCAGACGCGAGCACTGAATCCGCGTACCATGAGTTTTAATGCTCGGAGGGAGACGGCACAGTATTCCCTTTCAGTCAGGAACCAAACTCCTCCATAGTGACCTGTGAATGAGTTGTGTGCAGCATTCGGTCACATGACAGCTCGATCAGCTTTTCGATTTCACTTACCGCATGTCAACAGAGCCAGGATCACAGTCAAACGGATTTCACTGAGTCGGTCAGTCTTCTGTAGATTTTTTTTGTATTTCCCCGGCATGCTTGCATTCAGTTCGTTCCGTTTCCCAAATACACTATATATAAGTATGTGGACACCCCTTCAAATGATTGGATTTGGCTATTTCAGCCACACCCGTTGCTAACAGGTGTATAAAATTGAGCACACAGCCATGCAATCTCCATAGACATACATTGGCAGTAGAATGGCCTTACTGAAGAGCTCAGTGACTTTCAACATGGCACCGTCATAGGATGCCAACTTTACAACAAGTCAGTTCGTCAAATTTCTGCCCTGCTAGAGCTGCCCAAGTCAACTGTAAGTGCTGTTATTGTGAAGCGGAAACATCTAGGAGCAACAACGGCTCTGGGAGCAACAAAGTGGTAGGCCACACAAGCTCACAGAACGGGACCGCCGAGTGCTGAAGTGCGTAAAAATCGTCTGTCCTCGGTTGCAACACTCACTGCCGAGTTCCAAACTGCCTCTGGAAGCAACGTCAGCATAAGAACTGTTCGTCGGGAGCTTCATGAAATGGGTTTCTATGGCCGAGCAGCCACAATCAAAGCGTCGGCTGGAGTGGTGTAAAGCTCGCCGCCATTGGACTCTGGAGCAGTGGAAACGCGTTCCCTGGAGTGATGAATCACGCTTCACCATCTGGCAGTCCGACGGACAAATCTGGGTTTTGCGGATGCCAGGAGAACGCTACCTGCCCCAATGCATATTGCCAACTGTAAAGTTTAGTGGAGGAGGAATAATGGTCTGGGGCTGTTTTTCATGGTTCGGGCTAGGCCCCTTAGTTCCAGTGAAGAGAAATCTTAACGCCACAGCATACAATGACATTCTAGACGATTCTGTGCTTCCAACTTTGTGGCAACAGTTTGGGGAAGGCCCTTTCCTGTTTCAGCATGACAATTACCCCATACACAAAGCGAGGTCCATACAGAAATGGTTTGTCGAGATCTGTGTGGAAGAACTTGACTGGCCTTCACAGAGACCTGACCTCAACCCCATCGAACACCTTTGGGATGAATTGGAATGCCGACTGCGAGCCAGGCCTAATCTCCCAACATCAGTGCCCGACCTCACTAATGCTCTTGTGGCTGAATGGAAGCAAGTCCCCGCATCAATGTTCCAACATCTAGTGGAAAGCCTTCCCTTTAGAGTGGAGGCTGTTATAGCAGCAAAGGGGGGACCAACTCCATATTAATGCCCATGATTTTGGAATGAGATGTTCAACGAGCAGGTGTCCACATACTTTTGGTCATATAGGGTATCAGTTGCAGCCGGTAATATCAAAGTCTCTGCAATAGCTTGTGGTTTTATAGCGTAGCAGGCTTAGCCATTCACCATGGGAATGATTCAAGTTCAACGGTCAAGTGTGCCCTTTTCCCATGATCTAAGAGCAGTCTCTGGTTGACTTTTAACTTTTAGATTACAATAATTTTCATTTTTAAGGTTAATCACAATACAATGATTTTGAGAGACAAACATGATATTATAATGTATGTATATTTTTTGTGTGTTTTTTCTCCAGCATTTTGGAAATTCTCCCGTGACCCAATTTTCATATCAGGGTCGTGACCTCTAGTTTGGGAACCACTGACCTAGCTCGAACAGCCGCTAGTGACCTGTTCTAGTGTCGAAATAAAGGAAACACCATTATAAAATGTCTTATGGTGTTGGGCCACCACGCAGCCTGCATAGACTAGACGTAACATAGTAAAAGTAAATCTGGTACACTCAAATTATATTGAACAAAAATATAAATGCAACATGCT
The DNA here is from genome assembly GCF_964263955.1 of Coregonus lavaretus. Lineage (NCBI taxonomy): Eukaryota > Metazoa > Chordata > Actinopteri > Salmoniformes > Salmonidae > Coregonus > Coregonus lavaretus. Next base: position 55,821,574 of record NC_139990.1, on the reverse strand, counting down.
ACAATTTCAAAGATTTTACTGTTACGGTTCATATAAGGAAATCTGTTAATTGAAATAAATTCATTAGGCCTTAATCGATTTCACATGACTGGGAATACAGATATGCATCTGTTGGTCACAGATACCTTTAAAAAAAAAAAGGTAGGGGCGTGGATCAGAAAACCCCTCATAACTGGTGTGACCACCATTTTCCTCATGCAGTGCGACACATCTCCTTTGCATAAAGTTGATTAGGCTGTTGATTGTGGCCTGTGGAATGTCGTTCCACTCCTCTTCAATGGCTGTGCGAAGTTTCTGGATATTGGCAGGAACTGGAACACACTGTTGTACACCTCAATCCAGAGCATCCCAAACATGCTCTATGGGTGATGTGTGGTGAGTATGCAAGCCATGGAAGAACTGGGACAGCTTCCAGGAATTGTGTACATATCCTTGTGACATGGGGCCGTGCATTATCATTCTGAAACATGAGGTGATGGCGGCGGAAGAATGGCATGACAATGGGCCACAGGATCTCGTCACGGTATCTCTGTGCATTCAAATTGCCATCGATAAAATGCCAATGTGTTCGTTGTCCATAGCTTATACATTTTACATTTTAGTAGATGCTCTTATCCAGAGTGACTTACAGTGCATACATTTTCTTTTCATACTGTCCCCCCGTGGGAATCGAACCCACAACCCTGGCGTTGCAAACACCATGCTCTACCAACTGAGCTACACAGGACTTATGCCTTATGGTTGAGAAATTAACATACAATTATTTGGCAACAGCTCTGGTGGATACTCCTGCAGTCAGAATGCCAATTGCACGCTCCCTCAAAACTTGAGACATCTGTGGCATTGTGTAGTGTGACAAAACGGCATAATTTAGAGTGGCCTTTAATTGTCCCCAGCACAAGGTGCACCTGTGTAATTATTATGCTGTTTAATCAGCTTCTTGATACAGTATGTCACACCTGTCAGGAGGATGGATTATCTTGGCAAAGGAGAAATGATCACTAACATGGATGTAAACAAATTTGTGAACAACATTTTAGTGAAATAAGCTTTTTGTGCATATGGAACATTTCTGGGATCTTTTATTTCAGCTCATGAAACATTGGACCAACACTTTACATGTTGCGTTTATATTTTTGTTCAGTGTAGTTGTTGTAGTTTACTTTCGAGAACACAAACTCTTGCATCTTTTGCAGCGAAGAAAGAGCGAGGTAGCAAGGGAAAGAGAGAGATGGGAGGGGCACAGCCAGGCATAGGTAGGTCTCTCGGCCACCAGGCAGACAGTCAGAAACGTGCATCAGTAATCAAAAGATGTAGGTAGGATATAAGCTATCGCAATGCTGTATTTAAAGTCGCATGGCCAGGAATCTGATTTGTATCTGACTTCGAACCATCTACGACGGTGGTTTGAAACGTGGCTTGAAATATCTGATTCCATGTGCTTTTTGGCTGTTCAGACTGCAAGAAAAAGAACAGTTTCGAATCGGATATGCAATTTTTTTTTTATTTGAGTCACTTCAAACTGCCAATGTGAAAAAGGCTTTAGTTAGCCAACCTCTTGATACTTTTCATCCACATATAACTGATAAAGTTTAAATAGGCCTACTTCATCAGTTATCATGAATATTGGTACTTCTGACTGAAACAAGTATAGCCATGCATGTCTTCAAACTCATCTGTTCGAAGACCAGCTCGCTGTGGGAAATGCCTCACTTAGACTGAGTGGTGTGCAGCCGAGTGACCAGGGCCAATACACCTGTGATGTGACAGATGAACAGGGAAGCACCCAGGAAAAGCTACTACTTTTAGTGGCAGGTTAGAGAGTATGTATTTTTGTCCATTCAGATTGGCAGGTTAGAGAGTATGTATTTTTGTCCATTCAGATTGTTTTGAAATCTTGCATCTATGGGGGATCAATTTATAGTCATCTATAAAGCCAATTTATAGTCATCTATAAAATCAATTTATAGTCATCCTAAAGCCTTTTGCAGTCAGAATTATCCTATGTTAAGAGTTTAATGTGAGTATTGTTGTTGTTTTTGTTTACCCCTAGCCCCCATCAAGGAGCCCCAGCTCTCTGTACAGTCATCCTGTGACAGCTTCGTCATCACCCTCAACTCCCCCCAGGGTTTCCCCCAGCCTGATGTGTGGTGGACGGACTCCATTGGAGGAGACATCTCCAATCAGAGCCACAGCCGTATCGGCCTGGAAGCAGGGGGCGCTATGAGGTCCACAGGTCAATGGAGGTCAGGCCAAACAGTACACTCACCATCATTGTTGAAATAAGACTGGAGGTTCTCAATCAAAGCTTCACCCGCTCGCTCATCCTCCACCCACTCCCAGGTAAAGTTGTGACCTACCAACAGGTTTAGGGGTAGAGCAATGTGACCAAGTATGGATCACTGATTTAGTGATGAAATATTAAACCATTGCATAATCACTAAGGGCTAAACCCTGACAAGAGATAGTGTGTTACTCTTACACAAATTCTGCAATGTACAGTACCTTGCAAAAGTATTCATCCCCCTTGGCGTTTTTCCTATTTTGTTGCATTACAACCTGTAATTTAAATGGATTTTTATTTGTATTTCATGTAATGGACATACACAAAATAGTCCAAATTGGTGAAGTGAAATGAAAAAATAACATGTTTCAAAAAATTCTACAAAATAAATAACGGAAAAGTGGTGTATTCACCCCCTTTGCTATGAAGCCCCTAAATAAGATCTGCCGCAACCAATTACCTTCAGAAGTCACATAATTAGTTAAATAAAGTCTAACTGTGTGCAATCTAAGTGTCACATGATCTGTAACATGATCTCAGTATATATACACCTGTTCTGAAAGGCACCACTAAGCAAGGGGCACCACCAAGCAAGCGGCACCATGAAGACCAATGAGCTCTCCAAACAGGTCAGGGACAAATTTGTGGAGAAGTACAGATCAGGGTTGGGTTATAAAAAATATCCGAAACTTTGAACATCCCACGGAGCACCATTAAATCCAAGAGAGGGCCGCCCACCAAAACTCACGGACCAGGCAATGAGGGCATTAATCAGAGAGGCAACAAAGAGACCAAAGATAACCCTGAAGGAGCAGCAAAGCTCCACAGCGGAGATTGGAGTATCTGTCCATAGGATTACTTTAAGCCGTACACTCCACAGAGTTGGGCTTTACGGAAGAGTGACCAGAAAAAAGCCATTGCTTAAATAAAAAAATAAGCAAACACGTTTGATGTTCACCAAAAGGCATGTGGGAGACTCCCCAAACATATGGAAGAAGGTACTCTGGTCAGATGACTAAAATTGAGCTTTTTGGCCATCAAGGAAAGCACTATGTCTGGCGCAAACCCAACACCTCTCATCATCCCGAGAACACCATCCCCACAGTGAAGCATGGTGGTGGCAGCATCATGCTGTGGGGATGTTTTTCATCGGCAGGGACTGGGAAACTAGTCAGAATTGAAGGAATGATGGATGACGCTAAATACAGGGAAATTCTTGAGGGAAACCTGTTTCAGTCTTCCAGAGATTTGAGACTGGGACGGAGGTTCACCTTCCAGCAGGACAATGACCCTAAGCATACTGCTAAAGCAACACTCGAGTGGTTTAAGGGGAAACATTTAAATGTCTTGGAAGGGCCTAGTCAAAGCCCAGACCTCAATCCAATTGAGAATCTGTGGTATGACTTAAAGATTGCTGTACACCAGCGGAACCCATCCAACTTGAAGGAGCTGGAGCCGTTTTGCCTTGGAGAATGGGCAAAAATCCATGCGGTTAGATGTGCCAAGCTTATAGAGACATACCCCAAGAGACTTTCAGCTGTAATTGCTGCAAAAGGTGGCTCTACAAAGTATTGACTTTGGGGGGTGAATAGTTATGCACGCTCAAGTTTTCTGTTTTTTTGTCTTATTTCTTGTTTGTTTCACAAAAAAAATTTTTTTGCATCTTCAAAGTGGTAGGCATGTTGTGTAAATCAAATGATACAAACCTCCCAAAAATCCATTTTAAATCCAGGTTGTAAGGCAACAAAATAGGAAAAATGCCAAGGGGGGTGAATACTTTTGCAAGCCACTGTATGAATTCTAGACAAAATTTGTAGTCAAACAAGTATTTGACATTTCACTTCAAGAGGGCAATTGAGTCATATGAGCATTGTGTATTGATTTACTGCATGCAAGAATAACACATTGCAGAGTGCAACTTCCCATGACAGGAACTGTTCACAATGACCTCAATGAAAGGTTCAGTGACCAGGCAGTACTACTAGAGGAACAGGTATTTGGGAGGTGAAGCTGAAGTACCTTTTCTTCTCTTCCTCTTCTACAGAATGCTGTGAGGTGGCTCTTGCAACCAGGGGCAGACCGGCTTTGGTATCATTAGGGATAGTTCTCTTGGCAGCATTAGCAATGTCACCCATTTTGCACTGAAGACACAAGCCTGAAACACAATAACTCCAGATGGTCCCACGTGATGATACAACAGGACAAGATGAGGCTCACGAAACAGAGACTTGAAAAATCTAAACTTGTTTGAGAAGTCAAAGCTTTTACAGCACTGTGTTTCAATGTCACAAATATAGGTGTGTGTTGCTGCCTTCTGAAACATTTCCACTCCCTCTTGGTAAAGTATTATACAGTACTGCTGGCAGTAGACTTTGCTACTCTCTCTGCAACCCTATGTAATCCAGCCTACTTGTATTTTTTTTATAAATACTTCTTGTTAGTCAGATATGGAAAACAGGGAAAAGATAAGTATTCACCCCCTTTGGGTTTCTTCTTATTGTATTGTGTTACAAAGTTGGGATTAAAATGGATTTATTTATTTATTTTCACTGATCTAAACAAAACGCTCTAATGTCAAAGTGGAAGAAATTCTAAGATTTTTTAAATATGAATGAAAAATAAAACACTAATATACCTTAATTTGATAAGTATTGACCCCCGAGTCAATACATGTAAGAAACGCCTTTGGCAGCGATTACAGCTGTGAGTCTTCTTGGGTAAGTCTCTAAGAGCTTTGCACACACTGGATTGTGCAATATTTGCCCATTATTCTTTTCAAAATTCTTCAAGCTCTGTCAAGATGTTGGGTATCATGGCTAGACAGCAATTTTCAAGTCTTACCATAGATTTTCAAGCAGATTTAAGTTAAAACTGTAACTTGGCCACTCAGGAACATTCTCTGTCTTCATGGTAAGCAACTCCAGTGTAGATTTGGCCTTGTGTTGTAGGTTATGTTCTGGTGTAAAGCAGACTGAAGCAGGTTGTCCTCTAGGATTTTTGCCTGTGCTTAGCTCCATCCAGTTTCTTTTTATCATGAAAAACTCCCCAGTCTTTGCCGATATCAAGCATACCCATATCATGATGCAGCCACCAACATGCTTGAAAATAAGGAGGCAGTTACTCAGTGATGTGTTGTGTTGGAGTTCCCCAAAACATAAGGCTTTGCATTAAGGCCAAAAAGTGTATTCCTTTGTCGTGTTTTTTTCTTCAGTATTACTTTAGTGTCTTGTTGCGTAAGGGATGCATGTTTTGGAATATTTGTATTCTGTATATGTGTATGCTTCTTTTCACTTATTTAGGTCATTATTTTGGAGTCACTACAATCTTGTTGATCCATCTTCAGTTTTTTCCCATCACAGCCATTGAACTCCAGAGCTGTTTTAAGAACACCAATGGCCTCATGGTGACATCCCTGAGCAGTTTCCTTCCTGTCCTTCAGCTCAGTACAGAAGGACGACTGTATCTTTGATGTATCTTGGTGATTTAATACATCATCCACAGTGTAATTCTTTACTTGACCATGCTTAAAGTGATATTAAATGTCTGATGTGTTATCGTTCCGCATCTACCAATCACTGCCCTTCTTTATGAGGCTTTCAAAAATCTCCCTGGTCTTTGTTGTTGAATTTGTGCTTTAAATTCAATACTTGACTGAGGGACCTTACAGATGTTACATGTGTGGGGGACGGGTGAGTCCATATAACTTCTTATTTGATTTAGTAAGCCACATTTTACTCCTGAACTAATTTAAGCATTCCTAAACAAAGGTGGTGAATACTTATGCAGCAACTATACTGAACAAAAATATAAACGCAACATGTAAAGTGATGGTCCCATGTTTCATGAGCTGTAATAAAAGATTCCAGAATTTTTTCAAACGTACAAAAAGCTTACTTTTCTCACATTTTGTGCACAAATGTGATTACATCCCTGTTAGTGAACATTTCTCCTTTGAAAAGATAATCCATCCACCTGACAGGTGTGCCCCTGCCCAGTCATGTGAAATCCATAGATTAGGGCCTAATTCATTCATTTCAATTGACTGATTTCCTTACATGAACTGTAACTCACTACAATCATTGAAATTGTTGCATATTGCGTTTATATTTTTGTTCAGTATATATTTTTGTTGTTTATGTTTTACTAATTTGTACACATTTGTAGAATTTTCTTTTCATTTTGACATTATGGAGTATTTTGTGTAGATCAATTTAAAAAAAAATTGAAATTAAATCTATTTCAATCCCACTTTGTAACGCAACAAAATGTGAAAAAATCCAAGGCTGGTGAATACTTATGATACCCACTGTAAGGATGACTTTTCTCATAAGATTTGCATGAGGGGACAAGTGAATTACCATAACTGTGTGCACTAAGCACCACACCCACACTTTCTCACTATTGCTCTCACACATTTTAGATGGTAAGAGCTGCTCTAACTTCACAATGTGGAGAGACGTAGGCTTGCAACCCCATAACAGCTACAGTATGCTAGTCAACAGTAAACAGTCAGATCACATAATGTGTTTACATATCTGAAATGTAGAGTATGTTTACTCTTAATAGATATTTATGGACATACATTTTGTCCAATGTTATTGTCAAAGGTGGAATGGTAACAACAACTGTGGGGAAACTAGTATCCACCTTACAGTTGGGCTGGTTGAAAAGTTTATGCTACACGATGAGGTGGATGTAACTGCCATGTCTGGGGCATATTACAGAAATATTTCAAATTTCATTACATGGCACTTGGAGTCACTCTGTGAGACAGTTCATTACATTAACAATTTACTGTTGCTGCAACGCAGGCATTTTGAAAAGCAACTGTTCAACTAGCACATCAACAAATAGTTGTTACAAGTTGTTGCAACAAGACATGCTCGACAAACCTTGACCCACCAACAGAAGGTACATATACAAATACAACACACATCCATCTCCACCTTAAGTATATTTGTTTTGTAAATCCGTATATTAACCCAACAGGAAAAGGTTACTAATAGGAACTTTTCATTTTATGGGAGGAATTTGCATTGTCACTTAGATAAAGAATGAAATACAACCCTAGTGATAGCAGCTCAAAAAGGTGCCCTTTGACACCATCACCCTCAGAGCTGGACTGTGAACCCATTCATGCATATGAAGCATTTGCCCTTTATTTATATTGATGACAGTGATGAGGCCAGTCTGTGCCCATTATTTCAAAGTGTCAAAGAAACTAAGCAAGAGCAATGTTTTGTCTGTGAGCTGCAGTGCCATGTAGGCCTACTGTCGGTTATAAGAGGAGACATTTTAAAGTTAGCGTTTAATAAATATCTTGGCAGCTCTGTAATGCATTTCAGATACTCACCTTCCCCTTAAACTATACAAACACGCCCAGGACATGATGTGTATTTAATAAATCAACTCCTCACCCCTCTCGTCACACCCCCAAAACCCTCAAAAGGGTCCATAGTTAATTCTTGTTCAGACCTCTGTCACCCTATTCTTGATTGAGCTCACAGTAAATAAAGATTGTTTTCTTTGTTAACTGGGATGTGGCTATCATATCCTGTTTCAAGATCAAGATTTCTGTAATGGTATCCATGGTTTGGTTAGTTTGTGTAAGCTCTCCTCGCCCATGTCCTATTGACATACACTTAAAACATGTTCTATTGACATACACTTAAAACATCTTCAATTGACATACACTTAAAACATCCATGTATAAGTGATGAGCACTTATTGTAACCCATGTTTAAATAATGCCATAAAACAATAAATTAAAAACGTATGATATTTTGAATAATTTGAAAGTACATTGTTATTTTATATGGTCCCAATTTGTATTACATTTTTATTTAACCTTTATTTAACCGGCCAAGTCAATTATGAACAAATGTTTATTTACATCAGTGATGCTAAAAACCATATAATAATGACATGGTTTACATGCCTTATAGAAGGTATAATAGTTGATAGTACTATGTAACAACTACCCACACTAGTTACATTATGCTGATATATTACCATTATGTGATACTTAATATAAAGTGGGACCTTTTTAAAAGTTATATTCTATTGCAAAAATAAAATAAAAAATCAGGTCAGTAGACCATAGTAAATGAGTCTATGAAAAATGTTCAGCAATATTATTTACCAGATCTCTCTTACAAAATCTAAATGTGTCACACCCTGGCTCTGGGACTCTATATGTTGAGCCAGGGTGTGTTCATTCTATGTGTTCTGTTTCTATGTTGGGTGTTTCTAGTTCGTCATTTTCTATGTTTGACTGAGTGACTCCCAATCAGAGGCAACGAGTGTCAGCTGTGTGCTGGTTGTCTCTGATTGGGAGCCATATTTAACTGTCTGTGTTTCACTTTGTGTTTGTGGGTTTTTGTTCCTTGTCGGTCTTTGTCACCGTGGACTTCACGAGTCGTTTATTGTTTTTGTTTAGTGTGCTTATTATCACGGACGGTAATAAAGTCAATCATGTTCGCTCAACACGCTGCGTATTGGTCTACTTCTCGTCAAGACGATCGTGACAAAATGGGACAAACCTGGTTAATTAATCAATAAAATTAGAAGATATTTTATATATATTGAGGTAGATTGAGGTAAAATTGTATGAAACAGATGTTCGTTTCCAATTTCTTTTGTTTATAAGGAAAAAGCATATGTAAATGTTTTGGTTAGATGGAAACCTCAGACACAAAGTTGTCAATATATGCATTACAGTCATGCATATGCTATGTTGACTTAATAAGTACGGTAATTCAATATTTTGGCAAGGATGTGTTTTTTTTTTACCCATTGTCTTCACAATATAAGACACCCTCTCATCCCTCCCTGTCTGTTATATCCTTCATGGTCCCACCAACAGGTAAAGTATGGACATCAGATCAGTCTTTTGGATTAGAAAACATGGTGAATAGTGTAATTCGACGACCAAATTATTAGGGAGCTGAAAGTGAATTGAAAAAAACGATTTCCTATCTTTATAGATACATGTACAATGTATTAATGCATAGTAATTAAACAATTTTTGTTGATGTAATTTATTGATGGATATTAATGAATTAAAGTATAATATGAATTATATATGTTTTCTCTCCTGTCAGTAGCTACTCTATAATCTAATCTAAAACAAAACTGATTTTGTTTTTACATCCATTTATATATTATTTTCATATCATTTGTTGACTTTGCATTTCTGTTTCCAGCCATGGGGACAACGACTTTCCTGCTTTGTGTGGCTGCCACCCTATTCACAAGTAAGAATCACAGTTTACCTTTCAATATTCCATGTCATGTAATTACTACCAGAATTGAACAAGTTGATCATTTATTATTATCAAACATTCTGGGGAAACATAAATAGAGTAGCTTGGCAAATTAAAGCTTTCTAGCCTCCTCTAATTAGATAGGACATTTCTGTTGTTTGTTCTGTAGGGCACACTGTATTATAGACATGTAACACTGGTTATATAGCGATGCAGGGGGAAGCGACATGTGTATTGTTATGTACACATCATTTACATTTGTATACGATCATGTCATTCAAGCAAAAACAAATGATTTTGTGCCTTACTAAATTGACTCTTGACAGTCAGTGAATTCAACAAGAGCAGTCGGAGCAAGATAATTGTACTGTATTTAAGCTATAGTATACCTTTTAATTATAAAACTGATACTCAAATGGTTGCGAAAAGAATGCAGGTGCTCATCTGTAAAATGTTCTTTCTTCCTTTATGTTTAGTGGTCAATGGATCATGCCCAGTGGGGCGGGAGTTCATTACTGCCTTTATGCCTAACTATTTGCTGAGCTACCATGATGATCAGAGTCTTCAACTGGCCATAACCACACAGGATTATCCAGCCGTTGTTCAAATTCAGGTCAATGCAATTGGCTTCTCCACCTCGGTGAAAATAGAGAAACAGAACACCAAATGGATTGCCATACCTGGTAACGCTGAAATTGGGGGTCCAGGAGCTTCCACCAAAACAGTGCAGGTCACCTCCAACTCTGACATCTCAGTGGTGGCCTTCAACTACAAGTTCTCGATCGGAGACAGTAGTGTGGTCTTCCCAACTGACCAGCTGGGTACTGACTATGTGGTCTTCACCCCCGAGGAGGGTCCAAGCAACATGCACAAGCTTGTGTCTATTGTCAACGGCAAAGAGCCCAACAAGATCACGATCCCTTTCTCCAACATGGATCTCAGTGGTATGGATTCCTGGAAGCAAAGACAGGCGGTGATTGTTACCATGGACCCATACCAGATCTACCTCTACCAAAGCTACACCACTTTCACTGGGACCAGGGTCAAAGCCAAGCACCCTGTGGCGGTCCTGGGGGGACACGAGTGCGTCGCAGATGGAGGCTGCTGCAATCACGTATATGAACAACTGCTACCAGTACAGAGCCTTTCCACCAATTACCTGGTTCCTTCCATGCACATGACACATTCAACAGACTTTGTCAACTTTGTAGCCTCAGAGGACAACACTCTAGTGAAGATCTTTGAGGGAAAGGTATCCACTACTAAGGAGTTGAATGCGGGGCAGGCGTATGTGGTTTCTGTCCAACCCAAATATCCGCTGATCATCAAAAGTGATAAAAAAGTAATGGTGATGTACTTCAGCAACAACAAGCCCTACGATCCGTTCCTCACCAACATCCTCCCAATGTCTGATCTGGCCAACGAGTGGTCAGTGGACACACAGAGCAAGTTCGAGAGCACATTGGTCATCGTCTCCGAGGGGGAAGGGATCAACACCGTTAAAGTCTGTGAGAAAAATAAATGTGTGAAATCTCTCCAATGGACATCATTAATCTCAGACCCTAAGTACATGTGGGTTAATGCTCCATTGGGAGAGCAGCAACAGCATTTCCTCATCAAAGGCGACTTCCTCATGGCTGTTTACGTTTATGGTGGCATGTCAAGAGACGGCTACGCTACAACAGGAGTATGTTCCAAAGGTACGCTATTTAATTGACACATCCACTTAACTGGCCTATCAACTGCCCCTCGACACTCACCCTGTTGAAGGGGACAACTCTTAGACAACACAATGCAATGCAACACATCGCAATGCAATGCAACACAATAAAACAAAACAAAACGCAACACAACACAACAAATGCACTGCATGAAAACTAGTGTTCATCTTGAAAGTTGCTTCTGTACTCCCTCAGGCACTGCACCACCCACTCCACCACCAGATCCTTGTGAGAACGTCAAATGCAGAGAAAAGGAAGAATGTACAAAGGGGGTTTGTGTCCACATCTCCAAAGCAACGTGCAGGGCTGTGGGCGACCCCCACTACCTCACCTTTGATGGGGAGCGGTTTTACTTCCAGGGCACATGCTCTTACATCATGGCCACGGTTGTTAAATCTGAACCTGGCCTCATCCCGTTCATTGTCCTGACCAAGAACAACCACAGAGGGAACAAGAGGGTGTCTTTCGTAAAGAAAGTCTCAGTCACGGTCTATGGGCTGACTGTTGTGATCAGCACGCATAAAGGGAAGGTTGAGGTAAGTAACAAAAGACCAGAGTTAAATTATCAGGATTGGGGTCGGTTCCATGGTAAATTTGGTCAATTCACGAGGTGAACTGAGTGGTTTTTCCATATGCTCATTGATATTTTCTTAGGTGAATCGTGAGAACGTCTACCTGCCTGTGACCCTAGCCGGGGGAAACCTAACGGTGGTGCATAGTGGCAGCTATGCTGTTCTGAAGACAAACTTTGGCCTGAAGGTTATGTACGACTGGAACATGAAGTTCTACATCACTGCCCCAGCAGCTATTTCCGCACCCTGGGTGGGCTCTGTGGGAACTACAACGGGGATCGCAACGATGAGTTCAGTAACCCCAAAGGTAACAAGGAACCCACAGTGGTGAAGTTTGCCCAGAGCTGGAGAACTGAAGACGGCGACTTGTTCTGTCACGATGACTGCCAAGGGGAATGTCCTAGCTGCACTCCGGCTCTCCAACAGAAATACAAAGGAGAGAAGATATGTGGTCTCTTGGCCAAAAAAGATGGCCCATTTGCCAGCTGCCACAAGGTCCTGGACCCAGGCATGTTCATGGACAACTGTGTCTATGACATCTGCATCAATAAAGGCATCTACCAGTTCCTCTGTGAGAACATGAAAAGCTATGATGACGCCTGTTTGGCAGAGGGGGTCAAAATTAGCCCTGAGTGGAGGACAATCGCTGGATGCCGGGAGTTTTCCTCTCTCCAAACATTTCATGAAGATTTTTATGTTGCACTTTTCACTATTATTTCAATACATTTTCTCATTTCACATTTGCAGCACTGGAATGTCCGTCAAACAGCTACTATGAGGCATGTGGCACAGCTTGCCCTGCCTCTTGTTCAGATCTAGATGCCGAAGCAAAGTGCAAGGAACCCTGTGTGGAGACCTGTCAATGCAAGAAGGGCTTTGTCCTCAGTGGAGACACATGCGTCTCCAAGGAGAGCTGTGGCTGCTCTTATGAAGGACGATACTATCCGTCTGGAATGAAGTTCTGGGAAGATGACAAATGCACAAAGCAGTGTGAATGCAATCCGGGAACAGCCAAGGTAGAATGCAAAGCAACAGCATGTAAGAAATCAGAGATGTGTGGCCTGCGTGGTGGTAAGAGAGATTGCTACCCAAAATCTTATGCCACTTGCCAAGGTTCAGGCGACCCCCACTACCGCACATTTGATGGCAAGAGGTTCGACTTCCAGGGAACGTGTACTTACGTTCTCTCCAAATTGGTCAGCAAAGACGCCATATCTCTGGCACCTTTTGAGGTACTTGTAAAGAATCAGAATAGGGGAAGGAACACGGCAGTGTCTTACACAAAGACAGTCACCATCACTGTCTTCAAAAACGTCATCACCACGAGTAGGGACAACCCTGGCAAAGTATTGGTAAGCTACCTTAAAATGTTTTCCATTCCAAATGAATGACATAATTGCGTTCTGAGTTTATTTAGTAAATTAGCGCTCATGATTATACTACTTACTGTAAGAAGAAATATCAGGACAGTATCGTCCTTCATGTTTCATTAAAGTTTCTTTCTCTCTTCCCAGGTCAACAACCAGTATGTGAACTTGCCATTTGATGTAGAATATGGCCAACTGTCCATCTTCCGCAGTGGGTATTTCGGGGTGGTGAAGACCAACTTTGGCCTGACACTGAAGTTCAACTGGAACAGCCACGTCTCCCTAACCCTCCCCAGCTCCTACTCAGACCTCATCGGAGGGCTCTGCAGAAACTGGAATGGCCAACGGAACGACGACCTCCTCAAACCAGACAAGAGCCCTGCCAACACCCCAACATTATTCGGGGACAGCTGGAAAGTGGGGAACAACCCTGGCTGCTCCAGCGACTGTGACGGCAAGAAGTGCCCCACCTGTGACCACAACCTGATGCTGGATTACCAAACAGGGAAGTACTGCGGCAGGATCACAGACAAGAACGGTCCGTTCAAGCACTGCCACGCCAAGGTGGACCCACAGAGTATTATGAGGACTGTATGTTTGATATGTGTCTGTACCGTGGCCATGCCTCTGCCCTCTGTAACGCCCTCAGCACCTACACCACTGCTTGCCAGGATGCCCCTGCCAAGGTGGAACAGTGGAGGTCGGACAGCTTCTGTCGTAAGTAGTGCACAGACACACCTCATCAAATGTGTATTTCAAAACCACCACTGTAAAAGTTATGATCATTACAAAAAGTCAGAAGTGGTTTGTCTAGCTAGCAGCTCCTGGTTCCAACATTAAATTATATAATGTTTGGCCTAATGTGTTGTAGCATCTTCCTGCAAGGCCAACAGCCACTATGAGGTGTGTGCCTCAAGCTGCCCCCAGACCTGCAGCGGCCTCGATGAGCCTGAGAGCTGTGCGAACTCCCTGTGCACCGAGGGCTGTGTGTGTGACGACGGCTTCATACTGAGTGATAGCGAGTGTGTGCCGCTGGCTGAATGTGGTTGCGTTCACCAAGGCCAATACTACCAGATGGGCCAGGTGTTCTTCCCCAACGGCCAGTGCAAAGAGCGCTGTGTGTGTAACAAGGATGGAGACGTGGAGTGTAATGTGAAGTTTGCCTGCGGTCCCAATGAGAAGTGCCAGGTCCAAGACGGGGTGCAGGCCTGTGTACCCATGAGCATGGGCACCTGCCATGTGAGCGGGGCGAGGAGATTCCACTCATTCAATGGCAGCTGCTTCAGCCTACACGGGGACTGTGTGTACGAAATGTTGGAGGTTGTGGAGAAATACGGTTTGATGGCTCCATTTGTTGTGTCAGTGCAGCAGTTGACCAAGATGGATGTTGCAATGGTCACCAGGAGGGTTGAAATACAGGCCTACAAATACAAGATATCTATGTCTCCCAGAGTGATATGGGAAATAACGGTAGTTTTCTGTCTTGATCTATTCATTTCAGTATTAAAAAGCAACACTTGATTAGAAAAACTGATGTTTTCAATCTTTTCTCCTTTCACAGGTGGATGACATTGCAGCAAATCTCCCACTGTCACTCGGAGATGGAAAGGTCAGGGCCTACCAGAATGGCATTAACATCGTCTTGGTAACAGACTTTGGCTTGATGGGGACCTACGACACTGTTGCTGGCGCCATCATACAGCTTCCATCCACTTACAAAGGTGTTACCGGTGGTCTCTGTGGCAACTATAATGACAAGAAGGAAGATGACTTCCTGCTGCCCAGTGGGCTGCAGGAGCCGTCTATGGAGAAGTTTGCAGCGGGGTGGTTGGTGGTTCTGGAAGGGGTCAAATGTCAGACAGGATGTGACGGTGGCTTGAAGTGTCCTCCCTCCACTGGACCCCCGGCGGCTTGTAGCATCATAAAGTCAACCAAGGGTCCATTTGCCCAATGCCATGCTGTTGTGCCACCACAAGAGCACTTTGAGGAGTGCATGAAGGAGGGAGAGGGTGGGGATGCCCTGTGCCGCCACTTACAGACGTATGTGACTTTCTGTCAGGCATCTGGTGGCATTGTCAGCAGGTGGAGATCTGACCAGTTTTGTCGTGAGTGAATTTTGATATTGAAAGTTAATTTACCTTATCCTGGTTTATCTTAGTGTGCAATATTTGTCTGACCTAATGCTCTGTTGAAAAACAATTGAAGCTGAAGCTGATCATTGAAGCTTATTATGTTTTTTGATAACATGCATCTCCTCCCATTTCCATCTGTCCTCTAGCTCTGACGTGTCCAGCTAACAGTCACTATGAGTTGTGTGCCGACACCTGTTCTTCCACCTGTGACTCTCTCAGTGAGTCTCCCAAATGCCCACTATGCCAGGAGGGCTGCCAGTGTGACGACGGCTTTGTGTTTGATGGTGGCAAGTGTGTCCTACTGGAGAACTGTGGCTGTGTGGTTGATGGACACTATTACAAGGTGATTACTGTTTTTTTGTGTATTGACAAATAAATTGCCATTTCATATCCCAAAAATGCAATGGTATCCTAAAGCGATTATTACAATTATAGGCCTATATCTGTTTTACGCTAAATGCAAATATAAAGTGCAAGTAATATAATAAAGCGCTATCCTTGGTAAATATTTATTGTTTACAATCATCTTATGGTTACCACCATAGTTTAAACACTCAATGATATAATTTACATGTTTTGCTGGTTTTCAGTCTGGCCGGTCTGTGATGCTGGGCAACTGTTCTGAGACCTGCAGCTGTGCTTCAGGAGTGTTCACCTGCAAGAACTCACAAAGAGGGCCAGAAATGTGGGTTGAAGAATGGAGTCATGGACTGCTACAGCACAGGTAAAAAAAAACATGAATAATAATAAAACCAAACAGATATGGCTTTGTGTTAGTACATTTTGATGTGGAATTATGGACTTTGTTGATGTTCTTATTTTGATATTACTATGAGCAAGATATGTTGACATCTCTAATACACATTTTGTCAGACCCCTGTGAGGACACTGAGTGCCGTGAGAAGGAAAACTGTGTGGTGAAGAACAATAAGGCGATATGTGTGGCCCAGTCCAAGGCCTACTGCTGGTTGTTCGGTGACCCTCACTACACCACGTTCGATGGCCAGCCCTTCTCCTTCATGGGTACCTGCTCCTACATTCTGGTGAACACGACGGGCAAAGACCCCTCCCTGCCTCAGTTCAGCATCCAGACCAAGAACGAGCTGCGCTTCAACTCTAAAGGCTCCTTCTTCAAGTCAGCCAACATAGACCTGAGTGGTCACAGGATCACCATTCTCAGTGGCCAAAGAGGGACAGTGGAGGTGGGTGGCTTTCAGTTATACAGATTTTCCATGTTGAAGTTGAATGTAAGAATCCTCCATGCTCTCCATCCGCTTTAAGTCCTCTTTAAATCCTCTTCTCTCTCTCTTGTCTCAGATTGATGGCATTAGGTCTGACCTCCCTGTGAGTTTGGAGTCTGGCAGCATCAGAATCACAGTGTCTGGTATCCAAGGGACCATCCAGACAGATGTTGGCCTCAAGATCACTTTTGACTGGAACATCCTCTTCATGGTGACCATCAGCAGCAGTTACTACGAAAACCTCGGTGGCATCTGTGGCAACTACAATGGTAACAAAGCAGATGACTTCACCACTCCCACAGGCGTGCTTTCGACCAATACCACAGCGTGGGTGGCGTCCTGGAGCGTTGCCGACGGTGACCCTTTCTGCTGGCACGTCTGTAATGGCAACTGCCCCACGTGCTCAGATACAGACCGGGCACTTTACACTGGACCAAAGTACTGTGGTTTGATGACACACGGAAGGGGCCCTTTTGACCAGTGTCATAAGAAAGTGCCGGTGAAGGAGTTTGCCTCAGACTGCCTCTATGATGTGTGTCTGAATGAGGGGCGACAGGAAGTGTTATGTGAGGCCCTGGCTAACTACGTGGCCGAATGTCAGCAGGCTGGGGCCATTGTCTCACCACTGTGGAGAAAGGCCTCCAACTGCCGTAAGTACTCAGCTATAACAAAACATCACATTTAGGAACTCAGACATCTTTAAATGTGCATAATGACACGATAGAACCACTTGTGCATTTGCAAAATTAGGCCTACATTTGTGATGTTGTTTTTTTCTCAACTCGAACAGCCCTGGCTTGCCCGTACCACAGCCACTATGAGCTATGTGGCACTGCCTGCCCTGCTACCTGTGCCAATCCCAATGTCTCCGAGATCTGTTCCAAAGTCTGTGTGAAGGGCTGCCAGTGTGACAAGGGTTACGTGCTCAGCGATGAACACTGTGTCGTCAAGGAGACAGGGTGTGGCTGTACACACAATGACCACTACTACCTGCCTGAAGAAACCTTCTGGGAGGGCAACACGTGTCAGAGTAAGTGTGTGTGTGTGACGTAGCCACACAGAAGGTGGTGTGTATGCCCAGGAAGTGCAAGGCTAGTGAGCACTGTGCAGTGGTCAACAGGGTTCAGGACTGCTACCCCCTCAGCTTCAAGACCTGCTCAGCACAGGGGGACCCCCACTTCCGCACCTTTGATGGGAAGCGCTTCGACTTCCAGGGAAACTGTATCTACAAGCTGGCGGGGGTCTGCTCCAAAGAGCCCGATCTGGAGAGCTTTGAGGTGACTCTGGAGAACAACAACAGGGGCAGCACCAGAGTCTCCTACGCCAAGGTGGTGACTGTTGTTGTGTTGGGAAGTAGTTACACTATCACAGGCGACTATCACGGCAAAGTCCTGGTGAGTAATACAGGTCCTGTACTAACTGTTGTTATTATCTATTTTGTATAATATACTGTTTTGAAAAAAAATCTATCTTGTGGAATAGTATCCATTCCACTCTCTATTTTCCCTGGACTGTATTTTAGGTGAACGATGTCCTGACGTCTCTACCGTACTACTCCAACAACACTGAGGTTCAGATCTACAGGAACAGCCGTTTTGCTGTGCTGGAGACTCATTTCGGTCTCAAGGTCTCCTTTGACTGGTCCAGCGAGGTGAGGGTGAAGGTCCCGAGCACCTACCACAACGCCATCTGTGGTCTCTGTGGCAACCTCAATGACAACCCTGACGACGACCTGCTTCTGCCCGATGGGAAAAAGCCCATGAGTCCCAAGGAGTTTGGAAACAGTTACTGGGTAGCTGACGTACCGGGCTGCTCCCATGAGTGCAAAGATTGTGCAGTTGTAGACATCCCCCCTATAAAGCCCAAATATGTCAGCGCCTGTGATGTCATTGTGGACAAGAGTGGTCCCCTCAGAGACTGCATTGGTAGAGTGGACTCTGTTGAGTACAAAGAAGACTGCATCTATGACATGATCCTCAACAACGGCCTACTGACGGCAGCCTGTGACATCATCACCAACTATGTGGAAGAGTGTCAGGAGAAGGGAGGGAAAATCGAGGCCTGGAGGAGTAAAGACTTCTGCCGTAAGTCCTCTGGTTTTGTATCATTAGCCTTCAGGTTTATGATGAGTCGTAATTTGTCAGTTCTTTAAAACAGGAATCTGACAGTGTGTGGGTTTCTTATTTTATCTCTCAGGAATCTGACAGTAAAATAAGACTGCAAATTCGAACCCTACATTTTAAATGAAATCCATAAACTCGAAAATTGTGATTAATTCCATTGACCTCTCTTTCTCCCTGTGTGTTTTCAGACCTCCCTTGTCCAGAGAACAGTGTCTACAGCCTCTCGGCCCCGGGGTGCCCGGCCACATGTTACTCCATGACCTCCGCCCCAGGATGCACCACTCCTCCAGGGGAGGGTTGTCAGTGCAAACCTGGTTTCCTGCTGAGCGAAGACAAGTGTGTCCACATGAAGGACTGCGGCTGTCACCACGAGGGTCGCTACTTTGTGTCCGGCGAGGTCTTCTATGAGGAGGAGAACTGCCACCACCGCTGCAGCTGTAGCTCCGGCGAGATGGCCTGTGAAGTGGCGCCCTGCGGTCCGAAGACCACGTGTGTGGTGGTGAAGGGGGTCAAGGGTTGTTACATTATCAGTAGCAAAGATTCAAACAACCAGTCATGGATTCAAAAACTCCTTAACAAATATGGAAAACCTGTACATATCAAGTTTGGAGGCTAGAGCATTTACATTTTCAAATAAACTCTCATGGCTCTAAAATATCCTTTTAAAACGTCCCTTTCATGTCCAGGCTGTAGCTATTTCAACATAAAATCGTAAAAGTACCTTAAAATTACCTTCTGTATGTGATAACATATTCTGAACTATATAATGTTGTGAGGGATTATGAGTATTTATGCATGGAATTGTTATTGAACTCTGTATTCATTATAATCCAGATATAATCCCAGAATTGTGTATCACTACAACTCAGATTATCTCTGTATGTGTGTATCTCTGTCTATCCTTTACAACTTTGAAAATCCTAATAATAAATATATAGCAGCAAAATAAGTCTGTGTCATCTCTTTATCCAGCATTCAGTAGTAATGGTGGAATTACTACAGTTTTGGTTTAATCAGATAACTCAAAACCTCTCAAGTAATTAATTCAAACAAAACTGTTGAGTATATTAATCTTGAAGTATATGCCATACCATATTATATACTGCCTCTGCCCACTGGGCACAGATGTCAGTTCAACGTCTAGTTTTGAATGAATTACTTGAGAGGTATTGAGTTGTCAGCTAATGTGAATTCAATGTGAAGTCAACAACAAATGTCACCATGTCATTGGATTTAGGTTAAAAAGACAATGCCCTTACATTGATGACTTTTTATAAATCCAATCAGTTTTCCACATTGATTCAATGTCATAACATTGATTTTTGGGGGTTGAAATGACATGGAAACAACGTTGATTCAACCAGTTTTTGCACAGTGGGTGTTATTGCAAAATAACACAAATCAGTTTGGCTGTGGTACTGTTGTGGCTGTTGGAATTTTTTTCTCTCCAAAAAGCAGAAGTTTGACAGTTATAGATGTTTCATGTTGACATCAGTACTCCTCCACAACCCCCTACTCTTCAATAAGAAGAATTAGCCCGGCCACTGCTGGTCAGATAACACATAGCAGAGCTATTGGTACTACGTTCTTGGATCAAAGATTGTATTGATTATATATTTTCTGGAATACAACTCTCCTTCCTACAGGGCTAAAGCCGCTATGCACTGTCAATACATCCTACCGTTATCTCTGTTAACTCTGCTCTCCCTGACAGGTATGTTTTATCTTTGTTTCAGTGAATTATATCCATCAGTGGAAAATGAATAAATCAATGTATTGTGTGGGGGGGGGGGGGGTTTATCACAAGGACACTGATGTTTTCAGTCGCTGTTTTCAGGCACACTGGCCCAGACCTGGTCTGTTTGGTACCGTGACAAGACTGCTGTTATCTGTGCATCAAAAGGCTCATCAGTGGCATTTGACTGTACATACAGCTACCCAGCTACCCAGCAAGTTATAAGAAAGCTATGGTTCACTCCGAGAGGTGGTAAAAAACTAGACGGCTCACAGCAGGGAGATGTAGTGTATGACACATCTAGACTGATTAAGACAAGATACAGTGGAAGAACAGAGTTTTATGACCAAGACAATAACTGCACACTGAAACTCAACAATGTGACTGAAGATGACAGTGGCAGATTTTTCTTCAGATTTCACTCAAATCAGGGATTTACAGGACCAGGGGGTGTAGACCTGAACATATCAGGTAAATCTAGATTTATGTACATGTCATCATACTAAACAATGAAGGTATTACCTAACCTATGGTGGTCAGTTATTAACCCTTCAACATGTCCTATATTTGGTTATACATGTTTCTTCTTCATGTCAGTCTTATCCCTAAAGTTAAATGAAAATGGCCCTGTTAAGGAGAGAGACCACGTCACCCTGGCCTGCACCTCCAACTGTAACCCTCCTCAAATGGAGTTCCTCTGGTTTAAAGATGGCCGCCCACTCCCTGGTGTCTCTGGTGTCCCTGGTGGGCAGTATCCCCTAGGTCCACTTTCCCCTAATGACACTGGGTGCTACACCTGTGGTCTGGGGCAAGGCACATCTACATCAATACTGCTGGATGTGATATGTAAGTCAGCAATAAATGTTGATTTGAAGCTATTTTTCAGCAGTCAGCTATCTTCAAGGTGTTGTCTTCTCTTCGCAGTGGCCAATGTACATTTCAGATGGCTTGGTTGATTCATTGTCTGTATTAACGTATAAATGCAGTACTACTAACATCCAGTCAAATGAATACACACAGAACAATGTTGTTTTCTGTACGTCTGCTTCCAGATGCTCCAAGGGACGTTTCTTTTAAGGCCAGCCCGAGCCCTGAGGTAGTGAAAGGCAGTCGTCTGACTCTGACCTGCAGCAATAACGCCAACCCTGCAGCAGAGACCTACACCTGGTTTCAGAGGACAGGACTGCTAACTTCACTAAGATTAGGGACGGGGAAAGAACACACCTTCAACCAAATGTTATTTCAAAAGATATACCATACTGGCATTGACATCCACCAACTGTTGGTTTGGTTTGGTTTGGTTTGGTTTGGCCCACAGTGGAAAGCATGACAGGCCTCTCGCTTTGTTTTATCATCCACAGACGGAAGTGGATCACGGCCGAGAAGAAGCTTCCGACCAAACCAGTCCCCCAGGTAGGTGATCAGAGGAAAATAAAGTACTAACAGTGGCCTTACTGTGGTTGTCTGCTTCTACAACCCTTCACCAACTCAGTCAGTCTGTTGTCTGAAGGGAAGTTACTAAATGTGGTAACTGTGGAGTGTCACTTCAAAGTGATGCAATGGGCTATGTTGTCATTGCCAAACAAACCTTCCACATGGAATTTATTGTTCTGTTTTTCTTAGATAATAAAAACCAGCTCGTATGAAAGTGAATGGTAAATGTGGAAATCAATCCCATTGAACTTTGAGTTAATTAAAGTATGCCAAAGAGTAGAAAGAGAGTAATTCTATGTCAGGGGCCGGTGCTCAGTATTTTGACTGTATTCTGACTGTTAGATATAGAAAGCAACCTTGTCTACACCAGAGGACATCTATGAAAATATGAGACGGTCAGCCAAGCCGATCACTGATCCTGATGATCTGAACTACGCAGAGCTCAAAATCAGGCCTGCTCCTTCACCCAGGTAAATAACCACAGAGTGAGTGAGACTCTCAAAGTAAATTGCACAAGGATTTTCTTTTGTATCAAAACACTTGCATAATAACTTGCAAAAAACGTGTACGCAATAATGCAATAACAGGCTTACATATCGTAGTGTCTGTTATATAGTAATAACTACTGGGTAAATACAAATGTAGGTCTGCACTAAAACCTGTTCCCCTTAAAAGGAGGCAGCGGAATAACAAGGCAGAGGATGATGATGCAGTTATCTACAGCCAACCACAAACATACTGAGGTGGTCAGAGAACTTTGATATCTAGACCACAAGGCCTACAGTAGGGTTGCCCAACCCTGTTCCTGGAGAGCTACCCTCCTGTAGGTTTTCACTGCAACCCCAGGTGTTACTAACCTGATTCATCTTATTAACCTGCTAATTATTAGAATCAGGTGTGATAGATTAGGGTTGGAGCAAAAACCTACAGGACGGTAGCTCTCCTGGAACAGGGTTGGGCAGTCCTGGCCTACAGTATGGTCATCTCAAGAAAAGTGAATGAAAACAAGCATGTTTTTAAGTCAATTTTTAAAAATAGCTAAATACATAGCTGTTATACTGCATGTGTATATACAAACAATGTACAGTGTACAATATACAAAATAAACAGTATTATACAAATACAAACATAAAACGATTACATGAGCACACAGGGAATGCAATTTAACAACAGATTATTAAAAAAACTAAGCATATCATATTTCTCTGTAATATATAAGAGTTCTGTATATTTGTCATGATTACAATCCTTGAAGAGATGTAATTTTGACACGTTGTTATTTGTTAATGTGATTATGCTGGATACTGTATATTGAATGTGGAAATATGTTAATATGTTAGGATAAACTGTCCTTATTAAATAATGATATGTCACTTACAGATTTTTTGCAGATTAAAGTGAATATAGACTTCAATAAATAATGAGTTATGATTCAATTCATAAACTACGAAGGTCTCCCTGACAATTTACAGCAGCCTTAAAGAGCTGAAATATAACATGAATGTACTGAAATATAAAATCAGGGAAACGTAACACTTAACATGAGATTGCACAGGGTTGGATGAAATTACAACCGTCTGTTGATGTTAGACATTAGAGTTCACAGATAACTTTCCTAATCCTTTTTCTTTCTCAACTTGGACTGTCTTGGGAACTCTCAAAAAACATTTAACTAAGACCCCCAACTCACAATACTTCCTCCTTTCAACTTTGGCATTTACGGGTTCCATTCTTCAGATACTATGATGTCACTTCCTGTTCAGTAACTCAGGCCTCTGTGGCAGGATCTCCATTGGGGGACGTTTTCCTGACAGGAAATGATGGGTCAGGTTAGAAATAAAATACAACTCAATACAGCTAGCCATGGAAATATTTAATGAGTCTTTACCTCAGTAACGAAATACGCACATGCAAATAAGACTGTGTGCCTTCTAATTCTGAGAGGGTATTCCTGTGTTTGTCAGTTCAAGTCATCAAAGACTCTAGCAGTGGCAAGTGGGTGGTGGCTACCTAACAATTAAAATGGGTATCAAAAAATGGCTAAGGGAGTCACTTTGCACATGGTTATATTACTTATAATATAATTAGTCAGTGATCAAACACACTTGCTGACTTATAAGTGCGAAGGTGCCTCTTTTTGCCATTTTTTATGGATCACAGCCCGTTTAGGGCGAGGGTGGGCTGTGTCCACCCCTCTGACATCAACATGGGCCACCTACTCGAATTTGGTGAGGGGCGCTTTGTCGCACGTGACCTCCGCCTGCAACCCATTCTTTGCCACATCTTGTGTCTGCAGTTTTGGGATGCTATCCCTCGGTATGCCTAGCCCATTCAACTTCAAGTCTCTGCATTGAAGGACACACATAAAATAAGGCTCAGGAGGGTTCATATAGAGAAACACACATAACCACACTACAACCCTCTGAATATGTTACGTTGAGGAACAGACAGACAGTAGGCTAGAGAACAGTGTTACCCATTAGAGATGCCGTCACCCTCCTCCACAGTCTTCATCCCAGGGACCTTCTGCCCAAACAGCTTGACAGCCAAGAACATCAGCATGCCGCAGCGGTTGGTATAGCAACAGGTGGCATCCACGGCGATCAGTAGCACCAAGAAGATGAGCATGACAATGCCTGCCACAGCCCCTTTGCCCATCCCACCCTGATTCATCTTGGCTACTGAAAGGGAAGAAGGCAAGGACGGAGTGAGAGAGGGGATGAAAGGGAGGGAGAGAAGGAGAGAGAGACACAGCGAGGGAGAGATAATCATATTTATCCTGCTCTGGCTGCTCTGTTCTGTAATTGTTTTTAGTTCAGAGATATTTTCCTCTCTTTTGGGCAATAGTCCGTTTTCCAGTATGTAACTGTGGTAAAGCTGCACTCACCCTATAATGGTGGGAGGGTGTCATTCGCTGCTGTGTAGGGCTGCCGACGGCAACCAGATAAGAAAGCAATTTTTTGGGTTGTTGCTTAAAGCTAAGGCTACTCAGTGCATCTAAGGTATGTGCCTACTGTCGGCCTGCAACTTGCCATGCCTGCCGTCTCAGCAAGGGTGCACACGCTCAGACCCCACAGGAGCGTCTCGTCAGCTAGACAAGCTAAATGTGTTTAAATATGACATTTAAATGTTTAGTGTCATGTCTGTACCTATTCTGTTGGCTAAGTCCTGTTAAATGTGTTTAGTTGTTAGGAGTAGCTTTTTAAATTACAGCAGGGGTTATGAAGGGCGGGCAGAACAGTTATTGTAGCTTAAGAGGGCTGGGTCCTATATATGCCTTTATCACTATCGTGTGGGTCTTTTGACTGTTTGTGTTGGTCCAAGCACCTGTCTGCAGTGAAGTCGGTCGCATGCTTTAAGAGTATTTGATGTCCAGTTTGCCATGTAACCACATGTTCCTACGTTTGTGTGCAGTGTCACCTCCTAGTGTGTAATTAAGCTCATAGCCTATGTGTACCTTACACCACAGTTTTTGTCTTCCTACTCAGGCTCCAGTTGAGTTGCATAGACTGCATAAATATAGTAGGGCGCCTATCTCAGATAATCCACGCAGTCTTATGAAATTAAATGTTTAATAAAGTATATAATTGTTTGCTATATTGTTGTTGAGTTCTGGTGTGTCCTTGCCTCGGACGCCTGACCATACCGGGCCATACCGGTTAATCGAAAGGTGGTGGCAGCACTACGCTACTCTGCTCAATCCTGTTTTTGTCCCACCTCTCAGATGGTCTCAAGCTTTATTTCACTACTACAGTATGCCATAGCAGCTTACCAGGCTGTGGGATGTTGAAGTTGAGCTTGGCGGGGCTGGAGGAGCCGTTGGGGTTGATGGCTAGCACCTCCATGTGGTAGTCTGAATTATACTGCAGGTCATGGAGGTTGATCACTGTCGAGTTGGATGGCAGGTCCTTCTGCCTCCAGTCCTTGTCCACCTTATTCTAAGACAGAGACAGAGAGTGGGGGGTTAAGGACATGCACACTCTGTAATGTCTTGATCTTTTGTCTTCACTGAAAAACAAAAACGCATGCATACTCACCACTCTGTAGCGGACAATGTAGTGGATAATGGGGGAGCCTCCGTTGTCCAACTGCGTTAAAGGGATTGAGAACATATTGCCCTCAACCTTCCCCTCGCTGGCCACCAGGACCGGGCTATCTGGTTCCCCTGGGGAGGGAGGGAGGGGCAGTGTGTTGGTACAGTAGGTACAGGAGGTCAGGCGTGTTCATGCATCAGTCAGCTTATAACTACACAGTGTTGTAGTAAAATCTACTGTCATTATGGTAGGTTGGTTATCCATGAAAAAACTGTCTTTGTAGAGTTTCACAACACGTGTCAGTACTTTACCTCCTGCGAGGCCGAATGCCAATGGAATGGGATGATGACATCAGGAGTGGGGCAATAATGGAGCATGAGTAGCCGTCAGCGAGCAGGTGATGATGTCATGTGGATGATCATGTGACAGTGGAATGAGTGAATGATGGCAGATGAACATTTCTTCCAGCCAATATAGATAGACACTCAAAACAGTAGACAATATGGATATAGTTTGTATCACAATATGGATATAGCTTGTTAACACAAGTAATGCAGTTTGAACAACGATAGTTGGTGACATTTAATAATAATTATACTGCATTTGCCTAGATATGATGCGATTCGGAGTGAAGAGAGAGAGAGGAGGAAGAGGAGGGTGACACTCACGTATGCCCTGTGTGCGGACGGTGAGCTCGTCTGAGAAACCTGCCTGACCCAGGTTGTTCTGAGGGGCAAATCGGACAGAGTAGGAGGTGTAGGGAAACAGATGTGTGATCACCAGGGGGTCTGCACACAAACAACAGAGTGCATGAACACACACATATCACTTTTATATTTATACACTCAAACTACTCAGTCACATCACTAAAATGGTCATCAGAGGCCTCCCCTGGTTTTAGGGAAATCAGTATTCAGATACGACTTCTAGTCCTCAACGTATTCATTGGATTCATCTTATGTAACTGTCCCAAACATCATCTACAGTATTTCATGAAATAGATTGGTCACTGAGAGGTTTTTACCTGTGGACTGGATGACTCTCTCCTGCCAATTGTTCTCACTTCCTGTCTTCCACTGGAGGATGAAGTTGGTGATGGGAGAGCCCCCGTCCACCAGGGAAGCCCCCATGGTGAAGTGGACCGATGTGGGCCCTGGGGTGCCACTCACCTGGGATGCTTTACCTGGCCAGGCTGGGGGAGGAGAGATAAGAGAAAAATGGAGAACGAGAGGGTGGAAGGAGGGAGGTGCAGAGCAGTTCAAAGACAGAGAGAGGTGAAGAGAGAATGAGCATGTCAGGATGAAAGAAGAAGAACATTGCCATTAGAAACAAAAAAATGTGAAAACTGCTCATGTAAATAGAGTACCTACACTTTAGTTAAAATCTCCCACTGTTTTCAGTTATTTTTTAATTTTATAGTGGTTTGTGGCTGCTTGTCCCTTTATAGAAAGGTGAAAACTGGTTGACTCAACGTTGTTTCCATGTCATTTAAACCAAAAAATGTAATGCGATGATGTTGAATCAACGTAAAAAACTGATTGGATTTGAAAAAAGTCATCAACGTAAGGGAATTTCATATATTTTTTACCCCGTGAATTCAAGGTGACATTGAATTCAAGTTAGTTGACAACTCAACCAACTGTAAATCAAAACTAAACATTGAACGGACGTCTGTGTCCAGTGGGATGTTGTGTTAGCGCTAAGTATTATCATAAAAGAGTAGGAAGGTCAAGAGTGGCCTTACTCTGCAGGCTGAAGTCTGTGGAGGTGTTGCCAACAGGACTGATAGCCATGCAGCTGTATAGCCCTCCATCAGAGGGTGTCACATTGTCAATGACCAGGACATAGCCATCCTCCATTCTCACTCGACCTCCACCAGCGTCCTGTGTCCACACAAACACAACCAGACAGGAATTCCGAGGAGAGAAATATAACAAAAAACTAATTCTCTGCCTGGTTCTCCCCCAATGTTTTTAGTAATTAATGCCACTGTGTGAACGTATCATATCATCAGTCTTTTTAATTTAAAAAAACGTCTGTCTTACCACTTTTATGAGGTGGTCATTGTTGGTCTTCCTGACCCACTGCAGCGCGGGCATAGGGTGTCCTGAGACGTTACAGGACACTGAGAGTGTCTGGCCAGGCTCCACCTCCATCTTCTCCTGGCTCAGCATTGCTCCAGGACGCTCTGGAGACACGTACAGAACAAGAGACAGGAAAAACTGAGTGCTTTGTGTGACAATCACAAACAAATTACATTAGATAAGAATATGTGCAAATTATTAACAATATATATTCATCTTCTGTTAAATAGGAAAAATGATTGTGAGTTGTGTGTTCAGATGGCTTCGAAGACCAGCAAGATATTGGTCTTGTGTATGGTTAAGCCAGCAAGATATTGGTCTTGTGTATGGTTAAGCCAGCAAGATATTGGTCTTGTGTATGGTTAAGCCAGCAAGATATTGGTCTTGTGTATGGTTAAGCCAGCAAGATATTGGTCTTGTGTATGGTTAAGCCAGCAAGATATTGGTCTTGTGTATGGTTAAGCCAGCAAGATATTGGTCTTGCGTATGGTTAGGGAGTGAACGTTATTTATAATAAGGGTTACATGGAGAAAATCGAACCTCTCTGAAATGAAAATGGATGGGCCTCCCTTCAGCAAAATATATTTAACCTAAACCCTCCCTGAACATAAAAAACAAATAACAAGTAACCCTCCCCTATACCCAAAATAATAATGAAAACATAAAGCGGAAAGCTGGGAACATGTCTACTGTTTACCCTCTCTCCTTGGACAGACCGGAGGCTTAGATATGACGTTTTAGAAACTGTTCTTTGTCCTGTAATGGCAACGCAGGAATTTTGATTGCGCACAGGGCTGCGGGCAGGGCCAGAAGGTTATGGGTTTGCAGACCACCGTGGACAAGAGTAGAGGTGGAAAGATTTCCTTTATAGTAAAAGCACTGCATAAATCTATCATCGTATTTGCAGGTCTGAGAAAAAATGTATAAACATTTCATGTAATTCTACGTAATTTTACATATTAGCAGAATCTTTTTTAATACCACACAAATTACCGAAATTACAGGCTAAGAATGGACAGAGATAGGCCTATGTGTTCATCTTATCATACTGTATTTCTCCAATGCCAAATCAGTTTGTCTTGTTTGCAACGAAACTGTCCCTGTTTGTAAATAATTAAATCTGAGACATATGAGGAGTACGCCTACCGACGCAAAAAAATGTAAGCTTTAACTGCTGGCTACTCTTCTTCCATGGTTTAACCCAACGAGAGAAGGTCACAAGTGTTTCCCTAAAAGCTGTCTGGGTTTAAACATATTCTATTGGACAGAAAGTGAATAGCTTAATCAAATGATAGTGACAGAATTATACTGAACAAAAAAATGAATGAATTCATTTGGCCCTAATCTATGGATTTCACATCACATGGTGTTATTAAAGACAGAAATATTCCTCAGCACCCCCCCCTCCCCAAGACTCAAACCGGTGCGCATGGCACCTACTACCATACCCCATTCAAAGGCACTTAAGTATTTTGTCTTGCCCATTCACCCTCTGAATGGCACACATAATTCATGTCTCAATTGTAATAATAATAATAATAATAATCTCAAGGCTTAACCTGTCTTTAACCTGTCTTCTCCCCTTCATCTACACTGATTGAATAACAAGTGACATCAATAAGGGATCATTAGTGTTCACCTGGATTCACCTGGTCAGTCTATGTCATGGAAAGAGCAGGTGTTTTGTACATTTAGTGTAGATCATTTTATATAATCGGATTCTGTTTTATTTTCTTCAAATTCTTAAGTTAACAAGGGGTAGGCCTGTGCTTTTTGTCCTTTTCTTTAATAAAAGGTAGGCCTATGGCATACCCTCTCATACCCCCTCAATTTGAGTCTTGGTTTTAACTTAACAACCCTTCACTGACACGGAGGTGGGCTATTTAAAGAGTGCATGGTGGGTGGAGGAATTGACCGACAAATCTATGGATATAGCAGCCTATAACCTAATTTCGTCTGTCAACCAGGTAGACCTACCTCTTATTTCTTAAATAGGAAGAAATATGCTCCAACACAAAGCCCTCTTGTTGTTAGTAAAGTTGAATTAAAATGAAGAAATACATGGGCAAGAAACATATTGTTTTTAATCAAAATAAATGATAGTAGTAGCAAGCTATCAAAGTTGACCTCCGATCCTCCTTCTCATCTTTGTGCTCTCCTCAAACTGAACAGAACATAGGCTATAGGCTAGTCTGCGCTCAAGATAGTGCATTTTTAGACTAGGCCTAATAAAAAGGACTCTCCTCCTGAACTGCCACCTTAGGCCTACACAGCACAGCCATTGGTTAGGCAGGACACAAAAATGTTTTTGATCAACAAGAGCAGAGGTGGCCGGGGCTCAGGGTTGGAATATCCATTGCAGTGTGTAATGCAGCCTAGTTTTATTTACACCATCCCAGCAGCTATCTTAGGAATATAACTTTGCTCTGTGCTTCTCCGAGCATGCACTTCGTAGCCTTTAGCCTACATTTGATTAAGACCACTCTAAATAGCCTATAGGCACACCTGATATTGTCCAACCAGTGGAGAATCAGAGATGAGGGGTGGCATCAGGCACACGTCCATATATAGTCTAATAAGCAACTCATTCTAAAATACTGAGAAATATTGAAATTTCATCAATTACAAATTACATGACCCTCCCCAGAACTAGATTTTAAAAAATACTAAACCCTCCACTTGACTGAAATTGAAAAACCATGAACCTTCCCCATTTTCCTCCAAGGTACTCATTCTGTGCAGACACCTGAAGATTAACTTTTATTTATTATCTGATGAGAGACACACACTGCTGCTTTTCCCTGGTTTAACGTTCAAATTGAAAATGGTACACAGGTAATGGGTTTGAATGGGATCAAATGGTTTGTTTTCCGAAACAGCTTCTATTGGCTCAGGCTCACTAGACTGTCTGACAGAAAATGGTTGCATACACAGAATCAAATTCTCCATGATATCTCTGTATATCAGGAACGTAAACATCTGGAAGGAAGTATTCAAATAACAAGCTATTTTTAATCTGTTCTTTTGGAGAAAGCTTGGTTTTATGAAGCTAAAGCTGTATGTTTTTCTCTAAAAAACCACACCTGAGACATCCAGCATGATCATGGCACTGCTCTCTGCGATCTTATTCTTGGCCGTGCAGATGTACTCTCCATAGTCACTCCTGACTACGGACGAGATAATCAGCTCACTCTTGTCTGAGTTGTACTTGTAGCGGGACTCATCTGAAGAGTCTGGGCTGAGGAGGGAAGCGCCAACAGACAGACAGACAGACAGACAGACAGACAGACAGACAGACAGACAGACAGACGTGAGGCCTGGTGCTACAGAACATTAGCACGGTGCTGATAAGGAAGCTGACAGGAAGTGAGACACACAGTCAACCTCACAGACAGGATGGCACGCCACATTAGTGGTGCACTGAGACATAGATGACCACATAAATATAGACACACTGGATGCCTTCACCCAAACACACACTTTCCAATACACTGTTTTATTTCTCTCTCTCTCTCTCTCTCTCTCTCTCTCTCTCTCTCTCTCTCTCTCTCTCTCTCTCTCTCTCTCTCTCTCTCTCTCTCGCTCTCTCTCTCTCTCGCTCTCTCTCTCGATCTCTCTCTGTTTTATTGCAAACTGTATCGAGCAGGAAACTCTGGCTTTACACACATGCACATGAGTGGTGTGAGCAAACACACACACACACTCACGTTGTCCAGGTGATGTTCGGTTGGGGGACTCCCTCGACCAGGCAACTGAGGGAGACATTGGTCTCTGGTCCAGCCATGACATTCTTCACCTCCTCATGGATCTTCACTGTGGGAGGAACTACAGCAGGAGGGTCAGAGGAACATGATTTATTATAGTCAACTACAACACCACACCTAATCCTCTGGTCTATACAGAGTTTATATGAAATAAAGATCCTAAAATATCCCTTATTCCCTCCTTCACTTTGAGTAGACCCCACCGTTGACAAAAATGGTGATGACGATCTTTTCGGAAATGTGCCGGTCCTTGATTTTGCCCTCACAGGTATAGGATCCATGATCCTTCCTGTTGATGTTCTTGATCTGTAGAGAGTTGTCTTTCAGTCTTGTGATCCGACCTGCTGGGAGCAAGAGATGGCAACAGGGAAAAGAAAGATCAGCCCCATCTCAGCGTCAGGAACACGTTCTGTCTGCTTCATCATCATTATAACCAAGCTTCAAAAAGCAATCACGCTCTCTCTTTAAGGTTGTCAGATTTTAATCAGATGTTTCCGGAAAATATCCCTCGATTTTGTTGGCAAATCGGATTAGCCTATGAGCTACATGACCCCTCCCGCCCCTCAACAGCGTGTCCACCATCGCCACCTCTCCATCAGTCACAGGCAGGCACGCAGCAGCTAGTGTGAGGAGCTAGGAAGCTAAGAGACCCCCATACCACGTGAACTATCAGAAGTGGCCATTGCGAGGGCACCCCTCCTACCGTCAGAGTGCAGTTTCTGATGGTCCCTCTCCCAGTTGACTTCCACCCCCGGCTTGCCAGTGACCATGCAGGTGATAACCGCATCTTGACCCTCCAGGAACTCATGGTAGACCGGTGTTTGCCCGAAGGATGGCCGCTCTGGGTGAGTTGAGAGAGGGATGGAGAGAGCGAGAGGGTCACTGTGAAAATTTCACCATTCCCCACAAGGAAAAAGGCTATTTTAGGCTTAGGGATTAGGTTTAGGGTTAGAATTAGGGTTAGGGTTAGGGGTTAGGTTTAGGGTTAGGAATTGAGTTGGGGTTTGGGGTTAAGGTTAGGGTTAAGGGTTAGGGTTAGGGTCAAACGTGTGTGTGTGTGACAGGGATATGAGCAATATAGCGTCTTTGATCTTGCAAGCCAACTCTAATTAGCTCAATACTCAAACAATACGAGAAATACCCTTCAACACTGACTCTTGGTCATATTAGCCAGGTGAAAAGTTTTACTTTAAACATCTTACCGTAGACAAAGATGGTCAAGGATACATTATCTCTGTGACCTGTCTCAAATTCACAGAGGCATGTGTACCGTCCTGCATCCTCCATCTTGGCATTCCTGATGAACAGTTTTGACGATGTCTCATCCACTTTCTGAAACTGTTCATCTTCAGCATCCTCTCCATCTTTCTGCCAGGTGATCTCTCCTTCCCCACCAGCTAAGAGGGGTTATGTGTGATTGTGTGTATCATATATTAATAATTTGTTAAGGATATATAAATTCATACAACTGCATATGCCAGTGTACTACAATATGCAGAAGACACTCTACCCTTTACATTTTTCGCATTATATTGTATTTGTTCAAGCAGGGTAAAATGTTGCTCTTATGGAATTGGCCAGAACATTGTACCAACCTTTGCAGAGGAGCATGGAATTCTCACCCAGTAACACATCTGCTGTGTGGGAGATGATTTGCATTTTGGACTCTGAGACAGTGAAGAAGAAGAGCAATTTTATAACAACCTTTTAGACACTTAACAGTAACACCACTTGAAACTTCCATATTCTGGAATAACTATTGAAAATTAGAACCCAGAGCCAAACATTTGGGCCTGCCTATCGAATTGATTAAGAATACATTAGTATGATTAATCAAATACCACCAAACCACACCTGTCATTTATCTACCATCTATGTTCTACACTGTATCTCTACTACAGACTGTAATGGTGCACTCATCAACACTGTACATTTACAAGAGAGATCAGTTGATTGATTTGACCTGGGAAACCTGCTGAAGGAGAGAGGTCTCAATTGCTCCTGTCAATGCTGAAGCCCTGCAGATTGCCATCAGCCATCAGACAGAGCATGTGTGTACCCTATTGTCCTATTGTTTAACTGGAGATAGTAAGATAGGCCTATAAATAGGCTCCTAGGGACTAATTGCAGCACGCTGACAGGCGGCCAGTAAAAGACAAGCAGGGACCTTGGCAGTGGTGGACTTCCTGAGCAGCACACTATTCCTTCCTGTATTGAGGATGAGACAGGCTGCATGGCTGAGGCTGAGACAGGCTATATGGCTGAGGCTGAGACAGGCTATATGGCTGAGGCTGAGACTGGCTGTAGATGAGAGGCTCTGTAGCTGTGGATGAGACAGGCTCTGTGGCTGTGGATGAGACAGGCTCTGTGGCTGTGGATGAGACAGGCTCTGTGGCTGTGGATGAGACAGGCTCTGTGGCTGTGGATGAGACAGGCTCTGTGGCTGTGGATGAGACAGGCTCTGTGGCTGTGGATGAGACAGGCTCTATGTCTGCGTCCCAGTTCTCTTAGATGGCCACATCTCCTTCGCCTCATAACTTACTTTCTTTCTTTATGTCCTTTGTCTCTTTTGGCCACTGAAAGGTGAAATGGTTGGATAGATTTCCAACCTTTTGCTTTCCTATCCCCTATCATCAATTTGGGTGGAAAACAAGGTCAGGGGGCTCTTGGAGCCAAAACCAAATTACAGCAGAGGGAAAATACAGCTTTAACAATCACGTCTGGATTAATTAGGATGAGTTTAGATGTGGGGGAATTAGAATAAGAGTAGTTAGTTGGCATCTCTTCTTCGGCATTTTAAAGATCACTGCCAAATTATGGGCTGGGATGGATTCAGAAAGCATTTATCTCCTAATTACAATTCAGCATCAGGAACAGATGAGCTTGAACATTGCTCTGGGTACACCTCACGCTGATGAAACTCAGTAGAGATAGAATAAATCCAATCAAATTTTTTAACATAATGACCAAACTCAGTATTCTCTCCTATGTCCTAGTATTAGGAATGCTGTATAGATGTAGTACCACATTCATGTACTTGAGGAATGTGTTGAAAATGCTGTATACTGTACATGTAGGGAAAATTGGCAAGGAAAATGTTCACATTAGTTAGCTCTGTAAAGTTGGATTGAATCCCTTAGGTAAGATTAAAAAACATGTAAATGAAAAGTAAGACAAACAAGTCCAGTGAATCTCATGACAGAACACAAACTGTGAACCATGTTCCCTGTGAGAGGAGGCCAGATTGCTACAGCAGGAAAATAATCCTGCAGCAACAGGAAATATGACTTATTATGTGGATTATAATTAATTTACATTTTTGTAGGGGTTGATAAATGTATCTTAAGTGGAAATCAAGTCTGAAATGTCAAAGTGCAAATTACAAACTTCAGAAGCCTTTTTAAACACACACCAAGTTTTAAATGTCCCACATCGCAGGAAAGTTGTCCTGCAACAGGGTGATCAAATTAAGATCCTACATCTGCAGCAGTGATATGATCTTCATATATAGGCTATACCAGCTCTGATATACTGATATTTAAATAGTATATTGGATATGGATAAAAACCATTTCTGCCAAGGATTTTAATGAAGAAAGTCATTACACTGAGGCATACATACCCCATATTCAAACAAATGAACTCCAACAGTGACATTTTGTGTCTATATATGTATATATTATTTAAACTATAGGCAAATGCATATTGACAAATAATTAACAAATAAACAAATAAATAATCGAATAAATACAATTAAAAACAAAAAATAGTCCCACTCCCAACAAATATCAAAGTAGGCCTAATTAATATGATTATTTATAGAAATATTCAAACCTTGAAGAACAGTTTAGGATTTTGTATTCTTACCTGAAAAACCAAGGACCAGCATTATGGAACACATTCTCAAGATGAGCATCGATTCAGCCATTTCTACCTCAACGTTGCCACTTTCCTCAATGAATGGATTGATGTAGTCCTTGACACCTGCTGCATGCAAATGCGCGCGAAATACAACTGTGGTGGAGACATGTGTTTCATGCTTTTATAAGCAAAGAGGGGAGAACCAGGGAGACAAACGGAGATCCCACAATCTCTCAAATCTCTGCACGCCCCCCTCCCCTGCTCAAATCCACACCCCTTAACATTTTCGGTTCAGATCATCCACCGGGGAAGATGAATGCTTGAAAGTAGCCTACCCTACCCTATCAGGCGCCACCGCAGGCCCCTGCATCCCCTCCAAAACACCGGATAAAAGGAACTCCGTACTCCCCACTTCCTCAGGGACGAGATGGAAGAAGATATTTTTATCACTCGACTCCATCAGTTTTAGTTAAAGAGCAAGTTCATCTGAATTCAAAATATGATGAAATTAAGCTATGCAAATAAAACATGTATTCTTGATTTAGTAAAGCCTATTCATTTCTTTCCCATACTTGCTGTATGTAGAAAATGTCACACTTTGTGTCAGATTTCTCTGGATAGCTAATGCAAAATGTTGATAATTTATGTTCTCAGCATAAATGACACTAGGTAAAAAAGAGAAAACAATACAACCAAAGTAGCCGAAATTACAGTGTGCCATAAATGGGAAAATAAAGTGTCAGAATAAAAATATTCAAGATGCAGGGATTGTACATAGTTGCACTTATTTTATGGAGAGCACTTATTTTAATTATCCAACTCCAAAATAAACTGCACAAGTGGCGCAGTGGTCTAAGGCACTGCATCGCGGTGCTAGCTGTGCCACTAGATCCTGTTTCGAATCCAGGCTCTGTCGTAGCCGGCCACGACCGGGAGATCGTCGTACAATTGGCCCAGCGTCGTTCGATTCCCACGTGGAGCCAGTATGAAAAAATAAAAATAATAATAATGTACGCACTAACTCTAAGTCGCTCTGGATAAGAGCGTCTGCTAAATGACTTAAATGTAAAGATGAGTTTCACACTACAGTAATTCTGACGTAGCTGAGAGGTGCAGTATGAGACGTGATAAATCGACCATAGGCTGTATTTTATACTTTTTTTAGGGAGCGCAACAATAAGGTTTCTCCGGCGACATACCCAACGCATTGAGATATTGTGCTTTGCAAGAAAGTTAACAAGGTCCTCTCCCAGAGCATCTGAGTTAAACAATTGATGGAATTTCAAACAATTGATAGTGGCGTATAGTCTATGCATGCCCATCATTCAATACATTTTTCTTTACTCATGATGAAGTAAAAAAAGCAAAATATGTTTTTAATTTCTTTAAAAACAAACTAAATGTAGATAACAAGGCCAAGTAATTGCTAATTTCATGTTTCGAATAATCATGCCCTTTATTGTTTATGAATTGTTTCATTATTTTGATGAGATTGTATAGCTTGGTAAATTCCGGATACAGATGTAGTATCTTCATTTGAGCCAGTTTTCTACAGCAGGAAAATAATCCTGCAGCAACAGGAAATGTGAATGATTATGTTCATTAGAATTGACTGACATTTTTGTAGGGGTTGATACATTTTTCATAAGGGAAAATCAAGTCTGAATTTCAAAGTGGAAATTACTAACTTCAGAAGCTTTTTTAAACCTCAAATAAACTACAAGGTTTACATGTTCTACATTGGAGAAAAGTTATCCTTCAACAGGGTGATCAAATTAAGATCCTACAACTGTACATCAAATTTCCCCATAACATGGCTATATGTCATGCTCACGCCCCTCCAAATAATCGTCATTTATGACGTCTGCCACTCCCCAGATCCCAGTCTGCCATTATGGTATATGCTTTGCAGTGTGGGAAAGAGGGAATGTACAGTGAGGGAAAAAAGTATTTGATCCCCTGCTGATTTTGTACGTTTGCCCACTGACAAAGTCATGATCAGTCTATAATTTTAATGGTAGGTTTATTTGAACAGTGAGAGACAGAATAACAACAATAATATCCAGGTAAACGCATGTCAAAAATGTTTTCAATTGATTTGCATTTTAATGAGGGAAATAAGTATTTGACCCCTCTGCAAAACATGACTTAGTACTTGGTGGCAAAAACCTTGTTGGCAATCACAGAGGTCAGACGTTTCTTGTGGTTGGCCACCAGGTTTGCACACATCTCAGGAGGGATTTTGTTCCACTCCTCTTTGCAGATCTTCTCCAAGTCATTAGGGTTTCGAGGCTGACGTTTGGCAACTCGAACCTTCAGCTCCCTCCACAGATTTTCTATGAGATTAAGGTCTGGAGACTGGCTAGGCCACTCCAGGACCTTAATGTGCTTCTTCTTGAGCCACTCCTTTGTTGCCTTGGCCGTGTGTTTTGGGTCATTGCCATGCTGGAATACCCATCCACGACCCATTTTCAATGCCCTGGCTGAGGGAAGGAGGTTCTCACCCAATATTTGACGGTACATGGCCCCGTCCATCGTCCCTTTGATGCGGTGAAGTTGTCCTGTCCCCTTAGCAGAAAAACACCCCCAAAGCATAATGTTTCCACCTCCATGTTTGACGGTGGGGATGGTGTTCTTGGGGTCATAGGCAGCATTCCTCCTCCTCCAAACACGACGAGTTGATGCCAAAGAGCTCGATTTTGGTCTCATCTGACCACAACAATTTCACCCAGTTCTCCTCTGAATCATTCAGATGTTCATTGGCAAACTTCAGACGGCCCTGTATATGTGCTTTCTTGAGCAGGGGGACCTTGCGGGCGCTGCAGGATTTCAGTCCTTCACGGCTTAGTGTGTTACCAATTGTTTTCTTGGTGACTATGGTCCCAGCTGCCTTGAGATCATTGACAAGATCCTCCCGTGTAGTTCTGGGCTGATTCCTCACCATTCTCATGATCATTGCAACTCCACGAGGTGAGATCTTGCATGGAGCCCCAGGCCGAGGGAGATTTACAGTTATTTTGTGTTTCTTCCATTTGCGAATAATTGCACCAACTGTTGTCACCTTCTCACCAAACTGCTTGGCGATGGTTTTGTAGCCCATTCCAGCCTTGTGTAGGTCTACAATCTTGTCCCTGACATCCTCGGAGAGCTCTTTGGTCTTGGCCATGGTGGAGAGTTTGGAATCTGATTGATTGATTGCTTCTGTGGACAAGTTTCTTTTATACAGGTAACAAGCTGAGATTAGGAGCACTCCATTTAAGAGTGTGATCCTAATCTCAGATCGTTACCTGTATAAAAGACACCTGGGAGCCATAAATCTTTCTGAATGAAAGGGTGTCAAATACTTATTTCCCTCATTAAAATGCAAATCAATGTATAACATTTTTGATATGCGTTTTTTTGGATTTTTTTGTTGTTATTCTGTCTGTCACTGTTCAAATAAACCTACCATTAAAATTATAGACTGATCATTTCTTTGTCAGTGGGCAAACGTACAAAATCAGCAGGGGATCAAATACTTTCTTCCCTCACTGTATAGGAATCCTATAGGAAAACATCATAGTCACACTCTTGGGAGTAGGCTGGGCTACACCAGGGTAGGTCATGTCATATTGATGAGACTACTGTGTCGCCATACACTAGAATAAAAGTCTGACGTTGTTGGACATGGGAAGGGTGGGTGAGGGGGAATGTATTTATAATGTATCATATATGAAAGCATCCTATTCACAGTCTTGGGACTGGCCGACTAGATCAGGATATACCCTACTAGAACTATATGTGATCAGGAGACAACTGTTGCTATACACTAGAAAATAAACTCTAAAATTGTTGTCTCCTGTCATCCTTCATCTCACTAACTACACAGCCACTGACCATCTCTGGTATATCTGAGCTTCACACACACACACACACACACACACACACACACACACACACACACACACACACACACACACACACACACACACACACACACACACACACACACACACACACACACACACACACACACACACACACACACTCCAACAGCATCATCACCCTCCTTTTATCTGGCCCGCCACCCAGTAGGAGCTCAGTATCACTCCAGTGTTGTCAACCAGGCCGCCACACCTCTGAAGCCATATCATTATATCAGCCATGGGGTCCCAGTGCCAGCCAGCCCTTCCCAGCACCTCGACGCTGATAGTGAGTCAATCGCAGGCTCCGGACCGTGGTCCACTCAGCCATTGGAGACCCAGCCCTTCCATTGAGGCTGCCTATCACAGCGATTATCAACAGCCTCTCATTTTCTCTCATTATAGGGGAGCGTGCTCTTTATGAAAGTTGGCACACAACGGGGAAAAAGTGCCGTTCCCAGCTGTGATTATCTTTGTTCCCTCCTCCCCTCTCTTCTTTTCTCACTCCTCCTTCTTGTCATGTTCATCCCTTGATTCAGAGAAGTACAGGGAAGTTTGGCAATGCAGCTAGCTACCAAAACCACTATCATTTTAGGTGAAAAGGAATATGAACTAGCCCTGACTGTTTAGGTGAGTTATCTTGGGTCCAGATCTTAGTTGATGAATAAGTAAAATACCATCAGTCTCAGGTGACAATGGCTAGTCAAGGCACACTCCCCAAAACAAGGACCCCACACCCTCATGTTTTTGGGATGCCACATGACGCCAGTCCCCAAAGTGTAGACCAGGCACGGTTCCCTTCTTTGTCCACCTCTCATGCTGGTTAACAAACAATGGCCAGATGAACAATGGGGTGTTGTTTTGGTGCCAGAATTGCAACACTAGTTTAGATAATAAAAACACAAATACCACCACCCCTCACGTACTGTACACACACACATTCTTAACAGAAGCCCCAGACAGGAGGAGACGGGGACAGACATCAAGGGGCTCTCGTGACACACACCAGAGGAGGCTGGTGGGAGGAGCTATAGGATGACAGGCTCATTGTAATCATTTTGTAGACGCTTTTATCCAGAGCGACTTACAGTTAGTAAGTGCATACATTTTTCATACTGGCCCCCCGTGGGAATCGAACCCACAACCCTGGCGTTGCAAGTGCCATACTCTACCAATTGAGCTACACGGGGCCCCTAGAATGGAATAAATGGAACGAAATCAAACACATCAAACATATTGACTCCGTTCCATTGATTCCATTCCAGCCATTACAATGAGCCTGTCTTCCTATAGCTCCTCCAACCAGCCTCCTCTGCCACACACCCTCAAGTTGCCTTGTAGATGGCTGGACTGGATTGGGGGTTGGAGGCTGGGGTGGAAGATGTTTCCCATGTAGAGTCATAATTATGCTTATGAACAATTCTGTGACTAGAAAGTTTAGACAGGGTTAAGGAACTTGAAAGTCTGGAGAAATATAACAGCTGTTGTTTTCCTTTTTCCCCCTTGTTGCTTGCCCTCACTTGTCTGTCAGTCTGTGAATGCACTCTGAAACGATTTCTATTACAATCTCTACGTAAAATACGTATTTGAAAGGATCCAAGGAGTCTATAGGGCGTTGGTTTTGCCCCATTGGATCCCTTTCGCCCAGATAAAATGATATAAATGTGTAGCACAACATGCCTTGCATTCACATGGAGGGAAAGGGTGAGCTAAGGGTGTATGTCACAGTCCTGCGTGGCCATGAAATATATAACGAGTAGGGACATCTCTAATACTGAGGTCAATGAATGAACCTGTATATAAGGTTTTCAAGCAGAAAATGATTTTATAGCCCAAGCATCATAACACTAAACTGGATTGAACCCTGAGATCGACCACAGGTTTTGGGAACTCCAAGCACATTCCTGTTGACAATAGACAAGATAATTAAATCCTGTTCAGCTGAATTCAATAAAAACTTAATTCCTCTTTATTCTTAGATGTCATTTGTGTGCGTGAATGGCATATAAAAATTTATTCTCAGACTCTCTGGACTAGACCATTACAGATACTTTGACTCGACACTGGAATGATTTAGGTAATTTCTGAAAATGTATCTTGATAGAGCAAACAGCTTTCATTCTCTGTCACATCAGCAATCTATGAGTAACACTCACAAAGGAGCATTTCACAGTCCTTTGTCTTCATTCTTGGCTTGGTTCATGTGAATACTGTAAATAGTTATATTTAGATAGTAAGATAATTATACATTTGAGAGGAAGGAAAGTCTCCCCCTTGTGAGCCAAAAATATCTTAAAGAAAAATAAAGGTACGAAGGCCTGACGTGATGGACTAGAGGATAGGACAAGAATAGAAGGGGGCTGTTTATATTGTTCCATAGACAAATGCATACAATATACAGATACAACATACACTATCTGTTTTAAGGCAACAATTACTTTTCTAAAATGTTAGGTTCACATAGTAGCTTGGAGAGAATCCTAGGTAGTGGACGGTTGGCAGCACTGCTGCAAAGACCTGTTAACTCATATCTACACATCATCCGACAAACCGTAACAGAGATCATGGAAGAAGTCCAGGTTTTACCAAAAAAACACCTAATCGGTGTTGGCATTAAGTTCATGCCCCTTGAACTTACATTACATCTATATTGTTGATTTGAAGAGATTATGATCCATTCCTAGCCTAAACAAAGGTGGATGTTGCAATTAATTAACGAGGGATGTGGCCTTGATCTAAGGATTGTCTGATCTCTCATGTTAAGAATATAAACAATATCAATAGGAGGAAAAGGGGTCCTGTAATCACTAGCAAACATTTGTAAATAAAAAACTTCAAACGGGTAATGGAGGTTGGCAATTAATAGAAGGACAGACAAATAGTGTTATCTGACAATATGGGGGTGTCATAATGACTTTTTAGAATGACTGCCAAAACGATGGATGCTTTTTCATGTAGGGACACGGCACCCCATACAGAGTCAAAGTGTTTAAGTTTGGATTGTGAACAGCAGAGAATATGTTTACTATTTTAATAATGGTATCGCATGTGTCTTATTGAATTGTATTGTTAGGTTCTGAACAAACAGCGTAAAAACTCACAGACGACTAGAAACATACAAGTCACACAAGCACATCTTTATACCTTCCAACTAGGCGGAGTCACCCTCTTGCATGTCTAAGATA
Organism: Coregonus lavaretus; assembly: GCF_964263955.1. Lineage (NCBI taxonomy): Eukaryota > Metazoa > Chordata > Actinopteri > Salmoniformes > Salmonidae > Coregonus > Coregonus lavaretus. The sequence goes on along the minus strand of NC_139990.1, from coordinate 55,778,871 downwards.
ACCAATCCTTCTTTGGTGTTAGGCAGAAACACAGTAGGTTCCTCTTACTGGTATTGTCATGGCCCTGCTTAACTCTATGACCTTCATGATCGTAGAAGTGAGTATGTATGTGTGAGATAGGACTGTAATCAAATGTTCTTCAATGTGGGCCCCTATGGACCCCCTTCCAGCAGTATCTTCTCTCTTCAACTGTTGACCTTGTCTCAAGTTAAGTTCCACATCCCTCATGGTCCTGGTTCCGCAGCAAATGGCCTGCCTTATCAAGAAATGAAACTCGACTGTTGCCCATTGCCTCCCACCTTAGGAACATTCATATTCAACAATAATATATCTGAACAGAATATGAACTTTCTGCACTTCCCCTTTTCTCACTCAGTAACTTTCCATGTCACTCAATAACTTTCCACACACCAAGTTCCCCTTTACCCTTCCTTGACCCCTAACATATACATTCCTTATGCATATAAAGTAATTAATAAGTTCTAGTATGGTAAGATGAATAAGTATATTTCAAGCTAGATGTGGTGAATGATGGACGGAGTCAGGTGCAGGAGTAAAATAACCGGATGCAGATTTATTCCTTCCAGACATACAATGTGCCTTCAACGGCAATCGAAACAGGTACAGGGGAAACAATCCTCCCTGACCAAACACAGTCTCAGAAAATACAATAAATGTAATGACACAGGGGAAAATCAACCCTGGCAAAATAAATGAGAGAGTATCTCAACCGAGCTACTCTCCTCCCACATAGAACAATCACTCACAAAGACAAGGGGGCAGAGGGAACATTTATACACAGACTAATTAGGGGATGAGCACAAGGTGTGTGTGATTGACAAGACAAGACAAGTGGAGTGATGAGAATGGGAGCGGCAGTGGCTAGTAAGCCGGTGACGACGAACGCCGAAACCTGCCCGAACAAGGAGGGGAGGCAGCCTCGGCGGAAGTCGTGACACTAGAACCGAATGGTATTGACACAGTGAAGCTAATACTGAGCATCCTAAAGCAAACATTTGGATCACTCTTGGAAAATTGGTAAATGATAATATGATTTTCCATTTAAATCTAGATTAGATGCAGTTAATTTGTCAGAATGGCACAAACATATACAGTACCAGTCGAAAGTTTGGACAACTCTACTCATTCAAGGGTTTTTCTTTATTTTTACTATTTTCTACATTGTAGAATAATAGTGAAGACATCAAAACTATGAAATAACACATATGGAATCATGTAGTAACCAAAAAAGTGTTAAACAAATCAAAATATGTTTTATATTTGAGATTCTTCAAAGTAGCCACCCTTTGCCTTGATGACAGCTTTGCACACTCTTGGCATTCTCTCAACCAGCGTCATGAGGTAGTCACCTGGAATGCATTACAATTTACAGGTGTACCTTGTTAAAAGTTAATTTGTGGAATTTCTTTCCTTCTTAGTACGTTTGAGCCAATCAGTTGTGTTGTGACAAGGTAGGGGTGGTATACAGAAGATAACCCTATTTGGTAAAAGACCAAGTCCATATTATGGCAAGAACAGCTCAAATAAGCAAAGAGAAACAACAGTCCATCATTACTTTAAGACACTATGGTCAGTCAATCCGGAAAATCTCAAGAACTTTGAAAGTTTCTTCAAGTGCAGTCGCAAAAACCATCAAGCGCTATGATGAAACTGGCTCTCATGAGGACCGCCACAGGAATGGAAGACCCAGAGTTACCTCTGCTGCAGAGGATAAGTTCATTCGAGTTAACTGCACCTCAGAAATTGCAGCCCAAATAAATGCTTCACAGAGTTCAAGTAACAGACACATCTCAACATCAACTGTTCAGAGGAGACTGCGTGAATCAGGCCTTCATGGTCGATTTGCTGCAAAGAAACCACTACTAAAGGACACCAATAATAAGAAGAGACTTGCTTGGGCCAAGAAACACAAGCAATGGACATTAAACTGGTGGAAATCTGTCCTTTGGTCTGATGAGTCCAAATTTGAGATTTTTGGTTCCAACCGCCGGGTTTTGTGAGACGCGGAGTAGGTGAACAGATGATCTCCGCATATGTGGTTCCCACCGTGAAGCATGGAGGAGGAGGTGTGATGGTGTGGGGGTGCTTTGCTGGTGACACTGTCAGTGATTTATTTAGAATTCAAGGCACACTTAACCAGCATGGCTACCACAGCATTATGCAGCGATACGCCATCCCATCTGTTTTGGGCTTAGTGGGACTATCATTTGTTTTTCAACAGGACAATGACCCAAAACACACCTCCAAGCTGTGTAAGGTCTATTTGACCAAGAAGGAGAGTGATGGAGTGCTGCATCAGATGACCTGGCCTCCACAATCACACGACCTCAACCCATTTGAGATGGTTTGGGATGAGTTGGACCGCAGAGTGAAGGAAAAGCAGCCAACAAGTGTTCAGCATATGTGGGAACTCCTTCAGGACTGTTGGAAAAGCATTCCTCATGAAGCTGGTTGAGAGAATGCCAAGAGTGTGCAAAGCTGTCATCAAGGGTGGCTACTTTGAAGAATCTAAAATCGAAAAAATATTTTGATTTGTTTAACACTGTTTTGGCTGGATGTGTGTGTTTGTGTTTGTGTGTGCATGTTGCGCGTGTGTACATCATGTGTGTGTGTTACTGTATTAGCCCTCCCTCTCTGTCTCCCAAGAGCAGAGACACTGATTCAATTAAACATTGACCCCTTGTACCCTCTGGGAGCTGAGAGAGACGATGTCGTACCCACCCTATGACACCCACCTTGCCATGACTACAGGATAGCTGCTGGGTCTTCACATGGCATTACACAGGATACAAGTCTAACTTTGATTTCTCTCTCTCTCACTCATTTCATCCTTCTCCCATTAAACAGCTATGTTGTATCTGGTAGCATCCGGTCACACGCACATAGATAGCAGTGATCTAAAAGGCAGGATGTCTCATCCCTTTTACAGTTAACTGAGGTTAATACAAACTTGCGTGTCATTGAGTGTCATTTGTGTTTCTGTCAAGACTTTGGAGACAGTACACGTGGAGAAGCATTTCATGGATGTTTTGCTACTCCCAGGAAGAGGCTTTTTGACGTAACCCACAAACTTTCACTGCCCTCAAGACATGTCATATCGTTCTCTCTCGCGTTCTCTCTCTCTCTCTCTCTCTCTCTCAATTCAATTTCAATTTCAATTCAATTTAAGGGCTTTATTGGCATGGGAAACGTGTGTTAACATTGCCAAAGCAAGTGAAGTAGATAGTAAACAAAAGTGAAATAAACAATAAATATTAACAGTAAACATTACACTCAGAAGTTTCAAAAGAATAAAGACATTTCAAATGTCATATTATGTATATATACAGTGTTGTAACAATGTGCAAATAGTTAAAGTACAAATGGGAAAATAAATAAACATAAATATGGGTTGTATTTACAATGGTGTTTGTTCTTCACTGGTTGCCCTTTTCTTGTGGCAACAGGTCACAAATCTTGCAGCTGTGATGGCACACTGTGGTTTTTCACCCAGTAGATAAGGGAGTTTATCAAAATTGGGTTTGTTTTCGAATTCTTTGTGGATCGCTGTAATTTGAGGGAAATATGTGTCTCTAATATGGTCATACATTTGGCAGGAGGTTAGGAAGTGCAGCTCAGTTTCCACATCATTTTGTGGGCAGTGTGCACATAGCCTGTCTTCTCTTGAGAGCCAGGTCTGCCTACGGCGGCCTTTCTCAATAGCAAGGCTATGCTCACTGAGTCTGTACATAGTCAAAGCTTTCCTTAAGTTTGGGTCAGTCACAGTGGTCAGGTATTCTGCCACTGTGTACTCTCTGTTTAGGGCCAAATAGCATTCTAGTTTGCTCTGTTTTTTTGTTTGTTCTTTCCAATGTGTCAAGTAATTCTCTTTTTGTTTTCTCATGATTTGGTTGGGTCTAATTGTGTTGTTGTTGTTGTTGTTGTTGTCCTGGGGCTGTGTGGGGTCTGTTTGTGTTTGTGAACAGAGGCCCAGGACAAGCTTACTTAGGGGACTCTTCTCCAAGTTCATCTCTCTGTGGGTGATGGCTTTGTTATGGAAGGTTTGGGAATCGCTTCCTTTTAAGTGGTTATAGAATTTAACGGCTCTTTTCTGGATTTTGATAATTAGCGGGTATTGGCCTAATTCTGCTCTGCATGCATTATTTGGTGTTTTACGTTGTACACGGAGGATGTTTTTGCAGAATTCTGCATGCAGTGTCTCAATTTGGTGTTTGTCCCATTTTGTGAATTCTTGGTTGGTGAGCGGACCCCAGACCTCAGAACCATCTCTCTCTCTCTCTCTCTCTCTCTCTCTCTCTCTCTCTCTCTCTCTCTCTCTCTCATTCACACCCACCCACCCACACACACACATATACACACATATACACACAAACCCCAACCTGGGTGTCTTAGTCCCGTCGGCGATTAGAGGAAATTACAGGAAGTTAATTAGTGTTATCAGTGGACGGCGAGGTTGCAGCTGACAGAGCTGTACCCTGCTCAAGTCACGTACGGCCGAGAGCCTTGGGTGATATGCCCAAGGAGGAGAGCACACACACATAGGGACATGATCATACCCATACGAACATTTTGAAAATAATATGCTATACGATTTATCTTCCCAAAAATACTATCAAAATGTACAGGTAACTGCCAAAAATAAAGGAAACACTTGAGTAAATTAGGGATACAAAGTATATTGAAAGCAGGTGCTTCCACATAGATGTGGAATGAACAGTCCATCAGCTTAGGGTCACGTATAAAAATGCTGGGCAGGCCCAGTTGCCCATTATTTTGGCTAACATGTCTAGAAGAAGAGATCTCAGTGACTATGAAAGAGGGGTGATTGTTGGGGCACGTTTGGCAGGAGCTTCAGTGACGAAGACTGCTCAACTTGCTGATGTTTCACGATATGCCATGGCCATCTCAGTCACCAGATCTCAACCCAGTTGTAAACTTATGGGAGATTCTGGAGCGGCGCCTGAAACAGCGCTGTCAACACCAAATGATGGAATTTCTCGTGGAAGAATGGTTTCGTATCCCTCCAACAGAGTTCAAGACACTTGTAGAATCTATGGCTCATGGTGGCCCAACGCACTATTTAGACACTTTGTGTTGGTGTTTTAGCAGTTACCTGTACCTTTGTCATGATATTAATAAGATGATATTATAAAGTACAGGTTAGTCGAGATAATTTGTACATGTAAGTAGGGATAAAGTGACTATGCATAGATAATAAACAGCGAGTAGCAGCAGTGCAAAAACAAAGAGGGGGGGGGTCAATGTAAATAGTCTGGGTGGCCATTTGATTAATTGTTCAGCAGTCTTATGGCTTGGGGATAGAAGCTGTTAAGGAGCCTTTTGGACCTAGACTTGGCGCAGAGAGAACAGTCTATGACTTGGGTGACTGGAGTCTTTGACAATTTTTTGGGCCTTTCTTTGACACCGCCTAGTATATAGGTCGTGGACGGCAGGAAGCTTGGCCCCATGTGGTAGTTATGACGCATGCTCCATATAGGAGGGGAGAAAGCACGTAGGCCTATGCCCAGGCCACACAAATTTGTTCATCCATTACGTAAGGGATACACACTTCCTGTAGGCACTGACTTGATAGATCTAGCGTATAGATTAAATGGGAAAGAGGAAATGCATGAGGTCTGCATATTAAATAGTCAGGAGCGTGTGGCCCATTTAAACCTAAAAGCTACACCACAGATACAGTATTTTAGCATAAAGCATAATCTCACAGTACCTCAAGTAGAATTCCTAGCTTCATTCCAACATAGAAACAGAGTAACAAAGTGACACAGAAACAATTGCCCATGGAAACCCACCTAAACTTAATCAAGGCTCTGTGTATGGCATCAAGTAGGAACAAAAGAAAACCGAAATAAACACAAGAAATCCCGTAACTAACTGAACCATGTTGAGGTTACCACAAAATAGAAGTCATGTATGTATTATCCAGAGAGGCAAGAGTGCAGTAGGGCATGTACTCAACCAAATGTCATACAAATAAATATAAAACAGTTTGGCCATCTATCATACATTTTAGTTATGCAATTAGGAGAAAATATTTCATCCTAGGGTTGATAATAAATGGTAGAGAAAAGCATCCAGCACAGTCCTGTTTTGTCCTCATTTTGGGCCTGCTGTCCATTGAAAACCATATTTGTGATGATGGCCTATGTAAGTTGCTGCTGAGACTCAAGGTACAAAAGGTATTGTTCAACAGCCATGGGTCTTTGACTCAACCAAATAAATAGGTAAGTTAACTGATAAACATATGTTAAGGCCTATTACTTCTTCACGTGTGCCTATTCTGTAATCTGTTCAGAAAAGTGAAGTAGAAACCTTACCCACTGGGCACACACTGGTTGAATCAATGTTGTTTCCACGTCATTTCAATTAAATAACGTTGAACCAACGTGGAATAGAAGTTGAATTGACATCTGTGCCCAGTGGGTACTTGATATCAGAAATGGGAAAAGTATATTTGATACAAACCTTGCAGAGGTAGCCTACTCTATTATCACTGAAAGTACATAGGATTTACACTGGGCATTACACAATATGTTTCTAAAATTGACAAATGTTTTCATTCATAAAACAGTGTTTATTGTTAGTCTTTTCCTATTTCACCACATAATCTCAGACATTTCATTGATAACTAAAACTATCACAGACAGGCAGCCAGCTTAATGATGTGTGTAAAATGAGGGACTGGATGTGTTTTGCAGAAACATCCTAAACGGAAATCCAAGAAAATCCAAGGTAGCAACTGGCAGACCACTGTTGGCCGTCTGCAATGTTTGTGCACCCAGTCATTTAATCAAATGGTGGCATTCAAAATAAAATAAAATGTCTGAAAACAGTCAAATTGTTTCACAAATATGATTTCTTGTCATTGTGCATTATGTTTGTCTATTCAACTAATGACCTGTAGTGCATTTTCAAAATTAGAAGAAAATATAATATAATATAAATTCAATTGAAGACAGCCTGCTTACTAGAGTAAATATATTTGCATTTAATTAATTTATTACAACATGTTCTTTCATTTAATTTATGTAGGCCTATTTTGATTATCTATACATTACATTTTTGTATTGCAAATATTTAGACATATTTTAGGCAAATTATTCAAAATGTACTTTTTATATTTAGTAATGAGTTTGCAAGAAAGGCATTTCACTGTACTTGTGCATGTGACATTAAAACTTGAATAATTGCCTTTGACTATCAAAACAGTTTCATTGATTGGAATGAATCATTTATGTACAAATGTAATGTGCTCAAATCTAGAATCTATCAGAGAATACTTTTCAAGCTCCCACCCAATCTCCCGCAAATCAATCAATCACGTTCGTGTTTAGATTTACACGTAGATTTACACGTTCGTGTATAGAACAATTAACTGCCGTTGCCTATCAACTTCACTGGATGAGGTTGTCAAATTGAGTGATTTCAAATGGAGAAAAAAGAAGGTAAAACGGAAACACATTGTTGAGTACGAACCTGTTGAGTGCTAACAGTAATTGTAAAGTTGTGTGGTTGTTGAAATAAAGGTCCCTTAGGAAGTAATGCTGTAGGCCTACTAGTTAGAGTTCAGCTTGTGATGATGCTGTGGTTAGCAACTGGAATTGAGATTGTAACTAGCTAGATACCTTTTTTTTTTTTTTAGCCAATTATCAATCAAACAAACCCTTTATCGAAGGAAGTACATTTCGAAATATCAAGAGGCTTCCAGATGTTTTCCTCAGACCTGTGCATAAACTTGGGCCTAACGCAGTAAGCTAGATGCCCTATAGATGGCGGTAGAGGAGAACACAGCCAGGCCTAATATAAAAACAACAACAAGAGAGCTCCACACTTACAACCCACTTTCTTTGCTAATTGCCATGATATGTAAAGTTCCTATTAACCGCAGCTCTAGGATAATCATGCCCTGTATTTCAGATGACAGTATCAATTCAGTAATCTACCCTACCCTGAGTGGCGCAGTGGTCTAAGGCACTTCATCGCGAGTGCTAACTGTGCCACTAGAGTTCGAATCCAGGCTCTGTCTCAGCCGGCCGCGACCGGGAGACTCATGGGCGGCGCACAATTGGCCCAGCGTCGTCCAGGGTAGGGGAGGGAATGGCCGGCAGGGATGTAGCTCAGTTGATAGAGTATGGCGTTTGCAACGCCAGGGTTGTGGGTTCGATTCCCACGGGGGGCCAGTATATTATTGTATTCACTAACTGTAAGTCGCTCTAGATAAGAGCGTCTGCTAAATGACTAAAATGTAAATGTAAAATGACCCCAAACAGACAATATTTGTAAAATTTATAGAATATTTAAACAGGGCTCTACGCTGACCATTTGTTACAAGGAGCACGTGTGTGCCTTAGTTGAAAAAATGTAGGTGCACACAAAGAAATTTAGGAGCACAATGAAAAATATTTGAGGTAATAAAGCTAGAATCCTTGATTTTTCTAGGCTCATTGGTGCTCCTAAATTAAAATTCCAGGTTGCACAGCAAAATATTTAGGCGTATATGTGAGTAAAATGGTCACACTGTAGAGCCCTGTTAAATGTTCTAATGATTGCTGCAGGTCCCAATTGTCTTCAACATACCTATACATTTCATATTATTTCAGCCTGCAAATATGGATATGGAGTGTGTGATAGAGCAGTAATGAGTCAACCCAACACTCCGGCAAAGTGGAACTCAAGGATTCTGGACTGTTGCATTGACAGGAGAGTCTGTAAGTGTAGACTGTAATAACAAACATAAACATTATTTAACATCTTTTGATGTCTTCAAATTCATAATAACTTGTATCTTCCAGGTTTGTGTGGCACCTTCTGTTCAATGTGCCTAGCCTGTCAGATGGCTGAGAGGTATGGTGAATGCTTCTGTCTCCCCCTGCTGCCAACAACAATGATGATGATGCGCACATCAATGAGAGAGAGATACAACATCCCGGTGAGATAGCTAGTCTAGGACAGTGCAACAAACATAAAAGACATCTGTGTATTATTGAATAGCTGCTTTTTATCATCACAGTGATATTGCTGAACAACCTCATTGTCAATTTTGATAGCTTGGTTTGACTGTATGATTTATGTGTACTTATACAGTACAGTAGTCACCAAATAAGCAAAATATTATTTTTCTATCATCCCTCTGTATTTCTAGGGCAGCTTAATTGATGACTGGGCAGTGCACATGTTCTGTGGACCCTGTGCTCTATGTCAGATGGCAAGAGAGATGAAACACCAGCTGGGTTGAGATTGAAAGCCAATCAATCCATTTTAGCTTTGGGGATCTGTGCATACCTAATAAAATAAGAAGAAACACACTGATGCATTTATATTACACACAGTATCTGATGAATTCCAAGTGAATAAGTCATGCATGGAATTTACAAAAATACCTAATAAACCTGCATGTACGATTATACAACTTTTGAAGGACAATTAGACTATTGTGCACAACCATAAAACATTTGTTTTAGTTTATATTCTTGCACATGCAGCTGTCAATTTGACTATTGATTATTGTTTGTTGCTAAAACAATGACAAAGTAAAGTACAATTAATATACATGAGGAAATACTCTCACAGACTTGTCAATACATTTCCATAGTAATGGCAATGGATGGAGGCATGATCGTGGCTGTGGAATGCAATTTATGAACCACCGTTGCCTACTAACATCCAAAGCGCCAAAGCGTGCCATAACTGTAAGCTAACTTTCTAGCTAAGTTAGGCTTGTTTGGTAACCTCTAGGTACGTTTTTGAAACGCAAAAGAAACGCAAAAGAAAAGTTTACTAAAAAGTAAACATTAAGAATGTAAATGCATTACTTTGCAGATAATTTTATTTTCTAATATTTAAATTTGCTCAAGTGACTAGCTACTGTTGCTAGTAGCCAGCTAGTTATTGACAGCTAACGTTAGCTAGCTAGCTAGCTATTCGTATGAGCTAGCTAGCTAGAAGTAAAATATAGGCCTGTAATAATTGTGTATTAATTTATATTAATTGAGCAGGGTAGTTACAGGAAATATGTGCAACGTATTTCAAGACGCCACTACAAGCCAACCAAGAACTTTAGCTGGGGGCCAGTTTGCCGGGATCCAGAAAAAGACATGGAGCTCTGGAGTGATGGATTGCTGTGTCGACATAGATGTTTGTAAGTCAAGACTAGTTAGGTTTAACGGCTAGAATGGTACCTACACTTTTTGATTGTTTGCATACTATTTGACTAATACAAGCCAAGATGTACACTCTACATATTTATTTAGACAGTGAAGCTAAAACTTTGAATCTGGCTCTATATTCCAGCATTTAGAATTTGAGATAAAACATGTTATATGAAGCAACAGTACAGAATGTCACCTTCTATTTGAGGGTATTTTCATTCATATCTGTTTTACCATTTAGAAATGAAAGCACTTTATGTAGCCTATCTAGCCCCCATTTGAAGCTGTCATATGTATTTTAACAAATTCCCTTATAGTGTATTACATTTAGTCAAACGTTTCTTATTTGATCCCATATACCTAGCACGCAATGACTACATCATGGTTGTGACTCTACAAACTTGGTGGATGCGTTTGCAGTTTGTTTGGTTGTGTTTCAGATTATGTTGTGCCCAATAGAAATGAATGGTGTGATTTTGGAGTCACTTTTATTGTAAATAAGAATAGAATGTGTCTCTGAACACCTCTACATTAATGTGGATGCTACCATGATTAGGGATAATCATGAATAAATCGTGAATATTGATGAGTAAGAAAGTTACAGATGCATAACTATCATACCCCCAAGAAAATCCTGACTTCCCCTGTTATTGGTAATGGTGAGATGTTAGCATGTTTTGGGGGCATCTGTAACTTTCTCACTCATCCTTATTCGCGATTCATTCATGATCAGGCCTATCTGTAATCATGGTAGCATCCACATTAATGTAGAAGTGTTCTAAACATTTTATATTCTTATTTACAATAAAAGTGATTTCAAAATGACACAATATATTATTCACCATTCTTTTCTATTGGGCACAATACACAGTGCATTCGGAAAGTATTCAGACCCCTTGACTTTTTACACATTTTGTTACGTTACAGCCTTATTCTAAAATGGATCAAATTGTCGTCGTCCCCCCCCCCCCGTCCCCCCCCCGTCATCAATCTACACACGATACCCCATAATGACAAAGGAAAAACAGTTTATTTAGACATTTCTGGACATTTATATATATATACACTACCAGTCAAAAGTTCAGACACACCTACTCATTCAAGGGTCTTTCTTTATTTTTAAAATTTTTACATTGTAGAATAATAGTGAAGACATCAAAACTATTAAATAACACATATGGAATGATGTATTAACCAAAAAAGTGTTAAATAAATCAAAATATATTTTCTATTTGAGATTCTTCAAATAGCCACCCTTTGCCTTGATGACAGCTTTGCACACTCTTGGCAAACTTGTCCAAACTTTTGACTGGTACTGTATATAAAAAATTAAATAATGAAATATCACATTTACATAAGTGTTCAGACCCTTTACTCAGTACTTTGTTGAAGCACTTTTGGCAGCGATTACAGCCTTGAGTCTTCTTGGATATGACGCTACCAGCTTGGCACACCTGTATTTGGGGAGTTTCTCCCATTCTTCTTGGCAGATCCTCTCAAGCTCTGTCAGGTTGGAAGGGGAGCATCGCTGCACAGCTATTTTCAAGTCTCTCCAGAGATGTTCGATCGGGTTCAAGTCCGGGCTCTGGCTGGGCCACTCAAAGACATTCAGAGACTTGTCCCGAAGCCACTCCTGCGTTGTCTCGGCTGTGTGCTTAGGGTTGTTGTCCTGTTGGAATGTGAACCTTCGCTCCAGTCTGAGGTCCTGAGTGCTCTGGAGCAGGTTTTCATCAAGGATCTCTCTGTACTTTGCTCCGTTCATCTTTCTCTCAATCCTGACTAGTCTCCCAGTCCCTGCCGCTGAAAAACATCCCCACAGCATGATGCTGCCACCACCATGCTTCACCATAGGGATGGTGCAAGGTTTCCTCCAGACGTGACGCTTGGCATTCAGGCCAAATAGTTCAGTCTTGGTTTCATCAGACCAGAGAATCTTGTTTCTCATGGTCTGAGGGTCCTTTAGGTGCCTTTTGGCAAACTCCAAGAGGTCTGTCATGTGCCTTTTACTGAGGAGTGGCTTCCGTCTGGCCTCTCTACCATAAAGGCCTGATTGGTGGAGTGCTGCAGAGATGGTTGTCCTTCTGGAAGGTTCTCCCATCTCCTCAGAGGAACTCTGGAGCTCTGTCAGAGTGACCATCGGGTTCTTGGTCACCTCCCTGACCAAGGCAGGAAGATTCTTGGTGGTTAAAAACTTCTTCCATTTAAGAATGATGGAGGCCACTGTGTTCTTGGGGACCTTCAATGCTGAAGACATTTTTTGGTACCATTCCCCAGATCTGTGCCTCAACACAATCCTGTCTCGGAGCTCTACGGACAATTCCTTCGACCTCATGGCTTGGTGTTTGCTCTGACATGCACTGTCAACTGTGGGACCTTATATAGACAGGTGTGTGCCTTTCCAAATCATGTCCAATCAATTGAATTTACCACAGGTGGACTCCAATGAAGTTGTAGAAACATCTCAAGAATGATCAATGGAAACAGGATGCACCTGAGCTCAATTTCGAGTCTCATAGCAAAGGGTCTGAATACTTATGTAAATAAGGTATTTCCGTTTATTTATTTTTATACATATGCTAAAATGTCTAAAAACCTGTTTTCGCTTTGTCATTATGGGGTATTGTGTGTAGATAGATGAGGAAAATATTTGATTTAATCAATTTTAGAATAAGACTGTAACGTAACAAAATGTGGAAAAAGTCAAGGGGTCTGAATACTTTCCGAATGCACTGTAACCCGAAACACAACCAAAACAAACTGCAAATGCATCTAAATGCCTTATAGTGTATTACATTTAGTCAAAAGTTGAATATTTGGTCCTATATTCTTAGCACGCAACAACTACATCAAGCTTGTGACTACAGACTCAATTCAGTTTGCTTCCATATGGCTGGTTTCACATTTGTCTCCAGGGATCATAATAAAAAATAATCTAAAACAATTGCTATGTGTATTTACAATCCCCTTCTCCAATCGGATTATTAATTTACCTAGCTCTTATCAATAGATCTTATCAAGTTGTAAATTACAGTGCATGGAGAATGGTGTTATTTTTATCGCAAAAAAAGTACGTCGATGCTTTTTCCACATGGAACTGGTAGGTTTGCTAGACCTTATTAATGGTTTCTTTGCGCGTAAAGGTGGTGGAATTACAGTTGGAAGTTGTTTTTCAACTACTCCAAAAATTTCTTGTTAACAAACTATTGTTTTGGCAAGTCGGTTAGGACATCTACTTTGTGCATGACACAAGTAATTTTTCCAACAATTGTTTACAGGCAGATTATTTCACTTATAATTCACTCTATCACAATTCCAGTGGGTCAGAAATGTACATACACTAAGTTGACTGTGCCTTTAAACAGCTTGGAAAATTCCAGAAAATTATGTCATGGCTTTAGAAGCTTCTGATAGGCTAATTGACATCATTTGAGTCAATTGGAGGTGTACTTGTGGATGTATTTCAAGGCCTACCTTCAAACTCAGTGCCTCTTTGCTTGACATCATGGGAAAATCAAAAGAAATCAGCCAAGACCTCAGAAAAAAAATTGTAGACCTCCACTAGTCTGGTTCATCCTTGGGAGCAATTTCCAAACGCCTGAAGGTACCACGTTCATCTGTACAAACAATAGTACGCAAGTATAAACACCATGGGACCACGCAGCCGTCATACCGCTCAGGAAGAAGATCTCCTAGAGATGAACGTACTTTGGTGCGAAAAGTGCAAATCAATCCCAGAACAACAGCAAAGGACCTTGTGAAGATGCTGGAGGAAACAGGTACAAAAGTATCTATATCCACAGTAAAACTAGTCCTATATCGACATAACCTGAAAGGCCGCTCAGCAAGGAAGAAGCCACTGCTCCAAAACCGCCATAAAAAAGCCAGACTAAGGGATGCAACTGCACATGGGGACCAAGATCGTACTTTTTGGAGAAATGTCCTCTGGTCTGATGAAACAAAAATAGAACTGTTTGGCCATAATGACCATGTTTGGAGGAAAAGGGGACAGCTTGCAAGCCGAAGAACACCATCCCAACCGTGAAGCACGGGGGTGGCAGCATCATGCTGTGGGGGTGCTTTGCTCCAGGAGGGACTGGTGCACTTCACAAAATAGATGGCATCATGAGGAAGGAAAATTATGTGGATATATTGAAGCAACATCTCAAGACATCAGTCAGGAAGTTAGAGCTTGGACGCAAATGGGTCTTCCAAATGGACAATGACCCCAAGCATACTTCCAAAGTTGTGGCAAAATGGCTTAAGGACAACAAAGTCAAGGTATTGGTGTGGCCAACACAAAGCCCTGACCTCAATCCTATAGAAAATTTGTGGGCAGAACTGAAAAAGCGTGTGCGAGCAAGGAGGCCTACAAACCTGACTCAGTTACACCAGCTCTGTCAGGAGGAATGGGCCAAAATTCACCCAATTTATTGTGGGAAGCTTGTGGAAGGCTACCCGAAACATTTGACCCAAGTTAAACAATGTAAAGGCAATGCTACCAAATACTAATTGAGTGTATGTAAACTTCTGATCCACTGGGAATGTGATGAAAGAAATAAAAGCTGTAATAAATCATTCTCTCTACTATTATTCTGACATTTCACATTCTTAAAAAAAAGTGGTGATCCTTACTGACATAAAACAGGGGATTTTTACTAGGATTAAATGTCAGGAATTGTGAAAAACTTGAGTTTAAATGTATTTGGCTAAGGTGTATGTAAACTTCCGACTTCAACTGTATTAGGGAATTAAGTCAAGGTCAGAATACGGCGTATCTGTAGACACACCTCCGCCGCACCTTCATTTATTCGAGCTCCACCTCAAACGAATAGTGGGTTAATAGCATGCAATTCTCATACTTAAATTCAAGGTCAGAATATGCATAGAGAGAAAAGTGTATAGAGAGAAAAGCGCATAAAAAGATAATTACATTCCATTTACGCACGCTTAAGGGTCAGAATCTGGGCCTGAGTGAATATGCTAAAATACTTATGACACCGTCAAATGGGGGGACTAGATACATAAAATGCATTCATTTCTAAACGGTAAATCGTATATGTATGGAAACACCTTAAAATAAAATCTGACATTATGTACTGTCGCCTCATATAAAACATTTGTTATCTAATCCAAAATGTTGGAGTATAGAGCCAAGTTAAAAGTTTTAGCTTCACTGTCCAAATACTGTACATTTACAGAGGAGTGTAATTGGATCGGTTTCATTCATACCAACAGGTCTCTGTGGATTTTTCTGTCCATGCATTCAGGACGTTAAGATGGCAGAGAAATACGGAGAGTGTTTCCTACTCTCTCATGTTCCATGGACACATTTTATGTTGCGAACCAGCATTCGGGAGCGGTATAACATAGAGGTATGCATATGGCATGTTGCTGATTGTACAGCTGTATTGTTGAACATTTGCATTACCTGTTTCTCCACTACCCCATGCACACTATTCAGCATTATCTTTGTCCAGCATCAACTCAGTCATATAACAAAGCATTTTGGGACGGTGTCCTGGACTAAGATTAAGCTAAATCCTGGACAAGAAAATGCTATTTCAATGGGAATTCTCCATTGGCCATGCTTTTTAATCCAGGACTAGGTGTAATCTGTGTCCAGTAAATCAACCCTTTGTGTTATCTGCCTCATCCTCACCCTGTCAGGGCCAGGGTTTAGGGACTGGTCGTTATAGGCCTACTACATAGGAATGTGAGTAGTTGATATCACCTTAGCCACCCTAATAATATGTCGATTTCTATAGGGAACCATTTGCGATGACTGGTGTATGACTGCTTTCTGCGGACCATGTGTTCAATGCCAAATGGTTCGTGAAGTCAATAAGGAGATTCCTAACTAACAGAGCCGGAAAGTGAATGTTGACCCCCGCAGTGTTGTCTCCCGCACCTTGTTATGAAAATGTTAATTAAATTGTTGCAGTGAGGACCCTCAAGTTTTTGTACAAGAAACGTATTATGGTTACATTAGGACTGCTGTCATCTGAAGACTATGCCTGCAAGTCAACAAATGTTTTATGTTCCTGTGACTCTACAGCACTATGTGAGCACAACCCTTTATCCAAATCCTCAGCAGTATGAAAAAACAAGACACAGTACCATGTGACTCTCAGACGTATACAATGTGTAAGATAACTTACAGTATGTTTCTATTTATGATAACAGTCTGTTATTACCAGATTATGGCTCATTTAAATGTATTCAACTACTAGTTGTTTATATAAAAATGAAAAGAAATGTGAAATAAGTACTATACACAAGAATAGTTCAGAAAGTTTCTTAAAGTCTTGTTTTTTTTACTTTTTGGATTATGTGTGTATTGTTATTGTTATTTTATTGCTAGATATTACTGCACTGTTGGAGCTAGAAACTTAAGCATTTCGCTGCACCTGCAATAACATCTTTAGTTCTGTATACGCAACCAATAAACTTTGATTTGATTTGAAAGTCGGTCTTTGACCTAACCTACAAGCACTGAGTTCAATCAAAATACTAACAAAGTTACAAAATATCCAGTTAACCACAAGTCATTCCTGTGGCAGTAGGACTTTTGGACCATATCAAATCAAATCAAATGTTATTTGTCACATGCTTCGTAAACAACAGGTGTAGACTAACACTGAAATGCTTACTTTACAATGCAGAGAGAAAAAAACATAAAAAAAGATTTGAAAAAGAATAAGAGGAATAAATGCACAATGAGCAACGATAACTTGGCTATATACACGGTGTACCAGTACTGAGTCGATGTACTTGTATTTGGTGGTGTATAGTATAGGTGGTGTATTATATTTGGTGGTGTTTTTAGATCAACTTGACCTGGACTGGGTTTTCGTTCATTTAATTTCAATGGAATTAAGATGATCTTAGTGCTACAATGCTTTTGGGAAACCCAGCCCAGGTGCTTTTTATTGTCAGTGTACTGCTGAGGTTTCAGGGCACGGCTAGTGACGTTAAAGCCTATGATGTGGATGCACAGATGCGTTTAGAAAGTCAATTTGTTTTAATTTCTCCACAGTCTAACTGCCTGCAATGTCAAGAAAACGCTGTCGGTAAATTTTCAGCTGTTCACTCCTCATCCCAAGGGAATTTAATGTTTGTTCCATTCATTTCCTCTTTTAGGACCGCTGTGAATTTGGCATCCTGCTCAGGACTGAAGTGGTTTTTCCAGTCCCCAGCAACCCCTGAAAGAACAAGGAGAATGTGCTTTAATTGAACAGTGAAATACATGGAAGCAAAGAGCGGTTGCAGTAGTGTATCACTGCATGATGAGAGAACATTACACTACTAGCAGCATTCTGGGTTCCTATCCCACTGCAGGGAGTGATTATACCCTGTCTTGCCAGTTTCCACTACCTTTTCTAAGGAAGGGGGACTTGCTGCTATCCATGATCTCCTGTGGCACCAGGGAGTAGTTTGACATTGCGTTTGTCTTCATGTTGCTGAAACAGCAGTGGTTGGCTACACGGTCCAGAGTTTCTTCACTTAGGTCCCGACCAAGGAACCGTGAGAGGCGCTCCAGCACTCCCCGCAGGTCCTTCAGGAGAGAAACAAACATATGTTATCAGTTTGGCCTGGGGTTAGCCAAAGATTTAGCCTAGTTCACTATCCATTAGTCTGGTCAAGCAGCTCTGGGCTGAGGCGGTTTGCATTGATTGGTGTTTTACCTTGACCATTTCTTCATAGGTAATGTATAGGATTCTATCTCCCAGATCTGAATTTCGCCAGCTTTTTACATGGTCTGTCCACTTCCCAAACAACACTGTGTAGATAAACAAATGTTAATTGCAATCAAACCCAGTTACCCTCTTCTTTTAGTATGGACTTATGGCATCAAATGGACCCTCCCCTTTATTTATATTTCCTAGCATTTTTCACCTTGCCCAGAGAGAAACTTGTTTAGAAACTCAGCAAAAGTCCCAGGGTCATCCAGGAAACTGGCCATCTTGTGGAAGTGAAACGATGACACCATAACATCTTTTGGGTTCCGGGTAACATAGATGACCTAAATGAAAACAAATCGAGTCTTAATTATGAGTTCCATAGACAGACTTACAAGTGTGATAGATAAATTATAAGATAATTACATTGCATGTAGGCACATTTTTCCAATTGTTTCATTAATTTGCAATGCTGAAGTCAGTCCATTAAACGTGCTGCAAGAGTCTCTTCAGTTGTTACTGTCTAGTTGCTCTCAGTTCCTGGATCAGGGCCCTACCTTGGCTTTGGAGGGGAAAAATGAGGGAGGCATGAGATGGTAGGGCATATGAGAGACCATTGCCCGTGGTGAGGGCAGACGGTCCAGAACTAGGGCTGCTCTTGTCTCCTCCAGCCAGGGAACCCGGTCCCAGTTGGGAATAGTTTGCACTGGAGTCAGGTCTCCTCCATTTAGGACTAAAGGGAGAATCTCTTGCATCCATGTGGTGCCTGGGAAACATTACCTTAATCAGTTATCTGTATTATTTTTCATTTATTTTTTTAGCTTATGCTATTTCACAAAATAAAATGAGATGATGTTTTGTCATTATTGTGTCATTCATTATTGTGTCAAATTCTCTAGATGTCAGTGATGTCACACAACTGCATGTTTCTCGATTCTTCACTAGTTGGGACTTGCCTGGTCCAAGATCTGTTTGTGCTCTTGCCAACTCATTGCTCAATGTAAAGCTAAACGTGTTTGGCATGATATCATAAGCAGACTGGCAATCAGGCTTTTGGGACAGCTGATCTGTCTAGGTTCTGAAACAAGAAACCTTTGTGTTGCGCAATCAGTGCTGCTGAACTAGAAAATCCATGGAAAAGTGGAAAGTCGGCTACTGCTACTAGGTTACACACCACCAAGATCTGGTCTGAAGTAAGTTCTACTATAGTAATAAAAAACACATTAAAATTTATTTTTTGTCCGACACTGAGCCGCTCATAACTTTTTGAGATGCAATGCCTGGGCGACTAAACTGCATTGGTGTAAACTACTTAAGTAAAAATACTTTAAAGTACTACTTAAGTAGTTTTTTTTGGGTATCTGTACTTTACTAATTATATTTTTTACAACTTTTACTTCACTACATTCCTAAAGAAAATATTGTACTTTTTACTCCATACATTTTCTCTGACAACCAAAAGTACTTCCAACATTTCGAATGCTTAGCAGGACAGGACAATTGTGAAATTCATTCACTCATCAAGAGAACACGTGGCATCCCTACTGCCTCTGGTCTGGCTGACTCACTAAAAAACAAATGCATCTTTTGTAAATAATGTCTGAGTGTTGGAGTGTGCCCCTGGCTATCCTTACATTTTTAAAACAATAAAATGGTGCCGTCTGATTTGCTTACTATAAGGAATTTGGAATGATTTCTACTTTTACTTTCGATACTTAAGTATATTTTTGCAATTACATTTACTTTTGATACTTAAGTATATTTAAAACCAAATACTTTTTGACTTTTACTCAAGTAGTTTTGTACTAGGTGACTTTCACTTTTACTTGAGTAACTCTCTATTAAGGTATCTATAATTTTACTCAAGTATGACAATTGGGTACTTTTTCCACCACTACTAAACTGTAAATGACATGAAGCCAAACCAATTCTTAGCCTATCATTATTTAAATACAGTCAACTACTATAGTACAGTATGTTCTTACCAGACTTTGGGTATGTCACTGTGAAAATATATTCGTCTTCAACTTTCATTTCCTCCGCGTATTTAAAACTTTCAAAAGAGTGAGTTTCTTTCGGACACAAAAGTCCGTGATAAACGATATATTTTCCATCATTCGCCATACTTAAACACAGTTTACAGAGTTAAAGTATGCTACCTTTCGTCGAAAAACAACGTCAGTGCGTCTGTAAAGTGGAGGGGAAGTGCATTATTTTTTGTGCAATTTGTGCGCGGTTGCCAAAAAATTATAATAATTCACTCAGCAGATAGCGGCATAATTCAATGACAATAATGCACTAATAATAATAATAATAATTCATAATAATTAAAATAAGAATTGCTCATACGAATACTACTACTAATAATACAATAATAAACTTTTTGAATAGATAGATTTGGACCCATCCAAAGACGCAGTTACAACACCAAAATTGGTTAAGTTATGTCAGGTTTGAAAATCCTGTCAAGCTGTTCATCCCTGAATTTGAAAAAGGTGCCTAAAAGCTTGCAGATCACACTGAGATATGGAAATCTATTGCATCAATTACCTGATTTGGGGTAAGTAATGGCAAACACATCCCTGTCCTGAACTTTGAAATCGTTGGCATATTTCAGACTCTCCTCATTGTGAACCACAGTTGGTAACAAAAGTCCATGGTGAAGAAAGTACCTGTCTGATGCCATGGCACAACTAGAACACACTCAGGTATAGCCTGCAATAAAGTTCTGCCAGTTCAGCCCTGACCTAGAGGCATGTGTTTAATGCATCAAAGCAAACGTGAGAGCAGAAACTATCCCTCCCTCTCTTGTAGCCATTTCTTGGAATGGGGCCTTTGTCAAGGGCAGAATCTGCCAGAGGAGGGCTTGAGATGGGATGGATGGCCCCCGCAGGAGCAGTAAACCCAATACAAGAAAGGAAGGAGGAGCGTTTGTAAACCTTTTCACTGTCTCAATCTATTCCCCACAGCCATAGGGTATGCAAACAATGAGACATCCCACCTAATGTTGCAACCATTACAAATAGGTCTACCTTGCCATTGAATAACAAGGAGAAGCACAGCACTCTCCATAGTATTTGAAATACCTTTATTGCTATGGGATGATCAGTTGAACAGCTTAAAAAAGTGTGATGTGTTTGGGCATGGCCTTCTACCATGTTGCAGGAGGAGCTACCATTTGGCTGTCCAGAAGACTGAGTTCACCTCACCCCTGTTCCTTCACTTCCTTGCTTTCACTGAGATATGGTAACATTTCACACGATAATGTTATTACGCATGAATTGAACAACTCTTGTACTGTGATGTAATGCACATTTGATACAGCCAGGCCTAACTCAAACTGACTGGCAGATAGGTCAGTCATTGTGACAAGGACTTACTCAATGGAGCCTTTGTCCAGGGCAGAACTGTAAGTCTGGGGCAGAACCCCAGAGAGGGGAGATGGGATATGGCCCTGTGTTTGCCATCCTGTAATTTAGGCTGCATTTAGACAGGCAGCCCAATTCTGATAATTTCCACTAATTGGCCATTTGACCAATCAGATCAGCTCTGAAAAAGATCTGATCTCTAGAGCAGAGTTGAGATGCCACATACCATGACATTCAAATCTGTTGCATGAATTTCCTTGATAACGATATGTAATGGCGTGTAATGGCTTCCTATTTCCATACATTTACAGGATTGACCAAGTGCCTCTTGGCTGAAAAACATGCTACAGTACATGAGTGTAATGCCGGATTAACAAAGTTCTGGTTTAGCAGGGGCCTGTTTAGAAGGGTGTAGTGTACCTTACAAAATAATCCTACAGGAATCCTGTAGGACTTTTAGTTAGGGGTTAGAGAATGTTCAGATAGAAATGTGTTGTGTAAAACAGAAATGATTGAGTCAGGTAGAATGCAATCGTGTTAGCTCAGTTTCTTACATTTATATATGAATGTTTTTCTTCACTGAATACACCCCAAGTCCCCGGTCACCATAGTGGAGCTCCGACCATCACAAAGCATGAGACCTTTTTGAAGTGGGGGAGAAAAACAGGTTTCTATACAGACTAGACTGGTCAACAGGTTTCTATACAGACTAGACTGGTCAACAGGTTTCTTTACAGACTAGACTGGTCAACAGGTTTATATACAGACTAGACTGGTCATTGTAAGGCTAACTACAAGGGGAACAAATCTATTATCTTAGAAGTGGCATTCTGGTGGTAGGTGTGGAGCGCCGATACTTCCGATTGGAAAGGCAACATGTGTGGGAATCTGGACACAATGAGTACTCATCATTCAAGGACAAGTCCACTACTGTGCAGACACCAAGTCGCCATGGAAACCAGCAAAACTGGGCCCACAGTACATAATGGGGTTTGTAGTAATAGTATGCGTGTAAGTCAGCTGTGAAGTTAATTTGATTATCTTCTCCCTAAAACACCACACCATACATAGAGCTCTCATATGAGGAGCCTGAACTACACCTCAAAGTTGAGTACAAATTTGACCTCTATCTCCTGCCTTTTGTAGAAATACTATACAAAATCTAATTAAAACATTGTCTATCTTGTGTAATAAGCACACTGTGCACAATCAAAAGTAGCATATTAAGTCATTTATTGTCCATTCACTCACACCTCACTAAGAAAATGTCCATAGAGTAGGATAACCCACTGCTACCATGTTTTATGTAATCTTACGACAACATAAATAAGCCATTACGCTGCTTCAGTCATGTGACAAGAAGTGCACCAACATTTGTATTTCATCATGTCGAATGAGATTAAGTTAATCTCTTTCATACCTGCAGTAATGCAGCTGAGCACACACAGAGTAACAAAAGTATTGTACCATCAGCTTACATGTCAAAGTAGTTTAGTAACTGTACTACAGCGCTTAAGAGGCATCCACTTGTTATAAATACTCAATCTACCGTACTAATTACAGCACAATAATAAATCATACATAAAAAAAAGTATCATAACATTTAAAAAAGTATAAAATCATGAATGCTCATATTACTGCCGTCTTTCTGAGAGATACAAAATCCATCTGTACAGGCGCAGTCTGGTAGAAAGGCCCTGTGTGTGTGTTAAAGAACCTCTTTGTTTGAGGTCCCAGCCGGTCTCAGTTGCTGTGCACCAGTGTGACGAAGAGGAAGAGGGAACAGAGGGAGATGGATCCAGTGAGCACCGCCTTCACCAGGAGGGCTGTCCAGCTCCCCAGCAGGAACACATGGACAAACAACCTGAGAGAAGTTAGAGGAAATTAGTAGGTGTCTATGAACAATTATTATGACGGTTGTGTAGCTTTGTTTTATACCAATATGTCAGTTGTTGGCTACTATGTAACTGATTGTTGCTAACGTCATATTATTATGATGGATTATGACATGAACTTGGAGGCGTCATTGTTTTCAGTACCATTTCAATAATGTAGTTTCTTCCGAAAAATAGGGGTTGGTCATCCCGACCGTTACACAACTGTAGCCATCAGTGTTTATAATGCTCTCTAGTGGTGTACAGAAAAACCTCAGTCCCCTCCCCAGAAAAGATAAGCACGATGAGCTCAAAACCAGTGCTGTGAGGGTGTCAATTTCTTCAGTATGCAGTTCCACAGTTCCCTTCCCTGGGTACGTTGAAGTATGTGATACTCACTCCATGAGGAAGGCCTTGTATACACACAGCCCAAGGAGTACAGTCACAGGCAGACGGAAGCTCTTCGGGAGGTCGTACCGCGTGAACATCCACACCACTGCTGCCATGGCGATATAGTGCACCTGAAATAGCAGACATGACACCGAATTTCCTTAAAAACTAGACCTCTTCCAAGCCCTCCACCGGAAATGTTATATTGATGAGTATTCATTATCTAAGTATTACCAGGCTGATGTTGGAGTCGAAGCTCATCTGTATGTACTTCCAGTCAAACTCAATGCCTCTGGCACCCACCCATAGAGGTATACACCTGGATGACAGGGCAAGAGGATTAAATACAAGAGACACCATTGCAATTAAACAAACTGCCAACTATACTACTGAGCTTGGGCAGTGAACGACTAATCTTTGCAGGCCTTGGCAGAAATGAATGTGAATCTGGAATGCACCCAATGAGAGAGAAAGAGAAACAGCAGGGGGACAGAGAAAGATAGAGAAAGAGAACGTACCTTGACATAACAAGCTCTGCTGTGGCCCATCCCATCGCTGCCACCATGATCTTGTACTCTCCCTTCCCAGCGTTCCTGGACATGACCAGATGCAGGCCCAGAAGGTCAGCTAGGTCCACCGTGGCCTTCATAAACTCACCAACAAAGTCGTACACGCCAGCTCCTCCCTCCCATGTGGGGAAAAATGTGGCTAGAAACAGCATCTGGAACAGAGATATTGTTAATGCAGTAACAAAAAAAAATGTTTTATTGTCACATACACCGGATAGGTGCAGTGAAACGTGTTGTTTTACAGGGTCAGCCATAGTAGTACGTCGCCCCTGGAGCAAATTAGGGGTAAGTGTCTTGCTCAAGGGCAAATCAACAGAATTTTCACCTTGTCGGCTGAGTATTCAAACCAGCGACCTTTCGGTTACTAACCGCTAGGCTACCTGCCGCCCTAGTAGGACACATTAACTAGTAGACTACATATTAGTAATCAAAGCAGTGTTTAGTCTGCATCCCAATGTGATCATCAGTTCTTTCAACAGAATGATGATACTTTTATTGTTTTTCAGAAAACAGACAGTTTGTTGTCAATGCTCACCTTGCATAGCTGCACAAATAGGTAGGTAGCTCCTGCTTGAACACATCTCCAGAATGCATTGTATTCTGATCTATAATAGGGATAGAGAGAGACATTGTTCAAAACATTCTAGTATACAGACACATGGTTGCCTACAGTGGCGGAGGATTGGCTGACCTCCTCCCAATCTGCAGACATTTCCAAGTAGATTAACATTTCACCCTCTAAAGTAAGGGTGGCTAGCTAGTGAACAGATCATAAAAATGACATGTTCAGTAGCTAAATGTATGGGGTCAATAACAAATTAATCTAATGCAGTTTATATAGCTGGAAAGAACAACCATGAAGACAGAGGTTTACGTATCAGAGGTGCTGATACTTACAATCCACTGCACTTGTAGGTGATAAAGTAGGGAAAATAAGCCAAGGCAATGCAATTCCCGAAATGAAAGAGCGTCATATTGCCAGGGAGTCCAACACTGGCGAATCCTCCAACGACTCTTTGAATGAATGAAGACAAGATAGCTATTAGCTAGCAACATTTATTGACACAACATTAGCTAGCTAGTTATTTCAGATTGACGAAGCATTGTAGCAGTCAATCTGACAGTAGCGTTACTTGCTAGCATCTTCTCCTCCTGCACGCTCAACGGGCTGATTATGTGCAAGGTCTAACATATTTCTTCCACTCGTATTGTAAATTGAAATCTGTTAGATAAATGAAATGCGTAGAAATAACACAGGTCTAAATGAAGATCGGCAAGAACCATTCACAAATACGTGTACTTACTCAGATTGAACGAGGGATTATTGAGATGCTAATGCTAGTTTGCTAACTCGTTGGATGAAGGACGGAAACTAGTTTTCCACTAGTTACCACAGCCACAAAGTCAAAATGGCTATATCGTAGAAAATTCATAAAAACATAAATGTGCCTTTTTGTCTTATTTTAAGGTTAGGGTTAGGCATAAGGTTAGCGGTGTGGTTAGGTTTAAAAACAGATTTTTAGAAGATAAATTGTAGAAATAGGCGGGGTTTATGACTTTGTGCGTGTGGTAACTAATGACGACCCGGAAACTACCAGTCCTACCTTTAAATGATTCCGGTTACCCTTGAAGTCTCCGTCCTATCTTTCCGCTCGTTTGCTTAGCGCCTTAGTTTAGTTATTCAAAGAGGGTCTTGTAAAGCAAATGTACGGAACAACAGAACGGAGTCATCATGGGTAACCGGAATAATTTCAAGTCAAGTTTCTGCAAAGATTGTTTAGTATGAAAAGGTTTTAAAACTTCGGTGGTTTCTTCTCTTCATGCATCGTCTTTCACATGAAAAATACAACTAATGACAATTTATAGGCCTAAGGATATTTGCAGTACTATAGCTAGCCTAAACAGCCGCTAGTGGGCGCTATTCTCCACTGACAAACGACGTGAGGAATAATAGCGCCATCTAGCGGCAGCAGGGCTACATAGTAGTCAAATCTCATTGAGTTAAAGGCAGTGCAGTGCAGGCAAAAACGTGATTTTCTAGCATTTTAAACACATTTCCAAACTATGAGCTTGGAATAGTACGGTGAAATTTTGAAAATTATTGTAGTGCCCTTTTAGTGTAAGAGCTGTTTGAAAAGACTGCCTGAAATTTCAGCCTGTTTTGGTGGGATGGAGTTTTGGCCTGCTGTTCGCTAAGAAGTAATTTTGGTTTCTTTTCGGTCATTTTAATTGAACACAATCACAGTAAGGTACTTAATTGTTACCCAGAAATGATTTGATATTGAGATATAAACGGCTACATTGGACCTTTAAAGAACATTATGGTCATTCAGGCATCCACAATGTGCAGCAGTCTAGGCTACAGTCTAATATAAAAATGTACAACCATGCAGCTATAATGACATTCCAAAATAATGGGTGTTGTGGCGTTTCATGTGAACAGCGTTGAATGCAGAAAATATACCATCTGTCATTTGGTTTACCTTATTGTGTTACAATATTTGCCACTAGATGTGTCCTGGGATTCCCGTTAGGCCAGGGTTAAATCAATTGCATTAGTGGACTTCCAGATAGCTTTCAGAATGCATTTGGATGTCCTTGATGGAGAATTGAGACTTGATTGAGAAACCGTCAGTCCCATGGCCTTACACCGTTCAATTCTGGTAGCAAACCTGGCTGAGAAGCCATCCAGTGCAATGTGCCCAACCAGATCGACAAATTGTATATCAATCATGTTTGAATCCTGGTCCTAGGTACCAACATGGTATGCATACTTTTCTTCCAGCATAGTATTAAAACTGTGCCCTGGCTAAAGCATCAGCTATTAAAACTGAGGTTTAGGGAATAACATTTGTTTCAATATCATTTTCACTAAACTGTGATGTTCAAAAAATGCAAATGTGCATATAAAATAAGTATAATCCTGTCATTAATGTAACAAACACATTATCATACAATTGTCACTTTATAATGCACCATCTTCATGTTCTGCATCCTATTGATTATCCTGAATGCAGATGACCACTTATTTGTCATTGTGTGAAAACATGTTCTTATAACACTGGGCAAACAGGAAACATGATCAACAACAAGGCAAGACAGAGACATTCTTAAAGATTTTCCAGATTTATTACTTTTTTAGTTACAATAGCTTGTCTTTCTCACTTGACTCTTAAACTATAATTCTTTAACACCAATATTACATGGTAACAGCCAGTATGGAAACAACTACGGCAATGCTCTGGGCAGACACAGAAACAAATACTGTCAAGTCAAAACCGTCTCAAAGTGGGACTTTTTCATAAAGGAAAAAACAAATACTCGTACACACAGCCTACGACAGAGACTAACTTTTCTTGTAGAGAGTGATGGAGGGCGGGGGGTGCTAGGGTGTGACACTGTGGCTTGGTTATGGAGGGTGTGAGTGCATGTAAAAGAGGGGGGTGGTCCCATTCCAGCTTTCTGGAGCCGGAAAGTTACTCCTTGGAATGCATGTACAGCAACAGGTCGGCGACACGGTGGCTGTAGCCAAACTCATTGTCATACCTGGGGAAACAGACAGAGATGGGGTCATAGTTTAGTTGAGGGCTGAGAATAACCAAAAAGGGGTCCACCATTAGCAGAGGAGGAACCATAGAATTAGAATGAAGAATTATTGAATATTTACTCTAAGGGAGGAACTTACCAGGAAATGAGTTTGACGAAGTTGTCATTGAGGGAAATGCCGGCGCCAGCATCAAAGATGGAGGAGTGGGTGTCTCCAATGAAGTCAGAAGACACAACCTGGTGGGACAGGAAACATGAGCACTGAGAAACCCACCAACATAACACCTGCAGTATACAGAGATCTATGTAATCTAGGAGCCCTGCTTTTTAACTACAACTTGCTAATAACACATAATACAATTGGCAGTTAAACTGAGCTCTATTGCCACTGCTGCTCATCATTCATGTTGACACATACATATTTTGTAATGAACTTACAGAGTCCTCAGTGTATCCCAGGTATCCCTTCATGGGTCCTTCGGCGGCCTTCTTGACAGCCTCCTTGATCTCAGCGTAGCTGCCGGGCCGGGACAGGCGGCAGGTCAGGTCCACCACCGACACATCAGCCACGGGCACACGGAAGGCCATGCCAGTCAGCTTGCTGACAGAGGAGAGGGAGAGAGGGAGAGAGAGAGAGAGAGCTCACATCCGCATTTATATAAGCAGCCTGTTTCATCAAGCACACATCTGCATTCAGCATCTTTGATAAGTAGTAGGCACAATCACATAAATGTATGCAAAACACACCCACCATATGAGGCTGCTGAGGGGAGGACGGCTCATAATAATGGCTGGAATGGAGTCAATGGAATGGTATCAACCACATGGAAACCATGTGTTTGATGTCATTCCATTCATTCCAACCAACCTCCTGTGACACACACACTCCATGTACTGACCCGTTGAGCTCAGGGATGACCTTGCCCACAGCCTTGGCAGCTCCGGTGGAGGCAGGGATGATGTTCTGGTGGGCACCACGGCCATCGCGCCATGCCTTGGCAGAGGGGCCGTCCACCGTCTTCTGGGTGGCGGTGTAGGCGTGGACTGTGGTCTTGAGAGGACGACCAGAGCGAAAGAGAGAAGAGAAAAGAAGGGAAAGATTAGCATTGGTTCCATAGTGTCAGTGGATGTGTCAATATGGATCATAGGACAAGAAGACATGCAGATGCTCCCTGCATGCTGGTCATGAAGATGCATGGACAGACAGTCTAAGAAGGACACTTACCATGAGGGCCTCCTCAATGCCGAAGTTGTCATGGATGACCTTAGCCAGGGGGGCAAGGCAGTTGGTGGTGCAAGATGCATTGCTGTGGATGACCAGAGAGAATTACAATAGGTCACCAATTCAGTTTAATCAATTATTCTAGCGTTAATAAAGTTGGACTATTCTTGAATATTGTTGTGAAGAGTTTGCCCTTTGATCAGGCAGGTATTGGTAAGGAATAAAGGGACTCACCTGACGATGGTCATGCTGGAGGGGTCGTACTTGTCCTCGTTGACTCCCATGACGAACATGGGGGCGTCGGGGGAGGGGGCAGACACAACCACCCGCTTGGCACCACCCTGGATGTGGGACTGTGGAAACAGAAAAGAAAACACATTAAGAAAGTCTCAAATCTTGCATGCACATGTAATACATCATATTGAATGCTTGTGTCTGGATCTGAGTGACATGTCCTAATACACCTGAGAACTGTTGATTGACTATGTTGATAAAGTCTTTTGAGTTTCATAGGTTTATTTTGACAAAGTACATTAGGGTTACTTATTTGGCTGCTGCAAGGCCTTGGTGAGATCTATAGTTATCAGTGCTTGAGGGGGGACAAGAGTGTCAGTGTTGTCTGTCTGTCTGTCTGTCTGTCTGTCTGTCTGTCTGTCTGTCTGGGTACTGCTACTTACAGAGGCCTTGTCAATGCTGAGGAAGACTCCAGTGGACTCAACGACGTAATCGGCACCAGCTTTACCCCATGGGATCTCATGGGGCTTCATACTAATGGAGAGAGAAGGGGAAGAGTTTTAATTTCACTGCATGAAAAAAAAACTGCATGCGAAAGTGATAGATAATCAAACATCACTATTTTCCTCTCATGACCAAATACCCATCATGTCTATCTCTCTCTTCTGCCTCCCTCCTTAAAGGAAAAATTCACCCATTTTGATTGTTATATCGTATTTGTGCATCTGAGCGATGTTCTATCGATTCCCTTGCTTTCATTCGATGCAACACGATACTGGATTTATTTCTGCCTGCTTGAACGGCAATAGCTCAGATACACATGAAAACATGAAATTACCCTGGGATCAATAAAACATAGCTCAGCGATGTAAAAATACGATATACAGATGTAGGATCTTAATTTGATCACTTT
The DNA here is from genome assembly GCF_964263955.1 of Coregonus lavaretus. Classification (NCBI taxonomy): domain Eukaryota; kingdom Metazoa; phylum Chordata; class Actinopteri; order Salmoniformes; family Salmonidae; genus Coregonus; species Coregonus lavaretus. Next base: position 55,748,886 of record NC_139990.1, on the reverse strand, counting down.
TGTTGATGAGAATTATCCTGCACAGCAGGAAATGTAAACTTGCAGTCTATTCAAGGTTTAAAAAGGCTTCTAAAGTTTGTAATTTCCACTTCAACATTTCAGACTTGATTTGCCCTAACGTAAAATGTATCAACCCCTACAAAAGATGTCTATTAATTAAAATTCACATTTCCTGTTGCTGCAGGATTATTTTCCTGCTGTAGCAAACTGGCTCAAATTAAGATCCTACAGCAGTAACATTCAAAATGGGTGAATATTTCCTTTAAGCCTCATTGTTATCACTGTGAGCTGGGCCTTGCAGACAGGTGGCGTGGCGCCAGCCCTCAAAAGGCCTATAGCAACACTGAGGAGATAATGGCCAGAGGGATTACAGACCACTGAGGTAATACTCTATGAGCCAGGGAGAAAGAGGCATACACATGCTCAATCCCAAATCAACCTAGCCCCATAGAATGGAGCTTCACTCAGACATACAGAAATGCCATTCCAGTGGCCCTCGCACACACACGCAAGCGCGCATGAGCACACGTGATGATGTCATCACTCACCACTGGAATACGGAGATGGAGTGGTCGTCCACAATCAACTTCCCGTCCTCCATGCTCACCTCACCCTTGTAACGGCCGTGGGTGGAGTCATACTTGAACATGTAAACCTGTGGAGAAAGAGAATGTTAGAGAAAAACAAAGGTGACATTGCAAGGTTATCAGTTCATTACACATAACAGGGTAGTTGGTGTGTTATTACAGTAAATAGTACCACGTAAGCACACAGGTAGTGTGGTCTGGCCTCCTCTGCTTAATATGGCAGGGTGACATTTTATATGAAGGCTGTTGATTGAGGGACTGTGAAAGAGACTCAGCTCACCATGTACTGCAGGTCAATGAAGGGATCGTTGATGGCAACAACTTTGATTCCCTTCTGCAGGCAGGCCCTGAGGACCAGGCGGCCGATACGGCCAAATCTGGACAGAGAGAGGGAAAGGGTGGATTCAGTACCCAGACACAGGGCGACATGGGATTGCTCCCCTAAAAACATTCTAAAATTCCCTCGTCCGGCCTCTGTGTATTGGGACTGTTGTGAAAAATTCCAGATGATGCTAAATCAACATGTTTGAGTTAGGATTTACACGTCATGTGGATGTGTGACTGAAGAAATGTGTGTACTTGACCGTGTGACTGTGTTGTACGCGTGTTTGTGTGCTTTCCTTGGGGTGCTAATTTACAGTGTAATCCTCATTATCTGTTAACAGTGCTGTCCTCCTCTTCCCATCTAACACTGACTCCCCTCAACACCACACCTTCTGGGGCCGGTTGCACCAGTTGGCCGTAAGTGGGTCGTAACTCTACATCCGACGTAAAAAGTCAGCCCTTCTATGAGCTATGCCTGGGCGTAGATTCAAAGCCTAGTAGGGAGCAGGCCTATGGTGTAAAATTGGGACGATCTTCTTTCATGATATGCACAGAAAATAATAGCAATCTATATTTTCAAAAGGATGTGAGTGTCGTGTTCATATTACACAGCCTCTGTGGGCTTTCCGAGTTGCCTATGCGCCTATGCGTCAATAATACACTTGATTTATGCTACATACCATGCTAAATGTGTCTGATCAGATATTAGCAAACGAATAGATGAGCTGCCACCTCCACTTATTTGCCCAACCAGAGATCAAATAACCAAATACTGTATACAACGGAGATTCTGTGAAACAAAATCACATTGATTGATTATCAGACAAGTCAAAGGCTTCTGGGTGATCTGAGAAGTCAGTCCCGTGTAGCTCAGTTGGTAGAGCATGGTGTTTGCAACGCCAGGGTTGTGGGTTCGATTCCCACGGGGGGCCAGTATGAAAATGTATGCACTCACTAAGTCGCTCTGGATAAGAGCGTCTACTAAATGACTAAAATGTAATAATAATACTTTTACAATTTGTAGAAACAATGAGAATAGAAGGGTCACAGTACAGTTGAAAAATATATGGCAAATAGAAATCCAATATGGATGGTGTTAAGAGATAGATGGGAGGTGTTGAATGGAGCTGAAGGATGGGACTATAACAACTAACAACAACAAGATAACTAATGTAAAGCATACTGTGTTCATAATAAGTCTATACGTTATAGGTTGAGAGCTTTTGTGAAAGAGCACAGTTAGAAAGATATGGCATATAGAAGCAAACCGGATGGACATCATTAAAATGATCGGAGAGGTTGAGGGTAGAGGAAGTTCAGGAGTAAAAACAAACTAAATTGAATTATTGTAAAATTGACTGTGTCCATGAAATGTACAGACGTGGTCAAAAGTTTTGAGAATGACACAAATACTAATTTTCACAAAGTGCTGCCTCAGTTTTGATGATGGCAATTTGCATATACTCCAGAATGTCATGAAGAGTGATCAGATGAATTGCAATTAATTGCAAAGTCCCTCTTTGCCATGAAAATGAACTTAATCCCCAAAAAACATTTCCACTGCATTTCCGCCCTGCAACAAAAGGACCAGCTGCCATCATGTCAGTGATTCTCCCGTTAACACAGGTGAGAGTGTTGACGAGGACAAGGCTGGAGATCCCTCTGTCATGCTGATTGAGTTAGAATAACAGACTGGAAGCTTTAAAAGGAGGGCGGTGCTTGTAATCATTGTTCTTCCTCTGTTAACCATGGTTACCTGCAAGGAAACACGTGCCGTCATCATTGCTTTGGACAAAAAGGGCTTCACAGGCAAGGATATTGCTGCTAGTAAGATTGAACCTAAATCAACCATTTATTGGATCATCAAGAAATTCAAGGAGAGAGGTTCAATTGTTGTGAAGAAGGCTTCAGGGCGCCCAAGAAAGTCCAGCAAGCGCCCGGACCATCTCCTAAAGTTGATTCAGCTGCGGGATCGGGGCACCACCAGTGCAGAGCTTGCTCAGAAATGGCAGCAGACAGGTGTGAGTGCATCTGCACGCACAGTGAGGCGAAGACTTTTGGAGGATGGCCTGGTGTCAAGAAGGGCAGCGAGGCAGCCACTTCTCTCCAGGAAAAACATCAGGGACAGACTGATATTCTGCAAAAGGTACAAGGATTGGACTGCTGAGGACTGGGGTAAAGTCATTTTCTCTGATGAATCCCCTTTCCGATTGTTTGGGGCATCCGGAAAACACCTTGTCCAGAGAAGACAAGGTGAGCGCTACCATCAGTCCTGTGTCATGCCAACAGTAAAGCATCCTAAGACCATTCATGTGTGGGGTTGCTTCTCAGCCAAGGAAGTGGGCTCACTCACAATTTTGCCTAAGAACACAGCCATGAATAAAGAATGGTACCAACACATCCTCGGAGAGCAACTTCTCCCAACCATCCAAGAACAGTTTGGTGACGACCAATGCCTTTTCCAGCATGATGGAGCACCTTGCCATAAGGCAAAAGTGATAACTAAGTGGTTCAGGGAACAAAACATCGACATTTTGGGTCCATGGCCAGGAAACTCCCCAGACCTTAATCCCATTGAGAACTTGTGGTCGATCCTCAAGAGGCGGGTGACAAACAAAAACCCACAAATTCGGACAAACTCCAAGCATTGATTATGCAAGAATGGGCTGCCATCAGTCAGGATGTGGCCCAGAAGTTAATTGACAGCATGCCAGGGTGGATTGCAGAGGTCTTGAAAAAGAAGGGTCAACACTGCAAATATTGACTCTTTGCATAAACTTAATGTAATTGTCAAAAAAGCCTGACACTTATGGAATGCTTGTAATTATACTTCAGTATACCATAGTAACATCTGACAAAGATATCTCATAACACTGAAGCAGCGAACTTTGTTATGACCAATACTTGTGTCATTCTCAAAACTTTTTACCACGACTGTATATAGTATGTATAAACTGGAAGTAGAGGCCTAAGCGGGAAGGGGTTGGAAACTAATAAAGGGAAATATATTTTTTTTAAAGGATATGTATGTATATATATGTATGTGTGTATATATACAGTGGGGAGAACAAGTATTTGATACACTGCCGATTTTGCAGGTTCTCCTACTTACAAAGCATGTAGAGGTCTGTAATTTTTATCATAGGTACACTTCAACTGTGAGAGACGGAATCTAAAACAAAAATCCAGAAAATCACATTGTATGATTTTTAAGTAATTAATTTGCATTTTATTGCATGACATAAGTATTTGATACATCAGAAAAGCAGAACTTAATATTTGGTACAGAAACCTTTGTTTGCAATTACAGAGATCATACGTTTCCTGTAGGTCTTGACCAGGTTTGCACACACTGCAGCAGGGATTTTGGCCCACTCCTCCATACAGACCTTCTCCAGATCCTTCAGGTTTCGGGGCAATACGGACTTTCAGCTCCCTCCAAAGATTTTCTATTGGGTTCAGGTCTGGAGACTGGCTAGGCCACTCCAGGACCTTGAGATGCTTCTTACGGAGCCACTCCTTAGTTGCCCTGGCTGTGTGTTTCGGGTCGTTGTCATGCTGGAAGACCCAGCCACGACCCATCTTCAATGCTCTTACTGAGGGAAGGAGGTTGTTGGCCAAGATCTCGCGATACATGGCCCCATCCATCCTCCCCTCAATACGGTGCAGTCGTCCTGTCCCCTTTGCAGAAAAGCATCCCCAAAGAATGATGTTTCCACCTCCATGCATCACGGTTGGGATGGTGTTCTTGGGGTTGTACTCATCCTTCTTCTTCCTCCAAACACGGCGAGTGGAGTTTAGACCAAAAAGCTCTATTTTTGTCTCATCAGACCACATGACCTTCTCCCATTCCTCCTCTGGATCATCCAGATGGTCATTGGCAAACTTCAGACGTGCCTGGACTTGCGCTGGCTTGAGCAGGGGGACCTTGCGTGCGCTGCAGGATATTAATCCATGACGGCGTAGTGTCTTACTAATGGTTTTCTTTGAGACTGTGGTCCCAGCTCTCTTCAGGTCATTGACCAGGTCCTGCCGTGTAGTTCTGGGCTGATCCCTCAACTTCCTCATGATCATTGATGCCCCACGAAGTGAGATCTTGCATGGAGCCCCAGACCGAGGGTGATTGACCGTCATCTTGAACTTCTTCCATTTTCTAATAATTGCGCCAACAGTTGTTGCCTTCTCACCAAGCTGCTTGCCTATTGTCCAGTAGCCCATCCCAGCCTTGTGCAGGTCTACAATTGTATCCCTGATGTCCTTACACAGCTCTCTGGTCTTGGCCATTGTGGAGAGGTTGGAGTCCGTTTGATTGAGTGTGTGGACAAGTGTATTTTATACAGGTAACGAGTTCAAACAGGTGCAGTTAATACAGGTAATGAGTGGAGAACAGGAGTGCTTCTTAAAGAAAAACTAACAGGTCTGTGAGAGCCGGAATTCTTACTGGTTGGTAGGTGATCAAATACTTATGTCATGCAATAAAATGCAAATTAATTACTTAAAAATCATACAATGTGATTTTCTGGATTTTTGTTTTAGATTCCGTCTCTCACAGTTGAAGTGTACCTATGATAAAAAAATTACAGACCTCTACATGCTTTGTAAGTAGGAAAACCTGCAAAATCGGCAGTGTATCAAATACTTGTTCTCCCCACTGTATATAGGCCACTCCATCTGGCCTTGATTATTATTGCCTTCCTCCTCTCAGGTAAATAGGCCACTCCATCTGGCCTTGATTATTACTGCCTTCATCCATCCTCTCAGGTAGATAGGCCATTCCATCTGGCCTTGATTATTACTGTATGTGTCCATATCCTCTGTCACTCCTCCTGAGTCATGTTCATTTGAACAAGGCCTATCTGTGTGTGATGATTAATATCTGGCCCCTTCTGTCTCCTTCCAACTGTGATTGATTATTACTGTCTTCATCCTGTTTCAGCCTAGCCCCTCCATCATTGCTCTATTTTTAGGAGACTTTCTGATGTCTCCTGTGCTACCTGAACAGTGAACAGGGTCTGACCATTATTACCGCAAATAATATCTCTGAATAAGGTCAAGTTGAGCAGAACAGTCACTGGTGTCATCAAAAATTACAGACCTCTACATGCTTTGTAAGTAGGAAAACCTGCAAAATCGGCAGTGTATCAAATACTTGTTCTCCCCACTGTATATATATTTGCGAGAAAAAAACACATATGGGGGATTGGAAGTGATGCAGACAATTACATTGATGGAAGTTACAATCTATCTGCAATATTAAAGCTGATCTACCCCCTAGAACAAAATAAAGAAAAAAGGCAAAGGCTTTTAATTGGGATATAGCCTAGGCTACTACGCCAGTGAAGAGCTAAATAATCCACCTGTTATACTAGGCTAGTGTAGGCTACATAACATGCTAGCAAAATGTTCTGATAACACTGTTAGATGAGCACTCACCTCAACTTGGCTAACATTTTCCCAGCCTAATTGTCACCAAATATCTCAATGGAGATTCAGTGAAAACAAAAATCTGACATTGATTGATTTATCAAGACGAGTCCCGACGCTTGTCTCAAAGCAGTGCGATGGCGCGGTCCCAATCATAATGGTGCTGAAGTTATAGTTGACCACACACGGCTATTACTTTAAAGTATTTCAAATGGTTGAATGACTTTGGGAGTTTCAGTAAGCAACAATATGATAAATACCTTCAATGGCATTAGCCTACTTTTTTCCAATAGTTTCATCATTCAGTGATATTCATTCCCACAGTAATTATTGATTAACCCATCCAGATGTGGTTAAGAAAACGTGCATGCATAGTGGTGGGCTTTGTGAAGAGATGGGACATGCCTCGCAAAGTTTAGAACTGTCACGAGGATGGTGACAGCCTCGTAACGGGCGCTGCCTAGCAACCATCATTATGAAGCATCAAATCTCATGAACGCGCACTGCTTACACCAGACTTAACTACGACTAGTCTTATTTTTGGTTGGTGCAACAGGTGTAAATTCTGATCCCAACGTTGGACGTAGCTAAGCCCGAACTAGCATTTAAGACCAACTTTATGCCCAACTGGTGCAACTGGCCCCTGATGACAACAACAGGCTCTGTGGGGGCCGACTGATACCCAGAGGAAGACGACCAATGTCTGTTCAGTGTTCATTGTTTGCTGCTCCCAAATGCGATTTACACTATAGAGCCTTCAGTTATCAGTGTGTTTTGCAATTGCATTGCACCTTTATATTGCTTCATAGCCTGTTATTATTACATAACTAGTGTTAACTGGGGCTGGATGTCTTTGTTGGTGCACATGATGGGTCATTTCCCATTTTTTGAATGGCAGTGTTTAACACGGTTTTTGATAAATATGCAACAATTTGTGTATTAAAGGTGAATGTAACGCTAACCCGTTGATTCCAACACAGAGGTCTGACATAGTTGCTGTTGATTGGGTTGTAGTGGTGAACCTGAAACAAGAAGAAATGAGAAAACATTAGGAAGCTTATTGCAACAAAAGCGTCTCTCCCTGTAGAAACAGCAAAGTCTTGCAAATGTACAGCTTTCACAAAGAGGGTAGGACTAACTAACACTGAAGTTTCCCAGGCCGTCTATTCCCGCAGAGCACAGTGCCTAGAATCTGCAATCAATCTTTTTTTCTATAACCGCAGAGAAAGTAGTGCCACAGTTTAATCTGTCGAGTTACGTAACAGCAGTTAGCTCAGTCAAACACTTGTTCTGCTACGTAGTGCAGGACTAGGTGGCCTAGTGCTGGAAGAGAGAGGGAGGTGTAGTGGCGCAGTGGTCTAAGGCACTGCATCGCAGCGCTAGCTGTGCCACTAGAGATCCTGGTTCGAATCCAGGCTCTGTCGTAGCCGGCCGCGACCGGGAGACCCATGGGGCGGCGCACAATTGGCCCAGCGTCTGCTAAATGACTAAAATGTAATGTAAATGTGTAGGCTAGATTTGTGTCTCTAACTTGGCTATGGGAGGCTCCATTGTCTCTGGGCCTGTTTAACATGCCAGACAGAGAGTTGAGGAACTGAAGCAACAGGCCCAGACTTCCTATTCAGAGGACTTCCTTTCTGTAGACTCCATGGGAAACCAGCCCAGTATGGAACAAACACTGGGTTCTAGGCTCCTCCCTTCTAGCCTGTCTGAATCCACAAGGGACATAAATCAGTAGCTCTCCTCTCCTCTGCAATGTTAACTCTCACTGTATTACAGGCCTGTGGTGCCAGGCCAGTCTTATTACTTTACAGAGGCTGTGGTGTGTAAGGAACGATAAAACACAGCCTTCCACTTTAACATTCTGGTTTAATAGGAGACTAGGCTATTCGTCTACTTTGACTTCTCCAATGGTCCCATATTGGAGGATTGGACACGGACATGCTTATCTGTTATCTCAGCTCAACTGAGCAGGTAGCTTAGTGGTTAAGCGCGTTGTGCTAGTAACCGAAAGGTTGCTGGTTCTAATCCCCGAGCCGACTAGGTGAAAAATCAGTCGATGTGCCCTTGAGCAAGGCACTTAACCCTCATTGCTCTGGATAAGAGTGTCTGCTAAATGACAAAAAAATAAAAACTTGCATGGAAACGTATAAATATGAGCCTTGGGTAGGGTCTAGTTTTCAGTGCCAATCTGACATATACATATTACTTTATGGGCAAGCTGCTGCATGTTTGGTATTTCTGACAGAGTGAGTGGCAGTGCAGGAGCATGTTTGGAGGTTTCTAGAAACACTGAGATAGGCTACTGAGAAAGGAGGGTTGGAACATAGTCAAGTATATAACCTCATCGGCCCTATAAGGACTGGGGAGGGAGAGGAGTCAAACAGAGAGACGTGTGTAGGAAGGGGGAAGATGACCATTAGCCAGAGACACAGGAAGCAGATGTGTGTGAACAAGATAGATATGAGACACTTCCTGTTACTAGAAAGCAATTTATTACAGCTGAGACTATAAAAATAAGGCTTTAATTATGTCTTTACAACCCGTTTGAGCAAGTCAAAGATACATGTTCAACCAAATTATGTAGCCTAGCCAAAAAAGTGTTGGTTAGCAATGCTGAAGGTCAGTTTTTGAGGTCGGGAGAGGTTTTAACAAATTTTTTAGGCAAGACTTGCAAAATACAGTTGGCCAATAACATCACTGCCAGGTCTGTTGGAGGATGGACCACATAACTGTAAGTTACTACCCTTGGCTATCACAAAGTGATGCAACAATCAGGAAATTCCTGCTTTTTCATTTTGCAGCCATGAAAACGTTTGTTGGAAATTGATGTGGCAAACTCTTGTGAATATCAATGTAGAAACACTGTTGTTATAAACAAGTCATAGCCCTAGGCTATAGATCTATCTCTGCATCATATTTACCATAATCTGTATTGCTTTATAGGTGACATTTAAACCAATAAAGCAAATGACAGACCCATTATTAATCAATTTCAACTGAAAAACAAACAGATTTTTTTTTCAACAAAGGAGACAATTGATTTGTCCTAGTCTGCCATGATGACAGATAGTGATTTTGGCTGCACATGGAGGTCCAATGAGGTCCAATCTAACAGGACTAAAATAACATTTAGGTCTATAAAAAATCCATCACCATGCCCAGTTCAAAGGAAAGGTAAATGTAGTTTGTTTCTTCTCTCAAGTTAGGATAAATGATTAGGCCATAGCCTAGCCTTGCTGTAACCTTACCTAAATAAAACTATAATCTGAAATTACATGGTTATTAACACATCAGCAACTGACTGTAAGAGCAGATGTTATGCCTAAAATTAGTCCTTGAAAAAGCCTGAGTGCCTTTTTGTAACCTTATCAACAAGTGAAGGGGTCACCATAACCTCTACACCAGATATACTGATATAAAAACCCTGGAGAGATAGGCTATATTGGGTCATGTCTAGAAGGGATCCAGCTTTTGTCAAATTAACATACAAAGTAGATAGTTTTTTGCATTTTTGCTAACTCTAACCCTTTTTCTAACCTTAACCTAATTCTCCTAACCTGCTATGTTAATTATCCTAACATGCTACAAAAAGTCAAAAGCCGGAACCCTTCTAGTCATGACCCTATATGAAGGGAGTGCCAGTTATCATCCATTACCTTTTCCACTCCGAGCTGAGGGTCATCGAAATGGATGCACAGAAACAATCCATACACGGAACAGAACTAGTACTGAACTCTCTGGGCATTAGGCTAGACTAGTGGGGACAAAGCCCTTGGGGCTAAAACACCTCAGACCAATCGAAGCGACACTTTGGGCAATCAACTCGAAATAGCTATAAATAGGCCTAGGTTTTTCCAACGGATTGTCTTGGTTGTCTAATGTCTAGCACCCGTTTCAAACTGTCACGCCCTGACTCTGAGGACTTGTATTTGTTGAGTCAGGGTGTGTATCTTCTGTGTTGGGTTTGCTAGTTTGTTTTCTATGTTTTAGATCTAGAATGTGTAGATCTATATTGGCCGTGGTGGTTCCCAATCAGAGGCAGCTGTAGCTCGTTGTCTCTGATTGGGGACCATACTTAGGCAGCCGTTTGGCACCTGTTAGTTGTGGGATCTTGTTCCGTGTAAGGTATGTTTGTGTGTTACCTTGGACTTCACGTTTCGTTTGTTGTTTTGTCGCGTGTTCATTCGTTAAATAAACATGTATGCTTATCACGCTGCGCCTTGGTCCTTGTCGTTCGTAAATGATCGTGACACAAACTGTCTGGGTGTAGGCTATAACGTGAGGGTTATACAAAAGCAACATACAACATATCCTTAATATATTATTTATTTACTTGGTTAACTAAGTGTAGTAAGCTATGCAAAACTACATACAGTGGATTGCGAAAGTATTCACCCCTCTTGGCATTTTTCCTATTTTGTTGCCTTACAACCTGGAATTAAAATTGATTTTTTTGGGGGGGGTTGTATCATTTGATTTACACAACATGCCTACCACTTTGAAGATGCAAAATATTTTTTATTGTGAAACAAACAAGAAATAAGCCAAAAACAGCAAACTTGAGCGTGCATAACTATTCACCCCCCCAAGTCAATACTTTGTAGAGCCACCTTTTGCAGCAATTACAGCTGCAAGTCTCTTGAGGTATGTCTCTATAAGCTTGGCACATCTAGCCACTGGGATTTTTAACCATTCTTCAAAGCAAAACTGCTCCAGGTCCTTCAAGTTGGATGGGTTCCGCTGGTGTACAGCAATCTTTAAGTCATACCACCATGACTAGGCCATTCCAAGACATTTAAATATTTCCCCTTAAACCACTCAAGTGTTGCTTTAGCAGTATGCTTAGGGTCATTGTCCTGCTGGAAGGTGAACCTCTGTCCCAGTCTCAAATCTCTGGAAGACTGAAACAGGTTTCCCTCAAGAATTTCCCTGTATTTAGCGCCATCCATCATTCCTTCAAATCTGACCAGTTTCCCAGTCCCTGCCGATGAAAAACATCCCCACAACATGATGCTGCCACCACCATGCTTCACTGTGGGGATGGTGTTCTCGGGGTGATGAGAGGTGTTGGGTTTGCGTTTTCCTTGATGGCCAAAAAGCTCAATTTTAGTCTCATCTGACCAGAATACCTTCTTCCATATGTTTGGGGAGTCTCCCACATGCCTTTTGGCGAACACCAAACGTGTTTGCTTATTTTTTTCTTTAAGCAATGGCTTTTTTCTGGCCACGCTTCTGTAAAAGCTCAGCTCTGTGGAGTGTACGGCTTAAAGTGATCCTATGGACAGATACTCTAATCTCCGCTGTGGAGCTTTGCAGCTCCTTCAGGGTTATCTTTGGTCTCTTTGTTGCCTCTCTGATTAATTCCCTCCTTGCCTGGTCCGTGAGTTTTGGTGGGCGGCCCTCTCTTGGCAGGTTTGTTGTGGTGCCATATTCTCTACATTTTTTAAAATAATGGATTGAATGGTGCTCCGTGGGATGTTCAAAGTTTCTGATATTTTTTTATAACCCAACCCTGATCTGTACTTCTCCACAACTTTTTTCCCTGACCTGTTTGGAGAGCTCCTTGGTCTTCATGGTGCCGCTTGCTTGGTGGTGCCCCTTGCTTAGTGGTGTTGCAGACTCTGGGGCCTTTCAGAACAGGGGTATATATACTGAGATCATGTGACTCTTAAATAAAGTCCACCTGTGTGCAATCTAACTAATTATGTGACTTCTGAAGGTAATTGGTTGCACCAGATCTTATTTAGGGGCTTCATAGCAAAGGGGGTGAATACATATGCAGGCACCACTTTTCCGTTATTTACTTTTTTGAAACAAGTTGTTTTTTTTCATTTCACTTCACCAATTTGGACACTTTTGTGTATGTCCATTACATGAAGTCCAAATAAAAATCCATTTAAATTACAGGTTGTAATGCAAAAAAAATAGGAAAAAAATGCCAAGGGGGATGAATACTTTTGCAAGCTACATATTTAATTGTACTAGTATCATAAGGTCAAGTCAAGTACCTTACTGAATATGCTTAGGATCTGTAGTATCCTCCTATGAGCAATAAGTCTTAGGACTCCTCACAACTCCCCTCTCCACAGCTTGCAGGCCTCCATGTAAGACTGCTGTGCTGCAGCAAGGTAGGATTTGGCGCAGTCTTTGAAAGGACACACAGGATTGCCCTTGCATCTGGTTGGTGTAACGTTAGACAATTTGATAATCTGTGCCTGTGTGAGTATGTTGTGTGTGTGTGTGTGTGTGCCTGTATGCCTGTGTGTGGCTCCCATTGCACCACAACTAACCCAGCTGGCTTATCCTAATCTGCTTGTTCCTCCAGTCTGTGGTCTTTTTAAAGAGCCCCAGAATGCATTGCGTATGCTGCCTGGATTGACTGGCCTATAATGAACCAACTGGGCCAAGCTCACAGTGAATCCTCCTCACATAATGCAGTCACACTGACTCCCAATGAATAGCATCTGTCCCTCAGCTCCATTCACTGCACCAGTGGGGAATTGAAACTACCAGTCTGGAGCTTGATATTTACAATTTAATTTATTCAGTAAAATTATATTTCAGTAACATTGAACGTTTGGATAAGGACATTAAAAAGATGTCATCAAGTTAGACTGTCTGGCCATCTTCAATTCTCCTTGCCACACAGGCATCACAGTATGCCCGAGTGGCGCAGTGGTCTAAGGCACTGTATTGAAGTGCTAGCTGTGCAGTGGTCTAAGGCACTATATTGCAGTGCTAGCTGTGCCACTAGAGATCCTGGTTCGAATCCAGGCTCTGTTGTAGCCGGCCGCGACCCATGGGGCGGCGCACAATTGGCTAAGCGTCGTCCAGGGTAGGGGAGGGATTGGCCGGCAGGGATGTAGCTCAGTTGGTAGAGCATGCAGGGTTGTGGGGTTGATTCCCACGGGGGGCCAGTATAAAAAATATATATATTTAAAAAAAGATGTATGCACTCACTAACTGTAAGTTGCTCTGGATAAGAGTGTCTGCTTTAATCCAAGATGGCGTAGTAGTGCAGTCCTGTTTTTGTCGTGTCTGTAAATAGCCTGTAAATACCCTGTTTTTTTGTATTTTTCGTACATATTTCCCTATCAGACTTTTCATCCTTCTACCAAATATACTTTCCTGCAACCCGCCTCACTCAATGTGGAACGGATTCTATTATTGACTTACCTTTTATCTAGAATCTCCAGTTGAAACTAGCTAGCCAGCTAACTAGCTACTTGCTATTAGCCACAGTTAGCGGTATTTCACCCAGAACATTGGATTTTTCTGCCGGAATAATTTAATCACTGGACATTAATCACAGGATCGCAACTAGTAGCCGCAACCGAATGGATGTTGCTGTTTGGCTAATCACCACTGCCCCCGATGCAAGCACCAGTTAGCCTCGAGCTAGCCTAGAGCCAGGCCCATATCCCGGCTATCTACCTCTCGGTCTACCGGACGGGAGTAGCCAGCTAACTAGCTACTTGCTATTAGCTACCGTTAGCAGTTTTTCACCATTGTCCGTGGCCTGCACCACCTACCGGCCAGCTCTAGCCTGGACTCTACCGGCCAGTCTGCACTGTCTGCACAGCGCGTTATCGACCCAGAACATATCAGTTTTTCTGCCGGAATCACTGAATCACTGGACCTTTAACTCCGGATTCATCGCTACCAGCTAGCTGCAACAAAATGGACGTTGTGGTTTGGCTAATCATCCTGAGCTAGGCCCATCTCCCGGCTATCTACCTCTCTGTCAACCGGACGGGACCACCTAGTGTTGACACGGAGCCCCGCCGATCCTACACGACTGGTCTGCCGACGAAATCGTCTGATGTGGTTCCAACAGGCTTCCCGTTACGACGTCGACCACGAAGATTCCATCTGCTAGCCCCGGCCCGCTAGCACACGCTAGCCGTGGCCTCTTGCTCGCTAGTGCTTTAGCAGCCCCCGAACTACCTCCGAACTATCCTATTGCTGTTCACCGGACCTTATGATAACTCAGCTATACAGCTGATGCCTGCTGGACTGTTCCTTTTTACGGTACCGCATCCTGTTTATGTTTAGCCTCAGCCCAAACTGTGTCGTCATTACCAGTTGTTGTCTTAGCTCTCTCAAATTACACCTGTGATTGCTTTATGCCTCTCTCCCATGTCAATATGGTTTGCTTATTGCTGTTTCGGTTATTTTTAATTGTACTATTTCACTGTAGATCCCCCAGCCCAGCTAAACCTGCCTTAGATAGCTCCTTTGTCCCACCCCCCATACACGCGGAGACCGACTCAATCATTGCCTCCAGTGATGCCATCTCTTTCATTGTTACCCAACGCTTAGGTTTACCTCCACTGTACTCATATCCTTCCATATCCTTGTCTGTACATAATGCCCTGAATCTTTTCTACAACGCCCGGAAATCTGCCCCCTTTATTCTATGTACCCAACGCACTAGAAGACGAGTTCTTAAAGCCTTTAGCCGTATCCTTATTCTAGTCCTCCCCTGTTCCTCTGGTGATGTAGAGGCTAACCCAGGCCCTGCAGCCCTCAGTATCACTCCTACTCCCCAGGCGCCATCATTTGTTGACTTCTGTAATCGCAAAAGCCTTGGTTTCTTGCATGTTAATATCAGAAGTATACTTCCTAAGTTTGAGTTTTTCACTGCGTTAGCACACTCCGCCAACCCTGATGTTCTAGCAGTGTCTGAATCCTGGCTTAGGAAGGCCACCAAAAATTCTGAAATGTCCATCCCCAACTATAACATTTTCCGTCTAGATAGAACTGCCAAAGGGGGTGGAGTTGCAATCTACTGTAGAGATAGCCTGCAGAGCTGTATCATACTATCCAGGTCTGTGCCCAAACAGTTTGAGCTTCTACTTCTAAAAATCCACCTTTCCAGAAATAAGTCTCTCACTGTTGCCGCTTGCTACAGACCCCCCTCAGCCCCCAGCTGTGCCCTGGACACCATATGTGAATTGATTGCCCCCCATTTATCCTCAGAGTTCGTACTGCTTGGTGACCTAAATTGGGATATGCTTAACACCCCGGCCATCCTACAATCCAAACTAGATGCCCTCAATCTCACACAAACTATCAACGAACCTACCAGGTACAACCCTAAATCCATAAACATGGGTACCCTCATAGATATCATCCTGACTAACTTACCCTCTAAATACACCTCCGCTGTCTTCAACCAGGATCTCAGCGATCACTGCCTTATTGCCTGCGTCCGTAACGGGTCCGCGGTCAAACGACCACCCCTCATCACTGTAAACGCTCCCTAAAACACTTTAGCAAGCAGGCCTTCCTAATTGACCTGGCCCAGGTATCCTGGATGGATATAGATCTCATTCCGTCAGTAGAGGATGCCTGGTTGTTCTTTAAAAGTAATTTCCTCTCAGTTAGGAACCAATATACACAAGCAGTCAGGAAAGCAAAGGCTAACTTTTTCAAACAGAAATGTGCATCCTTTAGCACTAATTCCAAAAAGTTTTGGGACACTGTAAAGTCCATGGAGAATAAGAGCACTTCCTCCCAGCTGCCCACTGAACTGAGGCTAGGAAACACTATCACCACCAATAAATCTACAATAATCGAGAATTTCAACAAGCATTTTGCTACGGCTGGCAATGCTTTCCACCTGGCTACCACTACCCCGGCCACCAACTCTGCACCCTCCGCTGCAACTTGCCCATGCCCCCCCCCCGCTTCTCCTTCACACAAATTCAGACAACTGATGTTCTGAAAGAGCTGCAAAATCTGGACCCCTACAAATCAGCTGGGCTAGACAATCTGGACCCTTTCTTTCTAAAACTAGCTGCCGAAATTGTCACAACCCCTATTACTAGCCTGTTCAACCTCTCTTTCGTAACGTCTGAGATTCCCAGAGATTGGAAAGCTGCCGCGGTCATCCCCCTCTTCAAAGGGGGTGACACTCTAGATCCAAACTGTTACAGACCTATATCCATCCTGCCCTGCCTTTCGAAAGTATTTGAAAGCCAAGTTAACAAACAGATCACCGACCATTTCGAATCCCACCGTACCTTCTCCGCTATGCAATCCGGTTTCCGAGCTGGTCATGGGTGCACTTCAGCCACGCTCAAGGTCCTAAACGATATTATAACCGCGATCGATAATAGACAGTAATGTGCAGCCGTCTTCATCGACCTGGCCAAGGCTTTCGACTCTGTCAACCACCGCATTCTTATTGGCAGACTAAATAGCCTTGGTTTCTCAAATGACTGCCTCGCCTGGTTCACCAACTACTTCTCAGATAGAGTTCAATGTGTCAAATCGGAGGGCCTGTTGTCTGGACCTATGGCAGTCTCTATGGGGGTGCCACAGGGTTCAATTCTTGGGCCGACTCTTTTCTCTGTGTATATCAATGATGTCGCTCTTGCTGCTGGTGACTCTCAGATCCACCTCTACGCAGACGACACCATTTTGTATACATCTGGCCCTTCATTGGACACTGTGTTAACAAACCTCCAAACGAGCTTCAATGCCATACAACACTCCCTCAGTAGCCTCCAACTGCTCTTAAACACTAGTAAAACTAAATGCATGCTCTTCAATCGAACGCTGCTGGCACCCGCCCACCCGACTAGAATCACTACTCTCGACGGGTCTGACCTAGAGTATGTGGACAACTACAAATACCTAGGTGTCTGGTAAACTCTCCTTCCAGACTCACATTAAGAATCTCCAATCCAAAGTTAAATCTAGAATCGGCTTCCTATTTCGCAACAAAGCCTCCTTCACTCATGCTGCCAAACATACCCTCGTAAAACTGACTATCCTACCGATCCTCGACTTCGGCGATGTCATTTACAAAATAGCCTCTAACACTCTACTCAGCAAATTGGATGTAGTCTATCACAGTGCCATCCGTTTTGTCTCCAAAGCCCCATACACTACCCACCACTGTGACCTGTACGCTCTTGTTGGCTGGTCCTCACTACATGTTCGTCGTCAAATCCACTGGCTCCAGGCCATCTATAAATCAGGCAAATACCCGCCTTATCTTAGCTCATTGGTCACCATAGCAGCACCCACCCGTAGTCTGCGCTCCAGCAGGTAGATCTCACTGGTCATCCCCAAAGCCAACACCTCCTTTGGCCGCCATTCCTTCCAGTTCTCTGCTGCCAATGACTGGAACGAATTGCAAAAATCTCTGAAGCTGGAGACTCTTATCTCCCTTATCTCCCTCACTAACTTTAAGCATCAGTTGTCAGAGCACCTTACCGATCACTGCACCTGTACACAGCCCATCTGAAATTAGCCCACCCAACTACCTCATCCCTATATTGTTATTTATTTTGCTATTTTGCACCCCAGTATCTCTATTTGCACATCATCTCTTGCACATCTATCATTCCAGTGTTAATACTAATTGTAATTATTTTGCACTATAGCCTATTTATTGCCTTACCTCCATAACTTGCTACATTTGCACACACTGTATATATATTTTCTGTTGTATTTTTTGACTCTATGTATTTTTACCCCATATGTAACTCTGTGTTGTTGTTTTTATCGCACTGCTTTGCTTTATCTTGGCCAGGTCGCAGTTGTAAATGAGAACTTGTTCTCAACTGGCTTACCTGGTTAAAGGTGAAAAAATAATAATAAATGACCCAGCAATTAGTGATGCAGGCAAGCAGGCTGGGAGGCAGTCAGAGAAGGCTCCATGTTAGTATCGTGTTCTCACATTCCTCCTTTATATTCTGTTCACACCTTCCCTCTCTCCCCTTCAGCTGTAGTCTGGTCAAATCCACTGCACAAGTTCTATCACCTCCATTTTGTTTCTTGAGAAAAACAGAGTAGACAAGCCTCACGCCTGTCTCTTCAAGGCCGCTGTGGTCTTCAAAAGAAAATGTTGGCGGGTTCTGTTATTGTGCCTGTGTGTGTATTATTGTCTAAAGTACCACCACCCCTCCTCTTTTGGTCTCAGAGTACGCAAGTGGGCTGACAAATAGAATTCTTTGTCGAGTGGACCAATCAATACTGGACTTGTGTTCTGGATGCCTCAAGATGTCAAATGGCTCTCAATTAAGAGCTGAACTGTGGAGGAATTCAACAGGCGCAGGCTGCTGGCAACATGGTGGTGACTCTTATTCAAGCCCAGCACAGACAAATGGCCACTGTGTTCGTACAGGCCTATAGGATTCACCTCTGCATCTGACTCAACCTCAATCTGCCTGTTCTACTGCAAAGTGTCACACAACACCAGGTGAAAATTAACCACATGCCTGCTTACCAACACCCCATGATCAGGTCCCAAACACTGAAAAGAGTAGGCCCATGTTTTTCTGCAGTTTTTGTGATTGTGTCATTCAAGCAAAGGCGTGAGCATGAGCCATGTTATATTTAGGGCAGGCACAATTACTGAATAATGTTTTAACCAATGGTTATGGATGAAGACGTCATGAAAATAAAATCATAACCATTAAAAATATATATATACTGTATATATTTATATTTTTTGATGTGTGGAAAGAACAGCTGACTGAAAACGGGAGAGAGGAATTTGTGCGGTTGTGTCCGTTTCTGCTGTATCATTGACTCTACAACTTGATTAAACTTTGTTGCTCCTTTCTGAAACAAGCAAGATGCTGTAGCAATCTAATCTTCGGTTGCCTAGGCAATGCCCCCCTCCCTGCAGCAGCACATGCAATCAGGAGCGGAGAAGAAAATGTGCGCCGTAATTTTCTTTTTGATATTACGGTGACCGCGGTCATTTGGCTGACCAATAACCGCCATCCAAAATTCCATGACATGACCGTCACATCCCTAGGTATATTGACCATCATACCAGTAATATTTCATAGCAAGGTATTAAAAATTCATGGGGTAATAAAGCTCAATAATTCAATAATGACTACTTTGTTTCAAACATCCACCATGGTAGTTGTCTGTTCCAAGTCTGTCTAGACAATCAGTCAAGTGCTATGGGGCTACTCCTCTGTTGGGGTGCAGCCGCCCACCCCTCCACTCACCCAGAGGGGCACTGGTCCACAGCTACAGCACCAACCTAATTACTGGGGAGAAACAGGGTGCCTGTAGTAAGTAGGTCATTCGCCACCAGGGGCATACAGATACCCACCCAGGCAGAAAATGTCCCAGACAATGGGATAAAAAAAACAGGGTGCCTGTAGTAACTAGGTCATTCGCCACCAGGGGCATACAGATACCCACCCAGGCAGAACATGTCCCAGACAATGGGATAAAAATAAAGTGGGTGCAGTGTGGGAGCGTCTCAATATGGAAGCGTTTATGAGCGGGTTGGCCTTTTACTACGGTATTCATTAAAATGCTGGCATCAAGAAACAAAGCAAAAATCAGCGTGTGGCTGTGTTGAGGGATGAGGCAGATGGAGACCATTCCTGTAAGCAGAGGTGAGCCTGGGAGCCATTTTGAGGAAGTGCTGTGTCATACCACCACGTCCATTTCCTGTGCTGCACACAGGAAGAATGACACACAACCAGGCAAATATGATGCAAGAGGCTGGCTGAGTAATTGTAGGTAATAATATATAGATATTTACAATGTAATAATAACAATAAATATAGTATAATTTCCATGACCAGTGTTGTCATTTGCATAGAGAGAGAGAGAGAGAGAGAGAGAGAGAGAGAGAGAGAGAGAGAAAGAGCACACACACACCGTAACCTCCATTGACCTCTACAAGCTGTCTTAACAGGAGAGAGAGAGAATGAAAACGTGCTGCCTCACACACTCACCCTCTCACTGGCACTTTCTACATTCCCAGGCATGTCTTGTATTGATTGTAGCTCAGTAGTTTTCCACTGGTGAGACCTGAGCCATGAGGGGCAGGCCCTGAGACTAGAGACTGAACACAGTTCAGTATTCACCATTCAACCTGCTCACTGACTGCCACGCCCCTTTGCAAAATAAACTGCATTAAGTCTCACGCAGCCCTACATCTAGAATATTATTTTCAGTAAATCAATGTATCAAACCGTATCTGTATTTATGAAACATGTAACGTGATTACATAAAAAAATTAACTTATGGTCAAAAGCATGTTTTTGGGAGAAACGCACAATGACATCCATGTCATAATTTACTGATGTCATCTTTAGGGCAGTGATAGCTATCTCTAACCCCAGCATCAAGAGAGGACTCTCAGTCAGCACATATCAAAAGAAAAAGTCAAGCCTAGTCGAGCCAGGAGGTGTGGTTAACTATTAACCCAGGCAGTTACACAGCTAGTGATGGGCTGCATGTTGCATCAGCATCAGCAGTGCTTATCAAGTTCTCACCACTATACAAGTCGGATCTGCACAAAACTTGACCTACATAAGGCAGGTAAAGAACAATGAATGTTCCCTTTCACAGATAAAACTGATTCAACAGCCTTACACTGTAATAATACAGGTATAAAGAACACACAGATAGGATTCTTCACACACATGTACTGTAAATAATGGTGGGGGAAATATCTCCATGGTAACCTCAAGGTGATGGTAAGTGCATACCAAAAAAAGGAAAGCGCATTGAGCAGGTCAGAAAGAGGGAGTAGAGAGTTTGAGGGAACCACCTCTTTTTACACAGCAAGAGACTGGCCGCGTTCGACATTGCAGCACACTTTATAGGAAAGTCGAGACTGGCTGATTAACTTGCATCATAAATAACTATTCAATATTATTTGTAGATCAGTCAGTCTCAATTTTCCCATGATACATCATGGTTTCGAAGCTCTCGAACACGGCCATTGAGTCAGAGAGAATCTCTCAGCTGCAGGCACATTCAGGCCTAAAACAGGAAAATAGGACTAGGCCCTATTTATAATCACACGACCAAACCAGTACATCAGCTCGTTTACATTAGGCCTATGCATGTGCAATCAATGCCCTTAGCAGTTCATCTTCCAGAAGGATACTTGACACAGTGTGCATGCATATAAGCAGGCCAAACTAGATAAATGAGCAGTTTACTAATGATGAGGATGATGATATGCATTACATATTGGTCACTGAATACATTTTAACTTTAAAATCACTTCATTTTGAAATATATAATTATTTCACCTATTCTAACATGTCATTTTTCTGTCCTTGTAGATGAGGAATCATTTTATATCCAGAATCTGATAATAAGTGGTTTATGCTCGAGCCAGCTAATGCAGCAGGGAATCAGTCAATCTTTATGGCATCTCCTGGACAATAGACCGGGTCTGTAAAATGACCTTACAGTATGATACGACCTTCACCATCGCAGTGATGAAAAAGGCCCATCATCTGGAGATGGCTGCCTCTCCATCCTCCATAGTGACACCGAGCCGGAACCTGTTGTTCCTGTCTTTGCAAACGGTTGACATCTTGATTAAAGTATACACACAAGTATATTTTAGCAGCTAATACAATTAGCTACAATTCGGACAGAGTAACCTAATCGGTACACATTGATGCGACACACCACACCATGGCTTCCCCCTTCAGAGAGAGAGAGAGCATCACTGGAATCATACAATTAATCTCCAATCATCATTAATCTCATCCCCCAAAATGAAAACTCTCAATTATAATTCAACATCCACTTCCTTAAAAAAGTGGGCTCGGCTTAATTTGGCTACATTTATTTGTTTCGATTTTTCATCATTGCGACGGTAACGTTCTAGAATGCTATGACGCAATCAAAAGAATTCATCATGAGTATGTGCTGAGACACGTAGCTAGCTAGAGCAACATTTCTGGGATTTCCTGTCCAGTCATCCATGCCAGAACTCTTGATTTACACCGACCATTTGATACAACTATTTAGGTTCAGATGTTGGGAAAAGGATTAACTGGTTATTCATGGCATGAAGACATAATCTAAATGTTGCATGAAGCCACAATATTCGTTCTCAACAGTCTTCCGCAAAATGCACCGTCGTTCGAGCTACTGTGTCACGTAACCTCTGCACATTTTGCCTTCTAATGAATGAATAATGAATTATCTTGTTGTTCTCAGCTAAATGCTCAACTCGTGTTTTAATAAACAAGATGTGTATGTGCTATGCATTAGTTAGCAAACTACACGTCATATTTTCAGAAATTATGTTGTACAGAAACGCGAATTATTACACAAGGCCATGGGCGCATCCTTTCCCCGCCTCCATCATTTATTTCCTGGCTTTGTAATGTTAAAGAGAAAGGAGAGGCTCAGAAGTAGCTACTGCTACACTATTACAACGGCATTCTTAAACACAAAGAAGACACATATAGAGCGATAAGTATTACAATTATTGCTGTACATTAACTCCTTTGTCGTTCATGCCTACCTTGAGGGGAGATGCTGCAGCGTCTGTGCAAGCTGAGCGTACAGACTTCCGAATTTATAGCAGACAGTGACACGTGCATTGGGCTAATCGCCCTGGAAACATGACGTCACACGATCTTCTGCTGGGGCACGGCTGCTATGGAAACCATAGAGCAACTGGGGGGTGGTTGCCAACCCAAGGGCGGAAGGGGAGGATACAACAAGCTGATGATGCCCTATACATCCAACCAAGCATCAATAGAGTATTTAGAAATATAATCAAAATAGGCTACAATTTTTTTTTTATGGACAGAAATCGAAATGAGTATTTTATATTATTTTCACACACAGAACCATAACCATTATAACGGATCAATAATGGCAAAGTCGTTAATTTGCATAATTTTATGGAAAAATCTGAGAGTACTGCATTTATCAATGAACGCTCTAAAATTCCATATGCTGCAGCACGTGACTATCTGGGCTAGTGTTCTGCAGAGCGTCGGGCTGCTGGGCTACGTGAGATATGATGCGTACTTCTGTGGAAACCCCATGGACGAAAAGCGTATGAGACCACATTGTGGTGAATCATCATCCATCCATTGTACTTACACACGATCTCAATGTAATAGCGAATTTAACTAATCTAGTTTCTCAGTGTAAAATAATATCTCTGGGGAAAAAACATTGAAAATATATAATTATTTTATGGAAAGGGGGATACCTAGTCAGTTGCACAACTGAATGCATTCAACCGAAATGTATCTTCCGCATTTAACCCAACCGCTCTGAATCAGAGAGGTGCGAGTTCTGCCTTAATCGTCATCAACGTCATCGGCGCCCGGGGAACAGATATTGTTGGGGGTTAACTGCCTTGCTCAAGGGCAGAACGGCAGATTTGTCCACCTTGCCGGCCCGGGGATTCGAACCTGCGACTTTTCGGTTACTGGCCCAAAGCTCTTAACCGCTATGGTGGTATGCTACCAAAATCAAATCAAATCAAATGTTATTTGCCACATGTGCCGAATACAACAGGTGTAGACATTACCGTGAAATGCTTACTTACAGCCCTTAACCAACAATGCATTTATTTCTTAATAAAATAAGTAAAATAAAACAACAACAACAAAAAAGTGTTGAGAAAAAAAGAGCGGAAGTAAAATAAAATAACAGTAGGGAGGCTATATACAGGGGGGTACCGGTGCAGAGTCAATTTGCGGGGGCACCGGATAGTTGAGGTAGTTGAGTTAATATGTACATGTGGGTAGAGTTAAAGTGACTATGCATAAATAATTAACAGAGTAGTAGCAGGGTAAAAAGATGGGGTGGGGGTGCAAATAGTCTGGGTAGCCATGATTAGCTGTTCAGGAGTCTTATGGCTTGGGGGTAGAAACTGTTGAGAAGCCTTTTGGACATAGACTTGGCGCTCCGGTACCGCTTGCCGTGCGGTAGCAGAGAGAACAGTCTATGACTAGGGTGGCTGGAGTCTTTGACAATTTTGAGGGCCTTCCTCTGACACCGCCTGGTATAGAGGTCCTGGATGGCAGGAAGCTTGGCCCCAGTGATGTACTGGGACATACACACTACCCTCTGTAGTGCCTTGCGGTCGGAGGCCGAGCAGTTGCCATACCAGGCGGTGATGCAACCAGTCAGGATGCTCTCGATGGTGCAGCTGTATAACTTTTTGAGGATCTGAGGACCCATGCCAAATCTTTTCAGTCTCCTGAGGGGGAATAGGCTTTGTCGTGCCCTCTTCATGACTGTCTTGGTGTGTTTGGACCATGATAGTTCGTTGGTGATGTGGACACCAAGGAACTTGAAGCTCTCAACCTGTTCCACTACAGCCCCTGTCGATGAGAATGGGGGCGTTCTCAGTCCTCTTTTTTTTTTCCTGTAGTCCACAATCATCTCCTTTGTCTTGGTCACGTTGAGGGAGAGGTTGTTATCCTGGCACCACACGGCCAGGTCTCTGACCTCCTCCCTATAGGCTGTCTCATCGTTGTCGGTGATCAGGCCTACCACTGTTGTGTCGTCGGCAAACTTAATGATGGTGTTGGAGTCATGCCTGGCTATGCAGTCATGAGTGAACAGGGAGTACATGAGGGGACTGAGCACGCACCCCTGAGGTGCCCCAGTGTAGAGGATCAGCGTGCTAGATGTGTTGTTACCTACCCTTACCACCTGGGGGCGGCCCGTCAGGAAGTCCAGGATCCAGTTGCAGAGGGAGGCATTTAGTCCCAGGATCCTTAGCTTAGTGATGAGCTTTGAGGGCACTATGGTGTTGAACGCTGAGCTGTAGTCAATGAATAGCATTCTCACGTAGGTGTTCCCCTTGTCCAGGTGGGAAAGGGCAGTGTGGAGTGCAATAGAGATTACATCATCTGTGGATCTGTTGGGGCAGTATGCAAATTGGAGTGGGTCTAGGGTTTCTGGGATAATGGTGTTGATGTGAGCCATGACCAGCCTTTCAAAGCACTTCATGGCTACAGACGTCAGTGCTACGGGTCGGTAGTCATTTAGGCAGGTTATCTTAGTGTCCTTGGGCACGGGGACTATGGTGGTCTGTTTGAAACATGTTGGTATTACAGACTCAGTCAGGGACAGGCTGAAAATGTCAGTGAAGACACTTGCCAGTTGGTCAGCGCATGCTCAGAGTACACGTCCTGGTAAGCCGTCTGGCCCTGCGGCCTTGTGAATGTTGACCTGTTTAAAGGTCTTACTCACATCGGCTACGGAGAGCGTGATCACATAGTCATCCGGAACAGCTGGTGCTCTCATGCATGCTTCAGTGTTGCTTGCCTCGAAGCGAGCATAGAAGTGGTTTAGCTCGTCTGGTAGGCTTGTGTCACTGGGCAGCTCGCGGCTGTGCTTCCCTTTTGTAATATTCATATGTGTCAGCATACTGAATTGTAATTGGATTCATTATACTGTCATATCATACTGTGCTATGATTGGTTAAGACCACCCAGGTGGTGAGGGCATTCTAAAGATGATCATGGCCAGAGACACATGGACATGCCAGTTACAGCTAGTTAATAAAGAGCTACGTTTATAAATATCCTGTCATCCTGCATTTTATTATTTTGTACAAAGCATACAAAACAAGACATGGTGTCAGAGTAAAAGGACTGAAATATGGATTTTGCTGGAGTTCCTTCACCTCGAATGGATTGGGGGTCTACAAATCTACCCGATGCATGGCGTAAGTTCAAACAGCATGTGGAGCTGATGTTCACGGGTCCTCTGAAGGAAAGAGGAGAAGAGGAAAAGTGCAGCTACCTGCTCCTCTGGATCGGTGAAAAAGGGAGAGACATTTACAACACATGGACACTTACCGAGGCTGAATCAAAGGTACTGAAAACATACTACGATCGTTTTGAAGCATATGTTGTGCCAAAGACCAATAAAATTTTCGCTAGGTACAAATTCCATGAGAAAGTACAAGGCGCTAGCGAATCGTTTGAACAGTTTGTCACTGAGCTGCGTCTGCTTGTGAAAGACTGTGATTATGCAAACAAGGATGAGATGGTCAGGGACCGTATTGTATTTGGAATACACTCACCGCGAGTGAGAGAGAAACTTTTGAATGTTGGATCAGAGTTAACGCTGGACAAAGCTATCGACATAGCCAGATCTCACGAGCTAGCACAGGTTCAGATGAAAACCATTTCAGGCGGCAGCACGAGCGCATCACGTGAACAAGCAGTGCACGCAGTCAGGCAGACATCAAAGCACACCTCCAGTGCCCAGAGAGCATGTTTCAGAACGGAGACAGACAGAACTCCAAAACAGAGCGACACAGACTCCAAACGCCCCAAAACATGTGGATATTGTGGATACAAAGTGCATGGCGAACAGGGGAATTGCCCAGCTAAAGGCAAACAGTGTACTAAATGTGGAAAATGGAATCACTTTGCAAAAGTGTGCAGAGTTTACCGTGGAAAAACAGTACATACAGTGAGTGAAGATGAAATGTCAATCAAAGAGTCAAATGCTGATGAACTGTTTATTGATTCAGTGACACAGAAAAGTCAGATATCAGAGACAGAGCAAGCCTTTGCTGACATTGAGATAGGAAGACAAGGCACAGAGCTAAAATTCAAACTAGACACTGGTGCACAAGTAAACATTATTCCTCTGAGTAAGTACAGAAGCTTGACATCTGAGTGTGAGCTACAGCCCACCACGCGCAGACTGACTGGTTATGGTGGTGAACAGCTCCCAGTAAAAGGCACATGCACTCTCAAATGCAAATACAAGGAAAGGGACATGATGTTGGACTTTTACGTTGTTGACACTCGAGCACCTGCAGTGCTAGGTCTTAAAGCATGTTTAGACATGGACCTTATCAAGCTAGTTTTATCAGTGACAGCACCAGTAGAGATAAAGAATGTCATGGAGGAGTTTGCTGATGTTTTTACAGGAATATGACTATTCCCAGGAGAATGTACCATTCACCTTGACCCAGACGCAACCCCTGTGGTCTACCCACCGAGAAAGATTCCACTTGCTCTCCGCGCCCGTCTGAAGAAAGAGTTGGAGAGCATGGAGCAATCTGACATCGTCACCAAGGTTACAGAACCGACGGATTGGGTCAACGCGTTAGTGGTGGTGGAGAAACCACGCACAGGCAAGCTCAGAGTATGTCTCGACCCAAGAGACTTAAACAAGGCTATCAAACGCCCCCATTACCCCTTACCGACGCTAGATGGCATCACACACAAGCTAGCGGGCGCACGCTACTTCAGTGTCATGGACGCCAGATCAGGCTACTGGGCTATCAAGCTCACAGAAGAGTCATCTAAGCTCACAACGTTCAACACACCGTTTGGACGCTACAGGTTCCGTCGCCTGCCTTTTGGGATTATCTCAGCCCAAGACGAGTTTCAGCGAAAGATCGACGAGGTGTACGAAGGCCTCGACGGAGTCGTGGCAATTGTGGACGACATCCGTGTCTATGGTCGAACCAAAGAGGAACACCACAGAAACCTCAACGCGATGCTGCAAAGGTCCCGCGAGAGAGGAGTCCGGCTCAACCCCGAGAAGAGCACAGTCGGCGCTACAGAGGTCAGCTACTTTGGACATCTTCTCACAGCGAATGGAATCAAGCCAGATCCGCAGAAGATCTCAGCCATAAAGGAAATGGAGCCACCAAAGAACCGCGCAGAGCTGGAAACAGTGCTTGGCATGGTCAACTACTTAGCCAAGTTCGCACCCAGCCTCTCCAATGCTAATGCACCCCTGCGTCAGCTGCTAAAGCAGTCCAGTGAGTTCCTCTGGGACAACCAACACGACATCGCTTTCCAGAAAGTGAAAGACTTGATCACGAGAGAACCAGGACCAATCCTTGCCTACTACGACCCCAACAAAGAGCTCAGACTCCAGGTGGACGCGTCAAAGTATGGACTAGGCTACGCTTCCAAATCTCTCACAGACTGTGAAATCAACTACGCTCAAATCGAAAAGGAGCTGTACGCCATTCTGTTCGGATGTAAGCGTTTCCATCAGTATGTCTATGGACGACAAGTCATTGTGGAATCAGACCACAAGCCCCTCGAGTCAATCATGAGGAAACCGTTAGCCGCAGCCCCGCCAAGGCTACAGAGAATGATCCTTCAACTACAAAAATACGACTTCACAATCACTCACCGTCCAGGCAAAGACATCCCTGTCGCAGACACACTCTCCAGGAAGTTTCTTACCTACAAGGACAGCAGCCTCAGTGAAGGCATGGACATGCAGGTGCACACTGTGTACAGCAACTTACCAGTTAGTGACACAAAACTGAAGGAGATCCGAGCAGAAACAGAAAAAGACACACAACTCACACAGCTGAGGAAAGTCATACAGTCAGGATGGCCTGAGGAGAGGAGAAAATGCCCTCAGAGCGTCTCAGAGTTCTGGAACCATCGTGACGAACTATCACAGATCAACTGAATAATTTTCAAAGGAGAGAAAATCATCATTCCTACCAGTCTCAGAGAAGAGATTTTGACAAAGATCCATGCTGGACACATGGGCATGGAAAAGTGCAAACAGAGAGCACGGGACATTTTGTTTTGGCCCGGAATGTGCAAACAAATAGAGGACATGGTTGGTAAATGCCCCACCTGTCTTGAATGACGCCCCTCAAACACCAAAGAGCCAATGTTACCTCACCGTATCCCAGACCGACCCTGGCAGGTCGTGGCAACAGATCTGTTCACGTGGAACAACGAGGACTACATTATAACAGTGGACTACTACAGCAGATACTTCGAACTCGACAAGCTTCACAGCACCACATCTGCAGCTGTGATACACAAGCTGAAAGCAGCCTTTGCCAGGCATGGCATTGTAGAGACTTTAATATCTGACAATGGGCCCTGTTACAAATCAAATGAGTTTGAATCCTTCACAAAAGCATGGGAGTTCACACACGTCACCACAAGCCCACATTACCCTCAAAGTAATGGCCTTGCTGAAAAATCTGTGCAGATCGCTAAATCACTCATGGACAAAGCAAAAGCAGACAAGAGAGACCCCTACCTTGGTCTCCTTGAATACCGCAACACTCCAGTTGACAACTTCAAATCACCAGCCCAGCTGTTGATGAGCCGCAGACTTCGCTCAATCCTTCCCAGCACCAACCAGCAGCTGCAACCTGAGGTCGTCAGCTACAAGGAAGTGCATGCAAAACGTGCACAGAGACAACAACAGCAAAAGCGATACTACGACAGGTCAGCCAGACCACTGCCACCACTGAACGATGGAGAGTCAGTTAGAATCCAGGAGCACGGCTACTGGAAGCCAGCAGTCGTCATCCAACCAGCTGACACTGAACGTTCATATCTCGTTCGCACCGCAGAAGGAGCGGTGTACCGCCGCAATCGTCGTCACCTACTGAACACAAAAGAACAACACACTGACGAGATGAACTGTTCCCCTGAAAGAGAACGGGGTGGACTAAACACAGACACAACACAACATACACCATACTTACCTGCAACACCACAATAACTGTTGACTGACACAGAAGCATGCTCAGCTTCATATCACACAAGGTCAGGAAGAGAGGTCAAGCCTAGAGCTGTCCTAGACCTGTGAAATGTCAAAGGGTGTAGGCGGATCGCTGCCCTAAAAGAGTTCCAGACTGTAAACTTGTTATTGAAAGTTAACTTGAAATGCTTTGGTATGGTATTTGTTTGATATGTTGAGATGTCATTGCTACAGTGAAAAGCTGAGTTGCTGAGAAATATTTGTTCTAAAAGTAACAGTATGCTGAATCATTGTTTGTCTGTTATGTTGATGCAGTTGGTGCAGTTTAAATGGTTACTTACCTCGAGTTCAAACTACAGAGCATATATTCAAAAGAAACGCTTTATTGTTCTACATATTTTTTCTTTTTTTTAAAAGAAGGGGGATGTAATATTCATATGTGTCAGCATACTGAATTGTAATTGGATTCATTATACTGTCATATCATACTGTGCTATGATTGGTTAAGACCACCCAGGTGATGAGGGCATTCTAAAGATGATCATGGCCAGAGACACATGGACATGCCAGTTACAGCTAGTTAATAAAGAGCTACGTTTATAAATATCCTGTCGTCCTGCATTTTATTATTTTGTACAAAGCATACAAAACAAGACACCTTTGTAGTCTGTAATAGTTTTCAAGCCCTGCCACAGCCGACGAGTGT
Source organism: Coregonus lavaretus (assembly GCF_964263955.1). Classification (NCBI taxonomy): domain Eukaryota; kingdom Metazoa; phylum Chordata; class Actinopteri; order Salmoniformes; family Salmonidae; genus Coregonus; species Coregonus lavaretus. The sequence goes on along the minus strand of NC_139990.1, from coordinate 55,718,613 downwards.
CAGAGCCAGTGTAGTGTGATTCAATCTTAGTCCTGTATTGACTCTTTGCCTGTTTGACGGTTCGTCGGAGGGCATAGCGGGATTTCTTATAAGCGTCCAGGTTAGAGTCCCGCTCCTTGAAAGCGGCAGCTCTACCTTTTAGTTCAGTGCGGATGTTGCCTGTAATCCATGGCTTCTGGTTGGTGTACGTACGGTCACTGTGGGGACGACGTCATCGATGCACTTATTGATGAAGCCAGTGACTGATGTGGTGTACTCCTCAGTGCTATCTGAAGAATCCCGGAACATGTTCCAGTCTGTGCTAGCAAAACAGTCCTGTAGCTTAGCATCTGCGTCATCTGACCACTTTTTTATTAACCGAGTCACTGGTGCTTCCTGCTTTAGTTTTTGCTTATAAGCAGGAATCAGGAGGATATAGTTATGGTCAGATTTGTCAAATGGAGGGCGAGGGAGAGCTTTGTATGCGTCTCTGTGTGTGGAGTAAAGGTGGTCTAGAGTTTTTTTTCCTCTGGTTGCACATTTAACATGCTGGTAGAAATAAGGTAGAACGGATTTAAGTTTCCCTGCATTAAAGTCCCCGGCCACTAGGAGCACTGCCTCTGGATGAGTGTTTTCCTGTTTAGTTATGGCCTTATTCAGCTCATTGAGTGCAATCTTATAGACAGCTATGAAAAATATAGATAAAAACTCTCTTGGTAAATAGTGTGGTCTACAGCTTATTAAACGTTGAGTTTTGAAGTTGACTAGATTCATCTCTAATCTGACTGAACAGGGTGTATATTAAATGTTACATCACATATGGTGAGTGGCGCAAAAATATCTAAATGTATAGGAATAATAATATGTGAAGCCAATTAGCTGTCAAACCATAGTCATTGTGTCAAACCAAGAACACACTGTAGTCTACTTTCCTCAATGGCCCCATCGTGTGGTAGTGCGTTGAAATGACCCAAAGGAAAGGAAGTACATCAATGACATCATATCCCTCAAGCTTTTTTCACTGTGGAGGTGTCAAAGCTATATTATGGATTTGAGAATTAAAAAAATGCTTAAAGGTACCACTCATTCTGGCGGGCACATTACTGTTGCATACCGGTGTTGTTAATGCACAGAAATAGGGAAAGGCCAATAACAAGGATAATGAGCCTATCAGCTACTTGATGAATCTAATTATTTTCTTTCACAATATCGTTCTCCTAAGGAAAGCAGCAACATCAATGGAGTCAGGAAGTGAATTCTGTAAAGTCATCCTGGAGGGAGGGGAGTAGCCTACCCACAACCCAGCTCAGCCAATGGCAGCCCAGCTCAGCCACCCACAGCCAAGCAGACGGTCTGATGCTGTGTGGACAGATGTAGGACAGGATAAGATTAGATCAACCAGAGGTAGACTGAGCTACACAATGGACAAACCCCTGAGTGTCTCTGGCTTTTAATAAAAGTGATTCATTAATTTGAATTGAAATTATAATGGTGGAGAAACATTTCAGGTATCTCTCTAGAATATGAAGTCATACAATACATTATATTTGACACACTTTATTCATACAAATACAGAAATACAATGCATATAGGCTACTGTATCACCAACATTATCACCAAGAAAGAACCCTTGATGGCAAATATGTTTGATGTTATACATAAAAAGGCAATGGAATTCAGAAGCAAAGGAAAGGATTCTAGTGGGTTGGATCCCCGGGACCACCCATACACAAAAATGTATGCACGCATGACTGTAAGTCGCTTTGGATAAAAGCGTCTGCTAAATGGCATATTATTATTATTATTATTATTATTCTAAATTAAATTTGACATGACAAACTCACATCAAGCATTCTATTTTTTGTATTAGAACATGGAGGTGTCTTTAAAAACATATCACATAAGAATTTATGGTTATTGTTTCAATGTATAAGATTTGGTTCCATATCAGAAATGGTTTAGGATATTCAGAGCTATACTTGAACAGAGTTTGGCAAACCTTGTTTGATATTTAAATTCTAATGGACACCATGGCACCAATGTTTGTAATGGAATGTTTGGGGCCAAGACGGAGGATAGTTTGCTAGCCAGACTCCGTCTGTATAGCAGGTTTACGTTTATTGTCATGAGTCTTGTCCTAGAGGCAGAACTGAGCGATTTCCTCTTAGGGCAGCTTTAAAGTCAAATTGGCTATATTGTAAAAGTTCATGAAAACAAAAATAAGTTTAGGGTTAGCCATTAGCTAGGGTTAGCAGTGTGGTTAAGGTTAGGGTTAAGGTTAGGGTTAGGATTAAAAACTGATTTTATGACTTTGTGTCTTTGCCAGCTAGTGACCACTCTGCAGAGCAGAGCTGCCTCCAGAACAAGATTCATGATGAAAAACGCTAACCTGCGTCTGTCTACCAATGGCTCTGGTCTAGATATCTGCCCTCTTCTCTCAATAATACAGCTCCTGGTCCCACCAACCTGTGAGAGGGAATGGAAATAATCAGAATTAGGGTGGACTACTGCAAGAAATGGATGGATAGATGATAAATAGATGGATGGATGGATGGATGGATGGATGGGTGGGTGGGTTGGTGGGTGTGTGGATGGATGGGTGGGTGGGTGGGTGGATGAATGGATGGATAGATGCATGGATGAATGAATGGATAAGACAGAGGCAAGCATGGTTACTTACTTCCTGGATGTCTTCTGACCCCCAGCTTCCTGATCTCGTCATAGACGAAGATTAGAATTCCGTACGGGATTGGAACGAACCACCATTGGCCCCTGTAAGGGGGAGTTACACGCATGAACAAACCAACATGAAAGCCATCAAAACAATGACAGAGAAGATGAATCGACAACCATTTAAGTAAAAAAGAGTGTAACAGTACCTAATGGGCATGAAGTTGAAAATGTTAGGCATCCCTGGGCAGTAGCACAGCAGGTTACCCAGTAACAGCTGGAAGACGATGGCACTCACCAGCACCTTGTTCCTGCACACAAAGGGAAAACATGGAGGATGATCAAACAATGTTTTATTAGCCCCATTAAGATTGACACATCCCAAGTTATTTTGTTGGAAGCCTTCTCTGCCACCATCCTTTCATGAACGAGACATAAAATGGAGTATATGATTGTATGTAGGGAGTAAGAGACATTTGTTCCCTGCAGTCACCATCCACTGACCTAAAGAAGCCCTGCTGGAAGATGGACAGACGGCGGGTTTTCCTGATCAACACGTCAGCAATCTGGCAGATCTCGATACTGATGAAGAAGACAGTGTAGCAGGTGTACTGCTGATACAGACGCTGGGCATATGTCTGCAGAACAGACAAGACAGGAGATTTTCAACAGGCATTTCCAGGAGGTACAGGTAAGTGAGGGCGCTGTAATGCCACACGCACTCGCCACCCCTGGCCATAAGACACACACACACTAAGCCCCTCCTGGCCATATCTATCCTACAGTAAGCCACACACACTCACCCACTCCTGGCCATAGCTGTCCTGCAGGTCCTGCAGATGGACGTTCTCCCAATGGGACCTGAGCCCCACACACAGCAGGGGATACCAGCCCTCCTGGGCCATCGCTGTAAAGTAGTCTGTGAAACCAGCGAAAGACTGGATCGCTCCTGGAGAAGGGAAGAGGGGGAAAGGGGGAGAGAGAAACAAAAAGAGAGGGAGGGAGGAGAAAATTGAACATGAAAAATGTACTATTAGACTATTTGTAGATTATCACCTTGAATATTGGTCAATAAACCATTCAGCTTCAAGGATCAATCGAGCTCAAAGGACCTAGTGAAAAAGCAAGGCCTCTTCCAGATATTTACATACTACAGGAACAGACATGAACCCTCACCAATCTGGAAGTAGGAGTAGGCAGCCAGAGCTTCATTCACCAACCTATCCTTACGCGGGTTCCTGGGTTTCAGATGCATAATATCACTCTCTGCCTTCTCATAGGCCAGAGACACAGAGGGAAACTGTGGGATAGAAGAAGAAGAATCGGCATCATTCTAGAGTGGTCTTAGAGAGCAGGGAGATGAGGGGTGAGGAAGAGGAGGAGACTCACGATGTCAGTGGCCAGCTCGATCATGAGGATGGTGATGCAGCCCAATGGCAGAGGAACGCTGACAGTGATGTAGATGAGGTAGGGCGTGAGCTCCGGAATGTTCTTAGTCAGCGTGTACGCAATGGACTTCTTCAGGTTGTCAAAGATCAGACGGCCTGGGTGTCAAATATGGTCGAAATCATTCCCTCAATATCATTATTACTTAGTATCATGAAGGCTTAACTTTGTGAAACCAAATATTGGTTCACAGGATACATTTAAATTGTAATCAGCCTGTTAAAATGGCAATTTTTTTGTGATTTGCTAAGACACTCTCACTCACCCTGCTCCACCCCTGTGACGATGGAGGCAAAGTTGTCATCCAGCAGAATCATGTCAGCTGCATTCTTGGCTGCGTCAGAGCCAGCTATGCCCATGGCAATACCGATGTCTGCCTTTTTCAACGCAGGGGAGTCGTTCACCCCATCACCTGTCACAGCCACAATGGAGCCCTTAGTGAGAGAGAAAGTGAGAGAGTGAGAGAGAAAGAGATGGGATGAGAGGGTTTGAGAGAGATAACATGACAAAAAAGAAGGGTAAGCAAAACCAAAAACCTCTCTGGAATGCAGTGTGACTAAAGTCTTGGTATTGGTGTGGGGGGGGGGCTCACCAGGCGCTGGCAGCTCTCCACGATGATGAGTTTCTGCTGGGGGGAGGTGCGGGCGAACACCATTTCAGGGTGACTCCTCAACGCTTCGTCCAGCTCCTCACTGCTCATGTCCTTCAGCTGACCGCCACTGATCACACAGGCACGGGCATCCCTGAAGACCACATAGAATAGATTAGATTAGAATATGATAGATTAGAATAGACATGTCAAATCCACTGACAGGGCGATATTACCTCCAAGAAGTTTTAGGAGTTCTCACTCCTTCTTATTTGATATACAAACTCTGTATAAATAGTCAAATCTGTCACAGGAGATGAATCAACCACAGTGAGAGTCAGAATCCTAACCCTGCCATACCGTGTTGGTGTTGGGGACCAAGACCCACCTCCTGTTGACCTGCTCCACGGGGATGCGTTTCCTGGTGGCGATGTCCTCTACTGTCTCACTGCCCTCTGTGATGATGCCAACGTTGGCTGCGATGGCTCTGGCCGTGATCGGGTGGTCGCCCGTCACCATGACTACCTGAGGGAGTTCACAGTGGAATGAGTTGATGTAGGTTGATGTGACACAATGAGAGAGACTGTGAGGGTCTGTTACCTTGTATTAGCTATGTTCTAACTCTCTCTCTCTCTCTCCCTTTCTCTCTTTCTGTCTTTCTCCTTTGCTCAATCTCTCCCCCATTTGACCCTCGTACCCTTATTCCAGCCGTGCGGCACTTCATGACAGCGTCTGGCACAGTGGCGCGGGGCGGGTCGATCATGGAGATGAGTCCAGCGAAACACAAACCAGACGTGGTGAAGTTCATCTCATCAGAGTCAAACTTGTAACCACGACGGAACTCATTCTCATTCAGATAGATGTGACAGAAACCTGGAGACAAATGTTTGGACAGATTGGAGGGGTTAATGGGTTTTTATGGGCCCATAGAAGAGACACCATTAAGGTACCAATTTCCCCTGAGCTTCTGTGGTACTATTTTGTATTTTCACATTATTTAGATGTAATTTTTCTCCCCTCATCCTCTCTTGTAGTCAATTGATCCTGTTGCTTTTCTCTCTTGGCTTGTTCCTACAGCATTCCTGCATGGTTTCCTATAGCCTTGTATGGTCCCTTACCACTGTTGGGGAAGCTACTCTGAAAATATAGCTTATCAAGCTACAAATTAATTCACACTGGAAGAATTAATTCACACGGCCCCGTGTAGCTCAGCTGGTAGAGCATGGCGTTTGCAACAGGGGGCCAGTATGAAAAATGTATGTACTCACTAACTGTAAGTCGCTCTGGATAAGAGCATCTGCTAAATGACTAAAATGTAAGAAGTTAAGCTACACTAAAGCTACCATTAAGAAAAACATAGTTTACTTAACTAAAGTTACTTAGAAAAAGTAGTTCACTACATCCAAACTCACTTTGTGTTAAATTATTATATCTGAAACGTCATAGACTACAAATTGCAAGAACAGATCATTCTGCAGTCAGATGAGTGGCGCAGTGGTCTAAGGCACTGCATCGCAGTGCTAGCTGTGCCACTAGAGATCCTGGTTCGAATCCAGGCTCTGTCGTAGCCGGCTGCGACCGGGAAACCCATGGGGCGGCGCACAATTGGCCCAGGGTATTGGAGGGAATGGCTGGCAGGGATGTAGAGCATGGCCAGGGTTGTGGGTTCGATTCCCATGGGGGGCCAATATAAGTCGTGTCTGCTAAATGACTAAAATGTAAACACAAAACATTAGGCAGGTCTGATGCCAAAAAAATTTAAGAAAATTCTTGCCTACTTCACCGGTCACCCATATTTTATTTTATTTTAGCCCAAAAAAGTAGTGTGTAGTTCCAGTAGTTAGCTACAATGCTACATGGCAAAAAAGTAACACTAAAAAAGTAAAACTACTGAAAACACTTCCAAGATTTGAATTTAATTCAACTACTACCAAGCTACTAAAAAAATTACTAGTTGAATTACATTTACATTTTAGTCATTTAGCAGACGCTCTTATCCAGAGCGACTTACAGTTAGTGAATACATATTTTTTTTATACTGCCCCCCGTGGGAATCGAACCCACAACCCTGGCGTTGCAAACGCCATGCTCTATCAACTGAGCTACATCCCTGCCGGCCATTCCCTCCCCTACCCTGGACGACGCTGGGCCAATTGTGCGCCGCCCATGAGTCTCCCGGTCGCGGCCGGCTGCGACAGAGCCTACATGTAGTTCACTACTCCCCAACACAGTCCCTTACCCAGCACTCTCTCCCCCAGGCTCCCCAAGTCCATGTATGCGGTTTGGAAGGCCTCTCTCCACTGTTCGTCCAGGGGCAGCTCCTGGCCCTTGATCAGGATGGTGGAGCAGCGCTCCAAGATCCTCTCTGGCGCCCCCTTCATCACCAGCAGGTAGCGCAGGTCCATGGGGTCCTCCAACTCATGCACTGACAGCTTCTCGCCACCGGGGGAGAGAGAGTATAATTCAAACACAAATAGCTCATTCTGGTAACGCCATTAAGGTAATTCTAATGGTCACATGATACACCTATACAACATACTATAGATTATATAACACACTTTCAACAGACTGACTTGAAATCAGATCAGAAAATCAGGCCTCTTACCTGGAACTTGTTGGTGGAGTTGAATGGTACTTCAACAACCTTTTTGAATCGCTCCCTGTATTCCATCATGTTCCCTATGGCCAGCTCAGTGAACTTCAGCAGAGCCGTCTCTGAGGCGTCGCCCACCACTATTCTCTGTTGCACATAGGTGTATATGAAAAAAGGTGTTTACATCATAAATCATCTAGTTTTTAATTGATGCTGTGTTTGAGAATGAATATGTTTGCCAATGTGTCTGTTGAGGCTGGTATCGATCTGCTCACCCTAGGAATAGGTAGAGACTCCTGGTTGGGTTTGAAGATGGCCCGGTTACAGAGTCCTGCCACTCTTGCCAACGATCGCCATGTCTCGGATGATTGGTCAAAGCTCTGACCTGATTGGTCCTCTGTGGTGTCTGCGGCATGGACCACATTGTCGAACCACAGGTGGGCAACGGTCATCCTGTTCTGGGTCAGAGTGCCCGTCTTGTCGGAGCAGATGACCGAGGTGGAGCCCAGGGTCTCCACAGCCTCCAGGTTCTTCACCACACAGTTCTTCCTGGCCAGTCGCTTGGCCGTCAGCGACAGACACACCTGGGGGGAGAGAGAGGGAGGAGGTGGATGAAAACTGTTAATAACCAACTTGATGAAGGCCTAGACAGACCAGAGCCTCAGTGTTGACTCACAGTGACAGTAGCCAGCAGCCCCTCAGGTACATAGGCCACCACGATGGCCATGAAGAAGATCATAGCCTCCAGGAAGGCATAGCCAATAAACATGGCCACCACGAAGAAGGTGAATCCAAAGAAGATGGCCAGCCCAGCAATGATGTCAACAAAATGCTCAATCTCTATGGCAATTGGTGTCTTCTCATTGCCTACGCCTGACGCCAAACTGGCAATGCGGCCAATGATGGTGCGGTCACCCGTGTTGATGACCGTTCCTGTGGCCACTCCTGGTAGGGGCCAAGCAGAGGAAAAGGGATTTTAGATTACATTGTGATTATGATGTTGATGTTTTTGCTAATTTGTGTTGTTATGAGTGTAAGTGTTTCTGTGTGAATATTTTCTGTGTGTGATTGAATAAGGGGTGTGTGTCTGTCAGAGGAGGCTGGAATATATGGAATGGTACCAATACTACCAAACACATCAGACTCTGTTCCATTTATTCCATTCCAGCCATTAAAATGAGCCCGTCCTCCTATAGCTCCTCCCACCAACCTCCTCTGGAGTCTGTCTGTAGTACCTTTCAGGCAGTGGTGGCAGCGTGTATGTGTGTCTGCATGCCAGTGTGTGTGTGTATGTGTTTATGTGTGTGTGTAGCTCAGGAGGTTGGTGGCAACTTAATTGGGGAGGACGGGCTCATCGTACGGAATAAATGGAATGGTATCAAACTCATCAAACACATTGTTTCCATGATGTTTGATGCCATTCCATTGACTCCATTCCAGCCATTATTATGAGCCGTCCTTCCCTCAGTGTCTACCTTCCAGGCAGGTGGTGGAGAAGAAGGCGATGTTCTTGGTCTCTAGGGGGTTCTCGTGGGTACACTCTGGGGTTTTGCTCTGGGGCTCTGACTCTCCTGTCAGGGATGAGTTATCCACCTGGAGGGGATGATGAGATCAAGGAAATCAGGGTTATAACATATGAAATCAACCAGGGTTCAAACCGAGGTCTTCTGCATAACCTAACCCTAACCCTAGCCCTAACTTCATGTTCACATCCCGAGTCAACCCTAACCCTAACTATGGCTTCATGTCCACATCCCGGATCAACCCTAATCCTAGCTTCAGCCCTAACCCTAACTCTATAACCCTAATATTAATCCTAGCCCTAATCCTAGCCCTAATCCTAGCTCTATGTTCACATTCCTGCTCAACCTTCATCAACACCCTTAGCCATTGAAACTGTGTTAGTGGTCTATAATGGGAACTGGTGGCCTAGTGTACCTACCTTACAGCCCTGGGCAAAGATGATGCGGATGTCAGCAGGCACACGGTCGCCGCCCTTGATCTCCACCAGGTCTCCCACCACCAGGTCCATGGCATTGATCTGGTTCTTCTGCCCATCACGGATCACCAGGGCTTGCTAGAAAGAGATAGATGGTTATACCAAATCCCAGGATTTCAATGATTGATTGATGGACTGACTGCCTTGGCTCAGTGCTGTAGTGAGTGGATTATGATCTGTCTTGATGAAAGGAATATATTTGTCATGAAAGTAAACAGTTTCTTACAATAACAAAGTAACTGTTGTATGGGTATTCAGGGCCAGGAGTTTTTCCTGGTCTGGTAACATGTTCAGGAAATACTCATGGCCCTAGTTATAATGTATTTCTTTAGTTATAATGTATTTCCCTAGTTATAATGTATTTCCCTAGTTACAATGTATTTCCTTAGTTACAATGTATTTCCTTGGTTATAATGTATTTCTCTAGTTATAATGTATTTCCATATCTTTACCTGTGGCACTAGATTTTTGAAGCTGGCGATGATGTTGGTGCTCTTAAACTCTTGGTAGTAACCGAAACAGCCAGTCACCACAACAACAGTGATCAGAGTGATGGCGAGGTACAGCTGTAGACAGGTGTGGTCACAGAGAAATAGTGATGAAACAAACAGTCACAATATGTTGAAGCTGTAATACATGTTGTTATCGTATATATTCCCCTTTCTTCACATTCAGTACTTGCTCCTTCAGCCTCCCAGTGCAACTTTAGCCTCTCCTTCACCCTCTCAGTGTAACTTTAGCCTCTCCTTCAGCCTCCCAGTGTAACTTTAGCCTCTCCTTCACCCTCTCAGTGTAACTTTAGCCTCTCCTTCAGCCTCCCAGTGTAACTTTAGCCTCTCCTTCACCCTCTCAGTGTAACTTTAGCCTCTCCTTCAGCCTCCCAGTGTAACTTTAGCCTCACCTTCACCCTCTCAGTGTAACTTTAGCCTCTCCTTCACCCTCTCAGTGTAACTTTAGCCTCTCCTTCACCCTCTCAGTGTAACTTTAGCCTCTCCTTCAGCCTCCCAGTGTAACTTTAGCCTCTCATTCTGCCTCCCAGTGTACCTTTAGCCTCTCCTTCACCCTCTCAGTGTAACTTTAGCCTCTCCTTCACCCTCCCAGTGTAACTTTAGCCCCTCCTTCATCCTCCCAGTGTAACTTTAGCGGACGCTTCAACTCTCTCCTTATCCATCTGTCAACAATCCTTTCCTCACTATTCTAATATTGTTCAACATTCCTGCCCTATAGTCTCGTACTCCACCTCTTCCTCCACCTCTCTCCTCCCCCTACTCCTACCCTTCCTCTCTCCTCCTCTCCTCCCCCTTTTTCTTTCCCCGCTCCCTCCTCCTCACATCGTCAAAGCAGCCGAGGGTTCCCCTGGAGAACTCGATGCCGAAAGCAATGAAGCAGATGACGGCTGCCACCCACATCAGACACTGCAGCCCTCCGGCCAACTGGCGGGCAAACTTGACATACTCTGGGGTCCCTTTGGGGGGAAGCAGTTCGTTGGGGCCATCCCGCTCCAGAACCTCCACGGCTTTGCTGGAGGTCAGGCCCTGAGGGGAGGGAAGGTGAGGAGGAGGGGGGAGAGAGTGAGAGAGAGGGAGAGGGAGAGAGCGAGCATTTACTCTATATTAGCAGCAGTCTGTTTCATCACAAAGACAGACAGACAGACAAACAGACACAGACAGACAGACAGACAGACAGACAGACAGACAGACAGACAGACAGACAGACAGACAGACAGACAAAGACAAAGACACAGACATAGACATAGACACAGGCACAGACAGAAACCCCATGGTAGTTTAGTTACCTTGGTAACACTGGTGGTATACCTCATCTCTAGCTCTTCTATTGTGATCTCGTGGTCATCCTGTAAAGATTGACAGACTGTAAAAGCTACAATGTATTTATGCTGCAATTCTGTCCCATTTCATTTCCTTTTGGTCTTGTGAATTACACTCACAATGTCCATCTCCTTCTTCATGCCCTCTAGCCTATCCTTTTTCTTCATCTTCTTCTTTTTCTTCATCTTGATGTCCACCTCTCCATTAATCTCAAACATGTCGTAAGAGTCCTGAAGACAAAGAAATGACATCCTGTATCATCTTGCCAGGGGGTGAATAAACAATATCCTTGATCATTGAAGGAAAATCACATTTAATTTATGGCAATTTGATCAGCGCTTTGATTAATCACATAAATGGGTCACCTACCCCTTTACTCATGGTGGAGGGCCTGCCCAAATCAATTGAAGTCCAACGCTCAGTCCTCTTTTCCCCCGAAATCTTGGAAGCGTCTTTATATCCACACTAGGGACGTTCCTCACAGTAAAATCCCCAACCTCCAGAGCAGGACCAGACTGTTGGCTCAGCTTTATATACTACTGCACCACCTTCACCTTCTCTACCCGCCCCAAAATGGCAGTGCCATTTTAAGTGCAGCCAATGTCACCCCTATTAAGGTTAGTGGCAACGCGTCCCCTACCCACTTTGGTGGCTCTTTCATATCAGTGCCAATGGCCTTGTGCGTAGGGCTTGTACCAGTCTTATCAGAATACACACTTTCTACATTCCCTGATTAACTGTAAAGCTACCAAGAAGGTCAATGCCATTCCAAAGTCACAACTACTTCTTTCACTTGTGATAGGCCAAATCTGTATTACATCAAGGATGATTTTCTTCTCAACTCAGATACCCATTAATTGACTGATACATTGACACTGAGACAATGACTGGTACAGATACAGAAGACATGAATTGGATGAAACACATCTAGTGAGAAGTAGATTCAAATGCCTTCTATATACTATAGTTCATTATCTGCCCTCAGGAGGGCTTAACTTACAGAATATATCACTGTAAAAAACTGTAATGGTCAATTCAAATAAAATACAGTGGTATGGTCATGCCAGGGCTATAAGCATTTAGAAATGGGGACCGTTTTTCTACATTTCCTGCTTAGGGGCCAATGTGAGAACACCTTATCAGTGGAAGAGTGTGTAAATACTTATTTGTGCCTCAGACTGCTGAAAGTCTCCTGAGTGGTGCAGTGGTCTAAGGCACTGCATCGCAGTGCTAACTGTGCCACTAGAGATCCTGGTTCGAATCCAGGCTCTGTCGCAGCCGGCCGCGACCGGGAGACTCATGGGCGGCGCACAATTGGCCCAGCGTCGTCCAGGGTAGGGGAGGGAATGGCCGGCAGGGATGTAGCTCAGTTGATAGAGCATGGTGTTTGCAACGCCAGGGTTGTGGGTTCCAAATCCCAAGGGGGGCCAGTATAAAAAATATATATATGTATTCACTAACTGTAAGTCGCTCTGGATAAGAGCGTCTGCTAAATGACTAAAATGTAAAAATGAAAGGTGTGATGGTGGCACACCATTGGCATCACTGCTGCGTCATCTGCCCTTATAAGGAAAGGACAGTTGAACATAAAAAATGCATTGACACTCACAACCTCTTATGTACTGCAACATGTTCCCATCACAAAGACACCAGTGGGCGGGAGATGAACTGACGTAATACTTTTAGAACTGTAATTGATATACCGCTATGCCTATTATAACTTTTATTGAATTAAGTGAAATAATGTTTATTCACCGGGCAATTTCCATCTAGTGAACTCTGTCATCTGCCAAATTATCAATCATTTTCCATCATGTTTGTAAGACATGTACTGTAAGCACCCTGAACAGGTGATTTTTATAACTAACCCAAGATAGACCAAAGCCTGTTGTTTCCAATTGGAGCAAATTAATCATCACGGTCAGAACAAGCAAGGAGGTGGGCAGAGTCAAGCACGAGCTAGTGAGATCCTATTGGCGCGTTCTAGCATTTAATTGCATATTTCCGTTAGGGAACACCTACTCTGTGAAGTGCGCATGTGTAATAACTCCATTTGCCCAAAACCATTTTTAGAAACTTTGGCAAAGGGTAAAGTCTACAAAACGCAATCCACTCTGTTTGTTACAGATTATAGTTTTGGAAACAGAAAACTGTATGGAGATCAAATATTTAATTGACAGTGGCGTGTATTCATGGATGCCAAGGGAAGCCAGGCTTCCCAGAAACATTTACCAATAATAAAATAAAAAACATACAATAATTTATCTTTCGTCTCTCTGTGTTTCACAACTGAGTGAGCTCAACTGTGAGTGGTCCTGGCGCACCCCAAAAAAGTGTCAAGGGAAACCAGATTGGATTTTGGCGTCACTCCTATCAAATCCCATTGAGAGCATAGGTCATTGACAGAAAAACTTGAATTGTTGCATCTTGTTGTGTTGTTGTCCTCCGATGGCTAGCTAGCTAGCTAAAATTGCCCTTTCCTAAATTAGCCATGGATGGAGATAGGGATTTGGACTTGTGGGGTTACTTAATTCTCTGTGCTGGCCAATGACTATAACAGCGATTCTGATCCAACCATTAATTCACACATTGTTGAGCCCCTGGCCTGAGAGGATGGAAGTTCAATATGTACAGTGCATTTGGAAAGTATTCAGACCCCTTGACTTTTTCCATATTTTGTTACATTACAGCCTTATTCTAAAATTGATTTTTTTTTTTTATCTTCATCAACCTACACAATATACCCCATAATGACAAAGCACATTTTTTTTTCTTCACATTTACATAAGTATTCAGACCCTTTACTCAATACTTTGTTGAAGCACCTTTTGCAGCGATTACAGCCTCGAGTGTTCTTGGGTATGACGGTACAAGCTTGGCACACCTGTATTTGGGGAGTTTCTCCCGTTCTTCTCTGCAGATCCTCTCAAGCGCTGTCAGGTTGGATGGGGAGCGTCGCTAAACAGCTATTTTCAGGATCTCTCTGTACTTTGCTCCGTTCATCTTTCCCTCGACCCTGACTAGTCTCCCAGTCCCTCAGCCAAGACCTCAGAAAAGAAATGGTAGACCTCCACAAGTCTGGTTCATCCTTGGGAGCAATTTCCAAACACCTGAAGGTACCACGTTCATCTGTACAAACAATTGTACGCAAGTATAAACACCATGGGACCACGCAGCCGTCATAACGCTCAGGAAGGAGACGCATTCTGTCTCCTAGAGATGAACGTACTTTGGTGCGAAAAGTGCAAATCAATCCCAGAACAACAGCAAAGGACCTTGTGAAGATGCTGGAGGAAACAGGTACAAAAGTATCTATATCCACAGTAAAACGAGTCCTATATCGACATAACCTGAAAGGCCGCTCAGCAAGGAAGAAGCCACTGCTCCAAAACCGCCATAAAAAAGCCAGACTACGGTTTGCAACTGCACATGGGGACAAAGATCATACTTTTTGGAGAAGTGTCCTCTGGTCTGATGAAACAAAAATAGAACTTTTTGGCCATAATGACCATCGTTATGTTTGGAGGAAAAAGGGGGATGCTTGCAACCCGAAGAACACCATCCCAACTGTGAAGCACGGGGTTGGCAGCATCATGCTGTGGGGGTACTTTGCTGCAGGAGGGACTGGTGCACTTCACAAAATAGATGGCATCATGAGGAAGGAAAATTATGTGGATATATTGAAGCAACATCTCAAGACATCAGTCAGGAAGTTAAAGCTTGGTCGCAAATGGGTCTTCCAAATGAACAATGACCCCAAGCATACTTCCAAAGTTGTGGCAAAATGGCTTAAGGACAACAAAGTCAAGATATTGGAGTGGCCATCACAAAGCCCTGACCTCAATCCTATACAACATTTGTGGGCAGAACTGAAAAAGTGTGTGCGAGCAAGGAGGCCTACAAACCTGACTCAGTTACACCAGCTCTGTCAGGAGGAATGGGCCAAAATTCACCCAACTTATTGTGGGAAGCTTGTGGAAGGCTACCCGAAACGTTTGACCCAAGTTAAACAATTTAAAAGCAATGCTACCAAATACTAATTGAGTGTATGTAAACTTCTGACCCACTGGGAATGTGATGAAAGAAATAAAAACTGAAATAAATAATTCTCTCTACTTTTATTCTGACATTTCACATTCTTAAAATAAAGTGGTGATCCTAACTGACCTAGGACAGGGAATTTTTACTACGATGAAATGTCAGGAATTGTGAAAAACTTTGTTTTCAGTTTTTTATTGTTAATACATTTGCCAAAAACATCTAAAAACCTGTTTTCGCTTTGTCATTATGGGGTATTGTGTGTAGATTGATGAGGATTTTTAAAAAAAGAAATCCATTTAAAATAAGAATGTAACTTAACAAAATTTTGGAAAAGGGAAGGGGTCTAAATACATTCTGAATGCACTGTAGCCATCACGATCGTCGGATATAGAGGACCAAGGCGCAGCGTGGAAGGTGAACATACTTATTTATTAAATGATACACGAACAAAACAACAAATCGATACGTGACGTCCACAGGTGCAAAACACAAACCAACACGGAACAAGATCCCACAAACACTGTGGGAAAACCACCTGACTAAATATGGTTCCCAATCAGAGACAACCAGCAACAGCTGATACTCGTTGCCTCTGATTGAGAACCACTCTGGCCAACATAGATATACAAAAACTAGACTAGACACAACGAGCACAAAACATAAACTCTACACACCCTGGCTCAACTTAAAAGAGTCCCTAGAGCCAGGGCGTGACAGTAGCCCTGGCTCTAGTGGTCAGAATATATGGTCAGAATATCCTGGCTAAAGTGGTGGTGACCCCTCCCATACAGGCCTACGGGGGCTCCTTTAGCCCACATACTGTGGATAAACAGATTTACAGTAGGACCTGGACCTGAGTTCGTTAGTCCACCAGATACTTTGTCCTGCTATCTGATCACAGAGGTTGTGTTATCACTAAATGAGAGAGAGAGAGAGAGAGAGAGAGAGACAGAGAGAGAGAGAGAGAGAGAGAGAGAGAGAGAGAGAGACTATTTGCACATTGTTACAACACTGTACATATAACATTTGAAATGTTTACTGTTAATTTCTGAGTGTTTGTTTCACTTTTGTTTATCTATTCCACTTGATTTGGATCTTTACTGCTCCCAAATACTATTTTCCTCCTTGTTACTGTAGATAGTATTACTGCAGTAAGTATTGTTCTTAGCCATGTGTCTTTACATAAGTCTGGCAAGCTAAGCTATACAGTTGGCTACACTAACCAACAGAGGGCAGCAAGGTGACACTGATAAACCAGGACACGCCCATCCAAGGCAGGTCAATGGACCCCCTGAGCAAGACTTTCTGCCATTGACGCTGTGTGGGTTTGTGTGTAAATAGACTCTTTCATGTGGGTGAGCAGACTTACTGGCTTTGACGCTGTGTGTGTTGTCTACCATTATGTTTTGGTTCTCCTTTTTGGTTCAGTTCATAGAGCATAAATTTTAATTTTAGATATGAATTTCCTTTTGTATTTTCCAACCATACTCAATAGGAGGACCAGAACGGGTCAATACGGACCGCGGGTCCCGAAATAAATCATTAAGGAACTCAGTTGGGCTTTCAACTTAGTCTTGATTTTGATGTAATGTTTGAGTCACTCTGATAAATAACATTATCCATCCGGACCTTTGCCACCTATCAAATTGGTGTGACCGGACTTTCACAAATTGTATTTGAGTACCCCTAACCTGGGCTAACAAGTTGAGGGATTTTCAGTAGGCCTACAATATAATGTGATTTCTTGTAAACTAAATCTATGCTAATCAATAAACATCCTAAACTACAGAAATCAGTAGCCAAAGATAGATACAGCAGCACTTTACATTTTACATTTTTAGTAATTTAGCAGACGCTCTTATCCAGAGCGACTTAGAGTTAGTGAGTGCATACATTTTTCATACTGGCCCCCCGTGGGAATCGAACCCACAACCCTGGCGTTGCAAACGCCATGCTCTACCAACAGTTACTGTTTATTCTCATTGTTTTACAATTATTGCTTTTAATGGTCATTCTCAGTGAAAGTGGGAAGTCTGCTCACCGTAACTGGTTAATTGCATTATACTGTGTTGAAATAGTCAAATACTGCATTTCCTGCTAGACACTCAGAGTAAACATCAAGAGGAACATTAATGAGATTGCGAAACCCATGCCATGTATTAACCTGTCGGTGCAATAAACATGTCTGTGTTATAACACAGATGGTTCATATTAAATGAAGAGCAAGGACCAGTGTTACTTATCGTAAGCTTTTCATAAATTCTCTAGACATTCTTATTCAAACTGCTGATAAACACTGATGTTTCTTGCCCATTGATTCCTCAAAAAGCTCATCAATAGGGAAATATAAACAGGGTAATTACAGTGCATTAACTGATTGACTGTTCAATCCTAAAAAGGATTCAAACATAAAAACAGGATATTGCTCTTTGGGTTTCATGATGAGGTTCAAGGATTGCAGAGGTAGCGTTTGTAGGGGAGAGTGGGGTAAGTTGAGCCATTTTTTACATTCAGCATCACTCCATCAAGTGAAATATAGTATTCTTTGTATCAAATATATCTACATATATTTCAGGATGTTGTGTATCCCTGGAAATGATCAGAATTCATGTAAACATTACAGTTTTGAAAACATAGCTTGTCCAGAAAAAATAGTCTCTTGGCACAACTTAGCCCAGGTATGGGGTATGTTGAGTCATGGGACAGGATATGTTAAGCTGCCTACATATTTATGTACTGAATTAAATATTACCAATACCTTTTTAAAACCATGTATATCTTTATTTCCCAAACACAATTCAACACAATCACAATCGTTTTATGTCTTTATTGTAAGCATCTTTTAACACAGGCTTAACACCTAACAAATACTTTGTACATTTTTTTAAACACTTGCCATTGGCTCAACCATTGGCTCAACTTACCCCAAGGCACACAGCTACAAGGAAGCTTATAGAGACCCCAACTAATGTATAGAACAATCTTAAAATTATCTACTTTGGTTTAGATACAAGCAACATGAAACCTCTAACACAATACATTCATTTGACTTGGTGATTTTTTGTTTTTTGTTTAACTAAATTGCTTACCATGTGGTTTTCTTCCTTCATAGACTCCATGAAATGATGACCTCATCCTGAATATTTGGTCAAATGATTAACTTTGTGTATGGTTTCCGAGAAAAAGGCTGGCTCAAATTATCCCCTTTTCTCAATTTACCCCACTCTCCCCTACTTTGTATCCACTTCAGTATGGTAATGAGACTTCTTTATGCATAATGAGGTGTGGCTCCAGCCGGAAACCTGTGGCGACTGAATCCTAAAAGTGACAGTTGAATCACTCAGATACGTTTACATTCTACTGTTCAATACCAATACCGCACCTTACTAAACTATGGGAAAGAAAATAACTAGCTAATGCAGTCTTCTGCTACCCCCTGCTTACTCTTTCACCCTGAAGGCGGCACGGCAGACAGCACCGCTTGGACAGCGACTGGTGTGTAACGGACATGCACCATCTTTCAGGAAAGATTAAGAAACATGAGCTGTCAAAGACCCACATGGATAGCTGTTTGAGATTGTCTGCTTTGGGGAGAGTGAACATTCCCACTCAACTGGATGAGGGATACAGGCTAGCTGTCCGCCGCCACAACGATGAGGTTAGTGTTGATAATCACAAGTTTACTGGAGAACTGAAACTGACAAGGCTGACAAGATAGGACCCTTTTGTCCATTGTTATTGGATAGGAACAGAACTTATAACCAGCTCCTGACCTAAATAGATCTTAGCACAACATTTTACTCAACATATCATATTCCATATTCACTATAACAAATATATTTACTACGACATTAGCAAGAACCGCCACATCCTCAGCCGGCTAATCCAGTGTGTGAAGTTTTGCGGAGTGTTTGAGTTAGCTTTGCGAGGCAAAGATGAAACTGAGGGCTCCACCAACCCTGGTAAGCCAACACTTTTGAGATCAGTCAATAAATGCTTCTGGTATTGACTTATATGCTGCCCCTGTCTTCATGTTGTTGCTGGACATATCTTTTTTTAAATGTGTGTAGGTCACCTAAATCATCAGAAAAATTGCCCCCCCTGAGAATTTTTTCAGGAGCCGCCACTGCAGTAGGCTATACACTGGCTGAAGAGTCCTGACCTAAACTAGTGTCCTTGAAATGAACAATACAACAATGTAGCTTAATAGACTACAAGTAACCTCCGGTAAGGGGAGAATTTAGGGCATGTACACCTACAGTATATGTGGGGATCTATACATAGTAGATAAAGGCATAAAGGATCAAGACAAAAATTATACTGTATTCCTACTCTTATTCAGACATTTCATAGGGAAGGTTTCTTAGTTCCTAATAAAACATTTGAAGAGTCAAAATGTCAAGAATAACTTTCAGCCAACAACCATGACACATATTTTCTATATTTATATATTTTAAGAACTTACTTCATCCTCTGCCACAGTCCCATTCTTGCCCTGGTTTGGCAAGGCTTTCACATACACAGCAGAAAATGATTAGTGGAAGGAATGTAAAATAACTATCGATGGCTGGTGGGAGGAGCTATAGGAGGACAGGCTCATTGTAATGGCTGGAATGGAGTAAATGGAATGGTACCAAACACAGCGAACACATTGAAACAACATGTTTCACTCCGTTCCATTGATTCCATTCCTGCCATTATAATGAGCCTGTCCTCCTAAAGCTCCTCCCACGAGTTTCGTCTGATATTCTGTTGAGGGTATTCAATTGAGGGTGTTCAATATATATATATATATATATATATATATATATATATATGATACAAATGCTAATATACATAAATCAGAGGGTAAAGAGAGAAATGTTCAGTGTTTAGATTAATCATGCTTTTTTTGTTGATCAGTTGGAGGTGGATTATTAATTGTACCCTGCTGCCAGCCAAAAGGCTTTTCGATCTAAATGTGTCTGAAATTAGAGTTTGTGATTTATTTACCCTTTGAACTTTAAAAAACAACAAATTTGGTTTACATATCTGTATTCTTATAATGGTCTCTTCTTTTGTGTTTTCACAAACATGCATGAAACAAGGAAAACACATTTTCCATCAACTACACACTTTAGAGAAGGATAAAGTTCAACCCCTTGGTAAATAAAAGTTCAACCCCTTGGTAAATAAAAGAGGTAAGCAACACTGAATACATAGTAAAATAAAATATATATCTAACATATCTGGCAATATGTGACTATAAATTACGTTGATAGTGTGGACATTTTTACCAAATTAATCAACTGTAATGCCTAACTGTAACAGAGCTGCAATTGCTTTTGACTTCTAGAGCTAGATTCAATCCGTAGCGCAAAAGGAAATGTTCCTGCGTTCGAGGAGACCGTATTCACGGTAAATGTTACATATGTCGACTCAATCGGAAATGACCTTTAAACTTCCATGCTTCAGATTGAATGTAGGCCTTAGTCTCCACGGTTGTCTAAAATAAGTTGAATTTAGTATTGCTTGTGCCATTGCTGACAGCACAGAACACTGAATTGAGGAAATGGAGACATTTCTGACATTGAGTTGTTTACTCTTGTGAGTGGTAACCTTTAAGAATAGTCTCTTTCTGCTGCATTCTCATAACATTGTAAAATCTGTCATAAGTAAAAATACTTTAAAGTACTACTTAAGTAGTTGTTTGGGGTAATTTACAACTTTACTTTTACTCCACTACATTCCTAAAAAGAATGATGTACTTTTTACTCCATACATTTTCCCTGACACCCAAAAGTACTAGTTACATTTTGAATGCTTAGCAGGACAGGAACATGGTCCAATTCACTCACTTATCAGGAGAACATCCCTGGTCATCCCTACTGGCTCTGATCTGGCGGACTCACTAAATGCAAATGCTTCTTTTGTAAATTATGTCTGAGTGTTGGAGTGTGCCCCTGCCTATCCGTAAATTTTAAAAACAAGAAAATGGTGACGTCTGGTTTGCTTAATATAAGGAATTTGAAATGATTTATACTTTTACTTTTGATACTTAAGTATATTTTAGCAATTACATTTACTTTTGATGCTTAAGTATATTTAAAACCAAATACTTTTAGACTTTTACTCAAGTAGTATTTTACTGGGTGACTTTCACTTTTACTTGAGTCATTTTCTATTAAGGTGTCTTTACTTTTACACAAGTATGACAATTGGGTACCTTTTCCAACACTGTCTGTCTCTAAACTCTGATATGACTTATCCATACACACTGAATACACATACACTATCCTTAAGACTATTATTAGAAATATTCCAAAATACAATTAGTATCCATAATTTGGTGTTTATTTATGTCTATTAAACTTAAAATTACATGGGCAAGAGAATCAATGGCTTAAACTAGCCGGTCTGCAGGTATACAAAAATGTAAGTAATTATTACTCCCAAATACTATTTTCCTCCTTGTTACTGTAGTTAGTATTATTGCAGTAAGTTTTGTTCCTAGCCATATGTCTTCTACATACTGTAAGCCTGGCAAGCTAAGCTATACAGTTCGCTACACTAACCAACAGAAGGCAGTAAGGCAACACTGATAAACCAGGACACACCCCCATCCAAAGCAAGCCAATGGACTCTCATGTGAGTAGACTTACTGGCATTGACGCTGTGTGTCATCTACCGTAAATTGTGTTGTGGATAATTTAGAAAGTCTGGAAATCCTGGAGGAAGTCAAGTTAATAAATCAAGTGTTAGTTTTCCTTTTTGGTTCAGGTCATGTGGCACTGTCTCAAAACAGTGGTTTATAGAGTACTGATTTCTCAGGCAGCATGTTATTTTCAAGAGATAATACATATATCTGTAACATAACTCATGTAGATATGAATTTCCTTTTGACCTAGGCCAGCCATACTCAATAGGCAGACTCTGATCCAGAACGGGTCCCGATTTAAAAAATAATAAAAATAAACTCAGTCGGCCTTTCAACTTACTGTTGATTTTGTTGTCATGTTTAAGTCACTCCAATAAATAACAATATCCATCCGGATCTTTGACACCTATCAAACTTGTGTGACTGAACCTTCACAATTAGCGTTTGTGTACCCCTGACCTAGTCTAACAAGTTGAGGGATTTTCAGTAGGCCTACAATATAAACATTTAATGTCTGGTAGGCAACATCTATGCTAGTGTAGTGTCTGAGGAATTATGACTTTGCTAATGTTTTCAAAGTGGAACCTGAGAGGATGGTTATTCAGTTGTAGAGGGAGCAGTTTTAGAGGGACACCCCATAGAACAGAAGTAGTCTGTTGTGTGGAGACAGGGGATTGGTCTGTAGGGGAACACCCATATCAGATTACATAGAATATATACCACAGTTGGGACAAAGGACGACAGAATAATCAGATTTGAGATGGGGCGATTATTCTCCGGGTATCTGCAGGTATCTGTAAATCGACACTGTAACCCTTTGTTATGAATAAACCTTATGATGAAAATACAGCGTCAGCGGTTCTCCTTGGTCATCACAGCATAATTAGCAACGTTTGCTCGACACAACACTAGTCAACAAACATCCTAAACTACGTAAATCAGTAGCCAAAGATAGATACAGCAGCACTTACTGTTTACTGTCATTGTTTTACAATTATTGCTTTTAATGGTCATTCTCAGTGAAAGCCGGGAAGTCTGCTCACAGTAACAAGTTAATTACGTTACACTGTGTATACTGTGTAAACATCAAGAGGACCATTAACGAGATTGTGAAACCTGCATGCCGTCACACTGCTTCAAGTACATTAGGCAGCCATGTATAACCTGTCTGTGCAATAAATATGTCTGTGTTATAACACAGATGGTTCATATTAAATGAAGCGCAAGGACCAGTGTTACTTATCGTAAGCTTTTCATAAATTCTCTGGACATCCTTATTCAAACTGCTGATAAACACTGATGTTTTTTTGCCATTGATCCCTCAAAATGCTCATCAACAGGGAAATATAAACAGTGTAATTACAGTGCATTAACTGATTGACTGTACAATCTTTATATATATATATAAAAATGTTACCAGCCTACATGGAAGGATTCAAACAGGATATGGCTCTTTCGGTTTCATGAGGTTCAACGTTGCAGAGGTTGGGTTTGTAGGGGAGAGTGGGGTAAGTTGAGACATTTCTTACATTCAGCATCACTCCGTCAAGGGAAATATAGTATTCTTTCTAACAAAGATATTTAAATATATTTGAGGATGTTGTGTATCCCTGGAAATAATCAGAATTCATGTAAACATTACAGTTTTGAAAACATAGCTTGTCCAAAAAAAGTGGTCTCTTGGCACAATTTAACCTGGGTATGGGGTAAATTGAGCCGTGGAACAGGGTAAGTTAAGCCCTTCAAATATCTGTACTGAATGAAATATTACCACTACCTTTTTAAAACCATGTCTAGCTTTATTTCCCAAACACAATTCAACACAATCACTTTTTTTTGTATTTTAATCATTCTACTTAAGCATCTTTTAACACAGGCTTAACACCTAAATGAACACTTTGTACTTTTTTAACACTTTTAACAATGGCCAGGCCCTGTTCTTACATCATATACCAGCGATAATGCCTTGCATTATGCCTTGGAAGAAAACACTTACATTTGCTCAATTTGCCAATGGCTCAACCATGGGCTCAACTTACCCCATGGCCATTGGCTCAACATACTCAAAGGCAAACATTTTGACTATATTAGCCCACACAGCTCCAAGGATGCACTTTCATGCTAGGTTTAGGACCTCATATTGAAGCTTATAGAGACCCCAACTGATGTATAGAACAATCTTTCAATTATTTACTTTGAAGAACCCTTTTTGGTTCCAGGTAGAACCCTTTTGAGTTCTATGTAGAACCCTTTCCACAGAGGGTTCTACATGAAACCCAAAATAGTTCTACCTGGAACCAAAAAGGGTTCTCCTCTTGGGGACAGCCGAAGAACCCTTTTGGAACCCTTTCTTCTAAGAATGTACATTTACATTCTACTGAGATTAACTGTTTAATACCAATACTGCACCTTACTAAACTATAGGAAAGAAAATAGTGGCCATACATTGAACTGTTGGGAGGAAGAGGAATCAAGCAAGTGGGCGATGTTGTTAATTATTCACAAAGGAACCATATGCGCACACTCATTTCCTCATTCCATCAAATAAGTGAAATCTCACCTTCCTTTATTGGTTTAGATGACAAGTAAGGCCTCCTGTAGCTCAGTTGGTAGAGCATGGCGCTTGCAACGCCAGGGTTGTGGGTTCATTTCCCACGGGGGACCAGTACGAATAATGTATGCACTCACTAACTGTAAGTCGCTCTGGATAAGAGCGTCTGCTAAATGACGTAAATGTAAATGTAAAGTTCCGCTTTTTGGTTGTTCTAGCCACACCACTCTCAGAGTAAACTACATGCAAAGCAGAAGTTTTAGGTCACAATGCTCCCACATTGTCAACTGGCAACCCACTAGGCAAAAACGGGTTCAATCAACGTTGTTTCCATGTCATTTCAACAAAATAATGATATGTGAAGACATTAAATCAATGTGGAAAACTGATTGGATTTGAAAAAAGTAATAAACGTAAGGGAATTTCAATTTTTTTCCACCCAACTTTTAACCTAAATCCAATGACATAGTGTCATTTATTGTTGGTTTCACATTGAATTTACTTTAGTTGACAACTCAACCAATGTAAATCAAGACTAGACGTTGAACTGACGTCTGTGCCCAGTGGGAACTGTGTTGTGGATTTCCCAATGCATTTTTTCCCAATGCATCACCGCTACTAAGGTGCAATAGCAGACTACTTAGTGCTAAATGTCAAGCCACTCTATCAAAATCTGGTCCAGTCTAAAACGTCATGGGTAAAAGATGGTTAAGAGAATACACCGGCAGGTACCTGCAAAGAAATAACATGAGTATGTTGGTTGTAATAGATGTTATTATGTCAGCCTTATCTTCAGTCTCTCATGTTAAATCAGTAGGCTATACACTGGCTGAATAGTCTTGACCTAAACTAGTGTCCTTGAAATGAACAATACAACAATGTAGCTTAATAGACTACTTCAAAATATCAAATTACATGTACCGGTAACCTCCAATAAGGGTAAATTGCCCGCGCTGAAGACGTCTATATTGGTCCACTAATACAGGACTAGTGAAGGCCCAGTGCACTATTTTTGTGAAAACAGTTAAACTAAATGTATTTGTGTGTTGACCAGCATTTGTAACTTCAGTTTGATAATTATCTGTACAAAACAGTTAATCTGATAATACTTGTGGAATATAAAAATACCAGCTTGATATACAGTGGGGAAAGAAAGTATTTAGTCAGCCACCAATTGTGCAAGTTCTCCCACTTAAAAAGATGAGAGAGGCCTGTAATTTTCATCATAGGTACACGTCAACTATGACAGACAAATTTAGATTTTTTTTCTCCAGAAAATCACATTGTAGGATTTTTAATGAATTTATTTGCAAATTATGGTGGAAAATAAGTATTTGGTCACCTACAAACAAGCAAGATTTCTGGCTCTCACAGACCTGTAACTTCTTCTTTAAGAGGCTCCTCTGTCCTCCACTCGTTACCTGTATTAATGGCACCTGTTTGAACTTGTTATCAGTATAAAAGACACCTGTCCACAACCTCAAACAGTCACACTCCAAACTCCACTATGGCCAAGACCAAAGAGCTGTCAAAGGACACCAGAAACAAAATTGTAGACCTGCACCAGGCTGGGAAGACTGAATCTGCAATAGGTAAGCAGCTTGGTTTTAATAAATCAATTGTGGGAGCAATTATTAGGAAATGGAAGACATACAAGACCACTGATAATCTCCCTCGATCTGGGGCTCCACGCAAGATCTCACCCCGTGGGGTCAAAATGATCACAAGAACGGTGAGCAAAAATCCCAGAACCACACGGGGGGACCTAGTGAATGACCTGCAGAGAGCTGGGACCAAAGTAACAAAGCCTACCATCAGTAACACACTACGCCACCAGGGACACAAATCCTGCAGTGCCAGACGTGTCCCCCTGCTTAAGCCAGTACATGTCCAGGCCCGTCTGAAGTTTGCTAGAGTGCATTTGGATGATCCAGAAGAGGATTGGGAGAATGTCATATGGTCAGATGAAACCAAAATAGAACTTTTTGGTAAAAACTCAACTCGTCGTGTTTGGAGGACAAAGAATGCTGAGTTGCATCCAAAGAACACCATACCTACTGTGAAGCATGGGGGTGGAAACATCATGCTTTGGGGCTGTTTTTCTGCAAAGGGACCAGGACGACTGATCCGTGTAAAGGAAAGAATGAATGGGGCCATGTATCGTGAGACTTTGAGTGAAAACCTCCTTCCATCAGCAAGGGCATTGAAGATGAAACGTGGCTGGGTCTTTCAGCATGACAATGATCCCAAACACACCGCCCGGGCAACGAAGGAGTGGCTTCGTAAGAAGCATTTCAAGGTCCTGGAGTGGCCTAGCCAGTCTCCAGATCTCAAGCCCATAGAAAATCTTTGGAGGGAGTTGAAAGTCTGTGTTGCCCAGTGACAGCCCCAAAACATCACTGCTCTAGAGGAGATCTGCTTGGAGGAATGGGCCAAAATACCAGCAACAGTGTGTGAAAACCTTGTGAAGACTTACAGAAAACGTTTGACCTGTGTCATTGCCAACAAAGGGTATATAACAAAGTATAGAGAAACTTTTGTTATTGACCAAATACTTATTTTCCACCATAATTTGCAAATAAATTCATTAAAAAACCTACAATGTGATTTTTGTCTGTCATTGTCTGTCATAGTTGACGTGTACCTATGATGAAAATTACAGGCCTCTCTCATCTTTTTAAGTGGGAGAACTTGCACAATTGGTGGCTGACTAAATACTTTTTTTCCCCACTGTATGTTTTCCAGTTTCTTTAAATACTTAGCAAATGCAACTTATTTCTATGTGAAAACTGAAATGGTCTATTCATTCCTTTTCCATTTTAGTAGACGCTCTTATCCAGAGCAATTTACAGTAGTGAGTGCATACTTTCTCGTACTTGTCAACTGAGCCACATCATCACATCACAGCACCACAAACCACTTGATGTCTCAATGTACTTAATTACTGTATTGTGCATTGTTTTTCTTCATGGTGATGGAAAGTATACAGGTACAAATCTAGATGACCAAACTATGTACAATACAATAATGTAAATTGACATTAAGTGGTTTGTAAGGATGGTAAATTAATACTGCACCAAAAGTGGTTGCTTTCCATGTTATTTGATCAAGAAAAATATTTAATTTGATGTGGATGTTTTGTGTCTTTGCCCATAACTTTGCACCTTTTTATGTAAATGTTTGAGGACAGGGTTTTGTTCTTTCTGGATTCCATTAGAATGACAATCGCAGAGAAAGGGAAAGTGCAACAACTCTTACAATTCCAACTATTTATTCATGCTAGATACTGTTCTTAATTATACAACTACCTTTTTTGCCAAAGCTGAGATGCTGAACATTTTTTTTTGCCTGCGCTACAGACATCTATATCGGTCCATTAATACTAAAGGCCCAGTGCACTACTTTTGTGAAAAATAATATATTTAGTTATTAATACAAAATAATATTCAGATTTTTCAGGGGGTGCTGCAGCTTCCTCAGCACCCCTACTTCCCGCAGCTATGTATATATGTAATGTATGTATATACAGTGGGGAGAACAAGTATTTGATACACTGCCGATTTTGCAGGTTTTCCTACTTACAAAGCATGTAGAGGTCTGTAATTTTTATCATAGGTACACTTCAACTGCGAGAGACGGAATCTAAAACAAAAATCCAGAAAATCACATTGTATGATTTTTAAGTACTTAATAATAATAATAATATGCCATTTAGCAGACGCTTTTATCCAAAGCGACTTACAGTCATGCGTGCATACATTTTTTTTTTTTTGTGTATGGGTGGTCCTCGGGGATCGAACCCACTACCTTGGCGTTACAAGCGCCGTGCTCTACCAGCTGAGCTACTGAGAACCACACTTCTTAATTTGCATTTTATTGCATGACATAAGTATTTGATACATCGGAAAAGCAGAACTTAATATTTGGTACAGAAACCTTTGTTTGCAAATACAGAGATCATACGTTTCCTGTAGGTCTTGACCAGGTTTGCACACACTGCAGCAGGGATTTTGGCCCACTCCTCCATACAGACCTTCTCCAGATCCTTCAGGTTTCGGGGCTGTTGCTGGGAAATACGGACTTTCAGCTCCCTCCAAATATTTTCTATTGGGTTCAGGTCTGGAGACTGGCTAGGCCACTCCAGGACCTTGAGATGCTTCTTACAGAGCCACTCCTTAGTTGCCCTGGCTGTGTGTTTCGGGTCGTTGTCATGCTGGAAGACCCAGCCACGACCCATCTTCAATGCTCTTACTGAGGGAAGGAAGTTGTTGGCCAAGATCTCGCGATACATGGCCCCATCCATCCTACCCTCAATACTGTGCAGTCGTCCTGTCCCCTTTGCAGAAAAGCATCCCCAAAGAATGATGTTTCCACCTCCATGCTTCACGGTTGGGGGTGTGTTCTTGGGGTTGTACTCATCCTTCTTCTTCCTCCAAACACGGCGAGTGGAGTTTAGACCAAAAACCTATATTTTTGTCTCATCAGACCACATTACCTTCTCCCATTCCTCCTCTGGATCATCCAGATGGTCATTGGCAAACTTCTGATGGGCCTGGACATGCGCTGGCTTGAGCAGGGGGACCTTGCGTGCGCTGCAGGATATTAATCCATGACGGCGTAGTGTGTTACTAATGGTTTTCTTTGAGACTGTGGTCCCAGCTCTCTTCAGGTCATTGACCAGGTCCTGCCGTGTAGTTCTGGGCTGATCCCTTACCTTCCTCATGATCATTGATGCCCCACGAGGTGAGATATTGCATGGAGCCCCAGACCGAGGATGATTGACCGTCATCTTGAACTTCTTCAATTTTCTAATAATTGCGCCAACAATTGTTGCCTTCTCACCAAGCTGCTTGCCTATTGTCCTGTAGCCCATCCCAGCCTTGTGCAGGTCTACAATTTTATCCCTGATGTCCTTACACAGCTCTCTGGTCTTGGCCATTGTGGAGAGGTTGGAGTCTGTTTGATTGAGTGTGTGGACAGGTGTCTTTTATACAGGTAACGAGTTCAAACAGGTGCAGTTAATACAGGTAATGAGTGGAGAACAGGAGGGCTTCTTAAAGAAAAACTAACAGGTCTGTGAGAGCCGAAATTCTTACTGGTTGGTAGGTGATCAAATACTTATGTCATGCAATAAAATGCAAATTAATTACTTAAAAATCATACAATGTGATTTTCTGGATTTTTGTTTTAGATTCCGTCGCTCACAGTTGAAGTGTACCTATGATAAAAATTACAGACCTCTACATGCTTTGTAAGTAGGAAAACCTGCAAAATCGGCAGTGTATCAAATACTTGTTCTCCCCACTGTACATAATCTGACAATATGTGACTATAAATTAAGTTGATAGTGTGGACATTTCACCAAATGAATCAATTGTAAGGCAAAACTGGAACAGCGCTGCAATTCCTTTTGACTTCTAGGGCTAGATTTAATCCATTGCGTGGATTTGTGTAAAAATAAGTTAATATTTGACATTGAGTTGTAAAATGGTTATTCTTGTGAGTGTCCTCTCAGACTTTAAGAATAGGCTCTTTCTGATGCATTCTCATAACATTGTCAAATCTGTCTCTAAACTCTGATATGACTTATCCATACACACTGAATACACATACTCTATCCTTCAGACATTTATTAGAAATATTCCAAAATACAATTAGTATCTGTAATTTGGTGTTTATTTATGTATATTAAACTTAAAATTAAACAGGCAAAATAATGAATGGTTTAAACTATCTGGTCTGCAGGTATTTTAAAAAGTAAGTCATTAGACATACAGTTTAAAATAAAGCAACTACACACTTTAGAGAAGGATAAAGTACAACCCCTTGGTAAATAAAAGAGGTGAGCAACACTGAATACATAGTAAAATAAAAGATATATCTAACATATACAGTGTTATACATAATCTGACAATATGTGACTATAAATGACATGGAATAGTGTGAACATTTCACCAAATGAATCAACTGTAAGGCCAAACTGGAAGAGCACTGCAATTTCTTTTGACTTCTAGAGCTAGATTCAATCCGTAGCGTGGAAGGCAATGTTCCTGCGTTCGCGGAGACTGCATTCACGGAAAACGCTGCATATGTTAACTCAATCGGAAATTACCTTTAAATTTAAATCGTGCTATACAGCGGATCTTCTGCGCTACAGATTGAATCCAGGCCTTAGTCTCCACAGTTGTCCAAAATATGTTGAGTTGAGTCTTGCTTGTGCCATTGCTGACAGCACACAACAGTGAATTGAGCAAATTGATACATTTGTGTAAAAATAAGTTAATATTTGACATTGAGTTGTAAAATGGTTACTCTTGTGAGTGTCCTCTCAGACTTTAAGAATCTGTCTCTAAACTCTGATATGACTTATCAATACACACTGAATACACATACACTATCCTTAAGACAAATATTAGAAATATTCCTAATACAATTAGTATCCATAATTTGGTGTTTATTTATGTATATTACAATTAAAATTAAACAGGCAAAAGAATGAATGATTTAAACTATTCGGTCTGCAGATATTTCAAAAAAGTAATTCATTAGATGTATTGTTTTTTAAAAAGCATGTCATAAACATTGATGAATAAACAGCATTATGATGTATCCCACAGGGCACAGGCGTCAATTCAACGTCTATTCCACGTTGGTTCAACGTCATTTCATTGAAAGGACGTGGAAACAATGTTGATTCAACCAGTGTGTGCCCAGTGGGATATATCTCTTTGGAAAGTGCCTGTCACCGGCACCTATTGTTGGTGGTCAAGGTCAGGATGATTTTGGGGGTTGGGGTTGAGAGAAGCGGAGGCTGTGGTGTTAGCCGGTGTTGAGGTGTCAGATCAGTTGATACTGCTGGCCAGGATGACGGCGTAGACGATGTACAGGATGATGACGGTGATGCCGATACCCAGGGCAGCGTGGTTCAGTATCCGTGCTAGACGAGAACTCCTCTCAGCAATCTGCTGGTGACCCTGGTTGTTGGCGTCTCGAGTCTGAGAGCAGAGAGGGAGGGAGGAAGTCAAGGACGGAGGGATGGAGGGAAGGAAGGAAGGAAGGAAGGAAGGAAGGAAGGAAGGAAGGAAGGAAGGAAGGAAGGAAGGAAGGAAGGAAGGAAGGGATGGAGGGATGGAGGGAGAAAGTGAGACAGAGAGAGTTGTAATCGTTGTAATCATCATTCAGGAAAGAGAGAGAGAGACTTCAACGGAGAGAGTTCAATGATGATTCAATGCCATGCTCATATTTGATTCGAGTTATTTCAGGAATGCTCATTTCCTGTGGCCACACCCCAAGCAGCACTAAGTTTAAACAGCTGTGGATGGAGCACAAACAGTACCTGTGTGCCAGATTCACTCTTGTAGCTCTCTCCCCTAGCTACAGTCTTAGGAATGGTGCTATATTGTGAGATATATTTTGACACCTGTTATGTTTTCTCTTGGGGGAAGAACAAGGGTTGACAGGCGATGCTAAACATTGAGTCAATGTCATGTGAATTTCTATCTCTAATTCAACCTAAGCTTGAATCATTACCAGAGGTTGTAAGGCTCTGGTTTTAATCATCAATGATTCAAGGTCCACAACCCACAAGTCTTATCTGTATTTTTATTCATGGAGAGAGCTCTCCTGCCAATGACACAAACAGACGGTTTTATACCTCCTGGACTTGACTCCTCCCACCTTTAGGTGACTTTTCTAAACAGTTTCCGCCTTCCCCCTTGAATGGTTAGTACCGCCCCCTCTGTTAGTGGGTTGACACTACATGATAATTCTAACATTTATACTGTGTTTGGGGTGAAATCCTTTAGTCATTATTCTTAAAATCCAAATTAATCTAACAGTCAACTAACTGAAGTCTCAGTGTCTGTGACTCATCACTCCTTGCCATGGACTTTACACCATAGATTGAGCAGCTGACTACCAGAGTCAGTATGAGTCACACACTAAGCAACAGTAAAGCTCTAAGCAAAAGTTGAACAGTACATGTGTGTCACATGCGGTCTTTGATGACTTTCTGTCTCCAAGTCAGGAAGAGTCTCGAGCCAGACAGGAAGTGCCTGTAAAACACAAACAACAGGCACCAAAATACCCACTCTGTCACGCCCTGGCTCTGGGGACACTGTTATGTTGAGCCAGGGTGTGTAGATCAATGTGTTTTGGTTCTATGGGTGCTGTTTCTATGTTGGCCAGAGTGGCTCCCAATCAGAGGCAACGAGTGTCAGGTGTTGCTGGCTGTCTCTGATTGGGAGCCATATTTATACAGTCTGTTTTTCATTCGTGTTTGTGGGATTTTGTTTCTAGTCTGTTTATGGTAGACCGTGAACTGGCACGTATCGTTTGTTGTTTTGATCGTGTCTCGTAATAAAGAGTATGTTTGCCTGCAACGCTGCGCCTTGGTCCTCATCTGTTCTAGACGATCGTGACACACTCGATGCATTCTTGGGTTAGCAGCAGAAGCTCAAATTCTCAGAGTGAAATAAATGTAGCATTTCTGCCACTTTAGTCCATGTTTAAAAAATAACAAGATGTGCTCCCACCCCCCTATAAAATCTATCCCACTCATTTTAGTCATTTCACTCAACAGTGAATGACTCAAGTCTCAATTTAATAATTCCTCCCCCTAGTCACATGACATTGTTAACATAGCCTCCATCTGTTTCTGTCCTCTGGTGAAATATGCTAGTTGGCTTCCACAGCAGGGAGAGGGTCTGTTTTGGTTTAGGGTAGTGTGGCGTGAGAAGGCCTGCCTGCTATTGTAAACCTGATTACTGACAGCTGGTTCATAATTGTTTCTACACGGCAAGCTAGAGGAGAAGGGCTCGTTGGCTCTCTTAGCACTGGACAGTTGTTGTGTTTCTGAGGATCTGTGTACTTGCGTGTCTTGAATAATTATCTGGGCACTCCACCAAATGGTTTTCTTCCATTTCCTTGAGGTTCACAATATTTCCTCCATCCCATCTGTCTGTCTGTATGCTCTGTTTGCCATGATATTATAAAACTTGAAAAACATATAGCCTATCCATTTACTAGGCTACTAGGTCCAATTAAATGATAGATGTGCGTGGTAATTTGTTGTATGTCATATGAACCCATCACAGCCAGAAAAGGTGAGGATTACTGTATATTCTGCAATAAAATAAATAGGAAAAAGATTCCTATGTCTAATTATGAGATTCCTATGTCTAATTATTTTAGATCCAAAAATAAAACATACATTTTCGCTCTTCTCACTGATGACAAATAGATGTATTCTTCTTAATATGTCTTCCTGTTTCTTTTTTCTTTATTTTCATCATGTCCCCCATTCGCACAAAAGACTCACTTGCCAGCTTGCTATACAATATTTCAACCACTAGCAGATGTGCGTACGCATGGTCTAAAGGTTGCGGGGAGGTGAGTACATTCTCACGTCAAGTAAATTTTTTATAAAACTGGCACACACACATTTTGGGGTATATTTTGTATGTACGCACGGTTTATAAATGAGGCCCCAGAAACCTACTGGAAGCCTGATTCCATTCACTTACCCACGTAATACTCCATTGCTGATTTCCCAATGGGCCTCTATCAGCACTGCAGCATTTTGTCCATATGACTCATCATAATATAATCTGTCGGGCCAGGCTCCTTGAAAACCACATTACATTCAATAACAACTAAAGCCTAAATAAAATATTCTTAACAATTACCTGAGGAGTGGTTATTCTACTGTTTTATAAAATATAAAATACTGAATCTGCAATTTGTTCTAAACAATATGGGGAGTGCAATGGGATGACTAAGAGAAAATGACATGAATTGTCTTTGTGGAGGATCTACAACAGAACACATTGTATGGTGTTTGTGTGTGACCTCAT
Organism: Coregonus lavaretus; assembly: GCF_964263955.1. NCBI lineage: Eukaryota > Metazoa > Chordata > Actinopteri > Salmoniformes > Salmonidae > Coregonus > Coregonus lavaretus. The sequence goes on along the minus strand of NC_139990.1, from coordinate 55,684,425 downwards.
GGAGAGTGAGGGGCAGGATGTGAGAAAATCCCCAGATTGAACCGAATCAGATTGTTGAGGGAGTCTGTCTTTCTAATCTCTGTGACATAAAGGGCCTTCTCAGTGACAGTACAGAAATACTGGTGAATGGGCCATTCACTGAGCGCTAAACATTTTTTTGTCATTTAGCAGATAAGCTTATCCAGAGCGACTTCGTACTGGTCCCCCGTGGGAATGGAACCCAGAACCCTGGCGTTGCAAGCGCCATGCTCTACTAACTTAGCCACACGGGACCACTATTGATTTACAATGTCAACAGATTTATGCTCTTCTCTGTGACTGAAGAGCAGGTTGACGTAAAGTGTAGTCAACTTTGTTCTAAGGGCAGAATGAATCTGATTGGTTTAGGGAAGAACAAATCCGATTGGTTTCTAAAAGTTAAATGGGCAGAGTTTAACAGATGCACAACTTTCGAAAACATGGCGGAGGTTTGAACTGAGAATCTTGTAAATTAAACTTTGAGTTAAAAGTTGTAATAATTATTGTGATAGTAGTCAGTCAAATGTGACAGTATCTCCTAGATACAACTGGTCTCCTGACTTGAAGCAAAGAGGGAAATTTAGCAAGCTAGCAGCAACATGCTAAGCTAATCAGAGCAAGCTAACTAGCTAAGCATTTAGCAACCTCTTAGCTACTTATGTTGAATTAATAGATATACAAGTAAGTCAGCTAACCTTTGTTTTGTTGAAATGTTAAGTTGAATGAGCTATTTGAAAAAAAATGGGATGGACAGTTATGCTGCCCAAGGTGAAGCAAGGTAAAATGCTAAACTAAACAGAGCTAGTTGGCTAGCAGATATCTATCTCTTACTAATGTTAAGTCATGGAATAGAGCTAACTGGCTAATCTGTTTTCCTGGAAGGTAACTACATCATTTCTTATTCCACTATGATATAATCAATGAAGCAATATTTACAAGACTAGACCAAAAACAAACTCTACCAAATTCTACCTAATATACAGTACGTACGTGAGGGTAGAGTAGGGTACTGTCAGTAATGTGAATAAGAGGGATGAATGTGTATAAACAATGGGTGGATAGATAAAGGGGCTATCGAAGGGTTAACTGAAACAATGATGTTGCTATTTTCAATGACAGCTAAGTCTCTACACTTCACCTAAGATATGACAGAAAAATTTGTGTGTGGACTGTAATAATTTTATAATTACTGGGAGTGGAACACAGAAGTTGTGTGGTTTTGTGCACCTGGGCTCTCCCTTCAATTATTATTTTTGAAATATGAAGAGTCTCTATACTTATCACTTTAGATGGCTTGGAGAACTTGCATCACACCTCATTCTCAGCCACTTTCCCTTCACCGTACGTTGGTTTTAGGTTCAGCTTAACACATGCAGGATCCATGCCACTAATGGTCCTGCTTACAGAGGAGCTATGTTCGACAATGTTTCAAATTCATAGATTTATTGGTTGTGGGGGCCATGATTGTTTATGCTTTTCTAGTCTAAGGCATGGCCACTATAACTTATTTTCCAAATTTCTGCTTCCTCAAAGTGCACTCAAAATCAGAGCCTAAAAGACAGTCTACGAACAGATAATAAAAACATGTCATAAACAGATGTCTGAGATAAAGCAAACAGCTTCATCTCAAACATTGCCAAATATTGAAGTACCATTCACAACATATCGTGACAGTCACAATAAAGATAACATTCACAATGAAGTTCAGGTTTTAGAGCAAATACCAACAGCATGAGCAACATCCTATTTGGACCTGTGGTAATGACCCTATTCAATCCCAGCAACACATGGGGCCCAGACAGGAGGCGCTTCATAAAAGGAGGCTGGGGTATCCTAGCAACTGGTGTTAATAGAGTTAGTGTATGTAATCATTTTCTGATAATGCCACAGTATAATATAAATAATATTCAAATAATAACTGTCTAAGCACCGTTTTCTTCAGAATGTTACAAAGACATGAAAATAGGCGTAATGGATGACTAAATGAACTTGAAACTTGTCAAGGGAAGCAAAAGACAAGTGACTCCTTTTGAAGACAATTGCCAGGAAATTGTGTGCAGTCTTCAAAAGGGATCTGTTCATTGTCCTGTCCTTCTTTCACAGCAAATCACTCTAAAAGACTTCAAAACATACTGACTGGTAAAGACACAGCCTGCGACACGCAGACACAAATCTAAAAACACTTTCAGGAACAGACACACAACCGAACACAAGCACGAGCACGCATACATACACACACACACACACATAAACACACAACTGTAAATAGCTTCTTTCTGCTCTCTGACTATGCCCTCTTGTCCGCCATGTTAGAAAGGCCCCACTGTGTGAATGTTGAATTGCCAAGAGGCAGATTCCTGTTGCCCTCCCCTCCCCTGGCCTGTACCCCTGTTGACCCTCCCACAGGCCTTTCCCCTCCTCCGACCCCTCCCAGACAACCTTGCACAAATCCCAAACACAACAGAAACTCAGCTCAGCTATAAGGCGACTCCCCCTCTCGTGGGTTAGGCCAGGAAAAATGTGGAAAGTCCTATCAATCACTAAATAACAATATCCTTCATAAATCTCAAACTATCTGAAAACAATCCAAACTCAATAAAATAGGGAATCTACAGTGCATTTGGAAAGTATTCAGACTCCTTCCCTTTTTCCACATTTTGTTACGTTACAGGCTTATTCTAAAATGGATAAAATCCCAATTTTCCCTCATCAATCTACACACAATACCCCATGACAAAGCGAAAACAGGTTTTTAGAAAAGTTTGCAAATGTATTATAAATAAAAAACTGAAATACCTTAATTACATAAGTATTCAGTCCCTTTGCTATGAGACTCCAAATTGAGCTCAGGTGCATCCTGTTTCCATTGATCATCCTTGAGATGTTTCTACAACTTGATTGGAGTCCACCTGTGGTAAATTCAACTGATTGGACATGATTTGGAAAGGCACACACCTGTCTATATAAGGTTCCACAGTTGACAGTGCATGTCAGAGCAAAAACCAAGCCATGAGGTCGAAGGAATTGTCTGTAGAGCTCTGAGACAGGATTGTGTCGAGGCACAGATCTGGGGAAGGGTACCAAAACATTTATTCAGCATTGAAGGACCTCAAGAACACAGTGGCCTCCATCATTCTTAAATGGAAGAAGTTTGGAACCACCAAGACTCTTCCTAGAGCTGACCGCCCGGCCAAACTGAGCAGTCGGGGGAGAAGGGCCTTGGTCAGGGAGGTGACCAAGAACCCGATGGTCACTCTGACAGAGATCCAGAGTTCCTCTGTGGAGATGGGAGAACCTTCCAGAAGGACAACCATCTCTGCAGCACTCCACCAATCAGGCCTTCATGGTAGATTGGCCAGACAGAAGCCAGTCCTCAGTAAAAGGCACATGACAGCCTGCTTGGAGTTTGACAAAAGGCACCTAAAGGACTCTCAGACCATGATAAACAAGATTCTCTGGTCTGATGAAACCAAGATTGAACTATTTGGCCTGAATGCCAAGCGTCACTTCTGGAGGAAACCTGGCATCATCACTACACTGAAGCATGGTGGTGGCAGCATCATGCTGTGGGGATGTTTTTCAGCGGCAGGGACTGGGAGACTAGTCGGGATCGAGGGAAAGATGAACGGAGCAAAGTACAGAGAGATCCTTGATGAAAACCTGCTCCAGAGCGCTCAAGACCTCAGACTGGGGCGAAGGTTCACCTTCCAACAGGACAACGACCATAAGCACACAGCCAAGACAACGCAGGAGTGGCTTCAGGACAAGTCTCTGAATGTCCTTGAGTGGCCCAGCCAGAGCCCGGACTTGAACCCGATCGAACATCTCTGGAGAGACCTGAAAATAGCTGTGCAGCGACGCTCCCCATCCAACCTGACAGAGCTTGAGTGGATCTGCAGAGAGGAATGGGAGAAAGTACCCAAATACAGGTGTGCCAAGCTTGTAGCGTCATACCCAAGAAGACTCGAGGCTGTAATCGCTGCCAAAGGTGCTTCTACAAAGTACTGAGTAAAGGTGTCACGGATTCTGCCGAGGCTGCTCCTCCTCCTTGCTCGGGCAGGCTTCGGCGTTCGTCGTCCCCGGAGTACTAGCTATTGCCGATCGATGTTTCGTTGTTTGTCTTGTTTTGTCTTGAGTAGTTACACCTGTTGTCTATTATGTTTGATTGTATAGCCTATAATTACCCTTGTCTCACGTTTGGTATTTGTGTGTTATTGTTTTGTGTCTAGTCGGTATTCGGCATTGCTGTATTTTCCATATTACGTGTATGGTGTTTTTCCCTCCAGGTTCGGAGGTTTTGTTTTGTGCTTTACATTCAGTAAAGTAAGTCTGCTAGTATCTCTGTGTCCTACGCTTGACTTCACTCGCCACATACACATCGCACCTTGACAGAATAACACACCTCACCATGGAGTCAGCAGGATCAGCGGTACCAACGGGATCATTGGAGGAGCCATGATCCAGAGACTGGGCACCGCCATGCAGGATGTTATGGACACTTTGAGCCGATGGGAGAGAGGAGGTTTATCCACACCTCCTCCAACAATACCACCACCCTCGGCCATACCCATCGTTCCATCTCCGGAGTCCAGTGGGATTCGGCTCTCGCTCCCGAGGGCTTATGATGGCACTGCGGCCGGGTGTCAGGGTTTCCTGCTCCAAGTAGAACTCTATCTGGCAACCATTCACCCGGTGCCCTCGGGATACGAGAGCGTTTCCGCCCTCATCTCCTGTCTGTCCGGCAAGGCACTGGAGTGGGCCAATGCCGAATGGAGGGGAATAGACGCCGCTACAGTCAGTTATGCGGAGTTCTCCCGCCGCTTCAGGGCGGTTTTCGATCATCTCCCAGAGGGGAAAGCGGCGGGGGAGCGTCTGTTCCACCTCAGACAGGGGAAGAGGAGCGCGCAGGAATTCGCACTGGATTTCCGGACTCTGGCGGCCAATGCGGGATGGAATGAGAGGGCCCTCATCGACCACTATAGGTGCAGCCTACGGGAGGACGTTCGCCGAGAGTTGGCCTGCAGGGACACCAACCTAAGCTTCGATCAGTTGGTGGACATGTGGATTCGTCTGGATACCCTGTTGGCTACCCGCGGACGTCCAGAGCTGGGGCCGTCCATTCCATTCCTCAGCACCTCCGAGCCGAGCCCTATGGAGCTCGGGGGTGCTGGTGCTAGAGAGAGGAGGAGAGAGACCAGGAGAGAGGCTGTCCCCTGCACCAACTGTGGCCGCAGAGGACACACTGCGGTTCGGTGCTGGGGAGGGTCTCCTAGGGATCGAGGCAGCAGGTCACGCACTGATGAGTCATTCCAGGTGAGTAAGCGCCCAACTCACCCAGAGCTCTCTGTTGTCCACATGTGTATCCAAGTTGTGTTTCCCGAGGTTTCTTCTCACTCCCAGCATAAGGCGCTAGTCGATTCAGGCGCAGCTGGGCATTTTATTGATCGCAGTTTCTGTTATAAGTTAGGGATTCCCCTCATACCAGTTGATGTGCCCTTCCCTATCCATGCCCTAGACAGCCGCCCTTTGGGGTCGGGATTGATTAGGGAGGTCACAGCGTCACTTAAGATGAAGACGCAGGGGGGTCATGAGGAGATTATACCGTTGTATTTGATCGACTCTCCTGCGTTTCTCGTGGTGTTGGGGCTTCCTTGGTTAATTTCTCATGACCCCAACATTTCATGGCAACAGAGGGCTCTCAGGGAATGGTCTGATCAGTGTGTCGGGCGGTGTATAGGTGTTTCCGTAGGGGCGACAACGGTGGAAAGTCAGAACCAAATGCCCGCACTGCACATTCCCCCTGAGTATACTGATTTGGCACTCGTCTTCAGTAAGAAGAGGGCGACTCAATTACCACCTCATAGAAAGGGGGATTGTGCGATAGACCTCCAGGCAGGTGCTGCACTTCCGCATAGTCATGTGTATCCTCTGTCTCAAGAGGAAACGGCGGCTATGGAGACATACGTCAACGAATCTCTGGGACAGGGATACATACAGCCCTCCACTTCTCCTGCGTCCTCGAGTTTCTTTTTTGTGAAGAAGAAGGATGGAGGTTTGCGCCCGTGTATTGATTACCGTGGTCTCAATCAGATTACCATTAAATACAGTTATCCTCTCCCTCTGATTGCGAGTATGACGGAGTCATTACACGGGGCGCGATTCTTCACAAAAATGGATCTCAGGAGCGCTTACAACCTGGTGCGCATTAGGGAGGGAGATGAATGGAAAACAGCATTTAGTACCACCTCGGGTCACTATGAATATCTCGTCATGCCCTACGGGTTAATGAATGCTCCTTCAGTCTTCCAATCATTTGTGGACGAGATTTTCCGGGATTTGCATGGACAGGGTGTAGTGGTGTATATTGATGACATTCTAATATACTCCGCTACACGAGCCAAGCATGTGTCCCTGGTGCGTCGGGTGTTGGGTAGGCTGTTGGAGCATGACTTGTATGTGAAGGCAGAGAAATGCCTGTTTTTCCAGGAGTCCATCTCCTTCCTGGGACATCGGTTGTCCGCATCAGGGGTGGAGATGGAGATTGACCGCGTTTCAGCCGTGTGTAATTGGCAGACTCCCACCACGGTTAAGGAGGTGCAGCGGTTTTTGGGTTTTGCCAATTACTACCGGAGGTTTATCCGGGGTTTTGGACAGGTAGCAGCTCCCATCACCTCCCTGCTAAAGGGGGGCCCGGTGCGTTTGCAGTGGTCGGCTGAGGCGGACAGGGCGTTTAGATGTCTGAAGGACTTGTTCACCTCAGTTCCGGTGCTGGCACATCCGTCCCCTCTTTGGCGTTCCAAGTGGAGGTGGACGCGTCAGAGGCGGGGATTGGTGCTGTACTGTCTCAACGCTCGGGCACGCCTCCTAAACTCCGTCCCTGTGCCTTTTATTCTAAAAAGCTCAGTCCGGCGGAACGTAATTATGATGTGGGGGACAGGGAGCTGCTAGCGGTGGTTCAAGCCCTAAAGGTGTGGAGGCATTGGCTTGAGGGGGCTAAACACCCTTTCCTCATTCTGACTGACCATCGTAACCTGGAGTACATCCGGGCAGCGAGGAGACTGAACCCTCGTCAGGCTAGGTGGGCCATGTTTCTGGCCCGGTTTGTATTTCAGCTCACGTATATACCAGGGTCACAGAACGTGAAGGCAGACGCCCTGTCCCGGCGATATGACACAGAGGATAGGTCCATTGAGCCCACTCCCATACTTCCGGAGTCTTGTCTGGTGGCACCGGTGGTGTGGGAGGTCGATGCGGAGATCGAGCGGGCGTTACTTACAGACCATACTCCTCCTGAGTGTACAGAGGGGCGGAAGTACGTGCCGCTCGAGATCCGTGATCGACTGATATATTGGGCTCACACGTCACCCTCCTCTGGTCATCCTGGTATTGGCCGGACAGTGCACTGCCTTAGTGAGAAGTACTGGTGGCCAACCTTAGCCAAGGACGTGAGGGTTTATGTCTCCTCCTGCTCGGTGTGCACCCAGTGTAAGGCACCTAGACACCTGCCCAGGGGGAAGTCACAACCCCTACCCGTTCAACAACGGCCGTGGTCTCACCTATCGGTGGACTTTGTCACGGACCTTCCCCCCTCCCAGGGGAATACCACGATTTTGGTCGTTGTGGATCGGTTTTCTAAGGCCTGCCGTCTCATTCCAATGCCAGGTCTCCCTACTGCCCTACAAACTGCTGAGGCCCTGTTTACACACGTCTTCCGGCACTACGGGGTGCCTGAGGATATAGTGTCTGATCGGGGTCCCCAGTTCACCTCTAGAGTCTGGAGGGCGTTTATGGAACGTTTGGGGGTCTCGATTAGCCTTACCTCGGGTTTTCACCCTGAGAGTAATGGGCAGGTGGAGAGAGTAAACCAGGATGTGGGTAGGTTTCTGAGGTCCTATTGCCAGGACCGGCAGGAGGAGTGGTCGGGGTATATCCCCTGGGCAGAGATTGCCCAAAACTCACTTCGCCACTCCTCCACTAATCTTACTCCTTTTCAGTGTGTGTTGGGGTATCAGCCGGTCCTGGCACCCTGGCATCAGAGCCAGATCGAGGCTCCTGCGGTGGATGAGTGGTTTCGGCGCTCGGAGGAGACATGGAACGTTGCGCATGTCCATCTGCAGCGGGCTATCAGTAGGCATAAGGCGAGCGCCGATCGCCACCGCAGTGAGGGTCCAGTTTATGCACCTGGAGATCGAGTCTGGCTCTCGACTCGAAACCTGCCCCTTCGCCTGCCCTGCCGGAAGCTGGGTCGGCGGTTTGTGGGGCCATTTAAAGTCCTGAGGAGATTGAACGAGGTATGTTATAGGTTACAACTGCCCATAAATTACCGCATTAACCCCTCGTTCCATGTGTCTCTCCTCAGGCCGGTGGTAGCTGGTCCACTCCAGGAGAATGAGATACGAGAGGCTCCTCCGCCCCCACTGGACATCGAGGGGGCTCCGGCGTACTCAGTCCGGTCCATCGTGGATTTGAGACGTCGGATGGGGGGTCTGCAGTATCTCGTGGAGTGGGAGGGGTACGGTCCGGAGGAACGGTGCTGGGTCCCTAGGAGGGACATCTTAGATCCCTCCCTCTTGACGGAGTTCCACCAGAGTCATCCGACTCGCCCTGCTCCGCGTCCTCCTGGCCGTCCCCGAGGCCGGGGTCGATCCTCCCCCTTGCTCGGACAGGCTTCGGCGTTCGTCGTCCCCGGAGTACTAGCTATTGCTGATCGATGTTTCGTTGTTTGTCTTGTTTTGTCTTGAGTAGTTACACCTGTTGTCTATTACGTTTGATTGTATAGCCTATAATAACCCTTGTCTCACGTTTGGTATTTGTGTGTTATTGTTTTGTGTCTAGTCGGTATCTGCTGTATTTTCCATATTACGTGTATGGTGTTTTTCCCTCCAGGTTCGGAGGTTTTGTTTTGTGCTTTACATTCAGTAAAGTAAGTCTGCTAGTATCTCTGTGTCCTGCGCTTGACTTCACTCGCCGCATACACATCGCACCTTGACAAAAGGGTCTGAATACTTATGTAAATGTGATATTTCCGTTTTTTATTTGTATTACATTTGCAAAAAATTCTAAAAATCAGTTTTTGCTTCTTCATTATGGGGTATTGTATGTAGGTTGATGGGGTGGAAAAAAAACAATTTAATCAATGTTAGAATAACGCTGTAATGTAACAAAATGTGGAAAGAGTCAAGGGGTCTGAATAATTTCTGAATACACTGTATGTATTCCAAGGGAATCATTTTCACATCAGTAGCCGGCAGGAAACAGGAAGTCATAATTTCACCAGCTTTCTCATACAGGACATAACTCCATACCTCCTTTTCTTTCTATATGTATTTTTAAGGAAGAAACAGTGTACTGTAACACATTCTTTGGAACATAAATTGACCTAGATACATAACTCCTTTGTATCTCTCCCTGTCTGGGAACAGTTTTAAGATGGGCCGGTAGTGTACTCTATGTGAGTGGGCATTAAGTCTATGTGCCAGTCAGACAGTGCTGCTGACCGGGAGAGACAGAAGAGAAAACTGTCTGTGTTTGCAGTGCGGCTTGTCTCCTTTGTACGCAGTGCCACTCCAAACACAGGCAGGGTGGGAAGGCTTCGGTGTGGGATAGAGATGCCCAAGCCCTCTGGCAGAGCGTCAAGTAGCCTCTTAGAGAGATAATACACCCCTCACCCATTATGCCTCCTCCAGTTCTGAACTGGGTGCTGTCACGCCTACTCACGGTCTCCTGCTCCCATCGTTATGCACATCTGGACTTCATCAGTACCTTGATTACTTCTCCTTTATTTAGCCCTCAGTAGCCTCAGTCATCAGGCAGTATTGGTTTGTTTTCATTCATGGTCTGTACGCTTCTCATGTTTTGTTTATCTGCATTCTTCATTATTAAACTCACCTTCTGCACCTGCTTCCTGACTCTCGGCGTATACGTGACAGGTGCTCAACTGTTTACAGTAGCTGAGCTATATGGAGGCCATTATCCCATTATATTTATCATGATTTCTATTCTAGTTAATGTAACATAGGTTTCTTTCAGTGTTGTGTTGATAAAATATGGCCAAATGACAATCTATGGTGCACAATATATACACAATATTTACAGTCCATGACATTAAACATTTAAGTTATACTTTTGACTCATCTGTCCATAGAACATTCTTCCAAGAGTCTTGATGATCATCCAGGTAATTCCAGGTGCTTTTTGGCAAACTTGAGTCAACTTTTTGGATGAGATGGGTCCCATTATGTCTTGCAAAAACCAAACAATGCATTCCACAGTAAAAACCTCATGCCAATGGTCAAGCATGGTGGTGGTAGTGTGATGGTTTGGGGATGCTTTACTGCTTCAGGACCTGGACGACTTGCCTTAATAGAAGGAACCAGGAATGATGCTCTATATCAGAGAATTCTAAAAGGAGAATGTCAGGCCATCTGTCTGTGAGCTGAAGCTGAAGCGCATCTGGGTCATGCAGCAAGACAATGATCCAAAACACATAATCAAGTCCACATGAAAATGGTTAAAAAGCTACAAATTTGAAGTTTTGGAATGGCCTAGTCAAAGTCCAGACCTAATCTCAATTGAGATGTTGTGGCAGGACTTAAAACGAGCAGTTCATGCTTGACAATCTACAAATGTCACAGTTAAAGCAGTTCTGCATGCAAGAGTGGGCCAAAATTCCTCCACAGCTATGTGAGAGACTGATCAACAACTACAGGAAGCATCTGATTTCAGTCACTAAAGCTAAAGGTGGTTATTGAGTGTAAGGGCGCAATTACTTTTTCACACAGGGGAATTGGGTGTTGCATAACTTTGCTAATTAAATAAATAAAATAAGAATCAATTTGTTTTCTTATTCGTAAACTCAGGTTTCCTTTATCTAATATTAGGTTTTGGTTGAAGATCTGATAACATTCAGTTTCAAAAATATGCAAAAATAGAGAAAATCTGAAAGGGGGAAAACACTTTTTCACGGCACAGTAGAATTTTCAATATGGAAAAGGAATGATTACCTAATATCATGTCCAAGTAAACTGCTCCTATTTGTAAGGAATGAGGGATTCCATAATGGATGAAAGACCCACTGGACATTCTAGTTGGTTCCCTACATGTAACCACAAGGAAATTAACCAGAGACATTTCAGGTCATTTGCACATGATTATGCTGCATGGGACAGCAAGCCAAAGATGTGTTTACTAGCTAAGTAAACATGTCATACAACCTGCATTGTGTCTCCATAACTCTACTCAACTCTGTTTATGTTAGCCCGGGGTTACCTCATCAAAAAGAGTGATAGTCTTACTGTAAAGTGTGAGGAAGTTGCCAAATGATGGCCTTAAAGTGTCCTCGTGGCAAGCTAACATTCTCACAGGTGATGTCAAGTTCTGTTTCAGGGCATGCCCACCACAGGCTGCTGGTGGCACCTTAATTGGGGGGGACGGGCTCATAGTAATGGCTGGAACGGAATCAATGGAATGGTAATCGAACTTATCAAACACATGATTGTCACGACTTCCTCCGAAGCTGCCTCCTCTCCTGGTTCGGGCAGATTTCGGCGTCCGTCGTCACCGGCCTTCTAGCCACTGCCGCTCCTCATCTCATCATTCCATTCGTTTTGTCTTGTTTATTACACACACCTGGTTCATATCCCCTCATCATTACCTGTATAAGTGTTCCCTCTGCCACCTTGTCTTTGTGTGTGATTGTTATTTGTGAGGATAGTGAAGCTTTGTATAGCACCTTGTATTTTGTATTCGCCGGGTTAGTTACACTGTGTGCCTTGTTTGTTCCAGTGCGCCTGTTTTGTGCACTGGATTGTGTTGACGCTTTACTGCGTACTCTGTATTCTGGAATAAATCATGTTATCCCGTGATATACCCTCCTGCACCTGACTCCTTCAAATCACCCATCACAGAATCACACACCGCCATGGAGTCAGCAGGAGAGGAGTTTTGGCACGGGTCCGGGAGCATTCGACGATGCTAGCCAGCTTGGGAGAAGCGATGGATCGGGTTCTCCAGGTCGTCCAACGCCTGGAGAGGAGAGGACCCGATCTGTCGGGACCAGCTGGGCGACCGGATCCAGCCACCCACACCCCAGCAAACAGAGGGATCCATATATCCCGACCACGGGATTTCGACGGGACAGCTGCTCTCTGCCAGGGATTCCTCCTACAACAGGAGCTATATTATTCGAACAACAGCCCGGCCCCATCGGAGCAGGAGAAAGTGTCCGCCCTCGTCTCCTGCCTCTCGGGGAAAGCCCTGGAGTGGGCCAACGCGGTCTGGAGTGAAGGAGGAGCCGCGTTGGACAACTACGGGGAGTTCGCTCGCCTCTTTTGGGCCGTCTTCGATCACCCGCCCGAGAGTAGAGAGGGGCGGGCGAGTGGCTGGTCTACCTGAGGCAGGGGACAAGGACCGCGCAGGACTTCGCCCTGGAGTTTCGGACTCTAGCGGCTGGGTCTAGCGGGCCCTCATCGACCACTTCCGGTGCCATCTACCTGTTGGACAACCTGCTGGCTGCCAGAGGACTTTCTGGAGGGGGCCTGCCCGTTCCACTCCCCCCCAACCCGGAGGACCAGTCACTATGATTTCCCTGTTGTGTTAGCTCTACCCTGGTTAGCACTACAAAACCCCACCTTTTCATGGCTGCAGAGGGTTCTCACGGGGTGGTCGCGAGAGTGTCAAGATAGGTGTCTAGGTGTTTCCGTTGATGGAACCACAGTGGAAAGTCCAGACACTACCTCCACCATGTGCATTCCCCCCGACTACCTCGATTTGGCGCATGCGTTTTCCAAAACGTAGGCGACCAAATTACCACCTCATTGGGCGGGGGATTGCGCGATAAACCTCCAGGTCGATGCTGTGCCTCCCAGGAGTCATGTGTATCCCCTGTCGCAGGCTGAAACTGAGTCTATGGAGACACACGTCTCCGAGTCCCTGCGCCAGGGTTTTATATGTCCCTCCACTTCGCCCGCCTCCTCTAGTTTATTTTTTGTGAAGAAGAAAGACGGAGGTCTGCGCCCTTGCATTGATAACCGATCACTGAACAATGGGACAATACGATTTAGCTTTCCTCTACCCCTCATTCCATCTGTGATCGAGTCAATGCATGAGGCGCGTTTTCAGTGTGGAGGCACCGGCTCAAGGGGGCAAAAAACCCTTTCCTCATCTGGTCGGACCACCGTAACCTGGAGTACATCCGGGCAGCGAGGAGGCTGAACCCTCGCCAGGTGGGCCCTATTCTTCACCTGGTTTGATTTTACACTATCATACATCCCGGGTACGAAGAACGTGAAGGCAGACGCACTGTCTCGGCTGTACAACACAGAGGAGAGGCCCATAGACAACACCCCCATACTCCTGGCCTCCTGCATTGTGGCGCCGGTAGTATGCGCGATGGACGCGGACATAGAGCGGGCGTTACGCCCAGAGCCATCTCCACCGCAGTGTCCAGCTGGGCTGCAGTACGTGCCTGCTCTTGTCCGTGACCGTCTGATCTATTGGGCACACACGTCCCCATCCTCTGGTCACCCAGGTATTGTTCGTACAGTGCGCTGTCTGACCGGAAAGTACTAGTGGCCTACCTTGGCTAAGGACGTGAGGGTGTATGTCTCCTCCTGCTCGGTGTGTGCCCAGAGTAAGGCACCTAGGCACTTGAGTATTGACTTCCTTACTGATCTTCCCCTCTTTCAATGTAACACCACCATCCTGGTTTATTGTGGACCGGTTTTCCAAATCCTGCCGCCTCCTTCCTCTGCCCGGTCTCCCCACGGCCCTGCAGACTGCAGAGGCCCTGTTTACACACGTCTTCCGGCACTACGGGGTACCAGAGGACATAGTGTCTGACCGGGGATTCCAGTTCACATCCAAGGTCTGGAAGGCGTTCATGGAACGCCTGACCTCTGGTTTTCACCCCGAGTCTAATGGGCAGGTGGAACGGGTGAATCAGGATGTGGGTAGGTTCCTGCGGTCCTACTGCCAGGACCGGCCGGGGGAGTGGTCGGTGTTCTTGCCATGGGCCGAATATGCCCAGAACTCTCTCCATCACTCCTCCACTAACCTAACACTATTTCAATGTATTTTAGGTTATCAGCCGGTTCTGGCACCGTGGCATCAGAGCCAGACCGAGCCTCCTGCGGTGGATGACTGGTTTCGGCGCGCAGAGGAGATGTGCAACGCTGCTCACGTCCACCTCCAACGCGCCATGCATCGTCAGAAGGCCAACGCTGACTGCCACCGCAGTGATGCCCCGGTCTTTGTACCGGGTGATCGGGTCTGGCTCTCAACCCGGAATCTGCCTCTCCGCCTGCCCTGCCGGAAGCTGAGCCCGCGGGTTTGTGGGGCCGTTCAAAGTCCTGAGGAGAATAAACGAGGTTACCTATAGGTTATTACTCCCTCCAGATTATCGTATTAACCCCTTGTTCCATGTGTCTCTCCTCAGGCCGGTGGTGGCTGGTCCGCTCCAGGAGTCTGAGGTGCGGGAGGTCCCTCCAACCCCTCTGAACATCGAGGGGGCCCCGGCGTACTCCGTCCGTTCCATCCTGGATTTGAGGAGTCGGGTGGTGGGCCTTCAGTACCTTGTGGAGTGGGAGGGGTATGGTCCTGAGGAGCGGTGCTGGGTCCCGGTGAGGGATATCCTCAATCCCTCCCTGTTGCGGGATTTCCACCGTCGCCATCCGGCTCGTCCTGCTCCGCGTCCTCCTGGCCGTCCCAGAGGCCGGTGTCTGCGCACTGCTGGAGCTGCACGTCAGGGGGGTGGGGGGTACTGTCACGACTTCCTCCGAAGCTGCCTCCTCTCCTGGTTCGGGCAGGCTTCGGCGTTCGTCTTCACCGGCCTTCTAGCCTCTGCCGCTCCTCATCTCATCATTCCATTTGTTTTGTCTTGTTTATTACACACACCTGGTTCATATCCCCTCATCAGTACCTGTATAAGTGTTCCCTCTGCCCCCTTGTCTTTGTGTGTGATTGTTATTTGTGAGGATAGTGAAGCTCGGTGGAGCACCTTGTATTTTGTATTCGGCGGGTATATTTTCCCCGTCTGTTTTGCGCACTGGACTGTGTTGACGCTTTACTGCGTACTCTGTATTCCGGAATAAATCCTGTTATCCCGTGATATACCGTCCTGCGCCTGTCTCCTTCAAATCACCCATCACAATGATGGATGTGGATGAAGTTAATTCACCAGCACATTGTTCAAACTCAGTTGATGTTGTTATTACATTAGAAGTCATCCACTAGATAAAAAGCCACTGTCTCATTGTGAAATAAATATGTCCATAATAACATCATAGAAGTCTTCAACCTCCTTTCTCTCTTTACCAGGCTTTGACCCGGATGTTTCCACCATTACCCACATTGATCTATATGAGTCATACCCGGTCAACAATTAGCTGTCCATCCTGATATGTGTTTGTAATCCCAGGAAGTAAGTAAAGACACTTGGGGCTTGTAGGGATAGCTCAGGGTTTCCATCCCTTTTCTAGCCCTCTTCTCAGTGTGTCTGTCCATTCGCGAGTGAGGTTTGGCAAAGGACAAGGGAAAGGGTTGTTGGAGTTCTGCTTTTGTCTTCCCCGAATACCTCCTCCTCTTACGTCACTCACCCCTATTTTTACCGCCCATATTCCGGGAAGGGTCCCTCCCTTTCTTACACACACTCTTCCCGAATCCCACTCCTTACCCCATCTCCCCTCCCCGATCCCCTCAAACCACCCTATCCTGAGGACCTTATCCAAAACAGAACTCAAGACTGTGAGACACCCACAGTGTAAGGCCAAAACGAGCACAAACATGCCCCTCTTCCCAGCTATGCAGCTCACTGCCAAGTCAAAAGTCAGTTCCCTGCTGACTAAAGAGAGAGAGAGAGAAGGGCCCTTACTTAAACAAAACCGGTAACTGGGTTTCTTGGATAATTCTAAAAAAAGACTAGAGTGAGAAATACACTACTGACTACTCTACAAAATGAAAGAAGTTATGTTCTGTGGATTTTTTGGGATACATCTCTACTAGAAACACATTAGTCTACATTACATTTGAAATCTCTTAAACAGCAATAAAAGTCCCACTCACCGAGATGGAGTAGATAAGTGCAGCGATGCCAAGTGGCAGGCAGCAGCACAGCATGGTGAAGATGGAGTAGCCCAGGTAGTCTGGCAGAGGGAAAGGCAGAGCTCCCTGGGTCACAAACACCGTAGGCTGAACTGTGACGGTGGACTGGGTGTACTGTCCCGGGGGGAACTGTCCCTGGGGGTATGTCTGGCCGTAAGGGGCCCCGGGAGCTCCTCCATACTGGGACGGTTGTGCATAGCCCTGGGGATTCGGGGGGTAGCCTGCTGGTGCAGGGTATCCTGCATTGGGGTACTGGGGGTGGTCCTGGTAGGGTGGAGGAGCTGGTTGTCCTATCCCAGACTTCTCATCTGGGTTCCAGCCTGGTGGTGGGGCACTTGGCATCTTGTTGGGATCCATTTTGTTGTGCTGTTGGTGATTTGTTTCCCTTTTGTCTTACTTTTCTCTCTTTTTCTTTATTTTGTGCCTCCTCTCAATCTCTCCAAGCGTTCTTCTCAGTGTCTCTCTGCCTAAACTGCCTGCCTGCCTATGAGCTGCGTAAAGCAAGCAATTATGCATTATCTTACCCTCCCCCATCCAGCCCTGACAGGGAAGGGTTAGGGGTGGGGAAAAGACTGAGTAGCTGACCGGAGTCAAATAACAAATCCAGCATTTAAGCAGAAATCCTGTCCATCTAATGCAGATGTACCGTAGCCTAGATAGGAGTTGGGCGCTACCCCATGGGGATATTTTGAACTACACCAATAATAGTCACATTTCATTATTGTACTTATTGATGACTCTTCAATGCAGAACTTTCAGAGAAATGTTCTTTGTTATGATATAAAACTGTATATATGATACTGTAATAAGATAAAACTATGTCAAAAGTGATGCTTAAAGGATTTATTTATGGTAAGTGAACACAGGAAAAATGATTGAAGAGTTGATTGAAGAATAAGAAGATAAAGTAACAAAGATAATGTAACAAATTATAATGTAACAAGATAATGTAACATAAATAATAATGCAACAAGATGATGTATCATAATGACAATGTAACAAGATAATGTAAAACAACAATGCAACAAGATAATGTAACATTGATAATGTAACAATCTAATATAACATAATTATGGTATAGCAAGCTAATGTAACATAAATTATAATGTAACAAGATAATGTAACATAAATGAAAATGCAACAAGACCATGTAACGTTATGATAATGCAGCAAAATAAGGTAACATGGATGATAATGTACCAAGATAATGTAACATAAATAAAAATGTATCAAGATAATGTAACATGATAATGCAGCGAAATAATGTAACATTCGATAATGTAACAAGATAATGTAATACAAATGACAATTCAACAAGATAATGGAACAAGGTGATAATGTAACAAGATAATGTAACATAAATGTTATGGGGTCCACAAGAAACTGCAGAGAGAATGATTCATGCAACCAGTATACATATTCTGAGTACAGAATTATTGCATGGAGCTGCTATCTCCATGATAACACGTGTTTGACAATTTAAAAAAGTATTGTTGAAAAACAGTGGCTTGTCCGCTGTGGTACCAGGAAGGAAGTAGTCCGGTACTCTTTGTTCCACTCATAGTTGCAGGTTCCAAGAAGCCTGTAGAACCCTCCTCCGTGCCAATAACCATTACATTTACATTTTACATTTTAGTCATTTAGCAGACGCTCTTATCCAGAGCGACTTACAGTTAGTGAGTGCATACATTATTTTTTATTTTATTTTTCATACTGACCCCCCGTGGGAATCGAACCCACAACCCTGGCGTTGCAAACGCCATGCTCTACCAACTGAGCTACATCCCTGCTGGCCATTCCCTCCCCTACCCTGGACGAAGCTGGGCCAATTGTGCGCCGCCCCATGGGTCTCCCGGTCGCGGTCGGCTACGACAGAGCCTGGATGGAACATGGTCCTAAAGCGCGACAAACCACATTTCTCCCTTTTACTGCGGCTCAAGCGGCATCTGTAAAATATGGACATTTAGGGCTGGTTTCTCAGACAAATATAAAGCCTAAAAAGCATGATCCATTAAAATAACTTTTTAGTCCAGTACTAGCCTTGTTGATCTGTGTCTGGGAAACCAGCCCTTACAAAGCCCTACAGTGGAGGTGTCATAATACCCATAAAACCTATCGGTCAAACAGGGAAATGGTTCCAATCGTTTTTCCACCATTCATTTTTCCCAAAGGGAATTTTAGAAACACTTAAAATAAGGACTGTGTTTCATGTAGGCTTACCCTGGCGTGAAGTTTTGATAATCATGTAAATCTCTCTTGGACAAGGTGACTTTTATCAATATATTCAGCCAGATGGAACCAGTCAGCCGGCCGGCCAGATAGTGTCAGTCGGCCGGCCAGATAGTACCAGTTGGCCAGCCAGATGGAACCAGTCAGCCGGCCGGCCAGATAGGTCCAGTCGGCCTGCCAGATTGTACCAGTTGGCCAGCCAGATGGAACAAGTCAGCCAGATAGGTCCAGTCAGCCGGCCAGATAGAACCAGTTGGCCAGCCAGATGGAACCAGTTAGCCGGCCTATCTGGCCAGATACGACCAGTCGGCCGGCCAGATAGGTCCAGTCGGTCTGCCAGATAGTACCAGTCGGCCAGCCAGATTGGATCAGTTGGCTGGCAGACAGATAGGGTCGGCTGGAAGGCAAGATTGGACCGGTCGGCCAGCCAGATAGGATCGGTCGGCCGGCCAGATAGCAACAGCCAGCCTGCCAGATAGGTCCAGTCGGTCGGCCAGATAGGACCGGTCGTCAGGACAAAGTCGACCAGCCTGAAAGGACAAGTCGGCCGACCAGAGAGGTCCAGTCGGCCGGCCAGACAGGTCTAGTCGGCTGGCCAGATAGGTCCTTTTGGCCTGCTAGATAGTACCAGTCGGGCAGCCAGATGGAGCCAGTCAGCCGGCCAGCCAGACAGTGTCAGTAGGCCGGCCAGATGAGACCAGTCGGCCATCCAGCCAGATGGGACCAGTCGGCCAGGTAGGTAGGTCCGGCCAGCCGGCCAGGTAGGTAGGTCCGGCCAGCCAGCCAGGAAGATAGGTCCGGCCGGCCAGCAAGGTCGGTCCGGCCTGGTAGGTAGGTCCAGCCGGCCAGGTAGGTAGGTCCGGTCAGCCAGCCAGGAAGGTAAGTCCGGCGGCCGGCCAGGTAGGTATGTAGGTCCGGTCAGCCAGCCAGGAAGGTAGGTCCGGCGGCTGGCCAGGTAGGTAGGGTCAGTCAGCCGGCCAGGTAGGTAGGTCTGGCCTACCAGCCAGGTAGGTAGGTCCGGCCGGCTGGCCAGGTAGGAAGGTCCTGCCGGCTAGGTTTGAAAGAATTTGGTGTGGCTGCGTTCAGTCATTATGGTACAGCATTTCATATTATTCTGTAAGTAAATCCGAGACACTCAATTTAGTATGATATGTTACTTTTTGTATTGTATGTATTTCTGGATGTCCATCACTCATTTCGTATGATACGTTACGAATTACAATTACAATTATATGTTACGAATTTGCAAAATATAGAATATGTTACAAATTTGCAAAAGGTATGAAATATTACGAATTCTATCTAGCTGGCTAACGTTAGCTAGGCTAGGGGTTAGGATTAGGGGTTAGGGTTAAGGTTAGGATTAAGTTTAGGAGTTAGGTTAAACGTTTAAGGTTAGAGGAAGGGTTAACTAACATATTAAGTAGTTGCAAAGTAGCTAAAAAGTATTAAGTAGTTGAAAAGTTGCTATTTGTATGCTGTCAGTGCTTAAGGATTACATCCTGGAGGAAGTAAAGAGTGCTGATTTTATCGCCATTCAAGCTGACGAGACGACTGACGTTTCCACCCACTAACGTGTTTCCAGACCATCAGAGACTCTGGGAACTTTGATGCCCCGACTGTCAGAGAGGCGGGGGGCTTTGTGAGGATGCTCGAAGACGAGGCTTTCTGTTTTTTCCTGGCACTGTTCCACAAGATCATGCCAAATGTGGACATGCTTTTCAGCCAGCTGCAGAAGAGGAACATCGACCCTGTCTTCATTAAAGCACTTGTCCAGAGGTTCACAGACAGCATGCTAACAATCAGGTAAATAACTATATTTACTATTGGCTGATAAAGATGTTGTTAGAAAGATGAATAGTTCACTTACAACAGTTTAAAAGCCTAAATGTGTCTGGTCATCAAAGTGAGTGATTATCATAGAGCCGTCACAATTATATTTGTTTTAGTATTTTAAAAGGAAAGAGAAGACACAATCAGACGTTGATAATAATGCAGGAAAGTACTACACAGTTTGTAATAATTATTCAGGTGTCCACCAGGTCAATTTCTAGAAGAGGCCTAGTTGTTATTGAAGATTAACTTTATTGCTAAGTGCACAGCAGAACAAAATGATGTTGCATCCCTCTCACAAATGTAATAGAAAAAGGCTTTAAAACGTAATAACATCAGTTAATTATGTACATCACAGGTTAAAAGCAGTTACTAGACATAGTTTGTGTGTATATACACACTATCTGTCTGTCTGACTGTCTGTCTGTCTGTCTATATATATATATAAAATTCCTGTACAAATAAGATGACAGACACACACACACAGAGCAGCTCTGGCCGCATGTTTCTTTGTATATAGTTGACCTTAGCATAAAAAATCCAGTTATATATGGTACTCTAGAAAGTCTTAATAGTGTCTTTGCTAATATTACTGTATATATGTTGTTTTGTATCAATTAATTGTTGCAGTTCTGGAGCACATTAACAATTAGTCACATTTAGTATGATCATAAAATACTGTATGCTATTCTTCCAGTCAAAGGTTTGAGTTCATCCACTTGATATCCATTTCTATATTATACATCCTTTTATACAGTGTAAGATTTCCTATAAACTTTATAATAATTTCATGTTATTGTCCACTTTCCACTCTGTTCTGACAACATGCCTGTTGCGTTGCCTGTTTACTACCAATGGTGAAAAGTTCACTTTAAATGCAAATGAAAGGCTTGGGTTTGTGTAATATGTTTTTGTGTAAGAATGCCTCAACTTTTTAATATTGGCATTAAATAATTACTGAATGTTTCACTGAGCACTGCTGTCCTGCAGTTTGTGTTAAAATATATCGCGATGGTTACAGGAAAAAAAAAGTATGGCACAGCCCCACCGAGAATATTTTTCACCAGCCGCCACTGCTTGTCAGGCTGATATTTGCAAAAGCCTGCCGCTTTTCAGGGCACACAATCTCCGCTGCCTTCATCATGCATGTTTTTACAAATTCACCCTCACTAAATGGTTTTGAAGCCACTGCGATTTCATTAGCAATGAGGTAGCTAGCTTTCACTGCAGCGTCACTGATGTCTCGGCTGTGAGTAAACACAGACTGCTGTTTCTTCAGACCCGCCAACAGTTCATTCACCTTCTCTCATCTCCGCTGTCCTTGAAAGTTGTCATATTTGTCGGCATGAAGACTCACATAGTGGCGACGAAGGTTATATTCTTTCAGCACTGCAACATGCTCTGAACACACCAAACATACAGCTTTCCCATTCAATTCCGTGAATAAATAGGATGACCATTTGTCTTGGAACACTCTGCACTCTGCGTCCACTTTTCTCTTTTTTGACAGAGACATATTGGGGCAATGAGGGTGCCAAAGCACATAATGTTAAAAGTAGAAGCCGTAATAAATATCGCGGGCAAAACAAAGTAGCTCATTGGCTGCACGTGCTTGACCTACTTGCTCTGCCCCGGTATAAACAGTTTGCTTGCTTAACACAATTGCTATTGCGCCATCCAGTGGACGCAATTGGAACAGCAGTTTATTTTATTGAAAAATTGCAGCCATTTTTATACTTTAAAAAAATAAAAAAAATAAAAAACTTTTTTTTTCTTCTTTTTTTTTAAATCATCTCGCGGGCCGGATTAAACCCGTTTGCGGGCCTGATCCGGCCCGCGGGCCGTACGTTTGACACCCCTGATTTAGACAGACTAGAAAAAGGAGGGGCAGTAAGATGGTACATTCCTTTGGAATTTTACCCACTCAACCACACTGTAAGAAATTATTCTGGGGTGAATCAAAAAAACACACAAAAAAAACAGATACTTGTTACAGGCTTTGGTTTTTCCATTTATATTTTGAGGTTGGACATTAGCACAAATAGCTCGTTAGCATGTAGGGCGCACCGATTGGTGTCACCTCGTCAGTCAGTATTTGTTGCACCTGTGATGGTTGCCATCTCATTAGTGGGAAGTTGTTTCACCTGTGTTGGCCCATGTGCACAAAGTAGATGTCCTAACCAACTTGCCAAAACTATAGTTTGTTAACAAGAAATTTGTGGAGTGGTTGAAAAACAAGTTTTAATGACTCCAACCTAAGTGTATGTAAACTTCCGACTTCAACTGTACATGTGCATAAGCACAGAGATTACATTTAGAACAATATCTAGCCTAATAGAAAGAAATATGGCATAACCCTCAACCTTTGCACAGTGACCAGACCGTACAAATGTACCTAGGTAGGTAGGTATGCAATATCTAGCTACAGCCATGTCTAACAGGCATGCTTCGGCAAATATTTTTATAGTAAAACCAGCTTATCATTTTTAGAGATTTACAACAGTTAAATTGTTGTATTATTGTTTCTCCTCACTGTTAGCTAGTAAACTTAGCTTGCTTGCTAGCCAATTATTATTATTTACATCTGTTTGGAATCCTATCTTGAATCAGCCTTCTCCACAATGAACTTTATTATAAACAAATACCGTACCAGGCTCACCACTGAACACCTGCACCAGTGTCTCAGAGTTGCTCTCACACCATTTGTGCCAACATTCACAGCATTGGCAGGAGACAGAAAGTGTAATTTCTCTCATTAATGCAGGGCAAGGCCCAGAGTAACTTATACATGAATGTTGCATGGCCCGCAGTGACGTTCTGTGCATTCAGATTATTATTTTTGTTCAACTCTCCTTTGTTCTCCAGAAAACATGCACTTTATTTTTACATTTTAGTCATTTATCAGACGCTCTTATCCAGAGCAACTTACAGTTAGTGAGTGCATACATTTTCATACTGGCCCCCCGTGGGAAACGAACCCACAACCCTGGCGTTGCAAACGCCATGCTCTACCAACTGTGCTACACAGGACATTTTAATAAAATATTTTTTTTGAACAATGGTTCACAGTGCACTTTTTGCATAGACAGTTATGCAACTACTTTTGTTCTTCTGCAATGTTGATGCAATGTTGCACACGTTTACATTCGAAAGAAGTTGTAGTTAATTCAAATTCTTAGTCTCACTTAATTTATTTAATGTACATTGTATATAACAACAGGTTTCCTAAGTCGTAGACGACTATGTTTGTTACTACGCTGTACCACAGCGCCGATAAAGGACAATATCCATCCGGACCTTTGCCACCTAGGAAATTTGTGTCACTGGACCTTCTCAAATAGTAGTTGAGTACCCCTGGTCTAGAATGTCATTGTATGCTGTAGCATTAAGAGTTCCCTTCACTCGAACTAAGGGGCCCAGCCCGAACCATGAAAAACAGCCCCAGACCATTATTCCTCCTCCACCAAACTTTACAGTTGGCACAATGCATTGGGGCCAGATTCGTCCCTCGGACTGCCAGAGGGTGAAGCGTGATTCATCACTCCAGAGAACGCGTTTCCACTGCTCCAGAGTCCAAAGGCGGCGAGCTTTACACCACTCCAGCCGATGCTTGGCATTGCGCATGGTGATCTTAGGCCTGTGTGCGGATGCTCGGCCATGGAAACCCATTTCATGAAGCTCCAGATGAACAGTTCTTGTGCTGACGTTGCTTCCAGAGGCAGTTTGGAACTCGGTAGTGAGTGTTGAAACTGAAGACAGATGATTTTTACTCGCTTCAGCACTCGGTGGTCCCATTCTGTGAGCTTGTGTGGCCTACCACTTCGCGGCTGAGCTGTTGTTGCTCCTAGATGGTTCCACTTCACAATAACAGCACTTACAGTTGACCGGGGCAGCTCTAGCGGGGCAGAAATCTGAACGAACTGACTTGTTGGAAAGGTGGAATCCTATGACTGTGCCACGTTGAAAGTCACTGAGCTCTTCAGTAAGTCCATTCTACTGCCAATGTTGGGCTATGGAGATTGCATGGCGGTGTGCTCAATTTTATACACCTGTCAGCAACGGGTGTGGCTGAAATAGCCGAATCCACTAATTTTAAGGGGTGTCCATATACATTTGTATATATGTAGTGTATGTGACTGTATTGACTCACTCTTATCACATTGTTTGAAGAAATGCAATTGAGCATTGGAAACACAAATAATACCAGTCTCCCGGACCCAGATTAAGTCTACTTCAGGACTAAACTGCCTATTTAGGCCAGGAGTAGGCTTAACATGGGTCCAGGTAATCTACTCTTGCTCTAAACTTTGTAGGTCTAATGTTCTTCTTCAGCTTGTTTCTTCTTGTCTAACTCACAAACCCTCTGTGACCTTCTGGTTGTATCATACAATGATACACTCTCCACAACTTTGTTTCCGCTGCCCGTATCAGCTGACGCTCATATCTCAGTTACCATGGCAACACATGACCTGCCATGACCACTTTTGAATACAATGTAACCCATGAGAAGGTGATTTTGTTATCATGGCCATACTCTATTCATGGTAGAATGCCTGTGGGTAGAGTTTTGTTTGTTGCATGAATCTTGCAGTGCAAGATGAAAGTGGATTTGGACTGTTGCTCGGAAACTGGCAAGGACATACTTAATTATGCTAGAGGATATTTTTGACCTTGACACACTTTCACTTTAAAATAATGCTATAAGCTAGTGTTCATACCATAGACCGTATGGTTCATATTGTAAAGGACTGTTTCCCTGTGCAGTCCAGATGATCTTACAGTTTTTCTCTATCGCATACAAGCAATTTTGGGATCTGTGTTGAAACGTAGCTACACTGAGAATACAAAACATTAAGAACACCTTCCTAATATTGAGTCGCAGCCCCCACCCCCTTGCCCTCAGAACAGCCTCAATTCGTTGGGACATGGACTCTAGGGTTGGGTTAAATGCGGAAGGCACATTTCAGTTGAATGCATTCAGTTGTACAACTGACTAGGTATCCCCCTTTCCTTTCCTTTCTACAAGGTGTTGAAAGCATTCCACAAGGATGCTGGCCCATGTTGACTCCAATGCTTCCCACAGTTGGCTGGGTGGCCTTTGGGTGGTGGATCTTTGTTGATACACATGGGAAACTGTTGAACATGAAAAACCCAGCAACGTTGCAGTCCTTGACACAAACCGGTGCGCCTGGCACCTACTACCATACCCCGTTCAAAGGCACTTGCATATTTTGTCTTGCTCATTCACACTCTGAATGGCACACATACACAATCCATGTCTCAATTGTCTCAAGGCTTCAAAAATAATATTTAACCTGTCTCCTCCCCTTCATCTACACTGATTGAAGTTGATTTAACAAGTTACATCAATAAGGGATCATAGCTTTCACCTGGTCAGTCTATTTCATGGAAAGAGCAGGTGTTCCTAATGTTTTTTACACTCAGTGTAGTTTTGATGAATGTATTAATGTTTTGAGAAGGCAACTACATTTAAAAAATGAGTTTAGTGTCTTGTGAACTCGGTTTTGAAAAATATTGTTCCAAAAAATGCTTGTACGCATTTGAGAAAAACTGTACCAGTCTTTGTTCAGTGTCTCATATAATCCAGTAGATGGCGATGTAGAAGTAGTTTTGAACCACTCAGGACATGGGCCTTACATCAACAAGAGAAAAGTATTTGCAGTATTTACATTTGAGGAGCCTATCAGACTTATTTTATTTAGAGATCCAGCATCTATTAGCATAATGTAATGTAACATTGGACACAGTCATAAAAGGTAACTCTTTTAATTTGAATTACAAACATAAACAACATCTATTCATTTGCCAAGAAACATCTCAATGTAGACCGTGACTCATTAAAAGCCAATTGGGGAGAAAACCCTCTTCAGGGACTGTGATTGCTTGTGTGAGTCTGACTGAACAAGTAAACAGGTATCTAACAAACTAAAATGACATGAATGTTGTTTTGGTGGCAAACACTCTCAATCAAGACTATATCATCCGCTTATAGAAAAACTTTCTTTACTATTTAAAAAACATTGCATTTATCATACAACAGATTTTACTGCATAGACCAGTGCACTTTTCTACATTCAACTAAAAAGCTCATATAGGAATAATCAAGATAAAGGGGTGTGAATAGTTATTGAAATTATAATAGTTTATGGCTACCGGTACCTATTTTCCAGTAATGTATATGCATGTAAGATTTTTAGGGGACAGTATGGCAATTCAAAACATACACAAATCTACCGCATACTTTGGAGCAACTAAAGGTGAAAAACATTGCAATGAAATAATGAGTGAGTCGACACAGCATCTTTTGGTTATCTGTTTAAATACAAAGAACATTGGGGAAAAATCGTGTCCTGCTTTGTCTGTCTGTGTGTGCTCGCTGGTGGCGAGTTACAGAGTGAGTATTGGGCGGAGCAGAAACAGGAGTGATGGGCGGTAGGTAGAACAGCAACACAGGTAAAAGCAGCACACCTCTGATCTCCAATGGCACAGTACCACCTCCATCTTGGGAAGACAGCATCAAACTCTCTAAAAAACAACCTCCATTGGACAAAAAACAAGCCAACTCCACCCATCAATTTTTATATCTTAATTGATGCAGAGACAGAAAGTCGATTTGATCTGCTGCCAGTTGGGCGTTTGGTTCCTAGCACTCACTGGCCCGAGCTGTGGACAGAAAGAAAGATGACTTAATATTTGAAATCATTAAAAGCCATTTATTACCAAGCCATGTGAGATAACACAGACAGACGGCTCTCTGTTGAGCAGCCATAATGATCATGTCCTCCATGTCCCCAGACCAAGGGCAAAACAAGAGTTTTTGGAGAGATTGAGAGCTTTTTGATGATAAGCACAATTAAAATTAGCAGCACAGATGCGCAGCGCAGTTCTGTTCAGCAGTGGGAAGGACGTGCCACACCCAGCCTACATCAGCTGGTGAGCTATGAGGGAGCAAGCGATGAGTGTGGGCAGACAGGCAGACAGGCTCCGCCTCCAATTATACAAGTTCTTCAATTATTTGTAATTTTGTAGCTACTTTTTAAGTAAATACCTGCAGTCAACTTGTGCAATACATTTGGAGATAAAGCAGATCGCGTTCGTTCTTCATTTAACATGTCATATTATTTTACATTATGAAGCTTACCGTAGTTCACCAGAACAGTTGGGCCAGTCACGTGTTTGTTTGCAAATAGCACAACAGGAGAAAGCGGGAGCAGGTGAGTCCAGCTGTTTATTTGGTTTAACTTACTAGTTAGCTAAGTAAGTGGCTGAACTAACAAGGAGACGGGGCATCATATCGTTTTAGCTTCCTACTGTGTTTGAGAAGTCAAAGCGCTTTGGATGAGTTATCTATACAGCTATCACTGCTTTCTTGATTTCCTTGCATTTGTTCTCCTCTCTGTTCTCGGCAGCCTCAGTCTGCTCCTCCGCCCTCTTCTCCGAGCAGAGCAGGCAGACAGGCCGTTGCCCTAACAACTCCACACAGACACAGCGTGTACACATGCTGCTCCAGAGCACGCGGCAAAACTTAATTCATTTGCACAATTTATCTTGTTTGCTTGTAAATGTCCAAACTCACCAAAAAGAAAATTCGGTAGCTACTACCTACAGTTGAAGTCGGAAGTTTACATACACTTAGGTTGTAGTCATTAAAACTCATTTTTCAACCACTCCCCAAATTTCTTGTTAATAAACTATAGTTTTGGCAAGTCGGTTAGGACATCTACTTTGTGCATGACACAAGTAATTTTTCCAACAATTGTTTACAGACAGATTATTTCACTTATAATTCACTGTATCACAATTCCAGTGGATCAGAAGTTTACATACACTAAGTTGACTGTGCCTTTAAACAGCTTGGAAAATTCCAGAAAATGATGTCATGGCTTTAGTAGCTTCTGATAGGCTAATTTACATCATTTGAGTCAATTGGAGGTGTACCTGTGGATGTATTTCAAGGCCTACCTTCAAACTCAGTGCCTCTTGGCTTGACATCATGGGAAAATCAAATGAAATCAGCCAAGACCTCAGAAAAAAAATTGTAGACCTCCACAAGTCTGGTTCATCCTTGGGAGTAATTTCCAAACACCTGAAGGTACCACGTTCATCTGTACAAACAATAGTACGCAAGTATAAACACCACAGCCGCCATACCGCTCAGGAAGGAGACGCGTTCTGTCTCCTAGAGATGAACGTACTTTGGTGCGAAAACTGCAAATCAATCCCAGAACAACAGCAAAGGACCTTGTGAAGATGCTAGAGGAAACAGGTACAAAAGTTTCTATATCCACAGTAAAAAATGAGTCCTATATCGACATAACCTGAAAGGCCGCTCAGCAAGGAAGAAGCCACTGCTCCAAAACCACCATAAAAAAGACAGAATACGGTTTGCAACTGCACATGGGGACAAAGATCGTACTTTTTTGAGAAATGTCCTCTGGTCTGATGAAACAAAAATGGAACTGTTTTGCCATATTGACCATCGTTATGTTTGGAGGAAAAAGGGGGTTGCTTGCAAGCCGAAGAACACCATCCCAACCGTGAAGCATGGGTGTGGCAGCATCATGCTTTGAGGGTGCTTTGCTGCAGGAGGGACTGGTGCACTTCACAAAATAGATGGCATCATGAGGAAGGAAAATGATGTGGATATATTGAAGCAACATCTCAAGACATTAGTCAGGAAGTTAAAGCTTGGTCGCAAATGGGTCTTCCAAATGGACAATGACCACAAGCATACTTCCAAAGTTGTGGCAAAATGGCTTAAGGACAACAAAGTCAAGGTATTGGAGTGGTCATCACAAAGCCCTGACATCAATCCTATAGAAAATTTGTGGGCAGAACTGAAAAAGTGTGTGCGAGCAAGGAGGCCTACAAAACTGACTCAGTTACACCAGCTCTGTCAGGAGGAATGGGCCAAAATTCACCCAACTTATTGTGGGAAGCTTGTGGAAGGTTACCTGAAATGTTTGACCCAAGATAAACAATTTAATGACGATGCTACCAAACACTAATTGAGTGTATGTAAACTTCTGACCCACTGGGAATGTGATGAAAGAAATAAAAGCTGAAATAAATCACTCTCTCTACTATTATTCTGACATTTCACATTGTTAAAATAAAGTGGTGATCCTAACTGACCTAAAACAGGGAATTTTTACTAGGATTAAATGTCAGGAATTGTGAAAAACTGAGTTTAAATGTATTTGGCTAAGGTGTATGTAAACTTCTGACTTCAACTGTATATATGTATAACTTTATGAGCTGGATTGCCTGTCTTTGTAATTAGTTTATTTTCGCTTGCACTCATTTGCATATTTAGCATATCAGCCTCCATGGAAATTACTATTACTTGTGCTATTTTTTTTGTTCCGTTTTAACGGCCCCTTGTTTAATAAGCCGGTAATACCGTAAATCCCGGGATGAGAGAAGGACGGTATGACGATATGAAAATCTGGATACCGCTCAACCCTACAGGCGACTCTCTTACTTCCTCGTAGCTAGTGAGTCACCACCACTTCTAGTTAGCTACCCTTTGCCTGGTAAGAAACACAAGCTGCTTTATGAAATTAAAAACAATAGCAGCATTGAATTTAATAGTAAAACAACAGTCTAGCTATGTTTTTCTCTTCCTTGAGTATAGAAAATTAGGCTGTCTTTGAATTTGTAGTCTCGCTCAATCCTCCTACTTTCCCCACCACATTTCATAGCCAGGTTCTGTAGCCAACGAAGCCAAGTCTCCCTCTTTTCCTCAGAGAAACGGCTTGATTCTAGCCTTTATCATTCAAAAGATATGACCCATTTCTTTCTATCATGCATTGATGGACAATCTGGGGCGCATTCAGCAGGTAGCAACATTTTGGAATGTTCAGATAGAAATATGCTATGTAGAACAAACATGCCTCTGACATGTTGAATAAGGAATAACGTTGGCTCTTTTCATGGAATTTCTATCTGCAACGTTTGAGAATGTTTTGCAACTGAACGTGGCACTGGTAACATTACGATTAGCCAATATGCACAGAAAGAAAGGAAAAGGGATAGAAAACAATTGATTGACTAAATTCCTCTTGCCACTACACTATATCAGACTGGGTAAATAACTCCTCTTGCCACTGCACTATATCTGACTGGGTAAATAACTCCTCTTGCCACTGCACTATATCTGACTGGGTAAATAAATCCTCTTGCCACTGCACTATATCTGACTGGGTAAATAACTCCTCTTGCCACTGCACTATATCTGACTGGGTAAATAACTCCTCTTGCCACTGCACTATATCTGACTGGGTAAATAACTCCTCTTGCCACTGCACTATATCTGACTGGGTAAATAACTCCTCTTGCCACTGCACTATATCTGACTGGGTAAATAAATCCTCTTGCCACTGCACTATATCTGACTGGGTAAATAACTCCTCTTGCCACTGCACTATATCTGACTGGGTAAATTACTTCATTTTGAGTTAATGTGGACCCAGTGACTCAGACTTGAGCACTTGGAATAGGACTCGAGCACTGGGACTAGGACTTCAGCCATAGGGACTTGTGACTCGACCATTGGTGACTCAGACTTGGACTCGGAAGCGAGCATAGGGGACTTGGGACTCGATTCGGACTCGAGGTTTAGTGACTCGACTACATCAGTGGGCAAAACAGTCATTAGCTCCCGTTCACTGTCATTAGGCCCCGTTCTAATTTTGGACACCAATGTGGCTGCGGCATCTGTGGAACATTGATAACAATGGCAATGACGTGACTGAGTGACGGAGGTGCAACCCATACTACTTTGTCAATACCACGCAACACCATCTGGTGATTGTGCTACTCTCTCTCTCTCTCTCTCTCTCTCTCTCTCTCTCTCTCTCTCTCTCTCTCTCTCTGCGCTTGTATGTGTCTGTTTGTTTTGTATGTAATGTGCAATATCTATGTAGACTGAATTAGGAATTTACATGGCCAGATAATTCTTATATATGTTTGTCATATTTCTGCTATTGGGAAGAGAATAGCATGTTATGCAGAAAAATATATTGGTAAGACAAGGATATGTATGTTTGTGCACATGGAAGTCAGTTATTTATGTTTACTATAGGTTAATAAGGCAATACAAATGTGATGTGATGAAAATGAAAGGGCATTTAGTTGACAGAAAATGGCCACTGTTTTCGTCATTTTGACAATAACTACACTAAATCATTATTCAAATGACTAAAATCTGACTTAATTATATTTTAGTCAAAATGACTAAGACTATCCTGAATCTAAAAAAGAGCGCCAAAATTAACACTAGGACAGAGAACCTGGCATGGAGGAAGTTAGTAGGTCATAGTGGAACGAATCAGTCAGTCAGTGTTTGGGTCTCTGTGCCACCTGTGTGATAGCAGGACTGACATACAGAACAACCAATGCCTGCTGACAGTGTTATCTATGCCAAGGCCTGGCAGTAGGCAACTAACACTGAAACAGATGGAGAGCGTAATAACAAGATAACGCCCAAACCCACCCGTTGCTCCAACATGGCAGCATATTTCTAATCCTTTTTCCTGAAGAGGATATTTTGTAAAAATCACTTAAACATGCCAGTCAGTTATATATGTTCATTATATTCCTAGCAGACTTATGCTTCCAGATGGCTAGGAATCATCCAGTGTACAGTTTGGGCCAATCAGAGGCGAGATTGAGCGGTCAGGGGAACAGACCTTGATCGTTGAGTGGCTGGGCGTTGCTTCCTGACCTCCTCCTGTAGAGAGAAAACCAGCGTGTCAACTCACACTACATTCCATTATACATTATAACACCTAGCTACATAACACACACACACACCTACCGGAAACGTAGTTTCACACAAAGAGCGTGCCCTGATCTGGACTGAACTGAGCATGCACTGATCTGATAGATCATTTACCTTTTGTCCTGGTTGAACTTGCATCTGCAGTGTCCGCCTGTTATAAGAAGAATGGTCACAAGTCAATCTGTGTCCTATGTTAATGTGAGCATGTGTAAATACATGCTATGACTGTGTCATCGTATGTGTGTGTGTGTGTGTCTATGTGTGTATGTGTGTGAGTATGTGTATATGTGATGGGGTCTTACTGAAGAGGATGGTGATGCCGATCAGACACAGAACTGCTGCAAGGATCAACCCCCCAACACGTAGCCTGTGATAATCTGAACAGAGAGAGAGAGAGAGAGAGAGAGAGAGAGAGAGAGAGAGAGAGAGAGAGAGAGAGAGAGAGAGAGAGAGAGAGAGAGCAGGAGAGAGAGCAGGAGAGAGTGCAGGAGAAAGAAGAATGGGAGAGAGAGAGTTAAAGGAAAAAAGCCTGAATCATACACAGTAAGCCAGGAATTTTGAGAGTTGTTGTTGAGTGTTCTAAAAATTTCAGAGAGAGAAGTTCCAGAGACAAAACACAAGTAGACTATGAATGAGATGTATCTCTCTGCTCACCAAAGGTAAATGGATCCTCCTCCTCCACTGTAGGGGCAAAAACATGACAAAGGTCAGTTTATACAGCATCCAGACACCTTCAAAAATAATAGAAACAACTGGAACGCACCCAACCACAAATGGGCAAATAGCGAATGGCCTACTTTAATTTCCGAATCAATGATTTATCTGGAGACCATACGATTGCATGTGAAAAGATTTAGAGTAATAAAACTATGGAACGCTATTATGGTAAACAATTGTCAGTTACATACTTTCTTTCTGCTCCTCTGCGAACACAAGGTACACAACTGCTAACAGAAGAGAAACAATAGTAAGCACACAGCATAATGCATAGACAACATGGCATCCCAACAATGTCCCAAAGAAGTCAGCTGCCCGCCCCTGGGACAAGTGCAGTTGTAACTTTAGTGGTCTCTCAACTGCTTTGACCTGGAATAGCACTGGAGAAGGTCAATGAATATATCCTTCCTCTATTTAGTTCTAGATTGGTATACTATTCACATCCATAACCATATGTCTTTCATAACATTACATAAACACATTCTCTCTCTCACTCCAAACATACAGTAGTATATACTGTGCTGAATACTGAGCCAGAGTTGTGAGTGAAGACTGGGCAAAACAAGATGAACAGAGATGGTAGCTTTGGGGAAAACCTAAGCAGGAAGTGGTGGTATTAATAGCTGTGTATTATTGGTCTTTAAGACCTGCCACTCACATGTCAATAAAAGCAAAGCAGAGATATTTGCCATCTTCAAACTCTCTTTCACCTGGGGAAGACAGAACATCAACAATTACATTTACATTTTAGTCATTTAGTAGACGCTCTTATCCAGAGCGACTTACAGTTAGTGAATACATTTTTTTTTTAAATACTGGCCCCCCGTGGGAATTGAGTCAAACAAAGTAATGGCATAATAATATGATCACATTATAATATTAGGCTCACTTTATATGAGAAAGTAGATGAGCATTATGACTGCAGTGCACCCTAGCAAATTGGTACTCATCCTCCCTGCCCTTTTCACACCCACTTAAGCAAGAGCTCTGCTGCTCAAAATGAAAAAAAAATGGACCCGCTTGATTGTCTGAACAAGGCTCCACTTGTTAGAATTAAATTACCCTTGTCCCACAACCCATTTTATTTGATTAGACCTTTTCAAACCCGGGAAGCTAATGGCAGCTCATATAGTGCCCAAAACTGGCTCACACTGGTTCCAATGTCAACAGAGACCTGATACAACTTTTAGCATTTCCCTGGAGTCCCAAATTTGATTTAGATTTGTACAAAATGGCTTCTGAGCAGCAGCATAACCCATACAATCTTGAATGTTGCCGAGAGTCCTTTGCTTCATCTCATGTCAAACCTTCAAACCCAATTATGTTTAAGCTTTTCCTTGTATATATTTTGGGTTATAATGTCTTTATAA
The DNA here is from genome assembly GCF_964263955.1 of Coregonus lavaretus. Classification (NCBI taxonomy): domain Eukaryota; kingdom Metazoa; phylum Chordata; class Actinopteri; order Salmoniformes; family Salmonidae; genus Coregonus; species Coregonus lavaretus. The sequence goes on along the minus strand of NC_139990.1, from coordinate 55,650,354 downwards.
TCATATAACTGTCAACTGCCATAGCGGAGTAGAAAATCCACAAGGACAAAATGCGGGACCATTGAGCATGGCTCCAGGGCCAAAAAGTAAAGTAACTAGACCCCAGTGATTTTCCATCACACCTTATGGATAAAAGACAAAGAGAGAAAATGCCCTCCCCCATCAGCAACCACACAATACACTCACCACAACCCCCCCTCAGGTTTCTAAAGTATCCATGAGGGAAAGAGAGACAATGGGAACCACATAACAAACATGCTGGGGCTATAGCAGTATTCCAGGGGTTTGGCCTTCTTTGATCACACTCTGCCTAACATGATGGTTCTGGAAGGGCTGGCTACTGATTTGGACAGGAATGGAGTCTCGAGGAGATTTGGTAGCTAAATCCCTTATGTCACAACTGTCTCACGCTCCCCTTTTGTTTCTGCTCATGATAAGGCTAAATGTATTTTCCGTCATGGTGTGTGCCACCAGCCACATACTGGAGAAGCACCAGATAAACTAATGTTTTTTTTTAAATCTTCAAGGATTCAGACTCCCTTCATTCTTCTCACCATACCCTATCCTGGTCCCAATGTTTAAGAAGGTTCACTACACTACTAGACCATGTGTGTTGTGGTTTTTCACTATGAGCTAAAAGGGGTTTAAGAGTGTACTAGGCCTACGCTTTGCCATTGCATAGAGAGTACTCAATGTTGCATTATGTGAGTACCAGAAATTACTACGTTTTTGGTCAATTTATTTTCCTGCCATGGTAGTGACCAAAAAACCATGATAGTCGTTTTTTCATTGTACTACCATGGCAGGAAAATACCAAGTGACCAGAAACGTAGTAACTTATGGTAAATGTTTGTAAGGGCAGTTTCTATAACAACACTACATTTACATTTACGTCATTTAGCAGACGCTCTTATCCAGAGCGACTTACAAATTGGTGCGTTCAACTTATGATAGCCAGTGGGACAACCACTTGTTTTTTTGTTTGTTTGGGGTAGAAGGATTACTTTGATACTATTCCAGGTATTCCTTAAAGAGGTAGGGTTTCAAGTGTCTCCGGAAGGTGGTCAGTGACTCCGCTGTCCTGGCGTCATGGGGGAGCTTGTTCCACTATTGGGGTGCCAGAGCAGCGAATAGCTTTGACTGGGCTGAGCGGGAACTGTGCTTCCGTAGAGGTAGGGGGGCTAGCAGGCCAGAGGTGGATGAACGTAGTGCCCTCGTTCTATAACAACACTACAGCTCCTATAACAACACTACAGCTCCTATAACAACACTACAGCTCCTATAACAACACTACAGCTTCTATAACAACACTACAGCTCCTATAACAACACTACAGCTCCTATAACAACACTACAGCTCCTATTACAACACTACAGCTCCTATAACAACACTACTACTCCTATAACAACACTACAGCACCTATAACAACACTACAGCATTTATAACAACACTACAGCTTTTACAACAACGCTACAGCTCCTATAACAACACAACAGCGTTTATAACAACACAACAGCGTTTATAACAACACAACAGCTCCTATAGCATTAGTGTTTATAACAACACTACAGCTCCTATAACAACACTACAGCTTCTATAACAACACTACATCTCCTATAACAACCCTACAGCTCCTATAACAACACTACAGCTCCTATAACAACACTACAGCTCCTATAACAACAATACAGCTCCTATAACAACACTACAGCACCTATAACAACACTACAGCATTTATAACAACACTACAGCTTTTACAACAACGCTACAGCTCCTATAACAACACAACAGCGTTTATAACAACACAACAGCGTTTATAACAACACAACAGCTCCTATAGCATTAGTGTTTATAACAACACTACAGCTCCTATAACACTACAGCATTTATAACGACACTACAGCTCCTATAACAACACTACAGCGTTTATAACAACACTACAGCTCCTATAACAACACTACAGCTCCTATAACAACACTACAGCTTTTACAACAACACACAGCTAAAACAGGGAGCCTCCCTCCATCTTATTGCAGTGTATGGCGTCTCATGCTACTTGGCATTTTCCCTAGTTTCTTTCCGAGCACACCCTCCCTCTCCCCAGCAACATTGGTATGGGAGAGGGAATGCAACAAGCGGGAAGCCCTCCAAAAACCGGTCGTGGATGGTTTACGATTCAATTCAGGGAGGGAGAGGGGGAGAGGGAGATTCTCCCGGGGTTCTTTCTTTCCGCTTTTTCAAGTTGCGAATCATATTACAGAGTAACGTTAGCAAAGGGTGGAGGTGCGGCCGACCTTCTGAGATTCATGTAGCAATGTTTAGGGTTGTCGGTTGTCTCTTCAAGACAATGATAGGCAAGGCTGCGGATCGTGTTTAGCTGTACCCTCAGTTCCCCACCAGGCAGATTCACCCTGGTGACCAGGCCTGGTCATAATAGGATTAGTGTTGTAACATGGGTCACGCTGGCCTCCCTGCCACTGAATGCCTGAAGTAAAGGAAGAATCGGGTGTTTGTGTGGTAACAGTACGACTCGGTTCACCCCTCTCTCTTTGCCTTGCATTGTCACTCACTCACTCACTCAATCATTTATTCATACTTTCCACCTTTATGATCAGATCCTACATTTTATCCGACTTCACTCACTAACCTGCTCATTCACAATAGGTTGTCTAAACTTATGATAAGTACACACCCACACCAGTCCCACCTGCATTAATTCACTACACTGCCCTTAATCACTCACTACACCTCCCTTATTCACTCACTTCACCTCCCTCATTCACTCACTACACCTCCCTTATTCACTCACTACACCTCCCTCATTCACTCACTACACCTCCCTCATTCACTCACTACACCTCCCTTATTCACTCACTACACCTCCCTCAATCACTCACTACACCTCCCTCATTCACTCACTACACCTCCCTTATTCACTCACTACACCTCCCTCATTCACTCACTACACCTCCCTCATTCACTCACTACACCTCCCTTAATCACTCACTACACCTCCTTTATTCACACACTACACCTCCCTTATTCACTCACTACACCTCCCTTATTCACACACTACACCTCCCTTATTCACACACTCACTCCCTTATTCACACACTCACTCCCTTTCTCTCATTCACTCACTACACCTCCCTTATTCATACACTCAATCCCTTTCTCTCATTCACTCACTACAACTCCCTTATTCACACACTCACTCCCTTTCTCTTTTCCTAACTCCCTGTCTTTCCCTCTGGCCATCTCACTCAGTCACGACTCTCCCATCCCTCTACAGCGGGTCCAGATCCCTCCATCTGCAGTATCATTAAGAATCCCAGGAGCTCTATTCTATTTTTTATTTTATTTATTCCAGAATGCTGGCCAGTCTGTCACTTTGGTACAGTGCAGAACCCTGAATTCACACAGTTATTTCCGAGGAAGCCTAGAAGTCTAAAAGGCTGGATCTGAGGGCTTCAAAGAGCCTGTGGTCATTTTTCTTCAAATCACCCACAGGGATAAAAGGAGCTAACGATGCAGCTACTCATAGGCTGCTGGCCCTGCCTGAAAAGGCCTTTCATTTATGAGGTAAACGCATTACCATGCTGTAGTTCTCACTGTAATGGTGGATCACTGGAAGCTTTAGAATGAGATTCTCCCTTCTGTAATGTGTGGTTTAATAACAAATAATTCAAAAGGTCATCCTAGGACTAGCTAAGTTTATTAGGAGTAAGAATAGTCACATACTGGGGAAATTATTTGTGTAAAGTTAATTGTAAAGGTACTTGTGAAATTAATCAAATCTATGATTTTTTTGTTTTCTTTGTGTTTGTGAAGTCTCTTCTATTAATCTGTTCTCCCTCTATTCACTCTGCCTACCAACATGAGGAGGACTGGAGATCAAGTTTCTGCGGCCCCTATTACAGAGAGGCAGAGAGACGTAATGCCAGTTGGGTAAGGGTTTGAGTAACAGCAGTGTCCACTGCAATATGACTAATCTAAGAGTTCCATGAGGCCTAACACACTGCTGCCTTCGGAACAGGCAAGTTTGTATTTCCAAATCACACAATACCACTGAAAGATTGTCAGGCTGAGGAGCAAAGCTTCAACGACAGCTGAGCATGTCCTGTGTGTGTGGGTGAGTCTAGATGTGTACTTCTATACAGTGGGGAAAAAAAGTATTTAGTCAGCCACCAATTGTGCAAGTTCTCCCACTTAAAAAGATGAGAGAGGCCTGTAATTTTCATCATAGGTACACGTCAACTATGACAGACAAATTGAGAAAAAAAAATCCTGAAAATCACATTGTAGGATTTTTAATGAATTTATTTGCAAATTATGGTAGAAAATAAGTATTTGGTCACCTACAAACAAGCAAGATTTCTGGCTCTCACAGACCTGTAACTTCTTCTTTAAGAGGCTCCTCTGTCCTCCACTCGTTACCTGTATTAATGGCACCTGTTTGGACTTGTTATCAGTATAAAAGACACCTGTCCACAACCTCAAACAGTCACACTCCAAACTCCACTATGGCCAAGACCAAAGAGCTGTCAAAGGACACCAGAAACAAAATTGTAGACCTGCACCAGGCTGGGAAGACTGAATCTGCAATAGGTAAGCAGCTTGGTTTGAAGAAATCAACTGTGGACGCAATTATTAGGAAATGGAAGACATACAAGACCACTGATAATCTCCCTCCATCTGGGGCTCCACGCAAGATCTCACCCCATGGGGTCAAAATGATCACAAGAACGGTGAGCAAAAATCCCAGAACCACACGGGGGGATCTAGTGAATGACCTGCAGAGAGCTGGGACCAAAGTAGCAAAGCCTACCATCAGTAACACACTACGCCGCCAGGGACTCAAATCCTGCAGTGCCAGACGTGTCCCCCTGCTTAAGCCAGTACATGTCCAGGCCCGTCTGAAGTTTGCTAGAGTGCATTTGGATGATCCAGAAGAGGATTGGGAGAATGTCATATGGTCAGATGAAACCAAAATAGAACTTTTTGGTAAAAACTCAACTCGTCGTGTTTGGAGGACAAAGAATGCTGAGTTGCATCCAAAGAACACCATACCTACTGTGAAGCATGGGGGTGGAAACATCATGCTTCGGGGCTGTTTTTCTGCAAAGGGACCAGGACGACTGATCCGTGTAAAGGAAAGAATGAATGGGGCCATGTATCGTGAGATTTTGAGTGAAAACCTCCTTCCATCAGCAAGGGCATTGAAGATGAAACGTGGCTGGGTCTTTCAGCATGACAATGATCCCAAACACACCGCCCGGGCAACGAAGGAGTGGCTTCGTAAGAAGCATTTCAAGGTCCTGGAGTGGCCTAGCCAGTCTCCAGATCTCAACCCCATAGAAAATCTTTGGAGGGAGTTGAAAGTCCGTGTTGCCCAGCGACAGCCCCAAAACATCACTGCTATAGAGGAGATCTGCATGGAGGAATGGGCCAAAATACCAGCAACAGTGTGTGAAAACCTTGTGAAGACTTACAGAAAACGTTTGACCTGTGTCATTGCCAACAAAGGGTATATAACAAAGTATTGAGAAACTTTTGTTATTGACCAAATACTTATTTTCCACCATAATTAGCAAATAAATTCATAAAAAATCCTACAATGTGATTTTCTGGAGAAAAAAAATCTCATTTTGTCTGTCATAGTTGACGTGTACCTATGATGAAAATTACAGGCCTCTCTCATCTTTTTAAGTGGGAGAACTTGCACAATTGGTGGCTGACTAAATACTTTTTCCCCCCACTGTATATGTGTGTGTGTGTCTCAATGAAATTCCCAACTATGACCCAGTCACTGCTCCACACTCGCAGAGGTTCTGTGTAAACACTATGTTTACAGTGAATATGTGTTTGCCTGTGTGTGTGTGGGTGAGTCTAGATGAGTATGTCTGTTTGTGTGTGTGTGTCAGTGTGTATGTGTGTGTACAACTCCCAATATGACCCAGTCACCTCTCCACGCTCATATAGGTTCCCTCCCCCATAGAGAGTATCTGGGATATGGCCATGGCCTGGCCCATAAAGGATGTGGTGTCTGGACACAGGAATCTAGCATGCAGCTAATTTAGGAACAAAACATGCCGCTGAGAATAGGCAGCACCCTTTGAGGTATAATAGGAACACACACACACTGGGAAACCATTCTAATGTGGTAAGGGACTGTGATAGAGCACTACAGTATTGCATGTATGTATTCATATTACATCTGGAATAAAGAACATCTGATATTTAACATATGTATTTCATGCTGTCAGAATTGTTGATTAAAAACGTTCCGGGTACATTCTTCCACGCTGTCTCACAACCACAACCGAACCAGACAGAAATTAGTACCAGACGTTTCAGTGAACATCTGAAGCTAGCTGGGTAAACTGTAGTAGATATTTGCTCATACAGAGTGCAGTTTTTTTCTGTCAGTCAGTCATAGATGGCTACCAGACAGAAACGAGTACCAGACGTTTCAGTGAACATTTGAAGCTAGCTGGGTAAACTGTAGTCGATATTTGCTCATACAGTGTTGTTTTTCTGTCAGTTAGCCATAGATGCCTATTGAAGCCACTTCCTTGTTGTTAGTGTTTGATGAAGCTCAGCTGTTGTTGTGGTCCTCTGTAGCTCAGCTGGTAGAGCACGGTGCTTGTAACGCCAAGGTAGTGGGTTCGATCCCTGGGACCACCCATACACAAAAAAAATGTATGCACGCATGACTGTAAGTCGCTTTGGATAAAAGCGTCTGCTAAATGGCATATTATTATTATTATGAAGAAGTAGCTGCTGGAGCAGAGCAGGGCAATGTGTTCCTCTGGCTGCTCAATGGAGAGGGGGAACGTGGCATACTATAACCATGACTCATCCCTCCTACCCACAGCAACAAGGTTAGCAATAGCAGCAACATCAGCTCCACTGTTTAAAGAAGTAATGCTGCCTTCCCTTCAAGGGAAAGACCTTGGTGTTGCTTTGCTGAGCTTCTGAGGCAGGGAGGTCTTTAGATAAGCGTTTTATATATCTGAAGTAAAGATTGATGGTGTTGCTATGGTGAATATGTGATGAACCCTAATTATCTGAATCTGAGTCAACTGAGCCTTAAACTGAGGAAATATAGAACCATTGCTTGCCTATCATCTCTTGTGATATTATAATGTCTCACAGAATAAATAAGCGTCACACTCCGTGATCACACTGAATCTCTCATTTTTAATGAGGCAGTCTCTCCGAGGTCCTCACTTTTGAACGTTGCTCATCCGTATTTGAGGTGGAGACAAACATTGTGTATGATTAGAGCCGCCAGTAGGCTACCCACTGAAGGCAGTAGAATACGTTTAGCTTTTAAATAATAATAATAATAATAATATGCCATTTAGCAGACGCTTTTATCCAAAGCGACTTACAGTCATGCGTGCATACATTTTTGTGTATGGGTGGTCCCGGGGATCGAACCCACTACCTTGGCGTTACAAGCGCCGTGCTCTACCAGCTGAGCTACAGAGGACTTTTGAATGTGAGATAACATGTATCTGTCAGTTTTAAGTCTGTCTGTCAGTAGCAATCACCTTAGCAACAGCATTGTGCTGGAGTAACCACAGTGAATAAAGATCTGTCCAGGATAACAGCTCTATCAGGCTTCTTATCAGCTGGGCTGTTTGCACTGTACAAGAACCACATATCCCTGGTATCACAGTTCCATTAGCATAGCCTACAGGAGACTGGGGACAGGCACTTTTTGTATCAGCCCCTGCTTTAACTATGAGAAGACTTTAAATAGAACAGTAATTTCATAATAACATGTCTGTCTACGAATCAATCATTCATACCATTTCAAAATGTCTATTAGCATACCCATTTCACACTACTGAGCCGAACATAACTGAGCCATGCTGTACTGTGTTGGCCTGGTTACGCATCACCATAGTTGCTGGAGCCATGCTGAAAAGGACAAAGCCAGCATGGTAGCCTACGGTTTGAGTTGGCACAATAGTGTGTGAAGGGTACCACCAAGTTGTTGAATAGAAATGGTAATTCAAATGTGATTCCCCACACACAGCGGCATGTGCACTGAAGCATTTTCCATTACAGAAGGACAGCACACCAACTAGCCTACCAGTCCCAAACGTATTATCTTGCGAAATTAATTTGATAAAATACTTAATTTTCTGGTCCAGAAAAATAAATAAAAAAAAGGCTAATGGGAGAAGATATGTAATGGTTATTATTGCATCATTAGGCCTGACCAGCCTCCACCCATCAAAGCACAGCTGGACCACAGCTGGATGATGAGCACAACAGACATTCACAATCTGGCTCTCGAAAATGTATTGAATACAATAAAGGTTGGACCGCATGTTCCGTTGTTTTCCATGAGCGTTATGCCAGATAAAAGACTGAACGTCACGATTTAATTAGGTCCTCCCTATTTTATAAGACTGCCTGGACACCACTGCTAAACCGAACAGAAACGAGAAGAAAAGTTGCCGAAGGACAAAAAGTTGCTTTAGGCCTATAGGTTAAGGACTTTTTGTTTGGATATTACAAACAATATCCAAAACACTGTTGTAGAACAGCGTGAGTAACACGAACTGAATTCATAAAAGCAGGTTTACAAATACATCTACAAATACATCTGCGTGACGCGGAAACATTATTATTTATAATACTTGCACATGGCTCTGGCTCATATGCACTTGTTCTGTATGTCTCGCATAAGCCTACACTGTAGGCTACTAACTGAAACTACATTACATGCAGGTTAGATCTTTGTTCTATAAACACAATTAATAGCCTAATAAAGATTGTACCCTTTGGAGCATTTCTACTCAACTTTTCCCCAAAACTGAGCAACTCTTGCCAGGAAAGAAAAGGATATGGCTATAAATGAAATAAAGTTATTTTAGAGCGATATATTTGTATTGGTCAAAGATACGCAAAGCAAACATTTTAGAAATGATTTAGACAAGATTAACCTATTGTTGTCTTTAAGGATGATGTAATGAATAGAATAAATAACGGTTAACATACTCATACTTTTGACGAAACTACAGCTGAGCATTCACTCGAACTCTAATTGTTAGAAAATGAAAACTTACCTCCGACACGCGTTAAAACCAAATGGAGATGTGTGTAGGGGGAAAAAATCAGGAAATGTCGGGCATGGAGCTACACACAATAGACGAACGTACTCTTGAGTCAGACAGACGCCAACACCCTTTTTCACTGATGCTCAACAGGTTTGCTCAGTTTGAAAATAGGCTGAGTTTAAATTGAAGTTGCATGCGCTGGAGAGGAGGAGGATTTTATTATTTGTTTGTCATTGGTTGCTTTCAATGACCTGTTGATGCTATAACAAATCATTAGCCTATGTAAAAACTGTGAGATGGCAGATACCAAATAGAACATTATCACATCAATGTATTTTAAATAGTTGTGTACAGTACCTGCTTAGGTTACATATTCTATCTTGAGAGCATGCACAGTGCACATCTCTGAATACAAACAGTTTAGCATATTGTTTATTTCTAACAATGGTGTTCAATGGTATTTATTTGGCTTTTCATTAATAAGGATTTACACAAACATTTGAAGGATAATCGTTTTAGCTAAATTAAATGTATTTCAGTTGTTCGATCATACATCTCACTACCACCGTAAAACACCTGAAAATAAACCCATATCTTTGAGCCAATAAAGAAACAAAACAGTAAATAGATGTATTGTGGTCCACCCACCCACCCTGCATCCGCTCTCACATCCATTCAGGTGTCATTATATTGTCATGGCCAGAGCCCTGCCCCATTCCAACCCCCGAATCTTCATCATCAGAATCACAGCAACCAGTTAGTCAGATTCCATCCTTTAGAAACGCTCAGAGTTCACTTGTGTCATCTTCGGGTTTTCTTTAGTTGTTGAAGGATAAAGAAAAGAGAGAATGAAGATAGAAACAATATTTTTTTAAATGACACCCAGTCCAATAGTACAATGTAACAATCATATGTAAGGACATTTCTTGTACAGTATACATTATTTGTGAAGCATTTATGTAGGCCTAGTTACGGGTTTATAAACACGTGGATATAACATAGGCTCTTACTTGTTCTTTCTAGTGCATTTGGGATCTGAAGAGAGAATAGTGAGATGTTACTACAAACACTGACAAAGTCTGGGTCTATCCTCTTGAGTTACATTTATAATGTATGAACCTATTGGTAATTTGGCTATTTGTACTTACTAAGTAGGACAAACATTCCACCTGCTACAAGCAAGCATGCAATGATCAGGCCTCCAATTCGTAGTCTCTCATAGTCTGGGAAATTCAACATTCAACAGCTCAGGATCACACAGGTACAATGATTCATCCAATGTCAGAAGCATATTTCTGATGTGCTCATGTCATGTCATATCCAATAAGAATATGGTCACTTACATACCACTATGTTCATTTTGTTTGGTGTTTGGTGGTGGTGAGTTATCAGTTCCATTTGAATGAGTGTAGAGGATTGAGCTACTTACTGTAAACAAATGGATCTGCAGACGAGAGAGAGGGAGGGAAGGAAGAAAGGGAGAACAGAAAATGAACCTCAAGCAAATAAAATACATGTTGCTCTGACTGGCTGCACAGTGTGTGACTCTGGTTTAAATGACAGTGATCAAATCTGCTGACAATAGTCAGTTCTCATTCACAGTCACATGAAAACAAAAACCTCATGAAAAACAGATGAGTCTAACAAAACGTATTGTCCAACCCGTCAGACAACTAAAGCAGATTTGTCTTACTTGCTTCAGTTTCTGCGAAGAATGCACAGAGAACTAGGAGAGAAAAATAATAACATTTTAAAACATTTGTCATTTGGTGGATGGATGTAAGTTTAGATGTAGTTTTGATCATGTTAAGGGTCAAGGTCAACTATCATTTCTTGGGAGGACACAAAAGGTCAATGTCAAGTGCATTAAAACAATCCTGCAACATTCTTCTAAGGCTAAGCAGAACTTGTCTGTTGTCTCACTGATTTGTAGTTCCCACTGTAGCTTTCCATATTACTGTCCATAAAATATTTTGCAGAATACATCTGTTGCATTACCCCAAATATCTTTATCATGAAAATGTCTGATTTACCTGCCAGCAAAACCAGAACTGAGAATTGGCCCATCTTGCACACAACCTGACTGGGAGCAAAAGGAGAAAAGTAATCTGTTATAACAGCATAACATCTCACATACCAGTAACCATTGGGCTCTTTCCTAGAATTTAACACCATCTTGAATTAACCCTTGTTATTCCTATCTGACGAGCGATTATACTGTATGATTATACTCTTATGATCAATAATGAACTAATGTCATTAAATCCATTGTGTCTATGTTGCCCTCCTGCACAGTCCCATCCTTGTTCCCAAACACAGTGAGGATAAAGGGGCAGAATGTCCTTATGGTGTGAGACAGACACCGGGCCGCTGCAGGAGGGCTTTGTGGGTGTTTGGAGAGTAAACAGCTGAGGGAAGAAATGTGGGGCGGACGCCACAGGCCTCAGGACACCCTTGGCTCGACCTTGGTCACTCACTTGGGTTTACGCTGCAATGTTTTGGAAATATGGAAATACGACACCCATCTTCTTTATTCTGGTAAAAACTAGTTTGTTTTACAATGGACAATTTCACCATTTGAAGACCAGGTCAATGCTAGTAATCCAACTGTTCCTATCAGAGTTTTTAGAATACGTTTTCTAGTTTTCTAATGCCCTCATATGCAGTAAGATGTGGTCGTAGATGGCTCTATCTCTCAACTCCAACTGACAATGATGGGAATTAGTCCTACATTGAAATACTATTATGTGTATAGTTCACATCAGATACAATATGGGTGTATAGACATTTTGACCTACAAATAGTGATTAGTCAAATTTTTTGAGCATTCATACACTGAAACATAACACATACATTTTAACTTATAGAGGGAAACAGAATATTTCCCATCTTATTGTATTATCATATTCCAATGTGCCCAGAATGACAGAATGACATTTTCCCTGTTGCAGACTAAAAGTAGTGAAGGTCACCATGCTGATCAGCATGTCATAACTCAAGGTCAAGTTTACCTATCCATATATTTACTAACTGACAACTGCCTTTCGCAGGGAACACACCAACCTAGCTCAACCTACAGAGAATATATTGACTTTACATAGTTAATTTATATTGACCGTCCAAATATATACAAAGATCACCATTACATCCATACAATCTTCAGAATCTAATGGTGCTACAGCAACACCCCACCCTATGGATGCCTACATGATCATAACAACACAGATGGTTGTAAAACAGGGCCTAGGAAAGCCAGTGAATCCCATCCTCCCCCTCATTCTTACCTGAGAACGAGGTCTGTCTTGGCAAGGGGTCCGGGGATGTCTGCTGGGTAGCTCAGGTCGTCCTGCTGACTTCACACACCTAGTATTTTCTCTTTCCTTTTACCTTGAGGAATAGCCCCTCCTTTTTGTTGTCACCTAAAACACACCACAGGACGATCGAGATCCCCGTATGCAGAACGTGTGTGGTGCATCCAGGTGCACTGTTGTGTCCCAAACACAGGCCTGTGCCCTTCTGTTTAGGGTTAAAAACACTGGGTGGGACGAGGTACTGAGTTGCCATACCAAGACCTACTGAGCTCTCATATTGATCACTATTTAATTGAATCTCTTTTAGTGGATTCGCTTTTTGGTCAGTTATATTAGACTTTGTGCATGCCCTACTGATAAGCAGAATGAATGCTAGAGAATCATATGGTTTGAGCAGGAGAGAAATGTCACCCATCTGTGCATGTGATTTGGGGCATCCTTGAAATATTTGAACGCCTTACAATAAATCTCCATGATCACGCCACAGTGAGATAAATTAATCCAGGAAGCTTTCCTTCCAGTCCAGTAACCATCCTGTCAGCCAATAACCTTTCAATGTCATTCTAAGAAGACATTCTAAGAGGACACAGAGAGACATTATATACAGTACAGAATTTTAGCTTTGGCTGAAATAAGAGTGATACCAGGCCAAGTATCACAATACCGAGCAGTATCGCGAAACCATGGTGGAAAAATATAAGTGGTCTAGCATCCTGTTCGCCCCTTCCCACCCGGACACTTGTTCACATTTTCTAAACGTTCTCCAAAAACCTGTCACTGAGATTCACACTTCTACTCAATACAAAACATTGAATTTAAATTCACACTGTTCAGTGTATAATAGAATACTGCATAGAATGGCTGATTTGCTAATATTCGCAAAGGCCTACCTGTGATTTGGCTGGAGGAATGGGAGGAAGGAAGGAATGTATATGCATAATCATCTGCATGTCATTGTGTCCGTAACGGGAAAACACTGCATGAAACCTTCTTTACTCTTCAGTTAACACAGACACACACACTCTCTCTGTCTCCCTCACTCTCATAAACACACACACACACCTCTCTCTCTCCCACAAACACACATACAGTGCATTCGTTAAGTATTCAGACCCCTTCACCTTTTCCACATTTTGTTACGTTACAGCCTTATCCTAAAATTGATTAAATTGCTTTTTTTCCTCGTCAATCTACACACAATACCCCATAATGACAAAGCAAAAACAGGTTTTTAGATTTTTTTCAAATGAATTAAAAATAAACTACTGAAATATTACATTTACATAAGTATTCAGACCCTTTCCTCAGTACTTGGTTGAAGCGCCTTTGGCAGCGATTACAGCCTTGAGTCTTCTTGGGTATGACACTACAAGCTTGGCACACCTGTATTTGGGGAGTTTCTCCCATTCTTCTCTACAGATCCTTTCAAGCTCTGTCAGGTTGGATGGGGAGCGTCGCTGCACAGCTATTTTCAGGTCTCTCCAGAGATGTTCGATCGGGTTCAAGTCCGGACTCTGGCTGGGCTACTCAGGGACATTCAGAGACTTGTCCCGAAGTCACTCCTGTGTTGTTTTGGCTGTGTGCTTAGGGTCGTTGTCCTGTTGGAAGGTGAACCTTCGCCCCAGTCTAAGGTCCTTAGCGCTCTGGAGAAGGTTATCATCAAAGATCTCTCTATACTTTGCTCCGTTCATCTTTCCCTCGATCCGGACTAGTCTCCCAGTCCCTTCCGCTGAAAAACATCCCCACAGCATGATGCTGCCACCACCATGCTTCACCATAGGGATGGTGCCAGGTTTCCTGCAGACGTGATGCTTGGCATTCAGGCCAAAGAGTTCAATCTTGGTTTCATCAGACCAGAGAATCTTCTTTCTCATGGTCTGGGAGTCCTTTAGGTGCCTTTTGGCAAACTCCAAGCAGGCTATCATGTGCCTTTTCCTGAGGAGTGGCTTCCGTCTGGCCACTCTACCATAAAGGCCTGATTGGTGGAGTGCTGCAGAGATGGTTGTCCTTCTGGAAGGTTCTCCCATTTCTACAGAGGAACTCTGGAGCTCTGTCAGAGTGACTATCGGGGTTCCCTTCTCCCCCGATTGCTCAGTTTGGCCGGGTGGCCTGCTCTAGGAAGAGTGATGGTGGTTCCAAACTTCTTCCATTTAAGAATGCTGGAGGCCACTGTGTTCTTGGGGACCTTCAATGCTGCAGAAATGTTTTGGTACCCTTCCCCAGATCTGTGCCTCGACACAAGCCTGTCTTGGAGCTCTACGGACAATTCCTTCGACCTCATGGCTTGGTTTTTGCTCTGACATGCACTGTCAACTGTGGGACCTTATATAGACAGGTGTGTGCCTTTCCAAATCATGTCCAATCAATTGAATTTACCACAGGTGGACTCCAATCAAGTTGTAGAAACATCTCAAGGATGATCAATGGAAACAGGATGCACCTGAGCTCAATTTCGAGTCTCATAGCAAAGGGTCTGAATACTTATGTAAATAAGGTATTTCTGTATTTCTAATAATCTGTTTTCGCTTTGTCATTATGGGATATTGTGAAAAAAATAAATATATATATATATATTGTGTGTAGATTGATGAGAAAAAACATGTATTTAATCCATTTTAGAATAAGGCTGTAACATAACACAATGTGGAAAATGTGAAGGGGTCTGAATACTTTCCGAATGCACTGTACACACACTGCTCCCAACATTTAAAACGTAAGGCACCAAACAGAATTGAAGGAGCACCAGATTAATTTTTATTTTTGATATAGTTTAGGCTTACATTAGGCCTATATGAATCCTACTTTTTGAAGCACATACTGTATCATGAGTAGCAGACCCTTTTCCTTTCTTCCTGTGCCAATATAATTTGGCTAAACCTATTGTCAAGTTACCAGGTTGTTAGCTAGCTAGGTAACATTACTGAACGACGTTGTTTGTTATCAAACCAATAATTAGTGACCGGGGATTAGTTTAAAAAGGCCCACGACATGGTTTGTGAAATTATATAAAATATGCGCGAATGCCGATAGAAAAATAAAAAACGTATCCGGTAATATGGGTCATATTTTCTTAACCGTTTAGGCTAGAGACAAGCCGTTTTCTTTGCGGTAAAGCTGCCTGTCGCGAAGCAGTGCTCCATTTTCCCTCTCTGACACTCAGAGGCTGCACGACAGTGAATTTGCAAAGAATACAGGTCTGTGCTCTAGGTTATAACAGGCGATGAAATTATACAATGTATCAAACATTGCTCGCTTTGTGCGCAGCTCCAATGTAACAAATGTACAAATCTAACAACAGAAACCTCATCAGGTTGTGGGTCTGCATCCCCGCTGCTGATTACAGCTGCCATGCGTGAAACGCGCATGAAAGTGAAGTGGATATTATTGGACCTGCAAATACAAGAGACTAGTGGCTGTTGCTTAAATTCAACTGAATTTAATAAACAATACGGACTTTATAAACATTTTATAACAGGGGCCAGCCAGTAGGTTCTTTATATCGGTAGGCTCAAAAAGTCGATAGTGTCATATGAAACAGTACTACAGTATTCTAAAATGTTGGTTTAATAAGTATCATGACGTTTCGGTACCGTGATATTACCGTGGACCAGTATACCTTGCAACACTACTTTGCTGCTATAACAGCCTCCACTCTTCCGGAAAGGCTTTCTACTAGATGTTGGAACATTGCTGCAGGGATTTACTTCCATTCAGCCACAAGGGCATTAGTGAGGTCGGGCACTGATGTTGGACGATTAGGCCTGGCTCACAGTCCAATTCATCCCAAAGCTGTTCGATGGGGTTGAGGTCAGGGCTCTGTGCAGGCCAGTCAAGTTCTTCCACACCGATCTGGACAAATAATTTCTGTATGGACCTCACTTTGTGCACAGCGGCATTGTCATGCTGAAACAGGAAAGGGCCTTCCCTAAACTGTTGCCGCAAAGTTGGAAGCACAGAATAATCTAGAATTGAATTGTATGCTGTAGCGTTAAGATTTCCCTTCACTGGAACTAAGGGGCCTAGCCTGAACCTTGAAAAACAGCCCCAGACCACTATTCCTCCTCCACCAAACTTTTACAGTTGGCAATATGCATTGGGGCAGATTTGTCCGTCGGACTGCCAGATAGTGAAGCGTGATTCATCACTCCAGAGAACGTGTTTCCGCTGCTCCAGAGTCCAATGGCGGCGAGCTTTACACCATTCCAGCCGACGCTTGGCATTGCACATGGTGATGTTAGGCTTGTGTGCGGCTGCTCGGCCATGGAGACCCATTTCATGAAGCTCCTGACAAACAGTTATTGTGCTGAAGTTGCTTTCAGAGGCAGTTGCAACCGAGGACAGACGATTTTTACGCGGTACGCGCTTCAGCACTCGGTGATGCCGTTCTGTGAGCTTGTGTGACTTACCACTTCGCGGCTGAGCCGTTGTTGCTCCTAGACGTTTCCACTTCACAATAACAGCACTTACAGTTGACCAGGGCAGCTCTAGCAGGGCAGAAATTTGCCGAACCGACTTGTTGGAAAGGTGGCATCCTATGACGGTGCCATGTTGAAAGTCACTGAGCTCTTCAGTAAAACCATTCTACTGCCAATGTTGGTCGATGGAGATTTCATGGCTGTGTGCTCGATTTTATACACCTGTGGCTGAAATAGCAGAATACACTAATTTAAAGGGTTGTCCACATTCTTTTGTATATATAGTGTACCTTGTCCATATGGCTCTATTGTTATAAATAAATGAGAACTGGATACAAAATCACAAACAGAGAAAGTGGAGAAAAACAACTCTCCCTCCCAAGCCAGTTTTGGAGTAAAGAGAAGCATGACAACCGTCAGATTGAGATCATGCTCACCTCACAGAGAGGGAGGTGACTTGAATACAATATAATGCTTTAGAATATTCCATCTCTATTCCCAACTCACAATGACTGCTATCATAGCTTAGAGATCAGAACTCACTACTGGTGATGTCAATGGCACTCTGTCTGTCTGTCTGTCTGTCTGCGAAAACAAATACAATAAAATTGTATTTGTCACATGCTTTGTAAAAAACAGGTGTAGACTAAGTTTGTCTGCCTGCCTGCCTGCCTGCCTGCCTGCCTGCCTGTCTGTCTGTCTGTCTGTCTGTCTGTCTGTCTGTCTGTCTGTCTGTCTGTCTGTCTGTCTGTGTGACCATGTGCTTCTCATTTGGGGTGGTGTGGAACGTAAATGAATACACAAAGCCCTGAAAAAGGCTAACACAGTGAACTGAACCACAGAGTCAAGAACCTAAGGCTCACACCTCTATGGTGGCTCCTCAGAGGGGACACGACTGAACCTCGGCACAGTATCGGCATGGTGATGTGTTGCTATCTGGGACTATTTATATCCCCCCGGCAACGACGGAGGAATATGTATCCAGTTCTTCACGAGTGATAATAAAATAATGTGAGTGGCTATATCCTAGTTAGAGGGACCATCAGTGACACATGAAGACCTGACATGAGACTGAGGTGGTTAGCACCATGAAGGACTGATAAAACTGTGAGGTAAAGTCCGTTCTGTGGCGTTCAAGTCTGTGTGTGTATTGGGGCCAACATGCGTGTGTGTTCCATTGTTGTACTTTACAAGCACAAAAGCATTCCCTGAAACCAGAATAGTTTAAGACATTTATTACTGATGATAAGTGAAAAACAAACACAACTTTAACACAACTTTTACAACTGACCATATAGTGCAAAGGAGGAAAAAGCTGTAGAACAAAAACACATCTATCACTTATTGATAGGAAGACTGCATACCTGCATACCCAGTGGTGTAAAATAATTTAAAGTACTACCTACATAGTTTTTTTGGGATATCTGTACTTTACTATTTATGTATATTTTTTACAACTTATACTTTTACTTCACTAGATTCCTAAAGAAAATCATGTACTTTTTACTTTTTACTACATACATTTTCCCTGACACCCAAAAGTACGCATTACATTTTGAATGCTTAACAGGACAGGAAAATGGCCCAAGTCACGCATTTATCAAGAGAGCATCCCTGGTCATCACTACTGCCTCTGATCTGGCGGACTCACTAAACACAAATGCTTTGTTTGTAAATTATGTCTGAGTGTTGGAGGGTGCTCTTGGCAAGCCATAAATTAAAACAAGAAAATGGTGCTGTCTGGTTTGAAATGATTTATACTTTTACTTTTGATACTTAAGTACATTTTAGCAATTACATTTACTTTTGATACTTAAGTATATTTATAACCAAATACTTTTAGACTTTTACTCAAGTAGTATTTTACTGGGTGACTCACCTTTACTTGAGTTATTTTCTATTAAGGTATCTTTACCTTAATCAGGTAACTGATGCAAGCAGTAGAATCAGATTTAAAGAAACAGGGAAAAATACACCTTATGGAACAACGGGGACTGTGAAGAGACACACACAAGGGTATAGACACATGCATACGCACACATTGTGATATTGTTGTATGGTGGTATTAAACATTTTGTATTGTAGATAGGTAGTGGTATAATAATGTCATATGATGTACTGTTTTATATTTTGTTTTATATGTAATGTAAGTGCTTTAATATGTTTGGACCCCAGGAAGAGTAGCTGCTGCTTTGGCAGCAGCTAATGGGGATCCCTAATAAATACAAATACAAATACAAGTACAATTGGGTACTTTTACACCACTGTGCATACCTCAGCTACAAAGTCTACAGAGCCAGTGGCCACAGTGAAAGGGTTGTCGTAGGCTCACACAAGAGACAGGCAGGGTGGGCTATCCAAAGGTTATATGGTAAAGCAAACACACAGGTACAACACAAACATAAGACATTCCCTCCACAAAACCCCTGCTCTCTTCTTTGCACAACAACCCTGAAACACATGTTCACAGTCCTTTAAAAACGTATTGAGAAAGTGACACATTTTTTGTTGTTTTGGATCTGTACGCTAGCACTTTGGATTTGAAATTATAGAATGACTATAAGGTTGAAGTGCAGAGTGTCAGCTTTAATTTGAGGGTATTTTCATCCATATCTGATGAACAGTTTAGAAATTACAGCACTTTTTGTACATAGTTCCCCCATTTTAAGGGACCAAAAGTATTAGGACAAATTCACTTATATGTGTATTAAAGTAGTAAGAAGTAAAGTATTTGGTCCCATATTCATAGCACGCAATGACTACATCAAGCTTGTGACTCTTCAAATTTGTTGGATGCATTTGCTGTTTGTTTTGGTTGTGTTTCAGATAATTTTCTGCCCAAAACATATGAATGGTAAATAATGTATTGTGTCTGTAACTTGTGTGTCTGTAACTTTCTCACTCATCATTATTCACGATTCATTCAGCATCATCCGTAATCATGGTAGCATCCACATTAATGTAGAAGTGTTTAGAAACATATTATATTCTTATTTACAATAAAAGTGACTCCAAAATGACACAATACACTATTTACCATTAATTTCTATTGGGCACAAAATAATCTGAAACACAACCAAAACAAACAGCAAATGCCTCCAACAGATTTGTAGAGTCACAAGCTTGATGTAGTCATTGCGTGCTATGAATATGGGACCAAATACTTAACCTTTTACTACTTTAATACATATATAAGTGAATTTGTCCAAATGGGGGGACTATGTACAAAAAGTGCTGTCATTTCAAAAACGGTTCACCCAATATGGATGAAAATACCCTCAAATTAAAGCTGACAGTCTGCACTTTAACCTCATTGTCATTGTATCATTTCAAATCCAAAGTGCTGGAGTACAGAGCCAAAACAACAACAAAAATGTTCACTGTCCCAATACATTTGGAGCTCACTGTATTCATATAATATGTCTGCATCATCACTGACACAACTCTGATGCATAGCTTTGACTTAAATAAAAGCATGGTATGTAAGCATGCATGCACTGACACAAGCACGCTCGTGCAGGCACACTCAAAACGTACACTACTCTTACTTGTTAGGAGGCATATTTGTCACTAAACAAACCATCTAAGGGTCTGTGAGCATTTGACCATATCCACTAAAGCCACTAAAGATGGGGAGCATGCATAAAAATATATAAATACATCTCAATGGAATGTATGTAATTCTAAACAATATACCAATGCATATTGTGGGATCTGGAGTGACGCCAGTTGTGTCCATGTTAGAGTCATACCAGAGCATAGCAGGCCAGCTGAGTCAACATTGCACCACCTCTGCTGTTCCTCCACTGGAACACTTTCTTTAGACAGCTACTCAGATGTCCTGCTCTCTACTGTTTATGCAGTGAAAACAGGTGTTAGCTGGCTGCCAGTATAACGGTAAAACAATTAATGGAGCTATAAAACGCAGTATCAAAAAGGAACATAAACTTCAGTATTCTGGTGTAGAGGAAAAGTCATAGACACAAAATTACAGTACATTATCAAATGCTTTAGTATTATCCCAGCTTCATTGAACTTCAGTTCATGGCTGCTCCCTGCTGGACAACTATTAGAACTGCGGATGAACAAACCAAAGGCAGAAAATATCAAAAAGCTTAGGAGAGAGAATATGATAGATGGTCTTTGGTTAGAAGTCTTTGGTCTTTGGTAAGTTCTCAAAATGCAATATTTAGTTTAACTTCCTATGTATAGCTACATTCAATAAGACTAAAGACACAGAAAAATGATGCCAGTATCAGATACTGCATACTGCTAGATAAGCAAATAATAGAGCAGTAAAACAAAATAGAAATTACAAACAACATTCGGCATATGCTAAAACCCCCCACAAAGGGTCACCTTTAAGAAGTTGAATAAGTAAATCCAACAGTATTGAAAGCTGTGTGTTTAATCCTTTGTCACCATTGTGGTAACGTCATCCTCACGGTCTTTTCCCCCTGTTGACACAAACACAGAAAAGAGAAGAGAACCATTTGAACGTCGCCGGGCAGGGCATCATTCTCTGATCCATCCTCTGTTAGGGCTGAAGTAGAGAGGTACTTACTGAAATAGCGCTGGAACCTCTCAGATCTCCTGAGCACAGTGTATGACAGGCCAAATACGATGAGGATCCCAAAGAAACCACCAATGACACAGCCAATGAGGGTGGCAAAGTAACTGCTGTCCTCTGAAAATGTATCCAAAAGAGGACATACAGACAGACAAACAGGATAGACAGACAGACAAACAGACAGGATAGACAGATAGACAGAGGAGAGACAGGATAGATAGACAGACAGACAGAGACAGATAGACAGACAGACAAAGAGATCAGGGTTAGCTAATGATGACAATGTCCAATACCATATGCTCAGGGAAGGTATATTTAGAGAGGTGTATTTACCGTACACCCAGAGGTATCCATCCACTAGTGGTCGCCCTGAGCTCTCACATACCACACGTGTGTTGTTGTCAGAGTGGGACGTCCTGCTGATAAGCCACATTGCAAACAGCTCCTTACCTGTGTTATTACAATACCCTTTTATTGACTGAGAGGAGAGAAAGAGAGAGAGAGAGGGGGAGAGAAAGAAATATATAGAGAGGAGAGGGGTGGGGAGAGAGAGAGAGAGAGAGAGAGAGAGAGAGAGAGAGAGAGAGAGAGAGATGATATCTTATCTCATCTGGTGATGCATAAAGACTCCAATTAGCAAGTGATAGAGGCAATGAAAGTAATTGTTTTGCACTCCAACAGGCCTGTTGAATGGAGCTACTGTACTCAGTGATTTCAGCTGTACCAATGGTCATGCCAATTAGGTAAACTGCGTCATCCTGGCCTGTACAGAGAATACCTGTAACCTGGATGGTTGGTATAATATAAGCTAAGGCTGTGCCACTCACCTGGGCAGCCAGGTAGTCAGTGTGGTTTCCTGGGCAGATGAGGGTTCTGTTTCCATGGCTACCATAGAGGGTGAAGTTGAGTTGTCTAGGAGGAGGGGTCACACCACACTGGAAGGCAGCAGGCTTGCCAGCAGGCACTGTTAAGTTATTTGGGCGCGTAGTGTAGTTGTTCTGGGCTGGGGAATGGATGGATGAGGGGATATGAGGGAGAAATGGGTACAGTGAATGAGAGAAATGGGACGGGAGAAGGGATAGTAAGAAGAGAAATGCAACATAATCAGTCATAGCCTGTGACACAGCCTTGTCCTCCACATTTGCCTAGGAGGCAAACCTGTATTGTAATATCATAACACAATTATCTAGGTTTGGATGGCTGCTCTCGAGCCCAACCAATCTTGGCTAAAATAAAAACAATATGGTAGCTTTTTTTATTTTATTTTTTTATTTCACCTTTATTTAACCAGGTAAGCCAGTTGAGAACAAGTTCTCATTTACAACTGCGACCTGGCCAAGATAAAGCAAAGCAGTAGCTACCTTTACATGTATGATTGGCAAGACAGAACCAAAGGTCAACCAAGTCAGTCCTACCTGAGCATTGAAGAAGATGAAGCAGAGCCAACAGGAACACAGACAGACCAAGCCCTGGTCCCGTCATCCCACATACAGACATTATTCTTCTCTTCATAAACGAAACAACTTTCTACCAACCCCTCCATGTCCTGAGACTCTAGCTGCTGCCAATGATTCCAGCCTGAAAACGCAGAGAGAGAGAGAGAGAGGACATACGACTCTCCTTGAGCTACGACCTAAACAAATGAACAAACAACTTTCTCTATGGTGAAAAACAAATGAAGAAACTCCCTGGACTGATTTGCAAGAAAGATTCCTGGGAAGGAAAATAATGTGAACAGGTTGAGCAGGGCTGGGCCGCATTTAGCATAGAAAGCAATGAGGTTCTTTCACATCCTCCTCCAGGTGATCCTGCCAATTCCTTTCTCTCTCTCTCTCTCTTTCTCATTCTCTCTCTCTCTCTCTCTCTCTCTCTTTCTCATTCTCTCTCTCTCTCTCTCTCTCTCTCTCTCTCTCGCTCTCTCTCTCTCTCTCTCTCTCTCTCTCTCTCTCTCTCTCGCTCTCTGTGTGTGTGTGTGTGTCTCTCTCATTCCTTCTGAGAGCACTCCTGTGATTTGAGTAAAGACATTTCACTTCCAAAGCAGACACCCAATATTGTCCTATTATTTTCCAAGGGAAGGTTGAAAAACAACGAGCATTGTCAGGTAGGTGTTACAAATTTGAGACTGTGGGTCTCGCTGTGTGTCTCACTATACCACACACTATAAAGGTCACATTCAAGTAATGCTAAAGCCTATAGGTTGAAAAGCTGTTATGTACTTTAGGTACCCTTTAGGTTTAGTATCAACAGATGTATTTGCATGGCCAGTGGACATAAGTCTATAGCACATTTGCGTCTGGGAAAATACACAGGCTAATGGGTTTGCCTGGCAGGGGTCATGCAGGGCAGTCATGCAGTTATCCAATGATTCAATGATACGTTAGATCACATTAACTGTAGAACTGATCATATAGTGAGACATCTATAGTATCACCTTTCAGGATATCTGAATAGTTCAGTTCCTGTAAACTAGGAATGTTTAGATTCCATAAAACCAGTTCCACAACTGTGTCCAGATACAAAGTGTTATGTGTTACGGAAATGACAGGCTTTGACTGAGGCTTTAGCCGCAAAATATAATACTGGTACAGATGTAGGATCTTAATTTGATCACCCAAGGAAATTAAAAACTTTAAAAAGTCTTCTGGAGTTTGTAATTTCCACTTTGAAATTTCAGATTTGATTTTCCCTAACGGAATAATAATAATCCACATAATAATTCACATTTCCTGTTGCTGCAGGATTATTTTCCTTTTGTAGCAAACTGGCTCAAATTAAGATCCTATACCTGTAGATGACATTTGACATACATCATCCAGTTTGTTAAATTAAATCTTTATTTCAATGCAATATTCAATAGAACAATTTACATTTACAGAAGGAACAGAGTTTAAATCAGTAACAATAACATCCTTACTAAGAATTTCATAATTTCTTCACAGAAAATATATATACATTCTCATCTGCATAGAGACTAGACTTCAAACAATATAAAACGGGGAAATGAAAGCATAAAGACCATCAAAAAAGCTTGATAAACTACATCACAATAAACTACAGAAAATTGAATCATGATGATCAACAGACAATACCGGCAATTGTGCAGAGTTTTTCTAGTGTTGCTGTGTAGCTAATTCTCTACCAATAAAGTAGTTGTGGTTCTCAGCAGGTAATAGGCCCTTAACTGACAACACACAACTGAGTTTGATCTCTGTAGTGTAATGCATCATCCTGTGATGAATATGTAATATGACTTGGTGTTGTTAACAGTAATTCCTTAGTAACTTGTGAAGCTGAAATGGTTAATAAGAACATGATTCTGGTTGTTATTGCATATTTGAGATTGAAATCCATGGATCACTTACAAATAAACATCCATTTTCAAAAAATCAGTTACTAATATTTACAATAAAGCCAAACAAATAAAACACTGATTTAACTATGAATATCTCCTACGTTCTATAGCTACATTTCTAATCTACATACATGTGATAGAAATACATTTTACATTTCACCTGTTTACTTGTCCCTAAATTCATGTCCCGACCAAAAACAAAACAAAGAAACATCATGTATCATTATAGAACTTTACAGTCACTCTGAACTGCAATCTGTGGTACAAACAAAGGATAGTGAGACAATTCCAAGAGCTGAATATCTGACACCAATGTTTTTTTTGTAGGTCTCAGGGAATTTCAGCTACATGCTGTCTATGTTAAAATCTCTTCAGTAACTTTGGCATTATTTGTTTATGGGAATAATATAAAGGAGAAACTTCATGGCAAAACTAGCCTGAATGTTTTTAATGTCTGTTTGAGCATTACATTTTTATACACAGGCTTGTTGTGTATTATACGTTTGTTGCACCTGAAAAGAGTCAAACTGTAAGGAAACCCTGAATACAAAAATGTACCCTTTGATGACATACAAATAATCCCCATATGACAGTACAACCTGTACATTGGCTGGCAGAGTGGTGATTTTCTATGACTTTGTCATGCATGTCCCATAAGTCTTTTCATTTGACGCTTTTTACATTTCACAAGACCATACACCTATTGGTTATTCTTTGGTCAAGCTACCACTTCAAGGGTTTCCTCAGGTAATCTAGCTGAATTTACCTATACATCAGATATTTGCTCAATGTTCCCCAAATAGGATGGGGATTTTTAACAGGTGAAGTGCAGTAAATCTGAAGGGATAAGATTTTGGTAATTTCTGATCCCTTAAAGGTATGGTTAGTGCTCCCATGTACGCGCCATTTTGTGCACTCCTGGTGAATTGTGATACGTCTGTGAAGATAAGACAGGAAAAGAAGATTATACTTCCACCTGTGTGCATCTGTGTACGTATGTGTGTGTGTGTGCATGCGTACGTGCATGTGTGTATGTCTGCATACTGTCCTCACCCTCATGGCTGAGGAGATCCAGGGTAGGAAGCGGGACACTCTGGTGTAGACGCCAGGCTTCTTGGCCATGGCACAGCCTGTTCCCCAGCTCACCACCCCCAGCAGGCGGTAACGGCTGGCCTTGGACAGGCAGTCCTCAGCCACAAACGGGCCCCCGCTGTCCCCCTGAGATTACAATATCATTCTCACTTGGGTGAATGGATTATCTAAATATTAAAAATGTCTCATGTAAAAGCTAGAATCTGGATAGAGAGCAATGGTACAACCTTGCTCATATCCGGCACATTTATATGTCAATAGATGACGTTTGTAAGTGGAAGACAGAATATGGATGGAAGGTGTAATTTCTTGTTCAAGTTTATTAATTGACTGTCAGGGCAGGGGAATTAGATGTCACTATAGCTGGTTACCTGGCAGGCATCGGTACCACCCTTCTCAAAGCCAGCACAGAACATGCTGGTGGTGATCTGGTTGTCATAGTAATCAGGGGCGTTACAGACAGCGTCGTTGATGATCGGCACGTTAGCCTCCTGAAGAACGTCAGCAAGAGTCCCTAAGAGAGAAAGAGAGAGAGAGATAGAGAGAGAACGAGAGAGAGGGATAGAAAGAAAGCGAGGGAGAGAGAAAGAGAGAGATAGCGAGAGAGAGAGAGAGAGAGAGAGAGAGAGAGAGAGAGAGAGAGAGAGAGAGAGAGAGAGAGAGAGAGAGAGAGAGAGAGAGAGAGAGAGAGAGAGAGAGAGAGAGAGAGAGAGAGAAGCTGTTAATCCCTCCATACACATTAATGATGGAGTGATCTGACCACCATATCTGACCAAAAGATTGTTGATTCCTGGTCAATAGTGCTTGGCACATCTACACACTATGACACTGTCCCTGTTTACATATTCAAAGGTCATACAGAGAGAGAGCGGAGGGAGAGAAAGAAAGAGATAGGGAGAGGCTGTCTTGTCCAATGACAACAAGGATACACCTACTCTGTCTCTCTGTGGTTCCAGATTATGTTTTAAACCCAGCTCCTACAGTATCTGTCTCTGGGACCAGATTATGTTTTAAGCCCAGCTCCTACAGTATCTGTCTATGGGACCCGATTATGTTTTAAGCCCAGCTCCTACAGTATCTGTCTCTGGGACCAGATTATGTTTTAAACCCAGCTCCTACAGTATCTGTCTCTGGGACCAGATTATGTTTCAAGCCCAGCTCCTACAGTATCTGTCTCTGGGACCAGATTATGTTTTAAACCCAGCTCTTACAGTATCTGTCTCTGGGACCAGATTATGTTTTAAACCCAGCTCCTACAGTATCTGGCTCTGGAACCAGGTGATGTTTTAAGCCCAGCTCCTACAGTATCTGTCTCTGGAACCAGGTGATGTTTTAAGCCCATCTCCTACAGTATCTGTCTCTGGAACCAGGTAATGTTTTAAACCCAGTTCCTACCTCTCCCGAGTGGCGCAGTGGTCTAAGGCACTGCATCGCATTGCTAGCTGTGCCACTAGAGATCCTGGTTCAAATCCAGGCTCTGTTGTAGCTGGCTGTGACCGGGAGACCCATGGGGCGGCGCACAATTGGTCCAGGGTAGGGGAGGGACTGGCCGGCAGGGATGTAGCTCAGTTGTTAGAGCATGGTGTTTGCAATGCCAGGGTTGTGGGTTCGATTCCCACTGGGGGAATAAAAAATAATGTATGCACTAACTGTAAGTCGCTCTGGATAAGAGCGTCTGCTAAATGACTAAAATGTAAATGTACAGTCTCTGGAACCAGGTGTTGTTTTAAGCCCAGCTCCTACAGTATCAGTCTCTGGAACCAGGTGATGTTTTAAGCCCAGCTCCTACAGTATCTGTCTCTGGGACCAGATTATATTTTAAGCCCAGCTCCTACAGTATCTGTCTCTGGGACCAGATTATGTTTTAAGGCCAGCTCCTACAGTATCTGTCTCTGGGACCAGATTATGTTTTAAACCCATCTCCTACAGTATCTGTCTCTGGGACCAGATTATGTTTTAAACCCAGCTCCTAAAGTATCTGTTTCTGGGACCAGATTATGTTTTAAGGCCAGCTCCAACAGTATCTGTCTCTGGGACCAGATTATGTTTTAAACCCAGCTCCTACAGTATCTGTCTCTGGGACCAGATTATGTTTTAAACCCAGCTCCAACAGTATCTGTCTAAGGTTCCAGATTATGTTTTAAACCCAGCTCCTACAGTATCTGGCTCTGGGTCCCGATTATGTTTTAAACCCAGCTCCTACAGTATCTGTATCTGGGACCAGATTATGTTTTAAACCCAGCTCCTACAGTATCTGTCTCTGGGACCAGGTTATGTTTTAAGGCCAGCTCCTACAGTGTCTGTCTCTGGGACCAGATTATATTTTAAGCCCAGCTCCTACAGTATCTGTCTCTGGGACCAGATTATGTTTTAAACCCAGCTCCTACAGTATCTGTATCTGGGACCAGATTATGTTTTAAACCCAGCTCCTACAGTATCTGTCTCTGGGACCAGGTTATGTTTTAAGGCCAGCTCCTACAGTGTCTGTCTCTGGGACCAGATTATATTTTAAGACCAGCTCCTACAGTATCTGTCTAAGGTTCCAGATTATGTTTTAAACTCAGCTCCTACAGTATCTGTCTCTGGGACCAGATTATGTTTTAAACCCAGCTCCTACAGTATCTGTCTCTGGGACCAGATTGTGTTTTAAACCCAGCTCCTACAGTATCTGGCTCTGGGTCCCGATTATGTTTTAAACCCAGCTCCTACAGTATCTGTCTGAGGGACCAGATTATGTTTTAAACCCAGCTCCTACAGTATCTGTATCTGGGACCAGATTATGTTTTAAACCCAGCTCCTACAGTATCTGTATCTGGGACCAGATTATGTTTTAAACCCAGCTCCTACAGTATCTGTCTCTGGGACCAGGTTATGTTTTAAGGCCAGCTCCTACAGTGTCTGTCTCTGGGACCAGATTATATTTTAAGCCCAGCTCCTACAGTATCTGTCTCTGGGACCCGATTATGTTTTAAGGCCAGCTCCAACAGTATCTGTCTCTGGGACCAGATTATGTTTTAAACCCAGCTCCTACAGTATCTGTCTCTGGGACCCGATTATGTTTTAAGGCCAGCTCCAACAGTATCTGTCTCTGGGACCAGATTATGTTTTAAACCCAGCTCCTAAAGTATCTGTTTCTGGGACCCGATTATATTTTAAACCCAGCTCCTACAGTATCTGTCTCTGGGACCAGATTATGTTTTAAACCCAGCTCCTACAGTATCTGTATCTGGGACCAGATTATGTTTTAAACCCAGCTCCTACAGTATCTGTCTCTGGGACCAGGTTATGTTTTAAGGCCAGCTCCTACAGTGTCTGTCTCTGGGACCAGATTATATTTTAAGCCCAGCTCCTACAGTATCTGTCTCTGGGACCAGATTGTGTTTTAAACCCATCTCCTACAGTATCTGTCTCTGGGACCAGATTATGTTTTAAACCCAGCTCCTACAGTATCTGTCTCTGGGACCAGATTATGTTTTAAGCCCAGCTCCTACAGTATCTGTCTCTGGACCAGATTGTGTTTTAAACCCAGCTCCTACAGTATCTGTATCTGGGACCAGATTATGTTTTAAACCCAGCTCCTACAGTATCTGTCTCTGGGACCAGGTTATGTTTTAAGGCCAGCTCCTACAGTGTCTGTCTCTGGGACCAGATTATATTTTAAGCCCAGCTCCAACAGTATCTGTCTCTGGGACCAGATTGTGTTTTAAACCCATCTCCTACAGTATCTGTCTCTGGGACCAGATTATGTTTTAAACCCAGCTCCTAAAGTATCTGTTTCTGGGACCCGATTATGTTTTAAGGCCAGCTCCAACAGTATCTGTTTCTGGGACCAGATTATGTTTTAAACCCAGCTCCTACAGTATCTGTATCTGGGACCAGATTATGTTTTAAACCCAGCTCCTACAGTATCTGTCTCTGGGACCAGGTTATGTTTTAAGGCCAGCTCCTACAGTGTCTGTCTCTGGGACCAGATTATATTTTAAGCCCAGCTCCTACAGTATCTGTCTCTGGGACCAGATTGTGTTTTAAACCCATCTCCTACAGTATCTGTCTCTGGGACCAGATTATGTTTTAAACCCAGCTCCTAAAGTATCTGTTTCTGGGACCCGATTATGTTTTAAGGCCAGCTCCAACAGTATCTGTCTCTGGGACCAGATTATGTTTTAAACCCAGCTCCTACAGTATCTGTTTTTGGGACCAGATTATGTTTTAAACCTAGCTCCTACAGTATCAGTCTCTGGGACCAGGTGATGTTTTAAGGCCAGCTCCTACAGTATCTGGCTTTGGGACCAGATGTAAGTTTAAGGATGTAGAAGGTTACACAGTCACTCACCATAGTAACCTACATTTCCCCAGCCTGTCACTGTCCCCATCTGGCCGTCAATCAGGCGCTGGCCATAGTGGGGTAAGCACACTGGCTGGATGTAGTCTACAGAAAACAGAGGGTGAAGACGAGGGAGAGAGAGATGAGATGAGATTGTAATTAATTGTATACTTGCAGAGAAATTGAGATTACTTGATGGCTTGTGTGTTGTATTCACTACGGACAATGTTAATCTTGTCCGGCTAATGTTGCATGTTCTCAATTTCCACACCAGTGTGTTATTTTA
Source organism: Coregonus lavaretus (assembly GCF_964263955.1). NCBI lineage: Eukaryota > Metazoa > Chordata > Actinopteri > Salmoniformes > Salmonidae > Coregonus > Coregonus lavaretus. The sequence continues at coordinate 55,619,924 of NC_139990.1, read as the reverse complement.
TCATGTGAATAGTTGCAACTCTGTCCAACCACTAGATGTCAGACAAGGCCCAATACATCTGGCCTTGATAAACAACAGGAAGTTCACTGTAGTGCCTGCATAACAACTACATCCTAGAGCAGGGTTTCCCAAACTCGGGGGTGCACATTTTGTTTTTTGCCCTAGCACTACACAGCTGATTCAAATAATCAACTAATCATCAAGCTTTGATAATTTGAATCAGCCGTGTAGTGTTAAGGCAAAATCCAAAACGCTGTCGTAGAGAGTTTTCTCTCTCACATTATAACAATGTAATGTTTTTCTATGAACGTCCAGAGATTCCAGGAAAGGAAAAATTACAGTGAAACAGAGGCCAAACTATTCTGTCCGGTTCTGATATCATTGTCTTTTGTCCAGGCGACTGCAGGCAGGCAGTAAAGAGGGCCTTTGTTTGGAAGTCTGACTGGAAACCTGAACCCTGAGGAAGGGAATTACCATAGTGACTCGTCCCTCATTCTCTATCTCGCTTTATCGCTTTATCACTTCTCTCTACCCCCCCCCTCCCCCCCTCTCTCTCTCTGTCTCCCCCCCCCTCTCTCTCTCTGTCTCTCTCTCTTTCTCTCCCTCTTCTACCTATAAGCACACTGTGGCTTCATCTGATGTACCTTGAAAAAGACCAACAAATCATCACAGTATAATAAGCTATAACAATATGGGCCCCCAATGTTTACCCGTGAAGTGAAGAGGCTGGGCCAGAGCCAGAACAGCGATGTCTCTGCTGTTGTCGTCTATGTTGGGGTCTACGAAGGGCAGGTAGCTGCTGTGGTACACCACAGTCTTTACCTCAAGAACCCTAACATTCTTATGGGTGAGCTTGTTGTAGATGGAGCCCAGTAACACCCTCCATCGAGACACCTGACGGTTCCTCCTGAGAGAGGACAAACAGAATCAATGAGAAGAAGTGTGTGTGTGTGAGAGAGAGAGAGAGAGAGAGAGAGAGAGAGAGAGAGAGAGAGAGAGAGAGAGAGATGGAGAGAGAGATGGAGAGAAAGATTCAGGGCGTACTCTGGGAAGCAGTGGGCTGCGCTGACGATCCAGCGGTCTGAGATGATGGAGCCTCCACACTGGTGCACCCCGTCATATTGCAGACTGACCTGCCACGGCCAGCTACCCTGCCTAGCATCCACACCACCCACTATACGGTCCTCTGTCAGACTACGCCTGCCACAGTCTAGACAGAGAGAAAGAGAGGGGAGGGAGAGATAGGGAGGAGAGAGAGATATGGATGGGGAGGGAGGAGGAGGAGAGAGTGGAAGGAAGAGAGAGAGATCGGGAGGGATGAGTAAAGAGAGATGCAGGAGAGAGAGAGAGTTAAGCCATCCTGTACAACTCTCAGGTTGCTTTTCATCACTTTGTGTAAAAAGTGTGTCATGGTGTCAGGACCAAACCAAAGCTCTCAGCAGTACCTACCTTGACAAAGCAGACTTAGAACCTGGCCACTTTCACAGCCACTGAAAAACAACAACAGCAACAACAGTCAGACACATCAGGCTGGAACCCTGAATTCCTGCTATTCTCTCCTTTTCAGCCAGCTCTAGTTTAATAAACAAGGCCTTAAGATAATCATCTAGGACAGGGGTGTCAAACTCATTTTAGCTCAGGGGCCACATGGAGGAAAATCTATTCCCAAGTGGGCCGGACCGGAAAAATCATGGTATATATAACTTAAAAACAACAACTTCAGATTGTTTTCTTTGTTTTAATACGATCAACATACAACATAAAGCTGGAGCCTGAGGACAGTGTGTCCAAAATAGTACAAGCACAACATCACTATCAATCATAAAACACGTCAAGTTTATTTGAAAATTCTAAAGAAAAAGAACACACAAACACACAATGCCTCAGTGATTAACAGAACTGTTTCACAGATCACAGAACTATATCAGGGTGTCATTTCTCAGGCAGAAATGTAGATAAAAATAATGAAATCCTGTTCCCCAAACAAGTGCAAGAACCACAGAGTCAAGAATAGGTTAAATATACAAATAAAATAAAATCAATTAAAAACAATAGCACATCAACATAAAAACATATAAACATAAATCTGAAAGCGTTGCTCAAACTCCCGTAACAGTCCCGTTATTTTATCTTTGAACCGCTTCATGTCTGCCACATGTTGGGTCACGCACACATTTTTCAGACAGGGGAAGTGAGCTGCATCATCACCGGCAAGTTGCGTCTCCCACAATGACAGCTTCAACTTGAAAGAACGTATGCTGTCATAATACTGCGTGACAACTTTGTTGCGCCCTTGCAGCTGTTTGTTCAAGTTATTCAGGTGCTCTGTAACATCCACCATAAATGCAAGGTCCGGCATCCATTCTGCGGAATGAAATTCTAACACTGGTTTGCCCTTTTCTTCCATGAACTGTTCAATTTCTTCTCGTAAATCAAAGAAACGCCTCAGCACAGCACCTCGGCTTAACCATCTTACCTCAGTGTGGTATGGCAGGCCATAGATGTGGTCTTTCTCTCTGAGAAGGCTGTCAAACTGACGGTGATTCAGGCTTCTGGATCGGATGAAATTAACAGTTTGGATGACCACCTTCATGACGTTATCCATCTTTAATGACTTGCAACACAAAGCCTCCTGGTGCAAAATATAGTGAAAAGTCAAAAAATCACGTCCTCCATTTGCAGATTGCACTTTCTCTCTGAACTTTGTCACAACGCCTGCTTTTTTCCCGATCATTGAGGGCGCACCATCTGTAGCCAGGCTGACAGCGCGGGACCAGTCCACTCTGACCCTGTCCAGCGTGCCGACGAGTGCGGTAAAAATATCAGCTGCTGTCGTTGTATCTGTCATCGGCACCAACTCCACGAACTCCTCGGTGACGGTCAATATGTCATCAACTCCGCGGATGAAAAAATGGCCAGTTGTGCAACATCTGTAATGTCCGTGCTTTCATCAATTGCAACCGAAAACGCAATAAATTACTTTACTTTTTGCTTCAACTGGCTGTCCAAATCCACTGAAAGATCGGAAATCCTGTCTGCAACTGTGTTTCTTGTCAGGCTGATATTTGCAAAAGCCTGCCGCTTTTCAGGGCACACAATCTCCGCTGCCTTCATCATGCATGTTTTTACAAATTCACCCTCACTAAATGGTTTTGAAGCCACTGCGATTTCATTAGCAATGAGGTAGATAGCTTTCACTGCAGCGTCACTGATGTCTCGGCTGTGAGTAAACACAGACTGCTGTTTCTTCAGACCCGCCAACAGTTCATTCACCTTCTCTCATCTCCGCTGTCCTTGAAAGTTGTCATATTTGTCGGCATGAAGACTCACATAGTGGCGACGAAGGTTATATTCTTTCAGCACTGCAACATGCTCTGAACACACCAAACATACAGCTTTCCCATTCAATTCCGTGAATAAATAGGATGACCATTTTTCTTGGAACACTCTGCACTCTGCGTCCACTTTTCTCTTTTTTGACAGAGACATATTGGGGCAATGAGGGTGCCAAAGCACATAATGTTAAAAGTAGAAGCCGTAATAAATATCGCGGGCAAAACAAAGTAGCTCATTGGCTGCACGTGCTTGACCTACTTGCTCTGCCTCGGTATAAACAGTTTGCTTGCTTAACACAATTGCTATTGCGCCATCCAGTGGACGCAATTGGAACAGCAGTTTATTTTATTGAAAAATACTTTATACTTTCTTCTTTTTAAATCATCTCGCGGGCCGGATTAAACCCGTTTGCGGGCCTGATCCGGCCCGCGGGCCGTACGTTTGACACCCCTGATCTAGGAGATATAAGAGTGTTATAAGAATGTCTTACCAGGGATATAGAGACTCTTTGATCTTCTTGCCGTAGGTCAGCTCCTTCTCTTTGACACAGAAGACCTCCTCACGGTCGTTACTGCCTTCAGGGATACTGAACACGGAGTAATTCACCACGCTGGTGGGGACACAAAGCATGCATCTCTTTATTAAGGAGACTTCTATCACTGACAGATCAGTTGAAAGATCCCTGGCCTAAACCCGATTAAGTTACTTAGACGTGCAGTATGTATAACTTTTTGGGTGACCCAACCAAATTCACATAGCATTGTGAGGTATATATCTGTCATTCTCATTGAAAGGAAGTAGGAGAAGCGGTAGATCCATTCTATATGCACTATTTTTATGCTTCCTGTCCTTAAGTTTAGTTTTCGCCTCTTTTTTTTCCTGCTTTGTACACCAGCTTCAAACAGCTGAAAATACAATTTATATATATTTTTTAAATGTATTTCACAGCTGTTTAGATTATCTAAACTATACATTGCTTGTTTTGTGGCCATAAACTGAAATTAGGCAAACCATTACAATTTTAGCAACCAGGCAAGGGTGGAGCAATTTCTGTGCAGCCTTCTTGCATGGCATAGGGGTATCCTTTTATGATGCTGTAGATAGTGACTCCCACTTTTGTATTTAATCTAAAGCCTTTCATATCACAATCCATCAATCTCCTCACCTGACAAAGCCCATTTCCTCACAGCTTATGTTGGCCAGGAGCTGGTTGGCCTCTGAGGAACAGACGTGTCTCCACCGTCGCTGGGCCGAGTCAAACACCCGGAGACGTAGATCCGAGCTTGGATTGGAGTTCACCTGGACTGGGGTGGAGCAATGAAATACTAGATCAAACAAGCCCTTCTATCGATTCAGATACTATATGAGGTTGGCTTTGGTGAAGTGGTTTCCCTCTCACTTACCATCATATAATCCTGTGTCTTCTTCTCGGATACAAAACGTTACTAGGATTTGAAAAACAAAGAAACAAACAAAAGTCAACAACATGTAATATAAAACTGTAAAGTGCATACACACTCTGTTGATGAAACAGCAAACCTCACAGAGCCTGCAAACAAATCCACTGACTGCAATCAAACAATGTTGGTAATATTTGTACCAAAGATGGAGGATAAATTAAGATAGTTCATTCAGGTTGTTTACCATTGAAATAAATGGTCAGTTCCTGTCTACTTAAGGGGGTGGCTCTCCCATAGACACCAATGTGATAGCAGCTGGTTCTGGTGTACTTAGTTAATTGACTTCCATTGAAACAGAAAAAAAATGAGGGAGTGGGATGTCTCGCTTCCTCTTCCGTCTCTGTCTGTACTATGGAAAAACTAAAACTACATTACCCATAAAGCACTGCACATTGCCAAAAGGTACACATCACTACTATGTGAGAGCAGAAGCAGAGGTCTCTCACCTACAGCCCAGACAGCAGCTCCAATCCCCCCCAGTAGCACCACGGTCAGACACACGCCCGCCACGCGACATGGGGTCAGGAAGGTCACCCCCGCGCTTCCCGGGAGAGAAATCCCCGGACTTCCTGTAAAAGACAACACACACAACAAAAACATACCATTACGTTCAGCTTCACACTGAGGGTCGTCTGGCCCAGGGGTGTGAAGGTGAACGGCAAGGCACTGGAATGACGAACCACCCTTGCTGTCTCTGCCTGGCGGGCTTCCCTCTCTCCACTGGGATTCTCTGCCTCTGACCCAATTACGGGGGCTGAGTCACTGGCTTGCTTGCGCTCTCCCATTCCGTCCCTAGGAGGGGTGCATCACATCGTGCCAGGCTTTTTTCGCTATACTCGACCTGAGTGGGTTGAGTCACTGACGTGATCTTTCTGTCCGGTTTTGCGCCCCCTCGGGCTCGTGCGGTGAGTGAGATCTTCGTGGGCTACACTCGGCCTTGTCTCAGGGTAGTAAGTTAGTGGTCTGTTGATATCCCTTTGGTGGTATGGGGGCTGTGCTTTGGCAAAGTGGGTGGGGTAATATCCTGCCTGGTTGGACTTGTCCGGGGGTAACTTTGGAAAGGGCCACAGTGAACGTTTGAACATCTTGAAGAAGAAAAGTGTTTTAATCAGATAGGTGAAAAGGAAAAGAGAGTGCCATAATAACACACTGGCACATTGAAAAAGTACAAATGAATAGGATCAATAGTCCAAAGTCTGCTCCATTTCCATAGAGCTAAAACAAACTGCAGGCTTGATTTCAGTGCCATCTCGAGCCCCAACAAATTGTCACTGTGTCCCTAGCTAGAACACAAGGTTGAGCAGAATGAGAGGTCAGTTCATTACATTAAATTACTGATGATGATGAAAGGTCCATGAACTGACCAGTCACTAACTTTTAAAGTTTGGTTGAACCAAAACAAAGCCACACTTGATTATTCAACCACCGTTTACAACTTACGTCACACGTGTGAGACACACTAATGCACCGCACACATACACACACACACACACACACACACACAATCCTACTTTCCCTAAACCCTAACCCTAAACCTAACCCTAACCTTAACCCTAACCTTAACACCAAAACACTAACCCTAAAACTAAACCTAACCCTAACTCCTAACCCCTAACCGTAATTCTAACCCTAACCCTAATTTTAACGCTAATCCTAAATCTAACCCCTAAGCCTACAAAAGCCTTTTTCCTTGTGGGGACCGGCGAAATGTCCCCACTTGTCCGGATTTTCCTTGTTTTACTATCCTTGTGAGGACTTCACGTCCCCACAAGGATAGTAAAACCAAACACACACACACACAGGTAACATGCGTACATCTGCTGTGTTTGCAGGCAGGTAGCTGAGGCGCAGAGAGTGGAGTTTTGGAGTGATCATTAACCGTGCAGGCCGGCCAGCCAGCTTCAGCCTGTGTGGAGACCTGCCACACACCAGACCAGCCCAGCAGAGCAGACCAGCAGAAACACTGAGTGACTGACTGACTGCAAGGCATGATAAGCTCCTGACTCAGCGCAAACAAACACACAGTCTGTGTGTGGATCCAACTCACGTCTAACACACGTGTAGGTAATACACAGGTCTATAAATCTGTTATTACTTTGTAGGTATACACAAGTCTTTATGTATGCTATAGGGCCAAGACGTTTTACTGATCTGGTCACGTGGCCCTAGCTATGTGGGCAATACACTAGTCTGACGGACACTTAGGAACAATCTCCTACATACAAACATCAATACATGCCCAATAGTGAAGACATTATTCAACCATTCGACACCAACAACACAAACAGTTGCACTATATTTAACATTTTAAATTTTAGTCATTTATCAGATGCTCTTATCCAGAGCGACTTAGGGTTAAATGCCTTGCTCAAGGGCACAGACAGATTTTTCACCTAGTCGGCTCGGGGATTTGAACTAGCGGCATTTTGGTTACCAATGCTCTTAACCGCTAGGCTACCTGCCGCCCACTACCTGGATCACCATAGCTAGCTGTAGAAGAAGAGCCTGCCGGATGAGCATGTTTCTTATCAATAACATAACACTTTTTCCCGTTATACCTTATGCAGGGAAACAAGCGTCAACCTGATACTCCTGATACCAATTAAAAGAGAGGAAAATCAACATTGCACACAAATGAGGGAGACTCAAATTCAGGGAGAAAACACTGGGGGTCCTGTAAGGCCATAGGGTCTGCCGTCTGTACGCACTACCTCAGGATATGGGCACAGTTTACAGGCAGCTGATGGCTCTTCATAGAGTGATGGGGTAATCCTCCACTTTTTTCCCTTACTCACCACTGTCTATCAGTGTGGAACATCCATCAACAATAAGATACATGGGTTTTTACTGAGATAGCGTTAAAATAATAACATCAAGTACTGTCACTATTTAACACAGTGAAAATGAAGATGTAAAAATGTATCCTGAATTTGTAGGCTTTTGTATACTGTACGGTTTTTAAAACACACAGTTGACCTGCATAACATACAGTGAAGCTCTGTTAGTGTGATGACTGTACATTATATACTAAAATGGACTATTTTCAAACAATAACAGCAGTTTTGGTGCAGTCACCTATGGCAACCCCAGAGAACCCTGACTCAGCACATGTTATAGGCTGCTGATTCAAGGACTTTTCCAGACATTAGTCTGGAGCCATAAGATACACTGGCTCATGGGTGTGCTGGATTTTGGTCCAGCCAGCACTAACACACATGAGGACCATGATTAGTTGATTGTTTGAAACAGGTATGGGCTAGAGCAAAACCCTGCACACCCAGTCACGTTGCAGAACCGGATTTGGAGAACCCTGCAATACAGATTTAAATTAGAACATTCCTTCTCCGTACAAAAGCGATTCTCAACCTTGTTGATTTTGAGGAGACATTCTACTTCTAACAAAAACTTTCCACGACCACAAAACCCATCCCAAACCCATCCACCTATGTCATGTGAGGCTGTATCAGTACATTAATGTGTTACTGTTCCTGCCCAGGACTCTCTGTAATGACAGGGGTGAGGAAGGGACCACATATCTTTTTGACATAAGCAGACCTTGTCTAAGCGCTGACTTTATCTCAGGCCAGTCTCCCTTCCAGTGTTCCAGCTGCTGGTTCCAGGAAAGCTCCACATTTCCTAAACCCACTCCAGTGGATCCTGGAGTCACAGGCCTGGAGCTGGAGAACAAGCCCTGCTATTGTTTTAGCCTCTACCTGAGTACACTCTGTGTGTAGGGAAATACATGTCTCCTTAACTGAAGGGAGATACTTCTATAAGGTGAAAGGCCTAGTTCATTCCCTTGTGTCTCTCTCAGGAAGAAGGTCTTCTGCCTCATTTCACAATAGAAAGAACATTTCATAAAGCTACATCTGTTTCAGAACTGTGACTGTCCACTACATGAAGTAACTAAAATGTCTCACACATCAAGAGTCATGGAATGCCACAGACCAGCAGTTTCAGCAACTAAACCACAGATAGAAACCACAGTGTTTTACACATGAGCCCACAACTCAACCCAGACCAAAACGAAACCAGACCACACAACAATCACCAGTCATGCTGTAACTGTTTCTGCTAGAAGGAGACTGAGATGTTGTTCATTGGATGGTGACTCAGGTTTGACAATGGCTTTACATTGAAACATAGAAATGTCAGAGAGTCCTGGTGAGCATCTCTCTACAAGACACACGGAAGTGTCCATGCTTGAGAATTCAGGAGTACTTCTAATTCTCCAAATTAAAAGCCACACAATCAATGATGCTATGTCTGGTAAAACGCCAACAGCATAACTGTGGTCTAAAAAATATGTTAAACTCAAGATAACTGTACCCTTGTTATTACCACTGTTTTGATTATTTATCAGTACATACAGGTATAGCTTTCAAAATATTGAGTAAAGATCATGATTGGGACCACCTACTACTAGTGATAATTAGATAACAGAAATACTGATATGAGCAGTCAAAAAACATTTCACAAGGTTGATGAGGTTCCAAGCTAGGTACACTTGGGCCCTTATCACATCTGTCATTCCCTAAACATAATCACACAAGACATTACAGTGTCATAAAGATAGAGAGTTGTTAAATAAGGTTTATGGTCTGCCACTACAACTGAAGGAGAGACAGCTGAGAAGTCCAAAAGGAACAGTAAAATGAAGTGAATGCTAGAACCCACTGGATTTAGTAAACATTGTTAAATGAGTGATAATGGTGAAGGATAACGTTCTCCATTCTGAAAGAACTCTAGACCCCCCAATTAGATAATAAAAGAGGTTCCTTGTGTTATAGATAATAATAAATACTCAAAGTTTTTGCTAAACAGAATCAAAGACGCATGGATAAAGTATCACTGCACTCTTATTGGCTGTCCCCATAGGAGAACCCTTTTAGGTTCCAGGTAGAACCCTTTTTGCTTCCAGGTAGAACACTTTTGGGTTCCATGTAGAACCCTCTGGGGAAAGATTTCTACATAGAACCCAATAGGGTTCTACCTGGAACCAACAGGGTTCACCTGGAACCAAAAAGGGTTCTTCAACACGTTCCCCTATGGGGACAGCCGAATAACCCTTGTAGTTTCTAGATAGCACCTTTTTTTCTAAGAGTGTGTGTCCTTTAATGAAAGCTAAATGATTTGAAACATCTTTGGCAAAAACAGACTGTATGAAAAAAGCCATATTTAAAAGGTTCCTAATCTAGATCACAAACTCAACACCACAAAAGGTAGCTTACCCCATCAAACAGCAAGCAGTGGCCAGTTCTATTAATCTTTAACACTGAGTTCTTCTGATGTCTGATGTCAAATATAGAGGGAAAAAAATGTGGCAAGCACAATGTCTGGATGTGTGTGGAACACTCACCGTTCTTTTTCTCAGTCATTTTTCCTCGCTCAAAAGTACAAAATAAAAAGAGGTAGCTGAAGTTCAGAGTGGCCCTCCTTCACAGCTCCTGTGGTGGTCAACTTGCCACCCAGTCTTATTCCCAGCCTGTATAAAAAGATAGAGCAGAACATGAACGTTAATAAACTGTTAGACTGGAGAGAGGTGGGTTAAACAAGTTAAATAAACCAAAGGGCAAAGTGAGTTGTTTTGAGCAGATTTGACTAATAGTCCAGGCTGAAGGGGAAATTGTTATTTTCTATGGAATAAATGTGTAATAAACATGTCTCTACTAATGAGTGGTACCTATATTGTCATTTACCACAGAATTAGGATATGCTGTTTCTCCCCAGTGTGCATACTAGCTAGCTACCAATAGTCCTACCATTCAGCATAGAATAATTAGGCCTACATCCCTTTTATATCGATAAACTCACCCTGAGATGTGAACACTGGACAGAATGTAACTGTTACTTTTCCATAGGTATTTTCATGATAAAAAACAACTCACATGCTTTCAAATTACAGAGTATTAGGTTACTCAAAATCCACACCATTCTCAGAGCACTCACCTCTCTTTTGCAACAGGTGTTTGACTGCTTGTCAAAAATGAAGTTACAATCTCAGCGATTACTCTCGATGCTCACTGTTCCCTCCGGGGTAGCAGTATGAATAGGCTGTCATGGATATTCCCAATACTTCGACAAGTGGTTGTATGGCTACAAAGAGTACGAAAAAAACTTTCCCCCCTTCTGCGAAAGAAAACCGTTCTCCGTTCAAAACTAAAACTAAAATATAATTTCCGATAGATAAAACGTGTAGCTATCAATGTATTTACACAGTAGTTTTTTCTGTAAAAACAGGACCGCTCAGCAGTTCGACTAGTTCAACTCCCGGTTCTGCGCTCATAGCATTTTAGAAACAGCCAAGTAACATACATGTGACGTCATGAGATATCGGTCAAATGGCACCTGCAGAGCAGAGCACAGGTTTAAAGCCCTTTGTTTTTAAAGACCATGGTTAATCAAGTGTAACTGTTAACAACCCCTTCAATTGATTTATCGTTTCCTAGTTTCAAATGTATGTGTTAAGTTCAGGTAATGTTCCAGGTGCAATAGACCAAAGTGCATTGAAGTTGAGGCATGGGTTGGCCAGTTCTAGGCTTACACCATGCCACAGGTTGGTCCAGGTTGGTCCATGCAACATTAATGTCTAAACTATAGGGTGTACACAAGGGGTTGGGATAAGATTGGAGCTAGACAGGTCTGTAGGTAGAACGGTCAGAGGTAAACGCATAGATCTGCATATACTGGATGCTCATTGTAAACAAGGTCTAAATAGACAGAACCAAAAAACAAGCTCTGTCTTGTTTAGAGACAGTGACATTAAAAGCCAGCAACAGTGCCTTGGCTTTTTGTTGCAGGCTTATAATGTCACTGCTTTTCTCAATGTCCTTGACCAGTTCCTAGTTAAGTAAAAGAGAAGTGAGTGAGCGAACAGACAGACAGAAAGACAGACGCGGTCGAGGTCTTCGCTGCTAATGTAAAGGAGTACAGTGAGTAAGGGAGTGGAGGAGCGTCAGAGATGGCTTTGGGAGTCTTCCAGACTGGCTGGATGAGGCTTCTCTCACTTATCCTGCAAGGTAAAACTGACATCATATTCATCATTATCATACGGAACACACTTTTATCATGGTATGTGAATAGACATACAAAGTATTGTATTGTAAATCATATTCATTCATTTCTTGAATCCCAGGCTGCTGTGTGGGTGTCCTCTGTAGTGACTGGGCTGTGCGTGTCCCCTCCACTCCCCTGTGTGCCGTGGCCGGCTCGTCTGTGGTCCTCCCCTGCTTCTACGACTACCCTCAGCCCTACAGGGTGCTGTTTGAGATGTGGTGCCGGGACCAGAGCCGCTGCATCACCCCCAGGTATGTGTACCATAGCCAGGGTATCTTCCCTGAGCCAGCCTCCCAGGGCAGGGTGGAGTACCTGGGGAAGGAAGGAACCAGGAACTGCTCCCTGAGGATCTCTGATCTGAGGAAGTCTGATAGCGGGACATACAGTGGGGAAAAAAAGTATTTAGTCAGCCACCAATTGTGCAAGTTCTCCCACTTAAAAAGATGAGAGAGGCCTGTAATTTTCATCATAGGTACACGTCAACTATGACAGGCAAAATGATTTTTTTTTCTCCAGAAAATCACATTGTAGGAATTTTTATGAATTTATTAGCAAATTATGGTGGAAAATAAGTTTTTGGTCAATAACAAAAGTTTCTCAATACTTTGTTATATACCCTTTGTTGACAATGACACAGGTCAAACGTTTTCTGTAAGTCTTCACAAGGTTTTCACACACTGTTGCTGGTATTTTGGCCCATTCCTCCATGCAGATCTCCTCTAGAGCAGTGATGTTTTGGGGCTGTCGCTGGGCAACACGGACTTTCAACTTCCTCCAAAGATTTTCTATGGGGTTGAGATCTGGAGACTGGCTAGGCCACTCCAGGACCTTGAAATGCTTCTTACGAAGCCACTCCTTCATTGCCCGGGCGGTGTGTTTGGGATCATTGTCATGCTGAAAGACCCAGCCACGTTTCATCTTCAATGCCCTTGCTGATGGAAGGAGGTTTTCACTCAAAATCTCACGATACATGGCCCCATTCATTCTTTCCTTTACACGGATCAGTCGTCCTGGTCCCTTTGCAGAAAAACAGCCCCAAAGCATGATGTTTCCACCCCCATGCTTCACAGTAGGTATGGTGTTCTTTGGATGCAACTCAGCATTCTTTGTCCTCCAAACACGACGAGTTGAGTTTTTACCAAAAAGTTCTATTTTGGTTTCATCTGACCATATGACATTCTCCCAATCCTCTTCTGGATCATCCAAATGCACTCTAGCAAACTTCAGACGGGCCTGGACATGTACTGGCTTAAGCAGGGGGACACATCTGGCACTGCAGGATTTGAGTCCCTGGCGGCGTAGTGTGTTACTGATGGTAGGCTTTGCTACTTTGGTCCCAGCTCTCTGCAGGTCATTCACTAGGTCCCCCCGTGTGGTTCTGGGATTTTTGCTCACCGTTCTTGTGATCATTTTGACCCCATGGGGTGAGATCTTGCCTGGAGCCCCAGATCGAGGGAGATTATCAGTGGTCTTGTATGTCTTCCATTTCCTAATAATTGCTCCCACAGTTGATTTCTTCAAACCAAGCTGCTTACCTATTGCAGATTCAGTCTTCCCAGCCTGGTGCAGGTCTACAATTTTGTTTCTGGTGTCCTTTGACAGCTCTTTGGTCTTGGCCATAGTGGAGTTTGGAGTGTGACTGTTTGAGGTTGTGGACAGGTGTCTTTTATACTGATAACAAGTTCAAACAGGTGCCATTAATACAGGTAACGAGTGGAGGACAGAGGAGTCTCTTAAAGAAGAAGTTACAGGTCTGTGAGAGCCAGAAATCTTGCTTGTTTGTAGGTGACCAAATACTTATTTTCCACCATAATTTACAAATAAATTCATTAAAAATCCTACAATGTGATTTTCAGGATTTTTTTCTTCTCAATTTGTCTGTCATAGTTGACGTGTACCTATGATGAAAATTACAGGCCTCTCTCATCTTTTTAAGTGGGAGAACTTGCACAATTGGTGGCTGACTAAATACTTTTTCCCCCCACTGTATGTATTCTACTTTATCACCAACCACCCAGTGGAGAAGCCTCCTGGACAGCCTGGAGTAATCCTGCTAGTGTCTGGTAAGACCACAGTGCTTATTATATGTTTTTTTGACATATATTTTGTGTAAATGTTCTTGTGTAAATATGTCTTGTGGTCAGTGATTATATGTAGATAGCAACTGAGCAGTGGCGATTTAATAAAGCCGCATTGAGTTAATAAAGCCGCATACATACAGTTGAAGTCGGAAGTTTACATACACTTAGGTTGGAGTCATTAAAACTCGTTTTTCAACCACTCCACAAATGTCTTGTTAACAAACTATAGTTTTGGCAAGTCGGTTAGGACATCTACTTTGTGCATGACACAAGTAATTTTTCCAACAACTGTTTACAGACAGATTATTTCACTTATAATTCACTGTATCACAATTCCAGTGGGTCAGAAGTTTACATACACTAAGTTGACTGTGCCTATAAAAAGCTTGGAAAATTCCAGAAAATGATATCATGGCTTTAGAAGCTTCTGATAGGCTAATTGACATCATTTGGGTCAATTGGAGGTGTTCCTGTGGACGTATTTCAAGGCCTACCTTCAAACTCAGTGCCTCTTTGCTTGACATGAGAAAATCTAAAGAAATCAGCCAAGACCTCAGAAAGAAAATTGTAGACCTCAACAAGTCTGGTTCATCCTTGGGAGCAATTTCCAAATGCCTGAAGGTACCACGTTCATCTGTACAAACAATAGTACGCAACTATAAACACCATGGGACCACGCAGACGTCATACCGCTCAGGATGGAGACGCATTCTGTGTCCGAGAAATGAACGTACTTTGGTGCGAAAAGTGCAAATCAATCCCAGAACAACAGCAAAGGACCTTGTGAAGATGCTGGAGGAAATAGGTACAAAAGTATCTATATCCACAGTAAAACGAGTCCTATATCGACATAACCTGAAAGGCCGCTCAGCAAGGAAGATAAATAAAAGCCAGACTACGATTTGCAACTGCACATGGGGACAAAGATCGTACTTTTTGGAGAAATGTCCTCTGGTCTGATGAAACAAAAATAGAACTGTTTGGCCATAATGACCATCGTTATGTTTGGAGGAAAAACGGGGGGGGGGGGGGGGGCCGAAGAACACCATCCCAACCGTGAAGCACGGGGGTGGCAGCATCATGCTGTGGGGGTGCTTTGCTGCAGGAGGGACTGGTGCACTTCACAAAATAGATGACATCATGAGGAAGGAAAA
Source organism: Coregonus lavaretus (assembly GCF_964263955.1). Classification (NCBI taxonomy): domain Eukaryota; kingdom Metazoa; phylum Chordata; class Actinopteri; order Salmoniformes; family Salmonidae; genus Coregonus; species Coregonus lavaretus. Next base: position 55,604,837 of record NC_139990.1, on the reverse strand, counting down.
TTATGTGGATATATTGAAGCAACATCTCAAGACATCAGTCAGGAAATTAAAGCTTGGTCGCAAATGGGTCTTCCAAATCGACAATGACCCCAAGCATAATTCCAAAGTTGTGGCAAAATGGCTTAAGGACAACAAAGTCAAGGTATTGGAGTGGCCATCACAAAGCCCTGACCTCAATCCTATACAACATTTGTGGGCAGAACTGAAAAAGTGTGTGCGAGCAAGGAGGCCTACAAACCTGACTCAGTTACACCAGCTCTGTCAGGAGGAATGGGCCAAAATTCACCCAACTTATTGTGGGAAGCTTGTGTAAGGCTACCCAAAATGTTTGACCCAAGATAAACAATTTAAAGGCAATGCTACCAAATACTAATTGAGTGTATGTAAACTTCTGACCCACTGGGAATGTGATGAAAGAAATAAAAGCTGAAATAAATAATTCTCTCTACTATTATTATGACATTTCACATTCTTAAAATAAAGTGGTGATCCTAACTGACCTAAGACAGGGAATTTGTACTAGGATTAAATGTCAGGAATTGTGAAAAAACTGAGTTTAAATGTATTTGGCTAAGGTGTATGTAAACTTCCAACTTCAACTGTACATGGTCTCTTTTTTGCTTTCTTGAGTAATGCAGCTCCAAAATGCAGGTGTTTCAGCCTAGCTCAGTACTTTCTGTGGTGGTGGGGCAGACAGCGGAAAATACAGTGCGTAGGGGTTGGTAATGTTCTCTAGTTGCGCCGTGATTGCCTCAGTGTTTTGTCACCCATGGTGAAACTACATCACAGCAAATCTACAGGGGAGAGCTCGAAAATTCAAGCCCCTTAAATTTACATTAGAAGTGCCCATCCAAGAAGGCTCAAGTTCATTGGCTACAGATAAAATGATGTCAAATAAAAAATGTTCTATGGAAGCTTTGATTGGACTGATCATGTCAACATCATACTTTCAAAATCTTAGCTAGCAAGCTAGATAAGCAGTCATCGTCATGAATCAAGTCGACAATCTACTGGCAAGTCCTTTTCAAAATGAAGAGAAATTATATATAAAACGTACCGGTGCTCATCGGCCATTGGACATAAACATAACAAGTTGGAAATTGCAAATTCAACAATGAGTGGTTTGGAAGGAATTAGTGGCTAACTGTAAGCATTGCAAAGCAATCACTAGCCTGCTATTCAGTGGAGAGGGTGTATGGTTCAAGTCTGAGTTTAAAGGTCTCTTTTCCAAGCTTAAAAGGATAAACATTCACATGGAACACCATGGGCCAGAAAAGGTTGAATACATTGGCCATGCTGTCAATCCAGCATGACTTCTGCCGCGTTCAAAACAACTGGAAACTCGGAACTGGGAAATCTCAGACTTCAGTGAGTTCAAGACAACTGGGAACTCTGAAAAAAACGAGCTCCGACTGGGAAAATACGCTTTCAACGGTCATCCAACTCGGAAATCCAAGTCGGGAACTCGGGCCTCTTTCTAGAGCTCCAACCTGAAGATCACTGACGTCATGATTCGACACTTTTTTCAAAGTGTATGTTGTGTAGTAAGCTGTTAGTAGCCCATGTTCCTCACCCTAATAATTTGGTCCCTTTCCCCCACATAACTTAGCCTACTGTTCTGATTTGGTGGTGCACATGTAGCATATAGCATATTTTAGAGAAATGTCATCATCAAATATTGTAAGAGCTTTCATTGTCTGCTTATATGCCCCCTTTATTTATCCTACAGTTCTGACTTGGTGTACAGGGAGAATACTGTCAGAATGGCCCATGTTCTGAATTCTGTTACTGTACATTTCAAAAGTGCTGAACAAATAGTTATATTGACTACGTCCATCTTAGCTCGCTCATTAATGTCTTAATCGAAATTACGGATTGCCTCTTATCCACTCATCGTTCACTTATGCCATAGTTTGTAGATCTCAAATGTCAGTAGAAACCACATTTGTTTAAGCAAGTCAGCCATATCAGCTATGTTTTTTAAAAAGGCAGTAAATTAGGCTGAATGAGCTGTTTCGCTGCCAAACAACGGCTCCGCTGATAGCCAGGTGTAGCGGTGGTAAGGATTCACTCCATGGTGCTGAAAATAAATCTCTGCTGTTGGGACAGCTTTATGTAGGCCCTAACAGTTTGTGGGCACAGTTTGTCATCGTTATAGTACAATTAATGTATTGTTTAGTGTTGTGTTGTGTAGTGCATAAAAAAAAGAGGTTGCCCTCTGTAGCTCAGTTGGTAGAGCATGGCGTTTGCAACGCCAGGGTTGTGGGTTCGATTCCCACGGGGGGCCAGTATGAAAATGTATGCACTCACTAACTGTAAGTCGCTCTGGATAAGAGCGTCTGCTAAATGACGTAAATGTAAAATGTTGAGTTTTCCCCACCAAGATTTACATGCTAAAATCACCACTGCAACTGACATACTATATGATAAAGGAGGGATGCTGTAACTGCATTGTTATATGTTCAAAACACAAACATTTAATATCAGCATTCGAGGTTGTTTCCTGTACATACATTTAGTGTGTAACTATTTGACTCATGAGAATAGGAGAGCTGTTAAAGATGTGGTCAGCTTCCAGCTTGTCTGCACAGAGATCAGGTCTGACCACAAGCCTCAGAGGTTGGACTGAAATTGATGTCACCGTAATTTCTGAGTCACTCTGAGGAGAGGAGCCATTGCTTCCTCTTTTCAGTATGATTACATGATTCAGAGAGTCTCATAGTGTTCTTACACTTCCTCTGGAAGTTTGTCAATGTCTCAATATTTACTCATTTTCTCATTTACTTACTGAAAGTCTCTCGGAGTAATAGTGACAGTGCTATTGATATCTGTATGTACAGTACCAGCTGTTGACAACAACAGTGAGAGTTCTTTTGTAACTAAGAGGTTATTACACTTTAAAACCTGATGGTATGGTGGCATGTCCTACGACCACAACGACTGTATGCAAAAATTGCGAAATTATAGCAGAAAGTCACATGGTCTTGACTGTCAGCTTGGAATTGTTTATTTGGGTGACCACCCGCCCCCAATACCCAGACAACCATCACTACAAACACAGCAACAACATATGGATATACGCTTCAGTGTATTTACATTTAAAACAGGATAAGAGAAATAGTCTGATGATAAAAAGGCTTGTGTCTCTCTGATCTGTGTGCCCTTCGCCTGTTATCTGTCTGGTATGTCTTATTGCTTACACATCTCTTGTCTACTTTCAGATCATTCCAGTGAAGTAGCAGTGTCCCTCAGTCCCTCTGGTGATGTTGTTGAGGGCAGCTCAGTGACGTTATTCTGCTGTAGTACTGCCCACCCTCCAGTGGAGAGCTACACCTGGTACAAGACTGGAGGCTACACGGCTGGTGATAAGGGACAGACGATGACCATCACCAACATCAGCGCAACAGACAGTGGAAACTACTACTGTGAGGCCCTGACCACCAATAGACCGCTCCACTCCTCAGCGTTGTCTATTCATGTCCAGTGTAAGTACTTTAAAATCCCAATCACAGAGACAATGAATGAATCAGTAACACTGTTTGTCATGAGTTTTTTGGGATCCACTTAGACAGGGAAGTATGTACCAGACATCTCTCATTGTTACCCAAATATAGGAAACCATACTGTAAAAGTAGCTTCTTTCTTCTTTTTTTTTCTTCTTTTTTTGTTTGTTTTACCTTTCTCTGCCTTCAGATGCTCCAAAGCACACATCAGTGTCAGTCAATCCTTTTGGGGAGGTAGTGATGGGCAGCTCTGTGACTCTGACCTGCAGCAGTGATGCCAACCCTGCAGTAGAGCGTTACACCTGGCTTCAGAGGACAAAATCCCAAGCTTCACTGAGAGGGTCAGGGCAGAGTTACAGCATCACTAACATCAGCTATGAGGACAGTGGGAAGTACTGCTGTGTAGCGGTGAACAAGCATAGATCACAGAGCTCTACTGTTACCATGACTGTGGGGAAAAGTAGGTGCAAGGGGATGCATTGAAAATATACAGTATGTTTCCTGTTCTAGTCTAGTCTGTAATATAACATCAAGATTATGCCACCTGTTATTGTAAATTTGCCATTGAAACAAATGACAGTATGTACACCAGTGTGAAGCTATCCCTGGCCTATAGAGCTCACAGTAGTTTCTTCTCTGCAGTAAATGGTCTGTCCCCCATACTGTGGGGGTTGGTGACAGTGGGGATCCCCATCACTCTGACACTGATCATCATTATAACAGTGGTTTGCATTAGGAGGTGAGTGAAAAAGTTACAATACGTTTAAGAGTAAATATTACAGTGATGTGATCTGTAATCTCTTTAGGTATTGGTTTGTGCTGTATATAATTATTCTACAACTCCTTTACCCTTGAGAGTTTACTTTTCATTTGATATTTACAGTATAACTTTATATTGTCTATTAACTGTTTTGTAGTCTTCCATCTGATAAGTTTAGTGGAGTAATAGCAGAAAACATTATATCAACCAAAACAGAGAATCTCCACTAGAAAACAAAGTCAATATACCAAGTTTATGAAACGATAAGGTCTGATCTATAACAACTTTCCCCTATAGGAAAACTCTCCCGGCATCAAGTCAACCAGGTTACAGTCTTACAGAGACCACCATCCAGCAGCCGTTACCATAATATTACATCAAGGATGACCATAACAAATGAGACACTTAAATTAGCAGGAACTGAAAAGGAACTGAATTAACTCTGCTGGGAGATGTTGTACCCAGTTTACTGCCACACAGTAGCACTGTTGTGTAGCTGTATCCAGCCCTAAATCCCATTTTCTTTAAAAAACATGTACAGTAATATCTGTAGCATGTACTGTACACCACATTTCATCTCTCTACTGTAGAAAATAAGACATTTTACTGTAATAGGCCTACTGTAATTTACTTCCTTTATGATGGAGAGTTGTTGAGTATTGGATGACCAAAAGTGAAACGACAACTAGAGATTAGTTTCCATATATGTAAATATATAAATTGAATTACAATTACATAAAAGTTTATCATAACAAATCCATGTAATAATCAAGATACTGTATGTATAACACAAAAATGGCATATGTCACTACGCCACCCCAGGTTGAGTTTTGCCCATCATATATTATACACAGGTTCTTCAAGTTTGGGTTGAGTGTCAAAATAAAGAAGTCAACAACAGGTTGCAAGGTCAATTTCTTTTTAAATCCTCCACTAGTGAATACAAACTGAATTACTGAGACTCTCTCAGCCTGGTCAAAAAGGAGGTCATAACAGTACATAATTAATAAAACAAACAAACTAAACAACCAAAAATACAGGTTCTGGTGCAGCCGAGGGAAGATCTAACAAAACATTAATTCAACTTCCATTCAAGATAAATCAACAATATTCTCTCAAATTTAGTCAGATAGTTACAAACTAAACCAGCCACATGGCCACTTCCCTCTTACCAGCACCTTCCCCCGGGCGGCCACACCTCAAACCAAAAAAGAAACAGTCATCCAATGAAATTACAGGAGCAATCATTCAATTAGAAAGATAGAAACATGCACAAGCAACGGAAACTCATCGTCACACCTGAGACACATACATTACAAGTACAGTACAGTACAAGACATATACAGAGGGGAGAACAAGTATTTGATACACTGCCGATTTTGCAGGTTTTCCTAGTTACATAGCATGTAGAGGTCTGTAATTTTTATCATATATACACTTCAACTGTGAGAGACGGAATCTAAATCCAGAAAATCACATTGTATGATTTTTAAGTAATTCATTTGCATTTTATTGCATGACATAAGTATTTGATACATCAGAAAAGCAGAACTTAATATTTGGTACAGAAACCTTTGTTTGCAATTACAGAGATCATACGTTTCCTGTAGGTCTTGACCAGGTTTGCACACACTGCAGAAGGGATTTTGGCCCACTCCTCCATACAGACCTTCTCCAGATCCTTCAGGTTTCGGGGCTGTTGCTGGGCAATACGGACTTTCAGCTCCCTCCAAAGATTTTCTATTGGGTTCAGGTCTGGAGACTGGCTAGGCCACTCCAGGACCTTGAGATGCTTCTTACGGAGCCACTCCTTAGTTGCCCTGGCTGTGTGTTTCGGGTCGTTGTCATGCTGGAAGACCCAGCCATGACCCATCTTCAATGCTCTTACTGAGGGAAGGAGGTTGTTGGCCAAGATCTCGCGATACATGGCCCCATCCATCCTCCCCTCAATACGGTGCAGTCGTCCTGTCCCCTTTGCAGAAAAGCATCCCCAAAGAATGATGTTTCCACCTCCATGCTTCTCGGTTGGGATGGTGTTCTTGGGGTTGTACTCATCCTTCTTCTTCCTCCAAACACGGCGAGTGGAGTTTAGACCAAAAAGCTCTATTTTTGTCTCATCAGACCACATGACCTTCTCCCATTCCTCCTCTGGATCATCCAGATGGTCATTGGCAAACTTCAGACGGGCCTGGACATGCGCTGGCTTGAGCAGGGGGACCTTGCGTGCGCTGCAGAATTGTAATCCATGACGGCGTAGTGTGTTACTAATGGTTTTCTTTGAGACTGTGGTCTCAGCTCTCTTCAGGTCATTGACCAGGTCCTGCCGTGTAGTTCTGGGCTGATCCCTCACCTTCCTCATGATCATTGATGCCCCACGAGGAGAGATCTTGCATGGAGCCCCAGACCGAGGTTGATTGACCGTCATCTTGAACTTCTTCCATTTTCTAATAATTGCGCCAACAGTTGTTGCCTTCTCACCAAGCTGCTTGCCTATTGTCCTGTAGCCCATCCCAGCCTTGTGCAGGTCTACAATTTTATCCCTGATGTCCTTACACAGCTCTCTGGTCTTGGCCATTGTGGAGAGGTTGGAGTGTTTGATTGAGTGTGTGGACAGGTGTCTTTTATACAGGTAACGAGTTCAAACAGGTGCAGTTAATACAGGTAATGAGTGGAGAACAGGAGGGCTTCTTAAAGAAAAACTAACAGGTCTGTGAGAGCCGGAATTCTTACTGGTTGGTAGGTGATCAAATACTTATGTCATGCAATAAAATGCAAATTAATTACTTAAAAATCATACAATGTGATTTTCTGGATTTTTGTTTTAGATTCCGTCTCTCACAGTTGAAGTGTACCTATGATAAAAATTACAGAAAATTACAGGAAAACCTGCAAAATCGGCAGTGTATCAAATACTTGTTCTCCCCACTGTACATCTATTACCATAACTACTTATTAATTGCATACTTTACATATCTTAACTTGCATTCCAATGCAGCTTAGTTTATTCAATATTATGAAAGGATATGTTCATGCTTCAGGTTTGGCAACAGTGGAGTAGATAACAGAATGGTCCACCTCTAAACTTTCTTCTGGCCTGCAAAAAGCAAATAGAGTTGTTGCATGAGCATATTAAACATTTCATATAAACTGACTTCCAGAAAGAGGTTATATGGAAAAGGACAGAACTGATAGTGAGTGCACTCCTACCTGGCAGTAGGACTGGGAAGGGGGAACTGGATGCTGGCGTACTGGAGGTTGTCTGTCACGTTGGCCTGTCTGGCTTTCACCGTGGAGTATATAACATCATCCTCTCCATGGGGTCTGGAGAATAGGGCTCTGTCGATGGAGCTGTGGAACTGCTGGAAGTCAAAGGTAGCGTAATGAGGGTCTGGAGGGTTCTGCGGAGGTGGTGGCTGGACCACAGAGTACAGAGAACTGTCTTGGTGGTGGGTGTGAGAGGGAGGCAGTTGAACATTGGCATAGAGGGCATGTTCCTGTTCCTCCGTTCTAGTTTCCTGTGTTGCTGGCTCGTTACTGGTCCTTCTACTGGATAAGACTGTGTTTTGATCATCCTGAAATATGGAATCAGTCAAAAACAATACAAAATGTTTGCTATATTGACTACTCACCTTATTTTAATCTGTTAGTTAAACTAAATATCTTGTTACTGGGGAGGAATAGAAGCTTGCGCTTGAACGTTGTTCAAATACCATGAACACTTACTGCGTTCAAACCTTCAGAGAACACTATTGCATTGACATGCTATTGGTATTGTGAATTAGAGTGCTGTGTTCTACTCACCAAAAGTATGATCACCATGAAAACTGTGGCCGCGGAACCAATGTAAACTAGCATTTGGACAGTATTTGTAGCTGAAAAAGTCACAGGGTACATGAACAAAATACATTCAAGCTAAACTAATTCCCATTTAGAACATATTGATTCAGGAGAACAGGACATTTCCCTCCACAATCACCATGATTGGCACCCTGTATGGTCAGAGGCACCACAGTAGAGTTGTGAGGCCCTTCTCTGTTCCTGGCCTCACAGATGTACTGTCCACTGTCAGGTGAGATTAGAGAGGTCAATCTCAATACTTCTCCTGACCCTGTCTGTGAGGTGTCTGCTCCATCCTTCTTAAACCAGGTGTAGTTCTCCACTGCTGGGTTGGCGTGGCTGCTGCAGGTCAGATTCACAGAGCTTCCCTCTAACAATGGACCAGAGGGACTGACTGACACCAAGGTGTTCCTTGTGGCATCTAAAGCAAGCAGAAAGGTGATAACTGCTCCATATTAAGTAATGATTAATAAACAGTCCTGGGCCCGGTTTCCTGATAGTGATGGAATTTAAGCTTAAGAGTGTTTTAATTATGCATCTTTCCTACAACGGCCAAAAATATATCATTAGTTTCCCAAAACACCATGCAGAGAGAACATTTGCTAAGTGAGTTGTTGAGGAATGTGTCGATACTGATAGGATTGAAAGAAAGGCAACACTGTCCTCGGATCAGCTTTCTCCATTAAAATCTTACCTTAACATTAGAATTATTCAACAATACTGACGAAGGATCAGCTACTAGAAAGACATTACCTACGGCTGCAAATATTGAGGCGGCTTATTCTAATGCTTACCCTATAATAATACACTAAATCAAGATTTGGCACATAATTGTGCACGTTACACATAATAAAATATATTGAGGCAAAAATGACAGACAGTAGCCTACAATTAGCAAGATAGAACTCAATTCAATGATCATGAAATTGATTTCTATATTCTTGAATTATATAGGCCTACAGTGCCTTCGGAAAGTATTCAGACCCCTTGACTTTTTTTAAAAAATATTTTAAACAGAAATATCTTATTTACATACAGTACCAGTCAAAAGTTTGGACACACCTACTCATTCCAGGGTTTTCTTATTTTTTTAAACTATTTTTTACATTGTAGAATAATAGTGAAGACATCAATACTATGAAATAACACAAATGGAATCATGTAGTAAAAAACTGTTAAACAAATCAACATATATTTTATATTTCAGATTCTTCAAATAGCCACCCTTTGCCTTGATGACAGCTTTGCACACTCTTGGCATTCTCTCAACCAGCTTCATGAGGTAGTCACCTGGAATGCATTTCAATTAACTGGTGTGCCTTCTTAAAAGTTAATTTGTGGAATTTCTTTCCTTCTTAATACTTTTGAGCCAATCAGTTGTGCTGTGACAAGGTAGGGGGTATACAGAAGATAGCCCTATTTGGTAAAATACCAAGTCCATGTTATGGCAAGAACAGCTCAAATAAGCAAAGAAAAACGAAAGTCCATCATTACTTTAAGACATGAAGGTCAGTCAATCCGGAACATTTCAAGAACTTTGTGCAGTTGCAATAACCATCAAACACTATGATGAAACTGGCTCTCATGAGGACCGCCACAGGAATGGAAGACCCAGAGTTACCTCTGCTGCAGAGGATAAGTTCATTAGAGTTCTATATCGTGGAGCTCCGCCCCATAGGGGAGCTATGCACCTATTGGTTTACTCCGCTGCCTAGGCAGTGAACAGCCTGAGACAAAATTATGCACACACCTGCAGCCAATAGGAGTACAGGTGTCCCTATAAGAGGTGACGCTTCCCCTCAATCAGCCTCCCATTATCTTCAGCGACTGGACTAGACTGAAGAGCCTAGGAAGAGATGAAGACTCAGGACGAAGATAACGGCGTCGATTTCCAGCTCTCGACGTCGTCCTAGAATGAGCACACTGGGAAGTTTTCCACCCCCAAAAGCTTTTTTCAGAGCTCCTCCATGGCGGCTGCGGACCCAAGGACGGCATCAGCGATCCCCCTATTTGCGCCAGCTGCGCCCTCCTTCCATTGAAGGAGAGGAAGCAGCGCTGGGCCTTTTATAGGGAGGATATCCCTTTAGAGGACGTGACGTGCTATCGGTGTTAGCCTCAGCTTCTGAGGCGTCATCCGAAGGCACCGACTCTGGAGAAGACAGGGATGACGGGGATGAGATGGACATTCCTATGGAACAGCCCGTCCCTCTGACCCAAACCTTCAAGACCCCCTTTCCTTTGGAGAGTGAGAGGTCCAACAACATTGCCCTCCTCGCGGCCTCTCTGTTCCGTCTAACCACGGGTAGGACTGAGCTCACGAGAGAGGAGGTGGAAGAGGCGTCCAGGATTTCTGGCGCTATTCTCCACCTGACTCAAGCGTCGGCCGTCTGTGCGGGGAGGTCCATGGCCACTTCGGTGGTCACGGAGCGACACCTCTGGCTGTCCATGACGGCCATGAAAGAGGCAGACAGAGCGTCACTTCTTAACGCCCCCATCTCTGACGAAGGTCTCTTCGGAGTCACCATCAAAGAGGCGACGGAGCGGTTTATGAAGTTGGACGAGGAGAGGAAGCAGCTGGCCAGACACCTGCCACTGGCAGGGAAGTCTAGCCACGCGCCGCAGAAGCTGTCCACCTCCACTGCCTCCAGTAGGTCAGGATCTACAGCGAGGCGTCGTGCCCGGCGTCAGGCGTCGGTCTCAAGCAGCAGGCGAGAGGGCCCCGCCCCCCAGCAGCACCCGAGGCCTCGACGGTTCCGCCGGCCAGAGAGGTGGTCAGAACGCCGACCTGGCAGCCAGAAGAGACGGCGCCAATGACGGGACAAGGGGGAGAGAATGGGAGCTGGCACAGTGCATGGTTCGACTGAGCCCACTATTCCCCCCCACCCTTCTGTTGAGGGTACGGAGGAGACTGTATGTTTCGATGTGTATAATAAAGAGTTGGCTCCAATTGACTTTGTCACAAGAGAGCCCTTTTCCATAACACGTCTGAGAATGTTCAGAACCCTTCACACTCTATTGTTACAAAGAAACCACTACTAAAGGACACCAATAATAAGAAGAGACCTACTTGGGCCAAGAAACACGAGCAATATACTTTAGACTGCTGGAAATGTGTCCTTTGGTCTGGAGTCCAAATTTGAGATTTTTGGTTCCAACCTCAGTGTCTTTGTGAGACGCAGTGTGGGTGAACGGATGATCTCCACATGTTTATTTCCCACCGTAAAGCATGGAGGAGGAGGTGTTATGGTGTGGGGGTGCTTTGATGGTGGCACACTTAACCAGCATGGCTACCACAGCATTCTGCAGCGATACGCCATCCCATCTGGTTTAGGCTTAGTGGGATAATCATTTGTTTTTCAACAGGACAATGACCTAACACAACTCCAGGCTGTGTAAGGGCTATTTAACCAAGAACGAGAGTGATGGAGTGCTGCATCAGATGACATGGCCTCCACAATCCCCCGACCTCAACCCAATTGAGATGTTTTGGGATAAGTCGGACCACAGAGTGAAGGAAAAACAGTCAACAAGTGCTCTGCATATGTGGGAACTCCTTCAAGACTGTTGGAAAAGCATTCCAGGTGACGCTGGTTGAGAGAATGCCAAGAGTGTGCAAAGCTGTCATCAAGGCAAAGGGTGGCTATTTGAAGAATCTGAAATATAAAATATATGTTTTTTGGTTAATACATGATTCCATATGTGTTATTTCATAGTTTTGATATCTTCACTATTATTCTACAATGTAAAAAATTGTAAAAATAAAGATAAACCCTTGAATGAGTAGGTGTGTCCAAACTTTTGACTGGTAATGTAAGTATTCAGACCCTTTGCTATGACACTCGAAATTGATCTCAGCTGCATCCTGTTTCCATTGATCATCCTTGAGATGTTTCTAGAACTTGATTGGAGTCCATCTGTGGTAAATTCAATTGATTGGACATGATTTGGAAAGGCACACACCTGTCTATATAAAATCCAACAGTTGACAGTGCATGTCAGAGCAAAAACCAAGCCATGAGGTTGAAGGAATTGTCCGTAGAGCTTCAAAACAGGATTGTGTCGAGGCACAGATCTGGGGAAGGGTACCAAAAAATGTCTGCAGCATTGAAGGTCCCCAAGAACACAGTGGCTTCCATCATTCTTAAATGCAAGAAGTTTGGAACCACCAAGACTCTTCCTAGAGCTGGCCGCCCGGCCAAACTGAGCAATCGGGGGAAAAGGGCCTTGGTCAGGGAGGTGACCAAGAACCCGATGGCCACTCTGACAGAGCTCTAGAGTTCCTCTGTGGAGATGGGAGAACCTTTCAGAAGGACAACCATCTATGCAGCACTCCACCAATCAGACCTTTATGGTATAGCGGCCAGACGGAAGCCTCTCCTCAGTAAAAGGTGCATTACAGCCCACTTGGAGTTTGCCAAAAGGCACCTAAAGACTCTCTAACCATGAGAAACAAGATTCTCTGGTCTGATTTGTTTTGGTTCTGTCCATTTGTAGCTTGTTTTTGGACACAGGTCCAGGAATGGCTAAAGGATTGCAATATTTACCTGGAACTAACCTTGCAGATAGCATTACTGGGTGATCTGAAAAGTCATAGTCAATCAATCAATAATATAATAATACTTTTAGCAAAAATGTTTATTTTTAATTCACAATCTGTAGAAGCAATGAGAATAGAAAGGTTCAGAACTTTTGTAAAACATCACAGTATGGTTGAAATATATATGGCAAATAGAAATCCTATATGGATGGTGTTAAGAGATAGATGGGAGGTATTGAATAGAGTTGAAGGATGGGACTAATAACAAATAACAACAAATAATAACAAAGATAGCTAATAATGTAAGCATACTGTGTCCATAATAAGTATATAGGTTGTATGTTGGGAGCTTTTGGGAAAGAGCACAGTTAGAAAGATATGGCATTTAGAAGCAAACCGGATGGACATCATGAAAATGATCGGAGAGGTTGAGAGTAGAAGAAGTTCAGGAGCAAAAAAAAAAAAAATATATATATATATATATATATATATATATATATATGTATATATATATATATATATATATATATATATATATATATATATATATATATATATATATAGATATATAATTATTGTAAAATTAACTCTGTCCATAAGGTGTAGATAGTAAGTATAGACCGGAAGTAGAGGCCTGGGCGTTGTTGTTCACTAATTTACTCCAAGTAGGGAAAGGATGGTGGGGTTGAAAAGTAATAAAGGGGAATATATATATATAAAAAATAAAAAAAACATGGGGGATTGGAAGTGATGCAGACAATTACATTGATAGAAGATACAATCTATCTGCAATATTAAGCTGATCCATCCCCCCAAAAAATAAATAAAATAAAAATAAAATAAATAAAAAAATTATACAAAAAAAAAAATAAGATTCTCTGGTCTGATGAAATCACGATTGAACTCTTTGGCCTGAATACCAAGTGTCACGTCTGGAGGAAACCTGGTACCATCCCTATGGTGAAGCATGGTGGTGGCAACATCATGCTGTGGGGATGTTTTTCAGTGGCAGGGACTGGGAGACTAGTCAGGATAGAGGGAAAGATGAACAGAGAAAAGTACAGAGAGATCCTTGATGAAAACCTGCTCCAGAGCACTCAGGACCTCAGGCTGGGGTGAAGGTTCACCTTCCAACAGGACAACGACCCTAAGCACACAGCCAAGACAATGCAGGAGTGGCTTCGGGACAAGTCTCTGAATGTCCTTGAGTGGCCCAGCCAGAGCCCGGACTTGAACCCGATCGAATATCTCTGGAGAGACCTGAAAATAGCTGTGCAGCAATGCTCCCCATCCAACCTGACAGAGCTTGAGAGGATCTGCAAAGAGGAATGGGAGAAACTCCCCAAATACAGGTGTGCCAAGCTTGTAGCGTCATACCCAAGAAGACTCGAGGCTGTAATCGCTGCCAAAGGCGCTTCAACAAAGTACTGAGTAAAGGGTCTGAATACTTATTTTTATGATTAGCAAACATTTCTACAAAACTGTTTTTGCTTTTTCATTATGGGGTATTGAGTGTAGATTGATGAGGAAAAATAACAATTTAATACATTTTAGAATAAGGCTTTAAAGTAAGAAAATGTGGAAAAAGTCAAGGGGTCTGAATACTTTCCGAATGCACTGTATATGTCGCCTATACTCAGCATTCGGTAGGTTACTTTCTAAATATAATCCGTTACAGTTACTAGTTACCAATGTTCCCTCTAAACTGTGACACGCAGCTCCCCAGGGACTGCCATGCAGACGAAATATCAGCCAGCGCAGGGAAGCACGAGACTCAACTTTCTAGAGCTTTCCACATTAGTTAACACTATCAACCTTTCCCTTTACTGTGGGAGTTGTGATAGAATCAACACAATATTAGCCACTTTCAATGCAACATATTGAAACAAAATGAACTATGCAAGACTTAGTATTCAAAACAAACTATGCAAGAGATTTTGTTGTAGGTGGAACGCATCGGAGTATGATTCTATTGCATTGACAGTAGGATGACCACATTTAAAATACCCAAATGTGGGTATTCTTTAAATATTCAAGTTGGATAATCTTTGGATGCCGACAGCAGTCGCATCATTGGAAGACATATCTTGCTTGGACTGTAGCCTACAAAAGCCTATTCCTGCTCTTTTCCCGTGATCCAGCAAAAGCATTTTGTGTGTCATCATAGTGGTCTCTGACTTGTGGTCAGACTCACTCAGGCAGAACAAATTTAAACTTAGACCTTTTTTCAATGCTGATTTGAATGTCATTGACAAAAAATAAATCGCAAACATTGTTTCTGAATGTAAAAGTAATCCTAGAAGTAATCATCCACTTTTTCAAAAGTATCTGTAATCTGATTACAATATTTTTGCTGGTAAAGTAACAGATTACAGTTACAGTTTTTTCATAATCCGTTATATGTAACATGTAATCTGTTACTCTCCAACCCTGCCTATACTGTAGGCTATATTTTAATGCAGTTATCTCTGTTTTCATTTGAAACATATTTTTATCCTTCGCTTGTTTGTAACAATTGCAAAGACATTGGCAACTTTACATTTTTTGTCAACTTCATTGTGAAGTTATTGGTGGTCACAGAGAGACAAATAAACATCTTTGATTCTATGTTTAGCGGAGGTCTGTGTATAATGTGACGCGGTAGGGAACAAACGCATCTAACGATGCACTTAGCTGTTCTATGAGTGGTCTGAGGCAGGCGGTAATTAACAAGCATTTTCAAGTGAAACTTAGAAATGACGGTTTTACGAGATTTAACGATGCTCCTACAAAGGTTCTAATGATTAACATAGCCTTAAGATGATTTTGGGAAATCGGGCCCTGGCTTACAGGGAATTGAGATTGACTCCAACTGCTGACCCGTTATGTTTACACCGTTGTGGAAAACTGTTGCAGTGTGATTAAACTGTCTTGCTAAACAACATAACGTTTTAACAACCTGCTTCCCTATAAAGAAAGCACACACAATTTAGCACAAAAAACTGACATCCCAACATAGCAAGCACAGTTAACTTACACAGACCATCAAGAACCAGGACTGATGAGTTGAGGGCTCCATGTTTGTTCCATGCCTCACAGTAATACCTCCCTGAGTTAGCAGGAGAGACAGCCTCAAATAACAACTGAGTCCCTGACTGGACAGGGGTGCTCCCATTGACTCTGTACCAGGTGTAGCTCACTGCTGGGTTAGCATGGCTGCTGCAGGTTAGATTCACAGAGCTGCCCTCTACCACTGGACCAGAGGGACTGACTGTTACTGAGATGTTCTCAGGAGGGTCTGCAAGACAAAACAAATAGCTGCGAGTACATCAAATATACTTTTTTCTTTCACACAGCCAAAAGGTACTGGCATCACAAAGTGACTCATGTTGGCCTACAGTTAGTTAGCACCGAATTAAACTGCCAATACTCACACTGAACATTGAGGGTAGTTTGATTAGATCTGACTGTGTTGATACTGTTTCTGGCATCACAGTAGTACCTTCCACTGTTCCCTGGATGTGAGACAGCCACCATGCCACAACAGTAGAGCCCTGCCCACTCTCCCTATACATGATATAGCTCAACACAGGGGGGTTTGCACTGCAGCTGCAGGTGAGAGTGACTGAGATACCCTTAACAACATCTACAGATGGACTGACAGACAATATGACATTCTTTGGAGCATCTGTAGGAGAGGGAGTAAGGTTACAGGTGTTTATATAATGTTGAACATATCTCTTATAGAAAAACCCTACTACATACCTCTTACCACACATAATGTTGCCTGTATATTTCACAAAATCATAACACTGAACTTTCATCCCTATTAGTGGTCCGGTAAATGTAATGGTTTAGACTTTTTCCATTGGTGTTCTCAGAACAGTTCTGCATTCAGTTAGTAGCCTATAGTTCACTGTTATTTCCTCTCACCATACCCTGTCATTATGAACATCATCCTCAAACTGCTTAACTTCCCCTACAAGTAACCACAATGTAAACACACAGCCAGGCTTAGCAAATAGAGACTGCAGCTTTTCAAGGCAAATTCACATTTCTTATCAAGCACATTCAAATTCAGCCGAAACTGACAAAGACTGTTATGCCAGAGCACTATTTCATCAACATCCTTCTTCCAAAATCACCCCTATTCATTAGAATCAGTAATGCAATGATGTCCCCTTTGAACTTCAGAAGCAGCACATCTTTGGTGCAGAGCTTTGAACGCAGATAGCTGCTCCATTAAGTAGATCATGTATTTACTCACATTGGACATAAAGAGACACTGGAGCAGAAGATAGATGATCTTGACCTTGAATAGCACATTGGTAGCTGCCAGAATCCTCAATGCTGGCCAGGAACTCTGTGTTGGGTGCTGAGTGTTCATCCCTGAACCAGACAATAGCGGGATGGTCACATTTTTGTGTCACCTTCTCTCCCTCTCTCACAGTGGAAGATTTTACTTTGGCTGTCAGCCGTTGTAGAGAGGAGAAAGAAACAGAGATATCATTGAAAATGTTATAGTGTTATGAAAGTGGGCTTTACTTCTGGTATCAAACTCACCTGTCAAAGTTAGTGAAACCCCTGTGTTACTGCTCCATCCATTTGTTTCTTTTTTTTCATTAACGGTCTCAAATCTGAAGTGGTATTGTGTTGTTGCAACACTACTAATTAGGTTATTAATTCTCAAAGTGCAGTTGTGCTCTTTGTTTCCAAGGTATATTGAACGCTCTGTGTATTCCTTGGACATCAAGAGATCGTTGTCCTTCCCTTGACTCCAGAAGTACAAGAAGGTATTTGTTATAGTCTGGTCTGAGGGGTAGTCATAAGTGCATCCAAACACCACTGATGACCCCTCTAAGGCACATGGTTGTAAATTGCTTAAAGTCACCTTCCAATTACTCTCACAAACACCTTTAAAAAACAACACTCTCCCACATGCCTTAAGGCGAACACTAAATGTGTTTGCTTATTGTTTTCTTTAAGCAATGGCTTTTTTCCTGGCCACTCTTCACTAAAGCCCAGCTCTGTGGAGTGTATGGCTTAAAGTGGTCCTATGGACAGATACTCCAATCTCCGCTGTGGAGCTTTGCAGCTCCTTCAGGGTTATCTTTGGTCTCTTTGTTGCCTCTCTGATGAATGGCCTCCTTGCCTGGTCCATGACTTTTGGTGGGCAGCCCTCTCTTGGCAGGTTTGTTGTGGTGCCATATTCTTTCAATTTTTTTATAATGGATTTAATGGCGCTCCGTGGGATGTTCAAAGTTTCGGATATTTTTTTTTATAACCCAACCCTGATCTGTGCTTCTCCACAACTTTGTCCCTGACCTGTTTGGAGAGCTCCTTGGGCTTCATGGTGGTGGTGCCGCTTGCTTAGTGGTGTTGCAGACTCTGGGGCCTTTCAGAACAGGTGTATATATACTGAGATCATGTGACATTTAGATTGAACACAGGTGGACTTAACTAATTATGTGACTTCTGAAGGTAATTGGTTGCACCAGATCTTATTTAGGGGCTTCATAGCAAAGGGGATGAATACATACAGTGAGGGAAAAAAGTATTTGATCCCCTGCTGATTTTGTACATTTGCCCTCTGACAAAGACATGATCAGTCTATAATTTTAATGGTAGGTTTATTTGAACAGTGAGAGACAGAATAAAAACAAAAAAATCCTGAAAAACGCATGTCAAAAATTTCATAAATTGATTTGCATTTTAATGAGGGAAATAAGTATTTGACCCCTCTGCAAAACATGACTTAGTACTTGGTGGCAAAACCCTTGTTGGCAATCACAGAGTTCAGACGTTTCTTGTAGTTGGCCACCAGGTTTGCACACATCTCAGGAGGGATTTTGTCCCACTCCTCTTTGCAGATCTTCTCCAAGTCATTGAGGTTTCGAGGCTAACGTTTGGCAACTCGAACTTTCAGCTCCCTCCACAGATTTTCTATGGGATTAAGGTCTGGAGACTGGCTAGGCCACTCCAGGACCTTAATGTGCTTCTTCTTGAGCCACTCCTTTGTTGCCTTGGCCGTGTGTTTTGGGTCATGGTCATGCTGGAATACCCATCCACGACCCATTTTCAATGCCCTGGCTGAGGGAAGGAGGTTCTCACCCAAGATTTGATGGTACATGGCGCCGTCCATCGTCCCTTTGATGCAGTGAAGTTGTCCTGTCCCCTTAGCAGAAAAACACCCCCAAAGCATAATGTTTCCACCTCCATCAAATCAAATCAAATCAAATTGTATTGGTCACATGCGCCGAATACAACAGGTGCAGATATTACAGTGAAATGCTTACTTACAGCCCTTAACCAACAGTGCATTTATTTTTAACAAAAAAAGTAAAAATAAAACAACAACAAAAAAAGTGTTGAGAAAAAAAAGAACAGAAGTAAAATAAAATAACAGTAGGGATGTCACGTTCGCTTAAGGAGGAGGACCAATGCGCAGCGTTGAATGCGTACATATTATTTATTAAACAGATCACCCGATCAAAACAACGAACGAAACGTGAAGTCCTTCGATACACACAAACCAAAAGGAACAAGAAACCACAACACAAAGTGAAAAGACCGATAGTTAAATATGGCTCCCAATCAGAGACAACCAGCTGACACTCGTTGCCTCTGATTGGGAGTCACTCAGGCCAACATAGATATACAAAACATAGACTTACACACCCTGGCTCAACATAACATAGTCCCCAGAGCCAGGGCGTGACAAGGGAGGCTATATACAGTGGGGAAAAAAGTATTTAGTCAGCCACCAATTGTGCAAGTTCTCCCACTTAAAAAGATGAGAGAGGCCTGTAATTTTCATCATAGGTACACGTCAACTATGACAGACAAATTGAGGAAAAAAAATCCAGAAAATCACATTGTAGGATTTTTTATGAATTTATTTGTAAATTATGGTGGAAGATAAGTATTTGGTCACCTACAAACAAGCAAGATTTCTGGCTCTCACAGACCTGTAACTTCTTCTTTAAGAGGCTCCTCTGTCCTCCACTCGTTACCTGTATTAATGGCACCTGTTTGAACTTGTTATCAGTATAAAAGACACCTGTCCACAACCTCAAACAGTCACACTCCAAACTCCACTATGGCCAAGACTAAAGAGCTGTCAAAGGACACCAGAAACAAAATTGTAGACCTGCACCAGGCTGGGAAGACTGAATCTGCGATAGGTAAGCAGCTTGGTTTGAAGAAATCAACTGTGGGAGCAATTATTAGGAAATGGAAGACATACAAGACCACTGATAATCTCCCTCCATCTGGGGCTCCACGCAAGATCTCACCCCGTGGGGTCAAAATGATCACAAGAACCACACGGGGGGACCTAGTGAATGACCTGCAGAGAGCTGGGACCAAAGTAACAAAGCCTACCATCAGTAACACACTATGCCGCCAGGGACTCAAATCCTGCAGTGCCAGACGTGTCCCCCTGCTTAAGCCAGTACATGTCCAGGCCCGTCTGAAGTTTGCTAGAGTGCATTTGGAGGATCCAGAAGAGGATTGGGAGAATGTCATATGGTCAGATGAAACCAAAATATAACTTTTTGGTAAAAACTCAACTCGTCGTGTTTGGAGAGAATGAATGGGGCCATGTATCGTGAGATTTTGAGTGAAAACCTCCTTCCATCAGCAAGGGCATTGAAGATGAAACGTGGCTGGGTCTTTCAGCATGACAATGATCCCAAACACACCGCCCGGGCAACGAAGGAGTGGCTTCGTAAGAAGCATTTCAAGGTCCTGGAGTGGCCTAGCCAGTCTCCAGATCTCAACCCCATAGAAAATCTTTGGAGGGAGTTGAAAGTCCGTGTTGCCCAGCGACAGCCCCAAAACATCACTGCTCTAGAGGAGATCTGCATGGGGGAATGGGCCAAAATACCAGCAACAGTGTGTGAAAACCTTGTGAAGACTTACAGAAAACGTTTGACCTGTGTCATTGCCAACAAAGGGTATATAACAAAGTATTGAGAAACTTTTGTTATTGACCAAATACTTATTTTCCACCATAATTTGCAAATAAATTCATTAAAAATCCTACAATGTGATTTTCTAGAAAAAAAAATCTAATTTTGTCTGTCATAGTTGACGTGTACCTATGATGAAAATTACAGGCCTCTCTCATCTTTTTAAGTGGGAGAACTTGCACAATTGGTGGCTGACTAAATACTTTTTTCCCCACTGTATACAGGGGGGTACCGTAGCAGAGTCAATGTGCGGGGGCACCGGCTAGTTGAGGTAGTTGAGGTAATATGTACATGTGGGTAGAGTTAAAGTGACTATGCATAAATAATTAACAGAGTAGCAGCAGCGTAAAAAGGATGGGGTGGGGGGGGCAGTGCAAATAGTCCGGGTAGCCATGATTAGCTGTTCAGGAGTCTTATGGCTTGGGGGTAGAAGCTGTTGAGAAGTCTTTTGGACCTAGACTTGGCACTCCGGTACCGCTTGCCGTGCGGTAGCAGAGAGAACAGTCTATGACTAGGGTGGCTGGAGTCTTTGACAATTTTGAGGGCCTTCCTCTGACACCGCCTGGTATAGAGGTCCTGGATGGCAGGAAGCTTGGCCCCAGTGATGTACTGGGCCGTACGCACTACCCTCTGTAGTGCCTTGCGGTCGGAGGCCAAGCAGTTGCCATACCAGGCGGTGATGCAACCAGTCAGGATGCTCTCGATGGTGCAGCTGTAGAATTTTTTGAGGATCTGAGGACCCATGCCAAATCTTTTCAGTCTCCTCAGGGGGAATAGGCTTTGTCGTGCCCTCTTCACGACTGTCTTGGTGTGTTTGGACCATGATAGTTCGTTGGTGATGTGGACACCAAGGAACTTGAAGCTCTCAACCTGTTCCACTACAGCCCCGTCGATGAGAATGGGGGCGTGCTCAGTCCTCTTTTTTTTCCTGTAGTCCACAATCATCTCCTTTGTCTTGGTCACGTTGAGGGAGAGGGTGTTGTCCTGGCACCACACGGCCAGGTCTCTGACCTCCTCCCTATAGGCTGTCTCATCGTTGTCGGTGATCAGGCCTACCACTGTTGTGTCGTCGGCAAACTTAATGATGGTGTTGGAGTCGTGCCTGGCCATGCAGTCATGGGTGAACATAGAGTACAGGAGGGGACTGAGCACGCACCCCTGAGGGGCCCCCGTGTTGAGGATCAGTGTGGCAGATATGTTGTTACCTACCCTTACCACCTGGGTGCGGCCCGTCAGGAAGTCCAGGATCCAGTTGCAGAGGGAGGTGTTTAGTCCCAGGATCCTTAGCTTAGTGATGAGCTTAGAGGGCACTATGGTGTTGAATGCTGAGCTGTAGTCAATTAATAGTATTCTCACGTAGGTGTTCCTCTTGTCCAGGTGGGAAAGGGCAGTGTGGAGTGCAATAGAGATTGCATCATCTGTGGATCTGTTGGGGCGGTATGCAAATTGAGTGGGTCTAGGGTTTCTGGGATGATGCTGTTGATGTGTGCCATGACCAGCCTTTCAAAGCACTTCATGGCTACAGACGTCAGTGCTACGGGTCGGTAGTCATTTAGGCAGGTTATCTGAGAGTCCTTGGGCACGGGGACTATGGTGGTCTGCTTGAAACATGTTGGTATTACAGACTCAGTCAGGGACATGTTGAAAATGTCAGTGAAGACACTTGCCAGTTGGTCAGCACATGCTCGGAGTACACGTCCTGGTAATCCGTCTGGCCCTGCGGCCTTGTGAATGTTGACCTGCTTAAAAGTCTTACTCACATCGGCTACGGAGAGCGTGATCACATAGTCATCCGGAACAGCTGGTGCTCTCATGCATGCTTCAGTGTTGCTTGCCTCGAAGCGAGCATAGAAGTAGTTTAGCTCGTCTGGTAGGCTTGTGTCACTGGGCAGCTCGCGGCTGTGCTTCCCTTTGTAGTCTGTAATAGTTTTCAAGCCCTGCCACATCCGACGAGCGTCAGAGCCAGTGTAGTACGATTCAATCTTAGTCCTGTATTGACTCTTTGCCTGTTTGATGGTTCGTCGGAGGGTATAGCGGGATTTCTTATAAGCGTCCGGGTTAGAGTCCCGTTCCTTGAAAGCGGCAGCTCTACCCTTTAGCTCAGTGCGGATGTTTCCTGTAATCCATGGCTTCTGGTTGGGGTATGTACGTACGGTCACTGTGGGGACGACATCATCGATGCACTTATTGATGAAGCCAGTGACTGATGTGGTGTACTCCTCAATGCTGTCTGAAGAATCCCGGAACATGTTCCAGTCTGTGCTAGCAAAACAGTCCTGTAGCTTAGCATCTGCGTCATCTGACCACTTTTTTATTAACCGAGTCACTGGTGCTTCCTGCTTTAGTTTTTGCTTATAAGCAGGAATCAGGAGGATAGAGTTATGGTCAGATTTGCCAAATGGAGGGCGAGGGAGAGCTTTGTATGCGTCTTTGTGTGTGGAGTAAAGGTGGTCTAGAGTTTTTTTTCCTCTGGTTGCACATTTAACATGCTGGTAGAAATTAGGTAGAACGGATTTAAGTTTCCCTGCATTAAAGTCCCCGGCCACTAGGAGCGCTGCATCTGGATGAGCGTTTTCCTGTTGATTTATGGCCTTGTACAACTCATTCAGTGCAATCTTAATGCCAGCATTGGTTTGTGGTGGTAAATAGACAGCTATGAAAAATATAGATGAAAACTCTCTTGGTAAATAGTGTGGTCTACAGCTTATCATAAGATACTCTACCTCAGGCGAGCAAAACCTCGAGACTTCCTTAGTATTTGATTTTGTGCACCAGCTGTTGTTTACAAATATACACAGACCGCCACCCCTTGTCTTACCGGAGTCAACCGTTCTATCCTGCCGATGTAGCGTATAGCCCGCTAGCTGTATGTTATCAATGTCGTCGTTCAGCCACGACTCGGTGAAACATAAGATATTACAGTTTTTAATGTCCCGTTGGTAGGATAACCGTAATCTTAGGTCATCCAATTTATTTTCAAATGATTGAACGTTGGCTAATAGGATTGATGGAAGAGGCAGTTTACTCGCTCGCCGTCGGATCCTTACAAGGCACCCCGATCTACGTCCACGATATCTCCGTCTCTTCCTCACGCGAATGACGGGGATTTGGGCCTTGTCGGGTGTCTGTATGATATCCTTCGCGGCCGCCTCGTTGAAGAAAAAATCTTCGTCCAATACGAGGTGAGTAATCGCTGTCCTGATATCCAGAAGCTCTTTTTGGTTATAAGAGACGATGGCAGAAACATTATGTACAAAATAAATGACAAATAACGCGGAAAAACACACATAATAGTACAATTGGTTAGAGGGCTGTAAAACGGCAGCCATCTTCTCCGGCGCTGTTTTCTCAATGGTTTGACTGGGGATGGTGTTCTTGGGGTCATAGGCAGCATTCCTCCTCCTCCAAACACGGCGAGTTGAGTTGATGCCAAAGAGCTCGATTTTGGTCTCATCTGTCCACAACACTTTCACCCAGTTCTCCTCTGAATCATTCAGATGTTCATTGGCAAACTTCAGACAGGCCTGTATATGTGCTTTCTTGAGCAGGGGGACCTTGCGGGCGCTGCAGGATTTCAGTCCTTCACGGCGTAGTGTGTTACCAATTGTTTTCTTGGTGACTATGGTTCCAGCTGCCTTGAGATCATTGACAAGGTCCTCCCGTGTAGTTCTGGGCTCATTCCTCACCGTTCTCATGATCATTGCAACTCCACGAGGTGAGATCTTGCATGGAGCCCCAGGCTGAGGGAGATTGACAGTTATTTTGTGGAGGAAAATATTGTTTTTCCTAATCATATTTTTTGTGATTCAATAACTGTTTAGGGTTAAAAAAAGCATCCTACAATTTCCACATTTTAATTTTAATTTTAATTTTTTATTTTACAGCATGTCCACTGTAGTGGACAACAGGATCATTTGAGTACGAAAAGAGACACATTTGGTAGATACAAATTTTTACAGAGTTCTTACAGATTACAGAGTTTTTATGAACTAAGAATACATACATTTTGGGCTGTAGATTGATTATTATCCAAGAATACAGACATTTTGATTATACAATACACATTAATCATTCTTGAATCCTTTTCCTTACATTTCGCAAGGATAGCTTTACCATTAAAGCTTAACACTTTGTTATGTCCATATCCTTTGATTGGTCCCCTTGAATCCTTTCAGTGTTATTTGAACAATGAACATATAACTAATGTGTAACAGATTTATTTTGGATTTTTTCCTTCTGTCAAACTGAATCCAATCTAGCTTTTTCCTTCACTCTTCATTTTGTTCTTAGTATTTTCTTTGTTAGTGGTGAAAGTCCTGGAAGCAATTTCTCTTTTTGGTAATGCAGAGGAACATCTTGCATTTGGTACATCTCATGTACGTCTTGCTCTTGCAGCCCTTATTTCTGCATCTTTCTGCATGCATGGTATCAATCATCTCAGGCATGTGCATGGCTCCTAGTCTGCGCACAGATGGCTCTGGTTGTGGGATCCTCATTTTAGATGGTGGCTCATACTCATCCTCACTCTCTTCACAGCTGTTTTCCAGTTCCGGACTCTCCAACAGCTCCTCAGCTAGGAGTAGTTTGAAGTCCAGGTACTGATGTGTGTTCTTGGATGGTCTGTGCAGAGCTTTGCTGTCAGACTGGTATTGTATCCAGGAGTTGGTGATGGCAACATCAAAGAAGTGACTGATCACGCGCGATGTCCACTTCTTGGTCCTGCTTGACATACGATAGAAGCTAAGCATGCGATCACAAAGATCTACGCCACCCATGTTATCATTATACTGCTTAATTACTGCTGGTCTTTTAACCTGGACCAGGTGCTTTTCTTTCTTGGACCATCTGGTACAGATGTCTTCTGGGTCTTTCCCATGTACAGTGGATGCCATGAGCACTGGTTTGTTGTCGAACCATTTTGTGATGGCCAGCTCAGGACTCTTTCTGGCCACTGACACTGATGTTCCTCTCCCCTCTTTTTTCAACTGTTTGTCTACTGGCAGCTGGCACAGCTTTGGGACACGGTTCTTCATTATAGTTCCAGTTGCAGGAAGGCCCTTTGCCAGCAATGCATCCAATAGATCTATGGTTGTGAAGTACCTGTCAAAGAATATGTGGCTTCCTGTTGGAACAGATTCAACCATGCGTAGAACTGCTGCAGCTCCAACTCCTAACCTTTGGACTGTAAAGGTATTCTTCCCTTGGTAGACTTCAAAATCAAGCATCAGACCATTTGGGGATGCAAGGACAAAGACCTTTAGGCCAGTAGGGTTTGGCTTGCCGGGAACATATTGCCTGACTGGACAACGGCCTGTGAATGGGATGATTTGCTCATCAATGCAGACCCTTTCTGGCTTTGCAAGGCTGAGACAGCCTTGGCGCACACGATCGAGTATTGGCCTGACTTTCCAAAGAATATCTGCCTTCTTTGTTTCCTCTGTTACAGCCAGGTCATTGACAATCTTGAGGGAATTTCTTATCCTGAAGAATCTATCCCTAGTCATTTTGCTACTTATGACTGGCACTTTAGTTTTGTTGGCCCAAAACATTTTAATTCTGGGATAGCCAAGGCAGGCCATGTGGACTGAAATGCCCAAGAATATTTTTATTTCTTGTGGCGTGGTGTTCATGCACACTCCTTTGATTTGCAGCTCTCTTTGATTTGTGTATGTTGCCAAATCTTCAAAGACCTTGTTGTCAATGTACTGTGAAAAGTATTCAATTGGACTCCAGTCTGCACGTGTTGTAGGGTCATCTTGACACACAGGAAGCCCAGGTAACACAGGTGCAAATCTGATATGAAGGAAAAAAGAATAATAAATGATAAGTAATAACAGTTTAAATACTCAATGCAGCTGAATTTAAAATTGTGGAACTGCATCAAACATACATGTTACTCCTGGCCCACAGAGGGCGACGAGTTTCCTGTTCATCCCTGTCTGTATCTGTGTCTGTGTCTGCATCTGTCCCTTCAACTGAGCCTTCTACATTGTCTTCCTCTTCTTCATCACCGTTTTGTATCACTGGTTGAAACTTATCCTCATCTCTCTCATCATCTGACAACTCCAAATCTGAATCTCCCTCGACTATTCGGTAAAGAATTCTTTCTGCTTCAGTTCTGTTTCCTACGACAATGTGGAGTCATTATTTACATGAAGATAGTCCTGATGTCCACTATAATTGACATTCATAAAATGGCAAATCTTTCAAAAGATACATAATTTAGTTGCTATCAGAACTAAATATATGATTCCTAACACCTTCATGAACAAGAAAATATATGATTATCATAGTAACAAAACCATAGACAAACAATATTTGACTTACCTCTCATCTTTCCATAAAATGTGCTTGTTCCTATGCCGTCCATTTTGAAAGGAAAGATAGAGGCGGTTCCCGGCCTCCCAGCCAATCAAATGACATATCACTGAAAAGCCCAGGATGTCCTCTGTACAGTACATCAGGAATTAAGAGACTTGCACAAAAGATTCCAAGAAGAGGGATGAAACTCAAATGTCCACTACAGTGGATATAAGTCAATGGGCTGGGTCTCAGGAGGATAATAAATCAAGTGTATGATAACAGGAAGGAAAATAGCACCAAAAGGCTGCATACACAATTCATTCTCAGCCCAACTTCTGCATCGTAGTTGTGACATGGTTATTACCACATCTCTCCATGGTATTTATTTGCATGGTTATTTGCTGATCAGTCTCTCTGGACGCGCTCTACAAGATGGTGAGTAGTGCTGTTTCTCTCTATAGAGTTTCATGTGTTCTCTTTCCTTGAATTGGTTCAACAGTGGTGCGTAGTGATGTACAATCCATCTGTTTAGTGAGAATTTAAAGATAGGATGACTAGATGATTTAGAGCTGTGTCCAAGTTGTGAGAGAACTCTTCAGAGACAAAGACAAATGTTACACCTGCTTTAAGTGAAAACACTGTTGGAGCCTGTTTGATGATTGACTTTGGTATTAAGTTAAGTAATTCCGTTCTCAAAAGAAACCTGTGGTATTTTATATTGAGGTGTTGCAGTTTGATGTGATGTGGCTCTTGAAAACAACCAGTGTGATGCTGGTGATTACTCTCACGTTGCCAGGTGAGTAGAATATATGTATGCTTTGATGCTCTATCATCTTGTGGATGTCAGTACTGAGTTAAGAATTAATTATTGATATAAACTGTATACTGTATGTGGCTCGTACGAGATGAACAAGGAACTGATCAGAGGGGATATTTATAATTGTGTTACCTTGATGGTGAAATGTATATGTATATCAAATGTGTATTTATACACTACCGGTCAAAAGTTTTAGAACACCTACTCATTCAAGGGTTTATCTTAATTTGTACAATTAATTTTCCACATTGAAGAATAATAGTGAAGACATCAATACTATGAAATAACACATATGGACACATATAACCAAAAAAGTGTTAAACAAATCAAAATATATTTTATATTTGAGATTCTTCAAATAGCCACACTTTGCACACTCTTGGCATTCTCTCAACCAGCTTCATGGAATGCATTTCAATTAACAGGTGTGCCTTCTTAAAAGTTAATTTGTGGAATTTCTTTCCTTAATGCGTTTGAGCCAATTAGTTGTGTTGTGACAAGGTAGGGGGGGGGGGGGGATACAGAAGATAGCCCTATTTGGTAAAAGACCAAGTCCATATTATGGCAAGAACAGCTCAAATAAGCAAAGAGAAACGAAAGTCCATCATTACTTTAAGACATGAAGGTCAGTCAATATGGAAAATGTCAAGAACTTTGAAAGTTTCTTCAAGTGCAGTCGCAAAAACCATCAAGCACTATGATGAAACTGGCTCTCATGAGGACCGCCACAGGAATGGAAAACCCAGAGTTACCTCTGCTGCAGCGGACAAGTTCATTAGAGTTATCAGCCTTATAAATTGCAGGCCAAATAAATGCTTCACAGAGTTCAAGTAACAGACACATCTCAACATCAACTGTTCAGTGGAGACTGTGTGAATCAGGCCTTCAAGGCCGAATTGCTACAAAGAAACCACTACTAAAGGACACCAATACGAAGAAGAGACTTGCTTGGACCAAGAAACACGAGCAATGGACATTAGACCAGTCAAAATGTGTCCTTTGGTCTGGAGTCCAAATTTGAGATTTTTGGTTCCAACCGCCGTGTCCTTGTGAGATGCGGTGTGGGTGAACGGATGATCTCCGCATGTGTAGTTCCCACCGTAAAGCATGGAGGAGGAGGTGTTATGGTGTGTGGGTGCTTTGCTGGTGACACTGTCTGTGATTTATTTAGAATTCAAGGCACACTTAACCAGAATGGCTACCACAGCATTCTGCAGCGATACACAATCCCATTTGGTTTGGGCTTAGTTGGACTATCATTTGTTTTTCAACAGGACAATGACCCAACACACCTCCAGGCATTGTACGGGCTATTTGACCAAGAAGGAGAGTGATGGAGTGCTACATCAGATGACCTGGCCTCCACAATCCCCCGACCTCAACCAAATTGAGATGGTTTGGGATATGTTAGGTTTGGGCTTAGTGGGACTATCATTTGGTTAAGTGTGCCTTGAGAGTGAAGGAAAAGCAGCCAACAAGTGCTCAGCGTATGTGGGAACTCCATCAAGATTATTGGAAAAGCATTCCAGGTGAAGCTGGTTGAGAGAATGCCAAGAGTGTACAAAGCTGTCATCAAGGCAAAGGGTGGCTA
Organism: Coregonus lavaretus; assembly: GCF_964263955.1. Lineage (NCBI taxonomy): Eukaryota > Metazoa > Chordata > Actinopteri > Salmoniformes > Salmonidae > Coregonus > Coregonus lavaretus. The sequence goes on along the minus strand of NC_139990.1, from coordinate 55,575,537 downwards.
TTTGAAGAATCTCAAATATAAAATATATTTGGATGTTTTTAACACTTTTTTGGTAACTACATGATTCCTTATGTGTTATTTCATAGTTTTGATGTCTTCACTGTTATTCTACAATGTAAAAATAAAGAAAAACCCTTGAATGAGTAGGTGTCTCCAAACTTTTGACTAGTACTGTAGATATCAAATGATAAAATTCAAAGGGAAGGACTATGTTATCTGAGATTACTTAGTAACTCACTCTTTTCGTTAATATAAATACAGAAGTACTGATAGTCTGTTTGTGCACCAGCATGTGTAGAGTATTATATCTAAAGGTAGGCCACAAATAGGAATGCTTTATTTTCCTACATTTAAATGGAAAATTGATACTGTATGTATTTGCATGAGTGTTGTAGATAAGTATGATAACATCACCTGTTTTGTTGTTGTTTAAAGGTGTTTGCGAGAGTAATTGGAAGGTGACTTTAAGCAATTTACAACTATGTGCCTTAAATGGGTCATCAGTGGTGTTTGGATGCACTTATGACTACCCCTCAGACCAGACTATAACAAATACATTCTGGTACTTCTGGTGTCAAGGGAAGAACAACGATCTCTTGATGTCCAAGGAATACACAGAGCGTTCAATATACCTTGGAAACAAAGAGCACAACTGCACTTTGAGAATTAATAACTTAGTAAGTAGTGATGCAACAACATACTGCTTCAGATTTGAGACTATTAATACAAATAAGAAACCGAATGCATGGAGCAGTAAAACATCAGTTACACTAACTCTGACAGGTAATTTTGCTACCAGAAGTAAATCACACTCTCATAACACTATAAAACATTCAGTGATGACTGTTTTTCTTGCTCCTCTCTACCAGGGCTGACAGCTGTAGTCAACCCTGCCACTGTGCGAGAGGGAGAGAAGGTGACACTAACGTGTTCCACAACATGTACACTGAGTGACCATCCCACTATTGTCTGGTTCAGGGATGGACACTCAGTGCCCAACAAAGAGTTCCAGGCCAGCATTGAGGATGCTGGCAGATACCGATGTGCTGTTCAAGGTCAAGATCATCTCACCTCTGCTCCAGTGTCTCTTGATGTACAATGTGAGTAAATACCACATCTATTTAACGTGAGCAGATCATTTTATGCATATTCAAGCAGCTATCTACGTTCAAAGCTCGGCACCAAGGATGTGCTGCTTCTGAAATGTGTTCGTTAAATTGCGTGTTACAAAGAAAGTTATGAATCTGTTAAAATAATAGGAGGGATTTTGAAAGGATGTTGATGAAATTATGCTCTCGCATAACAGCCTTTGTCAGTTTGGTCTGAATGTGAATGTGCTTGATAGCATGTCTATTTTCTGAGTGTGCCTGTGTGTTTGCACTTATGGTTACCTATAGGGGAAGTTAAGCAAGGTTAGGATGATATTCATGATGACAGGGTATGGTGAAAGGAAATAGCACAGTGAACTATAGGCTACGAACTGAATGCAATGAAAATATTCTAACCCATTAGATTTACTAGAACCACTCATGGGGATGAAGTTCCGTTATGATTGTGAAATATACAGGCAACAGAATTTGTGGTGGGAGGTACTGTAGTAGTGTTGTGGTTCTTACACAGTTTAGTGTGAACCCCTATAACTCCACCCAACACAGGGTTTAATGTTCTCCCACACACAACCCCAACACAGAAGACCAGGACAGGCAAGTATGCTCATGGTAAGTTTAATTTTCAAGTCATGGGTTAATATGGATTGGACCCCGTTTCCCCACCTTTCCCAGACTTTGTCAACATGATAGAGCCTCCCCTCAGGTAGGTTATCCTCCCACTTACTCCCTTAGGTAAGTATCGGGCAGGCGAAAGTGACACTACAACACACTGCTCACTGAATTATTCTGATATGGCACTGCAACAATATAGTCATTCTAAGGGAAGGCACTGCGAATAATCTGGTGAAAGTCATACAATCTCACTCTGGTGCTCCACACAATATGGGACCCACCCTTGGCCCTGCTCTACTCTGCCAACCCTTCAAAAGGACTCTACTGCTATAGGACAAAACAGGGAGGGGGAAAGACAGATAAGACCACATATCGAGAGGGTGGGGATAGGTTCACGAGAACCATATCCCCACAAAAATAAAATAATAAAATGTCTCTGTCTGGCTATATCCAGATTCACACAGCTCCCTGTCCTGGAACGCGCCCGGTCTGAGACTCTGCTTGTCAACGTCACTGATGGCCCCGCCTCTGGTGCTGAACAAGAGGGAGACGGACGGCAGGGAAACCAGCTGACAATAGTGTCTTTCAGTGGTCTGGCAAAACAGCCCAGAGAGAGAAAGCGTAGTGTGGGGGGAACACAGGAAGAATCACGTCCCTTACTTGGCCGAGCTAAATATCCTAGATGTGTGTTGTGCCAATGCCTCTCTCGGTCCTCTGCTCTCGGATCATCACTCAGCTCCACAGCCCTAGTTTGTTGTCCACAGCCCTAGTTTGACTTCTCTTCCCGCAGACACAGGTCCAGTGCGATGACTAAAACATAACCAATCTTCGTTAAATATAAATACCTAACTTATTTTTGCATGGATTCCGCATCACGGTAAGATTTTAACAACTAGGACCACTATTTCTTGTCCCGGAATCCCGCTAAACTGACAGGTTGAAGTCTGCTTGACAGAGCAGCTAACCTAGCTAAGCTGGTAGCCATCAAGCTAACAAAGTTAGGCCAAGATGAGTTTTACAATGGAGTCCTCTTTGTCTGGAGAAGTAAATGAACGGTTCCAGCGCTGTAGGAGCTGTATCTACTATGCTTTGTTTCGGGACAAACTGGATCACTCAGAGTTCCAATGCGGCAGATGTTTGCTTGCCAAGGATTATAGGCTTGAGGTGGCTTCCTTGATCACGGAGGATGCTAGCCTACGTAAGAAACTGGGGAAAACGCAGAGAGGAATGTTTACCTTTTCTACACCGGTGGCTGGACGGCGTTGGCGCTTGTTGGATCAAATCAAATCAAATGTTATTTGCCACATGCGCCGAATACAGTGAAATGCTTACTTACAAGCCCTTAACCAACAATGCAGTTTTAAGAAAAAAAGTGTTAAGTAAAAAATAGATAGGTAAAAAATTAAAATTTAAGATCAGCAGTAAAATAAAATAACGGTAGTGAGGCTATATACAGGGGGTACCGGTATAGAGTCAATGTGCGGGGGCACCGGTTAGTCGAGGTAATTTAGGTAATATGTACATGTGGGTAGAGTTAAAGTGACTATGCATAGATAATAAACAGAGTTGCAGCAGCGTAAAAGAGGGGGTGGGGTGGGGGGGACAATGCAAATAGTCTGGGTAGCCATGATTAGCTGTTCAGGAGTGTTGGAGTCGTGCCTAGCCATGCAGTCATGGGGGAACAGGGAGTACAGAAGGGGACTGAGCATGCACCCATGAGGGGCCCCCGTGTTGAGGATCAACGTGGCAGATGTGTTGTTACCTACCCTTACCACCTGGGTGCGGCCCGTCAGGAAGTTCCGGATCCAGTTGCAGAGGGAGGTGTTTAGTCCCAGGGTCCTTAGCTTAGTGATGAGCTTCGAGGGCACTATGGTGTTGAACGCTGAGCTGTTGTCAATGAATAGCATTCTCACGTAGGTGTTCCTCTTGTCCAGGTGGGAAAGGGCAGTGTGGATTGCAATAGAGATTGCATCATCTGTGGATCTGTTGGGGTGGTATGCAAATTGGAGTGGGTCTAGGGTTTCTGCGATAATGGTGTTGATACGAGCCATGACCAGCCTTTCAAAGCACTTCATGGCTACAGACGTGAGTGCTATGGGTCGGTAGTCATTTAGGCAGGTTATCTTAGTGTTCTTGGGCACAGGGACCATGGTGGTCTGCTTGAAACATGTTGGTATTACAGACTCAGTCAGGGACATGTTGAAAATGTCAGTGAAGACACTTGCTAGTTGGTCAGCGCATGCTCGGAGTACACGTCCTGATAATCCGTCTGGCCCTGCTGCCTTGTGAATGTTAACCTGCTTAAAAGTCTTACTCACATCGGCTACGGAGAGCGTGATCACATAGTCATCCGGAACAGCTGATGCTCTCATGCTTGCTTCAGTGTTGCTTGCCTCGAGGCGAGCATAGAAGTGATTTAGCTCGTCTGGTAGGCTTGTGTCACTGGGCAGCTCATGGCTGTGCTTCCCTTTGTAGTCTGTAATAGTTTTCAAGCCCTGCCACATCCGACGAGCATCGGAGCCAGTGTAGTACAATTCAATCTTAGTCCTGTATTGACTCTTTGCCTGTTTGATGGTTCGTCGGAGGGCATAGCGGGATTTCATATAAGTGTCCGGGTTAGATTCCCGTTCCTTGAAAGCTGCAGCTATACTCTTTAGCTCAGTGCGGATGTTGCCTGTAATCCATGGCTTCTGGTTGGGGTATGTACGTACGGTCACTGTGGGGACGACGTCATCAATTCACTTATTGATGAAGCCAGTGACTGCTGTGGTGTACTCCTCAACGCCATCGGAAGAATCCCGGAACATATTCCAGTCTGTGCTAGCAAAACAGTCCTGTAGCTTAGCATCTGCGTCATCATACCGCTTCCTTATTAACCAAGTCACTGGTGCTTCCTGCTTTAGTTTTTGCTTATAAGCCGGAATCAGGAGAATAGAATTATGGTCAGATTTGCCAAATGGAGGGCGAGGGAGAGCTTTGTACGCGTCTCTGTGTGTGGAGTAAAGGTGGTCTAGAGTTTTTTTTCCCCCGGCCACTAGGAGCGCTGCCTCTGGATGACCGTTTTCCTGTTTGCTTATGGCCTTATACAGCTCATTGAGTGCAATCTTAGTGCCAGCATCAGTTTGTAGTGGTAAATAGACAGCTACGAAAAATATAGAAGGAAACACCCTTGGTAAATAGTGTGGTCTACAGCTTATCATGAGATACTCTACCTCAGGTGAGCAAAACCTCAAGACTTTCTTGGTATTAGATTTCGTGCACCAGCTGTTGTTTACAAATATACACAGACGATGTAGCGTATATCATGCCAGCTGTATGTTATCCATGTCGTCGTTCAGCCACGACTCAGTGAAACATAAGATATGACCGTTTTTATTGTCCCGTTGGTAGGATATCCTTGATCTTAGGTCATCCATTTTGTTTTCCAATGATTATACAGTGTCTAATAAGACTGATGGAAGAGGCAGATTACTCGCTCACCGTCGGATCCTTAATAGGCACCCCGACCTACGTCCACGATATCTCCATCTCTTTCTCATGCGAATTACGGTAATTTGAGCCTTGTCGGGTGTCTGTAGAATGTCCTTTGCGTCCGACTCGTTGAATAATTTTTTTTTGTCCAATACGAGGTGAGTAATCGCTGTCCTGATATCCAGAAGCTCTTTTTGGTCATAAGAGACGGCGGCAGAAACATTATGTACAGAATACATTACAAATAACAAAAAAAAACACACATAATAGCAAAATTGGTTAGGGGGCCGTAAAACGGCAGCCATCTCCTCCGGCACCATGCTGTTTGTTGTTATCCGACTGGCCGGTGTTGCCCAGAATTCGTTCCACAGGGGAGCCATTTCCTGCCTCTCCTCCCCCATCTGAAAGCGGAGTTGAAGAAGCACAGCAAGATTAGCATGGCAATCAACGATGGTCTCATGTCACCAGCTGTGGAAGCCGAAGACAGCGACCTCCCGCAAAGCAGTCTACACACCCAACGAGAGGCCCGGAGTGGATACAAACAACAAATAGTTTCCACGCCCTGGAGGCTGATCTTCCTGCACCTTTATCGCTGGGGGTACCTGTGCCTACTCCTACTCCTTCCCCTACGATTTCAAAGTCGACGTCGGCAACCTTCCGTCCCTGCTCTGGATCGAGCAGGGCTTCTCCATCTGTCGGAGGCCTGCACTAGGCGCCGGGAGTTACGGGCTCAAGTTATCCTGCCTCCCGCCCGTCCTTAAAGGGTTCTCCGAATCCTGTGAAGCGTGGGAGTGGGCGGAATTCCGCGTCCTTCTCGCCAGCCGTGATTTTGGGCAGCTCCATGGTAAGAAATGTGACTGTTCCTGGTGCAAAAACAATGTCCTATCCCGGAGCTCGAGTAAATGACATTACTAAGCTGCTCCTGAATTTACTACGCCAGGACATGGACATCGATTCTATCATAGTCCATGTGGGTTTTAATGACATTATGAAGGGCAGCTCTGGATTTTAAAGAGCTGATTGACTCTCTGCTAAACACTAATAAAAGACCCATCATATCTGGCCCTGTGCCCTCTCTGAATCGTGGCATTGAACGCTTTAGATTATTTCTCTTCACAACTGGCTACGTGATTTTTGCAGCTCAATGGGTATAGCTTTTGTTGACAATTTCGATGCCTTTTGGAAACAAAACACGTTTTATAAGGAGGATGGGATCCACCCAAATCATTTGGGTTCCTGGATCCTTTCACAGCATTATAAGGCTGAGTTGAGACAATTACTTATCAATGACCCAAGCTCAGCTCAGTTAATCCCTTCCATTGTGTCGCTGAGTCATAATAATGCTTTAGCAAATGTACATTATAACATGGGTGTTGGTAGACATAATGTAAGTAACCTAATTTATGTCCCTCTAACTGCCCTGAATGCCGCTGCTAATCCTACAGCTATAGTATGCAGCAATCAAGTGCCTATGAACCAGATTTATGCTGTTAGCACTGAGGCGGTGTGCCCTAGTAGGAAGTCCACTGTTTGCAGCTCACCCTGCACTAACATAAATAACATGAGAATATCTACTTCTGCTAAGCTTCCCAGTAAAGCAATGAAAACAAGCAAGCATCCCAGAAAAATTCTCAAAATAGCCCACGTTAACATATGTAACTTAAGAAAAAAGGTTCATGAAATGAATAACTTGCTAGTAACAGATGACATTCATATTCATTCATGTCGTCTCTGAAACTCACTTAGACAATACCTTTGATGATACAGTGGTAGCAATACAAGGTTATAACATTTCCAGAAAAGACAGAAATGGTGTTGCTGTTTATATTCAGAACCACATTCCTGTAAAGATTAGAGAGGATCTCATGTTAAATACTGTTGAAGTAATGGCTACAGGTTCATCTACCTCACCTAAAGCCCATTCTTGTGGGAAGCTATAGATCACCAAGTGCTAACAGTCAGTATCTGGATAACGTGTGAAATGCTTGATAATGTATGTGATATCAACAGAGAGGTTTATTTTCTGGTTGATTTAAATATTGACTGGCTTTCATCAAGCTGCCCACTCAACAAAAAGCTTCACTTTAACCAGTGCCTGCAACCTGGTTCAGTTCTCAGTCAACCTACCAGGGTAGTTACAAAGAGCACAGGAATGAAATTATCAACATGTATTGATCACATTTTTACTAATGCTGCAGAAATGTGCTTGAAAGCAGTATCCAGATCCATCGGATGTAGTGATCATAATATAGTAGCCATATCTAGGAAAACCAAAGTTCCAAAATGCTGGGCCTAATATAGTATAAGAGGTCATACAATATGTTTTGTAGTGATTCCTATGTTGTTGATGTAAAGAATATTTGTTGGTCCGTGGTGTGTAATGAGGAGTAAACTTGACACATTTATGAAATTGCGTATCCCAGTTATTAATAAGCATGCACCCATTAAGAAAATGACTAGAAAAATGGTTAAATCCCCGTGGATTGATGAGGAATTGAACAATTGTTTGGTTGAGAGGGATGAGGCAAAAGGAATGGCAAATAAGTCTGGCTGCACAACCGATTAGTAAACGTACTGGAAATTGAGAAATCATGTGACTAAACTGAATAAAAAGAAGAGGAAACTACACTATGAAACAAAGATACATTACAAAGAATGGTAGTAAAAAGCTTTGGAGCACCTTCAATGACATTTTGGGAAAAATGGCAAACTGAGCTCCATCATTCATTGAATCAGATGGTCAACTAATATTGCCAACTACTTTAATGATTTTTTCATTGGCAAGATTAGCAAACTTAGGCATGACATGCCAGCAACAAACGCTGACACTACACATTCAAGTATATCTGACCAAATTATGAAAGACAAGAATTTTAATTTTGAATTGCGTAAAGTTAGTGTGGAAGAGGTAAAAAAAATATTTTTGTCTATTAACTATGACAAGCCACCGGGTCTGACAACTTGGATGGAAAATTACTGAGGGTAATAGCGAATGATATTGCCACTCCTATTTGCCATATCTTCAATTTAAGTCTACTAGAAAGTGTGTGCCCTCAGGCCTGGAGGGAAGCAAAAGTATTGCCGCTTCCTAAGAGTAGTAAAGTGGCCTTTACTGGCTGAAATAGCCGACCAATCAGCCTGTTACCAACCCTTAGTAAAGTTTTGGAAAAAAATGTGTTTGACCAGATAAAATGCTATTTTACAGTAAACAAATTGACAACAGACTTTCAGCACGCTTATAGGGAAGGACATTCAACAAGCACAGCACTTACACAAATGACTGATGATTGGCTGAGAGAAATTGATGATAAAAAGATTGTGGGGGCTGTTTTGTAGACTTCAGTGTGGCTTTTGACATTATCAATCATAGTCTGCTGCTGGAAAAAACGTATGTGTTATGGCTTTACATCCCCTGCTATATTGTGGATAAAGAGTTAACTGTCTAACAGAACACAGAGGGTGTTCTTTAATGGAAGCCTCTCCAACATAATCCAGGTGGAATCAGGAATTCTCCAAGGCAGCTGTCTAGGCCCCTTACTATTTTCAATCTTTAGTCCTAAATATTTCAAAAAATAAAAGCAATGTATTTGGGACAAATCATTCACTAAACTCTAAACCTCAACTAAATCTTGTAATAAAATAATGTGGAAATTTAGCAAGTTTAGGTGACTAAACTGCTTGGAGTAACCCTGGATTGTAAACTGTCATGGTCAAAACATATTGGTACAACAGTCCTAAGATGGGGTGAAGTCTGTCCATAATAAAGCGCTGCTCTACTTTCTTAACAGCACTATCAACAAGGAAGGCTCTAGTTTTGTCGCACCTGGACTATTGTTCCACAAAGAGGGACTTAGGGAAATTGCAATTGGCTCTGAACAGGGCAGCACGGCTGGCCCTTGGATGTACCCATAGAGCAAACATTAATAATATGCATGTCAATGTACTGTAATGTTATTAAAATTGTATAACTGCCTTCATTTTGCCAGACCTCAGGCATCAGCTAATGGGGATCCATAATAAATACAATACATTAAACACCCAAGACATGGAAACTTGCATAGGGGCCCGATCCCCACTGAGAGACATTCTCCGCTCAACTCCCAGCGGCCAAACAACACAAAACACTGGGCTTTTAAAGGAAATGACAGCCAGTCCCCAGCTACCTGTCTGATTAGCTAACTCGCTGCAGGAGCATCTGATCACACCAGCCCCGCCACCCAGTTATCCACTTATCTACCAATCCATCTTGTGACATTTCTAATCAGAGATATGCTCAACATCAGATAAACACTTGTAACCTTACTCCCTCTCCTGCAGATGCTCCAAAGAATGTCACATTGTCAGTCAGTCCATGTGGAGATGTTGTTAAGGGTATCTCAGTCAATCTCACCTGCAACTGCAGTGCAAACTCCCCTGTGATGAGCTACACCCTGTATAAGGAGAGTGGACAGAGTCTTGTCACTCTGGTGCCATGGCAGAATCACATTATGGTTTTCCACTACAGCGTAATCATAACTGGTCAACAGAGTTTGGGTCAATCTCAATTAAATTCCTATCCGTTGACTTGGACATTGAATTTCTCCATAAGAATGCAATGCAATCCTTGCACTGACTGAAATATAGATTACATTGACACAAACCTTGTTGGCCAGGACTGTTTTGATTAATCATTACTAAATATGGAGCAGTTATCACCTTTTTAATATTTCTGCTTGCTTTAGATGCCCCAAAGAACACTTCAGTGTTGATCAGTTCCTATGGTCCGGTGGTAGAAGGCAGCTCTGTGAATCTCACCTGCAGCACTGATGCCAACCCAACAGTAGAATACTACACCTGGTTTAAGAAGGATGGAGCATACACCTCACAGATAGGGTCAGGAGAAGTATTGAGATTGACCTCTCTAACCTCCTCTGACAGTGGACAGTACTTCTGTGAGGCCAGGAATGAAGAAGGGGTTCAGAACTCTACTGTGATGTATCTGACCATACAGGGTGCCAATCATGGTGAGTGTGGAGGGAAATGTCCTGTTGTCCTGAATCAATATGTTCTAAATGGGAATTCCCTTCGCTTGAATGTATTTTGTTCTTGTACCCTGTGTCATTTTCAGCTAAAAATACTGTCCTAATGCCAGTTTACATTGGTTCCGTGGCTGCAGTTTTCATGGTGATCATACCTCTATGGATGTGGTAAGTCTAGAAACATTGTGTACTCAGTTCAATATCACAATGCAGAGTATGATGGCCTTGTAGTACCGATTTGTCCCCCCAAATAAGTTTGTTTTCTTTGACAGTAAGAGCCAGTTCAAATTATGTCAAAAGACTGCTGTGGACAAAAAGGTCAGTAGAACACAGCATATACACTCTAATTAACAATGCCAATAGCATGTCAGTGCAATAGTGTTATCTGAAGGTTTGAACGCATTAAGTGTTCATGATATTTCAAGCGTAAGCTTCCATTCTTCCACAGTAACATGCTATTTAGTTTAACCAATGGATGAAGGTAAGGTGAGTAGTAAATATAGCAAACATTTTGTATTGTTTTTGACTGATTCCATATTTCAGGATGATCAAAACCCAGTCTTATCCAGTAGAAGGACCAGAAATGACCCAGCCACACAGGAAACTAGAACGGAGGAACAGGAAAATGCCCTCTATGCCAACGTTCAACTCCCTCCCTCTCACACCCACCACCAAGACAGTTCTCTGTGCTCTGTGGTCCAGCCACCACCTCCGCTGAACCCTCCAGACCTTCATTACGCTTCCTTTGACTTCCAGCAGTCCCACAACTCCATCGACGGGGTCCAACTCTCTGGACCCCATGGACGGGATGATGTTGTGTACTCCACGGTGAAATCCAGACAGGCCAACGTGACAGACAACCTCCAGTATGCCAGCATCAAGTTCCCGCTCTCCAGTCCTACTGCCAGGTAATAGTGCACTCACTATCAGTTCAGTCCTTTTCCATGTAACCTAACGTAGCATGCATAAAAGAAGCCTGAGCAGAGTTCCCAAATCCGTTTTTCAGGGGTAAACGGAAGCTAGGTTGAAGATACTGTATCCCTGAAAACCGGATGTTAGCGATTTCCGGCGACCCCACACAGGCTTTTTTCCATGTGAAGCAGGCTATGTCTCAGCTATTCACTAGTATTTCTGGAAGTCTGTTCATTTGAAATATTTGAATATACTCATACAACAACTCTATTTGCTTTTTGCAGGCCAGAAGAAAGTTTAGAGGTGGACCATTCTGTTATCTACTCCACTGTTGCCAAATCTGAAGCCTGAACATATCCTTTCATAATGTTGAATAAACTAAGCAGCATTGGAACGCAAGTTAAGATATGTAAAGTATGCAATTAATAAGTAGTTATGGTAATATATGTATATGCATTGGACTGTACTGTACTGTATGTGTCTCAGGTGTGACGATGAGCTTCCATTGCTTGTGCATGCTTCTGCCTTGATAATTGAATGATTGATACTGTCATTTCATTGGCTGACTGTTTCTTTAAATGCTGTCTCTTTGTTTGTTTGAGATGCGGCCACCTGGGGGGAAGGTGCAGGTACACTGCCGTAAAAAAGTATTTGCCCCTTTCTGATTTTCTCAATTTTTGTTATCAGATCTTCAACCAAAACCTAATATTAGATAAAGGGAACCTGAGTTTACAAATAACAACAAAAATTGATACTTATTTTATTTATTTAATTAAGTTATGCAACACCCAATTCCCCTGTGTGAAAATGTAATTGCCCCCTTACACTCAATAACTGGTTGTGCCACCTTTAGCTGCAATGACTGCAACCAAATGCTACCTTTGTTATTGATCAGTCTTTCACATCGCAGTGGAAGAATTTTGGCCCAATCTTGCATGCAGATCTGCTCACTCAGTTCACACTTGATCTAATATTAGGTTTTGGTTGAAGATCTGATAACATTCAGTATCAAAAATATGCAAAAGTAGAGAAAATTAGAAAGGGGGAAATACATTTCACAGTAAGAGGGAAGTGGCCATGTGGCTGGTTTAGTTTGTAACTATCTGACAAAGTTTGAGAAAATGTTGTTGATTTATCTTGTATTGAAGTTGAATTAATATTATGTTAGATATTCCCTCGACTGCACCAGAACCTGTATTTTTGGTTGTTTAGTTTGTTTTATTAATTATGTACTCTTATGACCTCCTTTTTGACCAGGCTGAGAAAATCTCATTAATTCAGTTTAAAAAATAAATGTGTTAAATTGCAACATGTTGTTGACTTCTTTATTTTGCAACTCAACCCAAACATGAAGAACCTGTGTATAATATGTGATGGGCAGAACTCAACCTGGGGTGGCGTAGTATGGCATTGTGACATTAGCCATGGGTATGTTATACACACAGTATGTTGATTATTACATGGGATTTTTTATGGTAAGCTATTGTCATTTATATGAAATATATATTTACAAATATGGAAACTGACCTCTGGTTGTCGTTTCACTTTTGGTCATACAACAGAGGAGTTGTACATGTTTTTAAAGAAAATGAGATTTAGGGCTGGATTCAATCCGTATCGTCGAAGTTCAGCGCTATAGAGTGCTTGAAATTTAAAGGTAATTTATGATTAAGCCGACAAATGCAGTCTCAGAGAACGCGGAAACATTGCCTTCAAACATTAAATGTGTATGCTGCCACCTACTTTGCTGGTGTGTGGTCAATCACGGTTTACAACATCAGCTCCAAATTTCTAAATCCTCCTACCTAACTCTGTACTTCTGAGAAAACAAAAAAGAGCCCTACTAACTTCTAATAGACCCTCCCCCATCCCCGAAATCCCTTCCAAAGCCCCCCAACCCCGTCCAACCTCAATTACCCTACACTTCAATATCCCTCTCTTCAACATACTTACAACAATACAGTATAACAACACATGCTCCAATGTTTCATTGACCATACACTCCAGACACAAACCATTAACATGCTTGCCAGCCAGATGTCCAGACACAAACCATTCACATGCTTGCCAAATAGATATAATGATGCCTAGAAGGTCAGCATCCCGGAGTCGCCTCTTCACTGTTGACGTTGAGACTGGTGTTTTGCGGGTACTATTTAATGAAGCTGCCAGTTGAGGACCTGTGAGGCGTCTGTTTCTCAAACTAGACACTAATGTATTTGTCATCTTGCTCAGTTGTGTACCGGGGCCTCCCACTCCTCTTTCTATTCTGGTTAGAGCCAGTTTGCACTGTTCTGTGAAGGGAGTAGTACACAGCGTTGTACAAGATCTTCAGTTTCTTGGCAATTTCTCACATAGAATAGCCTTAATTTCTCAGAACAAGAATAGACTGACGAGTTTCAGAAGAAAGTTATCTGGCCATTTTGAGCCTTTAATCGAACCAACAGTTTTCAGCTGTGGTAACATAATTGCAAAAGGGTTTTCTAATGATCATTTAGCCTTTTAAAATGATAAACTTGGATTAGCAAACACAACGTGCCATTGGAACACAGGACTGATGGTTGCTGATAATGGGCCTCTGTACGCCTATGTAGATATTCTATTAAAAATCTGCCGTTTCCAGCTACAATAGCCATTTACAACATTAACAATGTCTACACTGTAATTCTGATCAATTTGATGTTATTTTAATGGACAAAAAAATTGCTTTTCTTTCAAAAACAAGGACATTTCTAAGTGACCCCAAACTTTTGAATGGTAATGTGTATCAAATGACATAACATGATTACGGATAGGTCTGAATGAATCGTGAATAATGATAAATGACACAATACATTATTTACCATTCATTTCTATTGGGGCACAAAATAATCTGAAACACAACCAAAACAAACAGCAAATGCATCCAACAAGTTTGTAGAGTCACAAGCTTGATGTAATCATTGCGTGGTAGTAAAATGGTACCAAATACAACAATTTTGACTACTTTAAAATCCTTAAGAGTCTATTGACGCATCCGTGCGTCAATCTGAGTAACATAATGAAAAAATCGCCATCAAAATCCATCAGTTTAAACTACAGATATCAGGCTGAGCTAAAGCAGTGTTTGTCAGAACATGAGACATACCGAAAATCGGTCTTCTCACGAACACGTCTGTAGCGTCCGAAGGGTTTGGCCTACAAACTATTACTCTCACAAACACAATGGTGTTCTTCATTTTGCTCTATGACCCCCACAAGTGTCACAGGACTCGTCTGAAGGTAACCCATACAAAGGAGTCAAAGTATGGAGGTAGTTTTGTGCCAACAAAAATAAGGGGTTTTAAATAAGTGTCCAAAAAAACTAAAATATTTCTTGAGCTTTCTTATATCTGCTAGTGTGGAACCCCGTATTATTGGCATATTTAACAGAATTTAAGAAATATATTACCTTCAACAGTGTTATCCTGTGATCAAGCCATCAATGATTTGTTATATGGGTGTCGTAAACATTTTAGCTAACGGGTTAGCAATTAGCATGTTTGACATTTCAGTGGAAATACTACTATTATCAGCTTTTTGATAAGCGGTTTAGCTAAAAAATATGTCCCGTATTATCGGCATACGGACCCCAGTTATTGGCCACCTTGCTATTTTTGTTCAATTGCAAGACATTTTGTTCAAAAAAGAGGCACCAACCTCGTCTCCGAAGTGTTTACTGGATAGTTGACATGTTGGCTAGCCTTCCGGTTATTTTTTAAAAACTTGCGTAGCCTGGTGCGCCCTCCTGTGGACTCTTAAAAATGGTTCTTCACCAACGTCTTTTTCAGTGTTGTAATCAAATAATGTCTCATAATTTGTTTTACAGATTCATCTTATGTTTTGAGAAAGTAGATAAAAGTTTAATACTAAAATGTAAATGAGTGTGAATAATATACATCAAATAAAACTTTAATTGCAGTGATGTGCATTGACATAAGAAATTAAAACACTGTTGGTAATCACCTGGAATGCATTTCAATTAACAGGTGTGCCTTCTTAAAAGTTAATTTGGGGGATTTATTTCCTTCTTAATGCATTTGAGCCAATCAGTTGTGTTGTGACAAGGTATGGGGGGTATACAGAATATAGCTCTATTTGGTAAAAGACCAAGTCCATATTATGGCAAAAACAGCTCAAATAAGCAAAGAGAAATGACAGTCCGTCATTACTTCAAGACATGAAGGTCAGTCAATCCGGAAAATTTCAAGAACTTTGACATTTTCTTCAAGTGCAGTCACAAAAACCATCAAGTGCTATGATGTAACTGGCTCTCATGAGGACCGCCACAATAATGGAAGACCCAGAGTTACCTCTGCTGCAGAGGATACGTTCATTACAGTTACCAACCTCAGAAATTGCAGCCCAAATAAATGCTTCACAGAGTTCAAGTAACACACACATCTCAACATCAACTGTTCAGAGGAGACCGCGTGAATCAGGCCTTCATGGTCAAATTGCTGCAAAGAAACCACTACTAAACGATACCAATAATAAGAAGAGACTAACTAATATGACGTCTTTTTATACAGTATTTGTTAATGTCTTTGATCTTATGAGATGCATGGGATTGGGAGGATGAGGACATTCCATGTAGTATTTCTGTCACTGGTGGGTGCCAGAAGGTCTGCGTGCCAAGACAGCTTGTGGGCCACTGATGCTAATCTTAGAAGGAGTACATGATGGAATGTAGTTTCCCAGAGTGGGCATCCTCGTCGACATTATTGTAGTGTCGAGAAAACGATGCTAATTATGCTGTGAGAACAAGGAAATCCGCTGACACTGTACTTTGATTATAAAGGTTTATTATATCAAAGGATTCCAGCGTAAATTTACAGATATCTGCAGATATCTGGAGAATAACTGGCTCCAATCTCTAATATGTTATTCTCCCCGTCCTTTGTCCCAAACCATAGTATATATCCTATGTAACCTGATATGGGTGTTTTCCCCTACAGACCAATCCCAGGACTCCACCTAACAGACCTCCTCTGCTTTAGGGTGCCCCTATAGAACTACTCTCCAGATGCTCCCTTAAGCTGAGTCAACATCCTCTAAGACCATTTGCAACCATTAGCAAAGTCATAATTTGTTCAGATACCACAGGAATATACTGACTAGGGTGCAACACGATACCATATAGGGTAATGCTATTGTAGGTGAGGAGTGACACTCAATAATGGTTGGCAACTGTTGGATGTAATTAGCTCGGAAAGCATTATATAAACTGAGAGGTTTTCTATTTAAGTCATTCAGATGACAACAGGCTACGCCCGTACCGCTTGTCGTGTGAATCCAGTACTGTAATATTAAATAACTCTGAACCAACTCTCCATCTAAGTGTTTAACTATTCTCTTGCATCCTGAGCTCCTCGATACCAGAAATCTCATCATAACAACTTACTTAGGACAAGAAACACAGGCAGTGGACATTAGACCGGTGAAAATCTGTCCTTTGGTCTGATGAGTCCAAATGTGAGCTTTTTGGTTCCAACCGCCGTGTATTTCTGAGACACAGACTAGGTGAACAGATGATCTCTGCATGTGTGGTTCCCACCATGAAGCATGGAGGAGGAGGGGTGATGGTGTGGGGGTGCTTTGCCGGTGACACTGTCTGTGATTTATTTAGAATTCAAGGCACACTTAACCAGCATGGCTACCACAGCATTCTGCAGCGATACGCCATCCCATCTGGTTTGTACTTAGTGGGACTATCATTTGTTGTTCAACAGGACAATGACCCAACACACCTCCAGGCTGTGTAAGGGCTATTTGACCAAGAAGGAGAGTGATGGAGTGTTGCATCAGATGACTTGGCCTCCACAATCACCCGACCTCAACACAATTGAGATGGTTTGGGATTAATCAAATCTGCTGAATTGGAGAATCGCTTCTTGAATCGGGGTTACAGCGTTCAGGTCCTGAAAGATGCATGTATAAGGGCTGGATTACTTGACAGAGAGAATTTGTTGTGAAGGGGAGTGCCCCGTGATACATCAGAGAGAGTATATTTTGTTACAAAATACAGCACTGAAGCAGAGAACATGAAAAGAATCATTAAAAATATTGGGGAATCATCCAAAGTGATACGCTACGACGCCAAGTCTTTCCTGAGCCACCAGTCATAAGCTTTAAGAGATGTCCTACCCTAAATGACAAATTAGTCCACAGTTATCTTCCGGGTGACTCTCAAAAAACTTGGCTTGACCACAAACCCAAGGGCTCTTTTAAATGTAACCAGTGCAACCATTGCAGAAATATTGCACAGAAAAAGTATTTTGCTGATACAGCTTCCAAAATGGAGTATTACGTCAAGCATTTCATTAACAGCAAAACCACTCATGTCATCTATAGATTGGAATGTCCACAGTGCAAGTGCAAGCGGAACACAAGTACGCCATACGGGTAGGCAATGAAGACTACCCCATGGCAAGGCACTACAAGTCCTTACACCATGGTAACCCTGCCTCCCTACAAGCTATGGGTATTGATCATATTCCAGCCTCTATTAGAAAAAGGGACCGTCTTAAACAGTTAAACCAAAGGGAAAGTTTTTGGATTTACAAACTACAGGCCACTAAATACCCTGGTTTAAATGAAGATATGGATTTCTCACCCTTCCTGTAGGGTTGTGATAGGTCCATTTGCTGTCAACTAGTGGACATTGTGCTCAATTGCCCTCAGCTATGTTTAGACTGTTGTTGTTCATGTTTTGCTGGTTTCTAGTGTACTATGGAATATATTGCTTTCTTATTTTTGACACTTTTCCCAGTCATATTTAAGGTTAGAACTACCTTTCTAAGTGTTCTGATACTTCTAACTTGGAGTTGTATTTGTATGATAACATAGTATGTGTATAGTATTGCTTACTAGGTGTGTCCAATCAACTTTGTAACCACTCCCTCTTCAAATTAAGGCTATTTGGAATAGCTGTTCAAAAGAGGACATTGTATTATTTCTTTGTACTCCCGGACGAAGGCCATGCAGCCACAACACGTCAGATAAAAAAAAAAAAAACTTGTTTCTATTGAACATGCCATACAAATAAAGGCATTTTAATTAATTATATGAAGAGTGCCTTGGTCCTCCTTTCTTTTTGATTACCGATTCACCCCTTTTACCAAAGATCACCTTCTGTCTACCAACATTTACTATTGTGTACCTTAGTAGCGCTTCCCTTCCTCCTCTTTCTAATGGTTTGGGGTGAGTTGGACCTCAGAGTGAAGGAAAAGCAGCCAACAAGTGCTCAGCATATGTGGGAACTCCTTCAAGACTGTTGGAAAAGCATTCCAGGTGAAGCTGGTTGAGAGAATGCCAAGAGTGTGCAAAGCTGTCATCAAGGCAAAGGGTGGCTATTTGAAGAATCTCAAATATAAAATATATTTTGATTTGTTTAACACTTTTTTGGCTACTACATGATTCCATATGTGTTATTTCATAGTTTTGATATCTTCACTATTATTCTACAATGTAGAAAATAGTAAAACAAATAAAGAAAAACCCTTAAATGAATAGGTGTGTCCAAACTTTTGACTGGTACTGTATATATGTGTACTTATTTTTACACATATTTAACCCCTTTTTTTTGATAGGCACAAAACTACCTTCATGCTTCCATTCATTTTTTCAAACAGGTACAGGTTACATTTAGACGGGTCCCGTGGGGTCGTAGAGCAAAGCGGAGAACACCATTTTGTTCCTGAGAGTCTCCCCTTGCATAGAGTGGTCAAACCGTTCGGACACTACAGACGTTTTCGTGATAAGACCGATTTTCGGGATGTGTCATGGTCTGACAAACACCCCTCTAGCTCTGCCACCTTAAACCACAGATGCGGAAGTGCGACATAGGCAGATGCGGTGGATTAGGACACATCCAATGCAGAAAAACAGATATCTCGATTTTAAACTGACATATTTTGATAGGGATCTTTTTATTATGTTAATTAGATTGACGCACCGGTGTGTCAATCAACTCTAGGGGCATAAATGATTAACGAACATACAATTACGAAACTTCATAAGCTATTTTTAATACATTTTCTTGATTTACTGCTTTTAATAAATGTACAAAAATGATAATTGGCAAAAATTTTGTTACGAGGTTTTCATCAGACAGTGGCGATATATTACATGGGAATGCTATATTTTCCTTCCTGTAAACGGCAAATTGGAACTGTATGTATTTGCATTAATTTTTTTATTTTAATTTTTTTAAGGTGTTTTAGGGAGTAATTGGAAGGTGACCTTTAACAATACAGCACCATGTGCCTTAAGAGGGTCATCAGTTGCATTTGGATGCATTTACAGTGTCTTTCAAAAGTGTTCATCCCTCTTGGCGTTTTTCTTATTTTGTTGCATTACAACCTGTAATTTAAATGGATTTTTATTTGGATTTCATGTAATGGACATACACAAAATTGTCCAAATTGGTGAAGTGAAATGAAAAAAATTACTTGATTAAAAAAATTCTAAAAAATAAATAACGTAAAAGTGGTGCGTGCATACAGTGAGGGAAAAAAGTATTTGATCCCCTGCTGATTTTGTATGTTTGCCCACTGACAAAAAAAAATGATCAGTCTATAATTTTAATGGTAGGTTTATTTGAACAGTGAGAGACAGAATAACAACAAAAAAATCCAGAAAAATGCATGTCAAAAATGTTATAAATTGATTTGCATTTTAATGAGGGAAATAAGTAAGATTTCTGGCTCCCAGGTGTCTTTTATACAGGTAACGAGCTGAGATTAGGAGCACACTCTTAAAGGGAGTGCTCCTAATCTCAGCTTGTTACCTGTATAAAAGACACCTGTCCACAGAAGCAATCAATCAATCAGATTCCAAACTCTCCACCATGGCCAAGACCAAAGAGCTCTCCAAGGATGTCAGGGACAAGATTGTAGACCTACACAAGGCTGGAAGGGGCTACAAGACCATCGCCAAGCAGCTTGGTGAGAAGGTGACAACAGTTGGTGCGATTATTTGCAAATGGAAGAAACACAAAATAACTGTCAATCTCCCTCAGCCTGGGGCTCCATGCAAGATCTCACCTCGTGGAGTTGCAATGATCATGAGAACGGTGAGGAATGAGCCCAGAACTACACGGGAGGACCTTGTCAATGATCTCAAGGCAGCTGGAACCATAGTCACCAAGAAAACAATTGGTAACACACTACGCCGTGAAGGACTGAAATCCTGCAGCGCCCGCAAGGTCCCCCTGCTCAAGAAAGCACATATACAGGCCTGTCTGAAGTTTGCCAATGAACATCTGAATGATTCAGAGGAGAACTGGGTGAAAGTGTTGTGGACAGATGAGACCAAAATCGAGCTCTTTGGCATCAACTCAACTCGCCGTGTTTGGAGGAGGAGGAATGCTGCCTATGACCCCAAGAACACCATCCCCAGTCAAACCATTGAGAAAACAGCGCCGGAGAAGATGGCTGCCGTTTTACAGCCCTCTAACCAATTGTACTATTATGTGTGTTTTTCCGCGTTATTTGTCATTTATTTTGTACATAATGTTTCTGCCATCGTCTCTTATAACCAAAAAGAGCTTCTGGATATCAGGACAGCGATTACTCACCTCGTGTTGGACGAAGATTTTTTCTTCAACGAGGCGGCCGCGAAGGATATCATACAGACACCCGACAAGGCCCAAATCCCCGTCATTCGCGTGAGGAAGAGACGGAGATATCGTGGACGTAGATCGGGGTGCCTTGTAAGGATCCGACGGCGAGCGAGTAAACTGCCTCTTCCATCAATCCTATTAGCCAACGTTCAATCATTTGAAAATAAATTGGATGACCTAAGATTACGGTTATCCTACCAACGGGACATTAAAAACTGTAATATCTTATGTTTCACCGAGTCGTGGCTGAACGACGACATGGATAACATACAGCTAGCGGGCTATACGCTACATCGGCAGGATAGAACGGTTGACTCCGGTAAGACAAGGGGTGGCGGTCTGTGTATATTTGTAAACAACAGCTGGTGCACAAAATCAAATACTAAGGAAGTCTCGAGGTTTTGCTCGCCTGAGGTAGAGTATCTTATGATAAGCTGTAGACCACACTATTTACCAAGAGAGTTTTCATCTATATTTTTCATAGCTGTCTATTTACCACCACAAACCAATGCTGGCATTAAGATTGCACTGAATGAGTTGTACAAGGCCATAAATCAACAGGAAAACGCTCATCCAGATGCAGCGCTCCTAGTGGCCGGGGACTTTAATGCAGGGAAACTTAAATCCGTTCTACCTAATTTCTACCAGCATGTTAAATGTGCAACCAGAGGAAAAAAAACTCTAGACCACCTTTACTCCACACACAGAGACGCTTACAAAGCTCTCCCTCGCCCTCCATTTGGCAAATCTGACCATAACTCTATCCTCCTGATTCCTGCTTATAAGCAAAAACTAAAGCAGGAAGCACCAGTGACTCGGTTAATAAAAAAGTGGTCAGATGACGCAGATGCTAAGCTACAGGACTGTTTTGCTAGCACAGACTGGAACATGTTCCGGGATTCTTCAGACAGCATTGAGGAGTACACCACATCAGTCACTGGCTTCATCAATAAGTGCATCGATGATGTCGTCCCCACAGTGACCGTACGTACATACCCCAACCAGAAGCCATGGATTACAGGAAACATCCGCACTGAGCTAAAGGGTAGAGCTGCCGCTTTCAAGGAACGGGACTCTAACCCGGACGCTTATAAGAAATCCCGCTATACCCTCCGACGAACCATCAAACAGGCAAAGAGTCAATACAGGACTAAAATTGAATCGTACTACACTGGCTCTGACGCTCGTCGGATGTGGCAGGGCTTGAAAACTATTACAGACTACAAAGGGAAGCACAGCCGCGAGCTGCCCAGTGACACAAGCCTACCAGACGAGCTAAACCACTTCTATGCTCGCTTCGAGGCAAGCAACACTGAAGCATGCATGAGAGCACCAGCTGTTCCGGATGACTATGTGATCACGCTCTCCGTAGCCGATGTGAGTAAGACTTTTAAGCAGGTCAACATTCACAAGGCCGCAGGGCCAGACGGATTACCAGGACGTGTACTCCGAGCATGTGCTGACCAACTGGCAAGTGTCTTCACTGACATTTTCAACATGTCCCTGACTGAGTCTGTAATACCAACATGTTTCAAGCAGACCACCATAGTCCCCGTGCCCAAGGACTCTAAGATAACCTGCCTAAATGACTACCGACCCGTAGCACTGACGTCTGTAGCCATGAAGTGCTTTGAAAGGCTGGTCATGGCACACATCAACAGCATCATCCCAGAAACCCTAGACCCACTCAATTTGCATACCGCCCCAACAGATCCACAGATGATGCAATCTCTATTGCACTCCACACTGCCCTTTCCCACCTGGACAAGAGGAACACCTACGTGAGAATGCTATTAATTGACTACAGCTCAGCATTCAACACCATAGTGCCCTCTAAGCTCATCACTAAGCTAAGGATCCTGGGACTAAACACCTCCCTCTGCAACTGGATCCTGGACTTCCTGACGGGCCGCACCCAGGTGGTAAGGGTAGGTAACAACATATCTGCCACACTGATCCTCAACACGGGGGCCCCTCAGGGGTGCGTGCTCAGTCCCCTCCTGTACTCTATGTTCACCCATGACTGCATGGCCAGGCACGACTCCAACACCATCATTAAGTTTGCCGACGACACAACAGTGGTAGGCCTGATCACCGACAACGATGAGACAGCCTATAGGGAGGAGGTCAGAGACCTGGCCGTGTGGTGCCAGGACAACAACCTCTCCCTCAACGTGACCAAGACAAAGGAGATGATTGTGGACTACAGGAAAAAAAAGAGGACTGAGCACGCCCCCATTCTCATCGACGGGGCTGTAGTGGAACAGGTTGAGAGCTTCAAGTTCCTTGGTGTCCACATCACCAACGAACTATCATGGTCCAAACACACCAAGACAGTCGTGAAGAGGGCACGACAAAGCCTATTCCCCCTGAGGAGACTGAAAAGATTTGGCATGGGTCCTCAGATCCTCAAAAAATTCTACAGCTGCACCATCGAGAGCATCCTGACTGGTTGCATCACCGCCTGGTATGGCAACTGCTTGGCCTCCGACCGCAAGGCACTACAGAGGGTAGTGCGTACGGCCCAGTACATCACTGGGGCCAAGCTTCCTGCCATCCAGGACCTCTATACCAGGCGGTGTCAGAGGAAGGCCCTCAAAATTGTCAAAGACTCCAGCCACCCTAGTCATAGACTGTTCTCTCTGCTACCGCACGGCAAGCGGTACCGGAGTGCCAAGTCTAGGTCCAAAAGACTTCTCAACAGCTTCTACCCCCAAGCCATAAGACTCCTGAACAGCTAATCATGGCTACCCGGACTATTTGCACTGCCCCCCCCACCCCATCCTTTTTACGCTGCTGCTACTCTGTTAATTATTTATGCATAGTCACTTTAACTCTACCCACATGTACATATTACCTCAACTACCTCAACTAGCCGGTGCCCCCGCACATTGACTCTGCTACGGTACCCCCCTGTATACAGTGGGGAAAAAAGTATTTAGTCAGCCACCAATTGTGCAAGTTCTCCCACTTAAAAAGATGAGAGAGGCCTGTAATTTTCATCATAGGTACACGTCAACTATGACAGACAAAATTAGATTTTTTTTTCTAGAAAATCACATTGTAGGATTTTTAATGAATTTATTTGCAAATTATGGTGGAAAATAAGTATTTGGTCAATAACAAAAGTTTCTCAATACTTTGTTATACAGTGATCCCTCGCCACTTCGCGGTTCACTTATCGCGGATTCGCTATTTCGCGGATTTTCATAATGCATTTTTTTTTTTTTGGTGCATTGTGCTCTGCATTCTGATTCGCTAAAAACTCACTCCTGCTTCTTGTATCAAAACATGCTACGAATTGTGCTATCATTTTGTCGTCTCGTGCAGTTATGTGTACGTACATAAAACAGCTTGGCAAATTTACATTAAGTTGGCCAAATTATCTTGTAATTTCGAACATCTCCTAAACCCATAATGTCGACGAAACGGCCTGGACCGACAAAAGCACCTGCGGATGGGCCCAAACGGCGGAAGATGCTACCTATCTCAGATAAAGTTAAACTTCTGGACATGCTAAGGGAAGGTAAAAGCTATGCAGCCGTTGCTCGCCATTACGGAATCAATGAATCGAGAGATGAGGAGGAAGGACTAACGCTTGGTCGCTTAGCAACCATGGTGCGAATGGCCACTGAACTTAAGCGAGTAGCTGAGGAATGGGACCCTTTGATGAGCCGTTCATTACAGTTCTCCAACGTAATCGATGGTGGCATGTCGGTGTACAAGGATCTTTTTGCAAAGAAGAAAAAAGAGCGACAACAGCTGCCTATCACTATGTTCTTCTCCCGAACAAACACACCTGCACCGCGGGCTTCAGAAGAAGAGAACACTGCAGAGCGCAGTCAGGATGCAGCGGCCCAGTCTGAAGAGCAGTGAAACGGCCTACACGTGAGTCACTGTATTTGTATACATGTAATAGTTGCTAATTGTTAAAAAAAAAAGTTTTCTATTTCGCGGATTTCACTTATCGCGGGTCATTTTCGGAACGTAACCCCCGCGATAAACGAGGGATTACTGTATACCCTTTGTTGGCAATGACACAGGTCAAACGTTTTCTGTAAGTCTTCACAAGGTTTTCACACACTGTTGCTGGTATTTTGGCCCATTTCTCCATGCAGATCTCCTCTAGAGCAGTGATGTTTTGGGGCTGTTGCTGGGCAACACGGACTTTCAACTCCCTCCAAAGATTTTCTATGGGGTTGAGATCTGGAGACTGGCTAGGCCACTCCAGGACCTCGAAATGCTTCTTACGAAGCCACTCCTTTGTTGCCCGGGCGGTGTGTTTGGGATCATTGTCATGCTGAAAGACCCAGCCACGTTTCATCTTCAATGCCCTTGCTGATGGAAGGAGGTTTTCACTCAAAATCTCACGATACATGGCCCCATTCATTCTTTCCTTTACACGGATCAGTCGTCCTGGTCCCTTTGCAGAAAAACAGCCCCAAAGCATGATGTTTCCACCCCCATGCTTCACAGTAGGTATGGTGTTCTTTGGATGCAACTCAGCATTCTTTGTCCTCCAAACACGACGAGTTGAGTTTTTACCAAAAAGTTCTATTTTGGTTTCATCTGACCATATGACATTCTCCCAATCCTCTTCTGGATCATCCAAATGCACTCTAGCAAACTTCAGACGGGCCTGGACATGTACTGGCTTAAGCAGGGGGACACGTCTGGCACTGCAGGATTTGAGTCCCTGGCGGCGTAGTGTGTTACTGATGGTAGGCTTTGTTACTTTGGTCCCAGCTCTCTGCAGGTCATTCACTAGGTCCCCCCGTGTGGTTCTGGGATTTTTGCTCACCGCTCTTGTGATCATTTTGACCCCACGGGGTGAGATCTTGCGTATAGCCCCAGATCGAGGGAGATTATCAGTGGTCTTGTATGTCTTCCATTTCCTAATAATTGCTCCCACAGTTGATTTCTTCAAACCAAGCTGCTTACCTATTGCAGATTCAGTCTTCCCAGCCTGGTGCAGGTCTACAATTTTGTTTCTGGTGTCCTTTGACAGCTCTTTGGTCTTGGCCATAGTGGAGTTTGGAGTGTGACTGTTTGAGGTTGTGGACAGGTGTCTTTTATACTGATAACAAGTTCAAACAGGTGCCATTAATACAGGTAACGAGTGGAGGACAGAGGAGCCTCTTAAAGAAGAAGTTACAGGTCTGTGAGAGCCAGAAATCTTGCTTGTTTGTAGGTGACCAAATACTTATCTTCCACCATAATTTGCAAATAAATTCATAAAAAATCCTACAATGTGATTTTCTGGAGAAAAAAAATGCTCAATTTGTCTGTCATAGTTGACGTGTACCTATGATTAAAATTACAGGCCTCTCTCATTTTCATCAGACAGCAACAATATGCCATTTAGCAGACACTTTCAGCCAAAACGACTTACAGTCATGCGTGCATACATTTCACATATGGGTTGTCCCAGGAATCGAAGTCACAAACCTTGCAGTGGAAGCGTCATGCTCTACCAACTGAGCTACAGAGGACCACATGTGGCCTACCTTCAGATATGTTAATTAAAGAGATAATACTACACATTCTGGTGCACAGACTCAATCAATCATATTTTTGTTAATGAAAAGAGTGAGTTACTCTGTAATCTCAGATAGGATAGTCCTTCCCTTTGAGGTTAATTGTTTGATAAGTACAAATTTCTCCATCAAGGTAACACAACACTCACATTAGAAGAACAATATAAAATATCCCCTCTAACCTCTGCACTATTTCCCTGTTCATCTCCTATGAGCCAGTAGTAGTACATAGTTCATATCTCAATAATTGATCATAAATCAGTACTGACATCCACAGCATGTGTCACGACTTCTGCCGAGGCTGCCTCCCCTCCTTGTTCGGGCAGGTTTCGGCGTTCGGCGTCACCGGCTTACTAGCTACTGCCGATCCATTTATCATCACTCCATTTGTCTTGTCTTCAATCACACACACCTGGTCCTTATTCCCTCATTAGTCATGGTATAAGTGTTCCCTCTGCTTCCTTGTCTGTGTGGGTGATTGTTTATTGAGGCAGTTAGTGAAGCTCGGTGGAGCTCGTGTATTGTGTATCAACGGGAGTATTTTCCCGTGTGCCTTGTATTTTCCAGTGCGCCTGTTTTGTGCCCTGAAGTGTGTTTGATGCATTTCTGTGGAAACCTGTATTTTGCGGATTAAAGCCTGTTATTCTGTGATTTACCCTCCTGCGCCTGACTACTTCAACACCACCTCATCACAGAATCACCCACCTCATATGGAGTCAGCGGGAGAGACGCACATGCCTGGAGTCGTGGAACGGGTCCAGGAGCATTCAACTATGCTTGCCAGCTTGGGGGAAGCGATGGGTCGGGTTCTTCAGGTCATCCAACGCCTGGAGAGACGAGAGCCCGATCCGTCGAGACCAGATGGTCAACCGGATCCCGCCACCAACACCCCAGCACCCGGAGGGATCCAGATATTCCAACCAGGGGAGTTCGACGGGTCAGCGGCGCTGTGCCAAGGATTCCTTCTCCAACTGGAGCTCTACTTCTCCAGCATCCGGCCGGTTCCATCGGAGCGGGAGAAGGTGTCCGCCCTCGTCTCCTGCCTCTCGGGGAAAGCCCTGGAGTGGGCCAACGCGGTGTGGAACGAAGGAGGAGCCGAGTTGGAGGTCTTCGATCACCCGCCCGAGGGTCGAGAGGCGGGCGAGCGGCTGGTCCACCTGAGGCAGGGGACGAGGACTGTGCAGGACTTCGCATTGGAGTTTCGAACTCTGGCAGCTGGGTCCGGGTGGAACGAGTGGGCCCTGATCGACCAGTTCTGGTGCCATCTGCGAGAAGACGTCCGACGGGAGCTAGCCTGCCGTGACACCATGTTGTCCTTCTCGCAAATGGTGGACATGGCCATTCGTTTGGACAACCTGCTGGCAACCCGAGGACATCCTGGAGGAGGTCTGCCCATTTCCATCCAGGCCGACACCCGATCCAGAACCGATGGAGATGGGTGGAACCGCTATGGACGACAGCGCCAGTGCCACACTGGTGGCGCGAAGGGACATTTCACCACACGTTGTCGTCAACGCTCTTCTGGGTTTGGAGGCCGCAGGCAGGGCAGTCTCGCATCACCCCAGGTATCGAACACCCACACTCGTTCAGAGCCCTCTGCTGCGCACTGTAAAATACTCGTCTCCTTTCCTGAGCACATGGTAGTTCCCCGGTGTAAGACGCTAGTCGATTCAGGCGCAGCTGGGAACTTTATGGACAGGGCATTCGCACACCGTATAGGCATTCCATTGATTCCCCTATCCATTCCATGCCCCATCAGAGCACTTGATAGTCGACCATTAGGGTCCGGGTTGGTTAAGGAAGTTACTGCACCAGTCACCATTATTACCCAGGAGACTCATTGTGAGCAGGTTACTTTTTCCATTATTGAGTCTCCTGCTTTCCCTGTGGTATTAGGTATCCCTTGGCTAGCACTCCACAACCCCACCTTCTCATGGCCGCAGAGGGTTCTCATGGGGTGGTCACGAGAGTGTCAGGGTAGGTGTCTAGGTGTTTCCGTTGGTGCACCACGGTGGAAAGTCCAGACAGTACCTCCACCGTGCGCATTCCCCCTGAATACCTCGATCTGGTGCAAGCGTTTTCTAAAATGCAGGCGACTAAATTACCACCTCATTGGGCGGGGGATTGCGCGATAAACCTCCGGGTAGACGCTGTACCTCCCAGGAGTCATATATACCCCCTGTCACAGGCTGAAACGGTGGCTATGGAGACATATGTCACCAAGTCCCTGCGCCAGGGGTATATACATCCCTCCACTTCACCCGCCTCCTCAAGTTTTTTCTTTGTGAAGAAGAAGGACGGATGTCTGCGCCCGTGCATTGATTATCGACCACTGAACAGGGAGACGATAAGATTTAGTTATCATCTCCCCCACATTCCTTCAGTGATTGAATCAATGCATGGGGCGCACTTCTTCACCAAATTAGATCTCAGGAGTGCGTACAACCTGGTGCGTATCTGAGAGGGAGATGAGTGGAAGACAGCATTCAGCACAACCACGGGGCATTATGAATACCTGGTGATGCCCTGTGGTTTGATGAATGCTCCATCCCTCTTCCAGTCCTTTATGTACGAGGTGTTTCGGGACATGCTTGGTCGCGGTGTAGTGCTTTACATCGATGACATCCCGGTGTATTCCGCTACACGCGCCGAGCATGTGTCCCTGGTTCGCAAGGTGCTGGCCCGACTGTTGGAAAATTACCTTTATGCTAAGGCAGAGAAGTGTATGTTTTTCCAGTTGACCGTCTCCTTCCTTGGATTTCCTGTATTTCCACCTCAGTTGTGGAGATGGAGGGAGATCGCATTTCAGCCGTGTGTAATTGGCCGACTCCAACCACGGTCAAGGTGGTGCAGCGCTTCCTTGGCTTTGCCAACTACTATCAGAGGTTTATCTGGGGCTTTGGCAAGGTCGCAGCTCCCATTACCTCCCTGTTGAAGGGTGGGCCGTCCCGGCTCCGCTGGTCTGCTGAGGCTGACCTGGCCTTCAGGAAACTCTGGGGTCTGTTCACCTCAGCCCCAGTACTGGCCCACCCCGATTCATCACTACCGTTTGTAGTGGAGGTGGATGCGTCCAAGGTTGGTATAGGAGCTGTCCTGTCTCAATGCTCGGGTACGCCACCCAAGCTCCGCCCCTGTGCGTTCTTCTCAAAGAAGCTCAGCCCGGCGGAGCAGAACTACGGCGTTGGTGATCGGGAGCTGTTGGCTGTTGTCCGAGCCTTGACCGTGTGGAGGCATTGGCTCGAGGGGGCAAAACACCCTTTCCTCGTCTGAACGGACCACCGTAACCTGGAGTACATCCGGGCAGCGAGGAGGCTGAATCCTCGCCAGGCCAGGTGGGCCCTATTCTTCACCCGGTTTGATTTCACTCAATCATACATCCCGGGTACGAAGAACATGAAGGCAGATGCGCTGTCCCGGCTGTATGACACAGAGGAGAGGCCCAGCGACAACACTCCCATACTGCCGGCCTCCTGCATTGTGGCGCCGGTAGTATTGGCGATGGACGCGGATATAGAGCAGGCATTACGCATGGATCCCTCTCCACCTCAGTGTCCAGATGGGCTACAGTACGTGCCTGCTCTTATCTGTGATCGTCTGATCTACTGGGCACCCACGTCACCCTCCTCTGGTCACCCAAGTATCGGCCGTACAGTGCACTGCCTGACCGGAAAATACTGGACGTGAGAGTGTATGTCTCTTCCTGCTCAGTGTGCGCCCAGAGTAAGGCACCTAGGCACCTCCCAGCTGGTAAGTTACAACCTTTACCAGTTCCACAACGACCATGGTCTCACCTAAGTGTTGATTTTCTAACTGATCTTCCCCTCTCCCAAGGTAACACCACCACCCTGGTCGTTGTGGAACGCTTTTCTAAAGCCTGCCGCCTCCTTCCTCTGCCCGGTCTCCCCATGGCTCTGCAAACTGCGGAGGCCCTGTTTACACACGTCTTCCGGCACTACGGGGTACCAGAGGATATAGTGTCTGACCGAGGTCCCCAGTTCACGTCCAAGGTCTGGAAGGCGTTCATGGAACGTCTGGGGGTCTCGGTCAGCCTGACCTCTGGGTTCCACCCCGAGAGTAATGGGCAGGTGAAAAGGGTAAATCAGGACGTGGGTAGGTTCCTGCAGTCCTACTGCCAGGACCGGCCAGGGGAGTGGTCGGTATTCTTGCCATGGGCAGAATATGCCCAGAACTCTCTCCGCCACTCCTCCACTAACCTAACACCTTTCCAGTGTATTCTAGGTTACCAACCGGTTTTGGCACCGTGGCACCAGAGCCAGACTGAGGCTCCTGTGGTGGATGACTGGTTTCGACATGCGGAGGAGACATGGGATGCTGCCCACGTTCACCTCCAACGCGCTGTGCATCGTCAGAAGGCCAACGCTGACTGCCACCGCAGTGAGACCCCCGTCTTTGTACTGGGTGATTGGGTCTGGCTCTCGACCCGGAATCTGCCCCTCCGCCTGCCCTGCCGGAAGCTAAGCACGCGGTTTGTGGGGCTGTTCAAAGTCCAGAGGAGAGTCAACGAGGTCAATAATTGGTTATTACTTCCCCCTGATTACCATATTAACCCCTCGTTTCATGTGTCTCTCCTCAGGCCGTGGTAGCTGGTCCGCTCCAGGAGGCTGAGGTGCGGGAGGTCCCTCCACCTCCTCTGGACATCGAGGGGGCCCCGGTGTACTCTGTCCGTTCCATCCTGGATTTGAGGCGTCGGGTGGGGGGCCTTCAGTACCTCGTGGAGTGGGAGGGGTACGGTCCGGAGGAACGGTGCTGGGTCCTGGTGAGGGATATCCTCGATCCCTCCATGTTATGGGATTTCCACCGTCGCCATCCGGCTCGCCCTGCTCCGCGTCCTCCTGGCCGTGCCCGAGGCCAGGGTCGGCGCGCTGCTGGAGCTGCGTGTCAAGTGGGGTGGGGGTTATTGTCACGACTTCCGCCGTGGCTGCCTCCCCTCCTTGTTCGGGCAGGTTTCGGCGTTCGGCGTCACCGGCTTACTAGCTACTGCCGATCCATTTATCATCACTCCATTTGTCTTGTCTTCAATCACACACACCTGGTCCTTATTCCCTCATTAGTCATGGTATAAGTGATCCCTCTGCTTCCTTGTCTGTGTGGGTGATTGTTTATTGTGGAGGTTAGTGAAGCACGGTGGAGCTCGTGTATTGTGTATCGACGGGAGTATTTTCCCGTGTGCCTTGTATTTTCCAGTGCGCCTGTTTTGTGCCCTGGAATGTGTTTGACGCATTTCTGCGTAAATCTGTTATTCTGTGATTTACCCTCCTGCGCCTGACTACTTCAACACCACCTCATCACAGCATGATAAAGCATCAAACAACATATTATATCTACTCACCTGGCAATGAGAGAGTAATCACCAGCATCACACTGGTTGTTTTCAAGAGCCACATCACATCAAACTGCAACACCTCAATATAAAATACCACAGGTTTCTTTTGAGAACGGAATTACTTAACTTAATAGCAAAGTCAATCATCAAACAAGGTCTAACTGTGTTACTGTTTGCACTCAAAACAAGTGCAACAGTCTCTGTCTCTATAGAGTTGTCTCACAACTTGGATAGAGCTCTACATCCAGGGACGGCTTGTTCAATAGGGCGATATGGGCGACGCACTGCCAAACGGGAAAAGGAAGGGATTTTTTTTCTAATCAATTATATCACGGCAACAGCAGTTATCAGTGTTCACGTCTGATCTGCCAGCCACTAAATGTCAAATCAGGCTAAAGTCGTGCTTCAAATGGCCCCGCCCGTTTTTGGGGCGATTTCAGTCAAGTTGAAAATCGCCCAGAAGTCTCTCATAGCCTGTCATGTAAAATCTATTTTTTTCACATTTCAAAGCTTTCAATACATTCTCTATGGGTGTCTGTGGGCTTGCACTTACGCGCTTTCGTCATACGTGACGTAACGTTGAACGTAACTAAGACAATGGCGGCTACCAGCGTCTCTGTTGCGACCTGCAGTGCGGCGTTATTTTATGTTTTTAATTTGTAGACTTAGTTTACAAACATTCTGCCAACCATGGATTTCCAGTGGTTGGTTTTGGACTGATCTTGTTGATCGTGTACATACCCGCTACGAACGGACTAAATAATGAAAACGCTGCTGGCAGCTGAATCCCAATACAGCTGGGAGACTTGGCTGGATGAGTCCCGGACAGAGAAGTGGAGCCGGCCACCTTCACCCTGGTCAGAGCGGACCGCGATCCTGGTAAGAGAGCGACTCTGTACCCCGACATTGAACTGCTTTCTGTGTCATTGCGACCTTACTATCAATTCAATTCAATTTAAGGGCTTTATTGGCATGGGAAACGTGTGTTAACATTGCCAAAGCAAGGGAAGTAGATAGTAAACAAAAGTGAAATAAACAATAAATATTAACAGTAAACATTACACTCAGAAGTTTCAAAAGAATAAAGACATTTCAAATGTCATATTATGTATATATACAGTGTTGTTACAATGTGCAAATAGTTAAAGTACAAATGGGAAAATAAATAAACATAAATATGGGTTGTATTTACAATGGTGTTTGTTCTTCACTGGTTGCCCTTTTCTTGTGGCAACAGGTCACAAATCTTGCAGCTGTGATGGCACACTGTGGTTTTTCACCCAGTAGATAAGGGAGTTTATCAAAATTGGGTTTGTTTTCGAATTCTTTGTGGATCGCTGTAATCTGAGGGAAATATGTGTCTCTAATATGGTCATACATTTGGCAGGAGGTTAGGAAGTGCAGCTCAGTTTCCACCTCATTTTGTGGGCAGTGTGCACATAGCCTGTCTTCTCTTGAGAGCCAGGTCTGCCTACGGCGGCCTTTCTCAATAGCAAGGCTATGGTCACTGAGTCTGTACATAGTCAAAGCTTTCCTTAAGTTTGGGTCAGTCACAGTGGTCAGGTATTCTGCCACTGTGTACTCTCTGTTTAGGGCCAAATAGCATTCTAGTTTGCTCTGTTTTTTTGTTTGTTCTTTCCAATGTGTCAAGTAATTCTCTTTTTGTTTTCTCATGATTTGGTTGGGTCTAATTGTGTTGTTGTTGTTGTTGTTGTTGTTGTCCTGGGGCTGTGTGGGGTCTGTTTGTGTTTGTGAACAGAGGCCCAGGACAAGCTTACTTAGGGGACTCTTCTCCAAGTTCATCTCTCTGTAGGTGATGGCTTTGTTATGGAAGGTTTGGGAATCGCTTCCTTTTAAGTGGTTACTATCTGCCCCGTGAGTTCCCCCAATTGTTTGTTACCGTTGTGTACTGTTGATAATCACAAGTTTACTGGAGAACTGAGACCAAGTAGAGACTTTGGACAGGGTGGATATGGTATAATAAAGGCAGTTTATTCAGAGGTAAAGATATCTGGAATCGCGTGCACGGACTCGTGCACGTGTGTAGGTCACCTAAATCATCAGAAAAATTGCCCCTCCTGAGAATTTTTTCAGGAGCCGCCACTGTCTACATCATCTAGTCATTGTCTTTAAATCCTCACTAAAAGGATACATTGAACATCACTATGCTTCCACGTCTTGATAAAAATTATGTTCTGAATTAACATCGCACCAATTGAAGGAAAGGAAACACATGAAACTCAAACGAGAAAAAGCACCACTCACCCTTCTGCAGAGCACATCCAGAGAGAATAAGACTGATCAGCATGACCATGCAAGTAAATACCATAAACAGATGTGATGATAACCATGTCACAAGCAGAAAATGCAGAACTTTAGCTGAGAATGACTTTTCTCTTTTGGTGCTTTTTTCCTTCCTATTATCACACACTTGATATAATAGCGTATTTAAGGGGGTTAAAGATATTAACATAGCAAGGGAACTTAACCTCTATATCAGAGGAGATTAAATGTATTAGAGCTATACAGTTGAATTTGGACATCAACAGCCAAAGTCTGTGTAAATAAAAAGGTGTTAACAATGCTGTGAAATGTTCTTTCAAAATCAACAGCATTCCAACAGAACACATTAGTGAGTGACACATGATTGGCATCTCTATGTTAGCTTCAGCACTGGTGGCAGAATCCTTGGGGTCTTTGGTCATGATCTCGAAGGACTGACCGAAACTGAGGTGTTCTTGGGAGTCTAGAAGTGAAGAAAAAAAAGTGCAAATGCTGTGCCATGTCTCTTAGGTATGTGTATTATGTCCAGAAGGGAATACAAAATAAATCAATAAACCTAAAACATGAACATGAAAATAACAGTGGGTAAGTACTTAAATCTTACAACTGTGGATTTAGGGACAGAATAGTTTTAGGGCCAACACTGGTCTACAGGAGTATAACCAATCTCAGAAGAAGGCCAACATCTCCCTATTTTAAACTGAAAAGGCTTATCTTTTGTTCATATTTTGAGGGATGAATTATGCAATGCACAATGTCTAGATAGACATGATACTCAAAGTTGTATTTTTCATACTGCTAATGCCACACATAACAACAACACTACAGTTACACTACAGTACCACCCACCACTAATCTGGTTGTCTGTTTCACGAAACACAAGCCTGAAATGTCATCCCTAATGTTAGTGGTGCCAGTAAATATAATGCTTTCAGAGCATTCCATTCATTTTTACATTTTTCAATGTGTATTACCCTCTCATAATACAGTACCAAGTATCTCTGCTTCGTCCTCAAATGGTACTGAAATTCCCCTAAGCAACTAACATGCAAAACACACAGTCAAGCTACAGTAGCTCCGTAGGCACTTCTGTATGTAATAAATGCAAATGTGTTATAATGCACACAGTACACTGACATTCACACATAACTGACAACAACCTATTGCACAAAAGCTATCAACTTTCATAATTAATGACAGACCTTTTATTTTACTTTTTGTGCAATATAATACAATTAAATATGTTCTACTCAAACTTCAGAAGAAACCATGCAACAGGACAAGTGTGACTTTCTGACTACTGTACTTCTGACTTCAGTCTGGATAGTTATTCAAATGGAACCACCAAAACTGAACTTTTATTTGGGATTCAATATTTAATTTAGAGCTATACAGTTGAATTTGAATGATGTGTATGTAGTATAGTGAATAAATGAATTGTTAACATATGGAATTGTTTTAAGATGGTCATACCATGGATCATTACGCTATTTGATATTGAATTTAAGGACCCCTTTAGGAATCCCAGAAAATATCTAAAAAAAGATATTCGTTAAAATATTGACTTTGGCCTATACTATTGTAGCCCATAGAAACACATTGAATAACACACTGAATAACACATTAATAAATAACTAAATAATTATAATAAGGAATAAGGTTTTGAGGTGTCTGTCCTATATATAGGAGATATAAGAAAGCTCAGGAAATATTTATGTTTATTTGGACACTTATTGTTGGAACAAAACTAACTCCATACTTCGACTTGTTTTTATGGGTTACCTTCAGACGAGTCCTGTGACACTTGTGGGGTTCAAAAACGGAGAACACCATCGTGTTCGTGAGAGTAATAGTTTCTAGGCCAAATTGTTCGGACTGTAATGACCCAGCTGGGTCATGAAGTAAAAGAGAGACGGGCACCAGGTGTACAGGCAGAACACAGGTTTATTCCTGAATGGGTTATTGTTCAGGCCACAGCCCACACCGCTAAACCTCGAACGTACACTAATATAACATGTCAAGTTAAGGGTCCCGAACAGAAGAGAGAGATATGAGACCGTAACCCCTATTTAAGCATTCCAAAACCCTGCGGGATTACCCATCATACCCCCCCAACCTTTCCATCTGTCCTGGCATATTTAACCCCTGCTAGCACCCATGAGAACGATAACACACCCACGAACACAGAACACAATACCGGGTCGTTACATAGCCCCCCCCTTTCTAAACCCTAGCCCCTAGGGTT
The DNA here is from genome assembly GCF_964263955.1 of Coregonus lavaretus. Lineage (NCBI taxonomy): Eukaryota > Metazoa > Chordata > Actinopteri > Salmoniformes > Salmonidae > Coregonus > Coregonus lavaretus. The sequence goes on along the minus strand of NC_139990.1, from coordinate 55,539,363 downwards.
ACAAAACAAAATCCTTAAAACGACCCGGAGGTCGCATCAGTCTCTTGTGCCTCCCCTTGACTCTCACCGGTGGACCCCCAGAACACTCATCTGCCCCAATGTCATTTCCAGCGCCCTCCGAAGAGGCAGCCCCCGCCCCAGGCTCAGGTTGCGCTAGAGTCTCCTCGCTAGACTGTCCCCGTGGGCTCACATCAGAGTCCTCACTTCCATTCCCTACCGTTTTCCTCCCTCTGTAGGGCGCCAATCGGTCCCGGTGGACCACCACCTTCCTGCTCCGTGGGGGAACCTCCACCCGGTACGTCACCTCCCCCACTCTCTCTATCACCAGACACGGCCCCACCCAGGCACTGTCCAGCTTTGGGCACCGCCCCTTCTTGCGCGTGGGGTTGTGAAGCCACATGCGTTCTCCCGCTCCAAAGTGCCTCCCCCTAGCGCGTGAATCATAGTGGCGCTTTTGGCGCATTCCTGCGTTCTCGAGTTGCTCTCTTGCGAAGGTGTGAGCCGCTTCTAACCGGTTCTGCAGACGACGAACATAGTTCGGGCCAGGCAAAACCCCGTCGTCGTTATCAGGAGGGTGGCCAAACGTCAGTTCGGCTGGGGTGCGCAACTCACGACCTAACATTAGTAGCGCTGGGGAGCATGCAGTCGATTCTTGAACAGCCAACCTACATGCCATAAGAATAAACGGTAAGTGGGTGTCCCAATCTCTCTGGTGTTTTGAGGTAACGATAGCCAGCTGTTGTGCTAATGTTCTGTTAAATCTTTCCACCAGCCCATCACTCTGGGGGTGAAGCGGAGTAGTGCGCGTCTTCTCCGCGCCTAACCGTCTACACAACTCTGAGAACACCCGTGACTCAAAGTTTCTCCCCTGGTCACTGTGTATAGACTGTGGCACCCCAAACCGACTGATTATTCCCCCTACCAACGCATCAGCTACTGTTTCTGCCTCCTGGTCTGGGAGAGTGTAAGCCTCTGGCCACTTGGTGAAGTAGTCCATAGCAGTTAGAATCCACCTGTTACCGCTGTCTGTGGTTGGAAACGGTCCAACTATGTCTACCCCCAGTCTCTCCATGGGCTCCCCTACTGGGAATTGTTGTAGGAGGGCGTCTGACTGACCTGGAGGTCCTTTCTTAGCAGCACACTCGTCACACTGCCTGCAAAAGTCCTCCACATCCCTCATGTGCCTGGCCCAATAGAAGCCTTTGCGTACGCGCTTTAACATTTTGGAGACCTCAAAATGCCCTGCGCCTACTCCCCCGTGAAGCTGCTGTAACACGCTCCCTTGCAGCCTTTTGGGAACCACTACCTGCCACGTAATTTCTCCAGTAGCTGGCTTTTTCCACCCCCTCTGGAGCACACCCTCAGCCGCTCTAAGGACTGAGAATTTAGCCCACAGTCCTTTGGTGACTGGTGATAGAGGGGCTACTTCCTCCCACGGCGGTCGTCTTCTCTCTTCCACCCACCCCAGCACAGGACGCAGCTCTGCGTCCTCCTCCTGGCGACGCCTCCACTCCCCGACGTCCACAGCCTCAAGCTCCCGGCATTCTGTCACCCTCAGCTGACTCACCGTGGCGGTGACTGCATTGCTGTGGCGAAGGCCGGCCCTGTGCTCCACCTGGAAGTTGTAGGGTTGCAGCTCCTCCAACCAGCGGGCGATCTGACCCTCTGGCTCCTTGAAGGAGAGAAGCCACTGCAGGGCGGAGTGATCTGTCCGCACCACAAACGGCAGGCCCCCCAGGTAGTACTTGAAATGGCGTACTGCTGCCACGACAGCCAAAAGCTCTCTCCTTTTTTTTCAGCCTTCTCAAAAGTTCTGCTGTAATAAGCTACTACGTGCTCCCCGTCAGAATCACGCTGAGCCAGCACAGCCCCCAAGCCCTCATTGCGTGCATCGGTGTCCAGGATAAACGGACGGTTCGGGTCTGGTGAGGACAGGACAGGGGCCTTCACCAGGGCACGTTTGAGGGCCTCAAACGCCCGCTGGTGCTCTTCGGTCCACTGAAAAACAGTGTCCTTCTTGAGAAGGTGTTTCAAAGGAGCTGCTATCCCCGCAAACCCTTTCACAAACCTATGATAGTAGGATGCCAGACCCAGGAAGCTCTTAACCTCTTTTTTTCCCCTTGGAACTGGCCACCCCCTCACAGCCTCCACTTTGTCTGGCATCGTGCTGATGCCCTCACCACCCAGCTGATGACCCAGGAACGCCACCTCCCTTTGCATGAAATGGCACTTTTCCGGGTGTAATTTTAGCCCCGCCCCCAAGATCCTCTCCAACACTCGCCTAAGTGCCCCCAGTGCCCCCTCAAACGATGTGCCGTGCACCAAAATGTCGTCTAGGTACACGACACACTTGTCTCTCGGAACCCCCGCCAGCACTCTGTCCATGAGCCTCTCAAAGGTGGCAGGAGCATTACAAAGCCCGAAGCACAGCACCTTGAACTGCCAATGGCCCCTATCCGTGGAGAAGGCAGTTTTTTCACGTGCCCCAGGCGAGAGGGGCACCTGCCAGTAGCCACTGCGCAGATCAAGGGAAGAGAACCACGAGGACCCTCTGACGTGGTCTAGCGACTCATCGATCCTCGGTATGGGGTAAGAGTCTTTAGTGGTGACAGAATTTAGGCCCCTGTAGTCCGCACAAAACCTAAGTTTACCCCCTTTCTTAGGCACCATGATGACCGGCGCGGACCATGGGCTATCTGATGGCTCAATGAAATCAGCCCGCAACATGTCAGCAATAGCTGTGGCTGCTGATTCCCTCTTGGCAAGGAGAATGCGACGGGGCCGAATTTTAATGGGTTGGGTGTTCCCAGTGTCGATGTCGTGCTGAACCAGGTGCGTTTGCCCTACCTCATCTTACCCCCAAGCGAAACTATCTTTAAAGTCAAACAGCAGCTGCTGTAATTGTTTCTGTTGTCTCTCATCCAGACCTTGACAGTTTTTCAGCCACACAGCCTCAACGGCGTCGATAACTTCCTCCTTCCCCCCGTCGGGCTGATGGGGTGAAGGAGCCAGTGTGTTTTGGGCTACTGGGCTGCCTGTGCTTGCACCATTATGGGGAGTGAAGGTCGTTGCCGCCGGAGACAGCTGCTGGGATTGCACAACGACCAAGGGAGCTGCCGGGACGACCAGTGGAGTTTCGGCAAGCTTGGAGGAAGACGGAGGGACAGCCCTGCCCCCTGCTGGGTACCTCTTCTGCTTACTGTGGGTTCGGGGGCGGGGGGGTGGGCCCGCGCTGCCCCCTGCGCGAAAACCCGCTGTCGTTTCCCTGGTGACGGGAGAATCTGCCACACTCCCGCTGAATGTGGCCAGGCTGGCCCAACCCCAGCAGACAATGGGAGTTGAGCTGACACTGCGATGTTGTCTGGAGCCCCTCTCAATGACAAGCAAAGCGGTCTTGACTAACCCGCCCAACTCGTCGACCCACTCTGGTTTGGTGACCCCCGGCACCCCGGCCACCGCTGCTCTCACCTCTGGTTGACTGGCAACCTCCACTCTCACTCCCTCACCCCAGATCAGCTCCCTGTTCCTGGCTATCTCCACTGCAGCCCGCAGAGATGCTGGGTCCGACATCTGAACATGCTTACCCAGTTCGGTGGGGGAGAGCGCTCTAATAAAACTGTCCCGTGCCAGCTCGTCTTGCACCCCAATCGGCATAGTTGCATAAGCCCGCCTGGTCAGGCTCAGAATACCACTTGCCAACGCCTTTAATGATTCCCCCTGAAGTCTCTTTTTGTTATCAGTTATTTGTTATCAGTTAAATCCGCAGCATGTTGGGCTGTGCATCGCTGCCGAAACGGCCCCCCAATGCCTCCACTAGCGCACCGTAGTCGCCCCTCTCGTCCGGGGCTAGCGTTAGCAGGCATTCCGACGCCTCCTCTGCCAGGCTCAGGGCAAGCTGTAACCCTTTCGTCTCGTCAGACCACCTCCCGGCTCTAGCCAACAACTCGAATTGAGTGAAAAAAACTTCCCATTTACCTTGTCCATTGAACTTTGGAAGTTTAGCCGCTACCATGGCTAATGGCAATAGGGCACTGCCATCTCTGTTTACATAAGGAGGCCCAGCCATTTCCGCACGCGGTGACGTCGATATCTCCGTCGCCGTGACGTCTGTTCTGGTCGAGCGGTGTGAAGGAAAACCCGCCCGTTCTGCCATCTTGCTGATTGACAATTTAACATCCACCATGTGGCTCTCCAGCTCTTCTACAGCCGTCGTCGCCTGACCCTCCCGACCGGGTACACCCGAGCCCACAACGGACACTTTGTCCGACTCTTCCTTAATTTTCCGCCTCGCCCCGATCATCATGACCGTAGATGCGAGTCACGCTAAAGTCAACCACTGCCTATGCTGAAACAGCTAACTCGCCTAATCTCGATCTATCCCGTCGTTCGAAAGCACTTCTGACACCAATGTAATGACCCAGCTGGGTCATGAAGTAAAAGAGAGACGGGCACCAGGTGTACAGGCAGAACACAGGTTTATTCCTGAATGGGCTATTGTTCAGGCCACAGCCCACGCTGCTAAACCTCGAACGTACACTAATATAACATGTCAAGTTAAGGGTCCCGAACAGAAGAGAGAGATATGAGACCGTAACCCCTATTTAAGCATTCCAAAACCCAGCGGGATTACCCATCATACCCCCCCAACCTTTCCATCTGTCCTGGCATATTTAACCCCTGCTAGCACCCATGAGAACGATAACACACCCACAAACACAGAACACAATACCGGGTCGTTACAGGACGCTACAGACGTTTTTGTGAGAAGACCGATTTTAGGGATGTCTCATGTTCTGACAAACACCGCTGTAGCTTAGCCTGATATCTGTAGTTTAAACTGATGGATTTTGATTGGGATTTTTTCATTAGGTTACTTAGATTGACACACAGATTTTAAAGTAGTCAACATTTTAGTATTTGGTCCCATATTACTAGTACACAATGATTACATCAAGCTTGATTGATAACATTTTCTGTTTGTTTTGGTTTCAGATTATTTTGTGCCCCAATGGAAAGGGCACAAAATGTCATTTTGGAATCACTTTTATTGTAAATAATAATAGAATATGTTTCTAAACAATTCTACATTCATGTGGACGCTACAATGATTATGGATAGTCCTTAATGAATCGTGAATAATGATGAGTGAGGAAGTTACAGACCACAAATATCATACCCCCAAGTCATGCTAACCTCTCACCATAACAATAACAGGGGAGGTTTACACCACCACCACCAGCCTGTACCGTTGACACCAGGCAGGATGGGGCCATGGGCTCATGCTGCTTACACCAAATCCTGACTCTGCCATCAGCACGATGCAACAGGAACCCGGCTTCGTCGGACCAGGCAATGTTTTTCCACTCCTCAATTTTCCAGTGTTGGTGATCGTGTGCCCATTGGAACTGCTTCATCTTGTTTTTAGCTGATAGGAGTGGAACCCAGTGTTGTCGTCTGCTGCAGTAGCCCATCCGTGATAAGGACTAAGGAGTTGTGCAATCCGAGATGCCGTTCTGCACACCACTATTGTACTTTTCCGTTATTCGCCTGTTTGTGGCCCGCCTGTTAGCTTGTACGATTCTTGCCATTCTCCTTCGACCTCTCATCAACGAGCTGTTTTCACCCACAGGACTGCTGCTGACTGGAGGTTTCTTGTTTGTCGCGCCATTCTCTGTAAACAACAACTCCTGTACCCTTGAGAGTTTACTTTTCATGTGATATGTACAGTATAACTTTATATTGTCTATTAACTGTTTTGTAGTCTTCCATCTGATAAGTTTAGTGGAGTAATAGCAGAAAACATTATCAACCAAAACAGAGAATCTCCACTAGAAAACAAAGTCAATATAGCAAGTTAATTAAACGATAAGGTCTGATCCATAACAACTTTCCCCTATAAGAAAACTATCCTGACATCAAGTCAACCAGGTTACAGTCTTACAGAGACCACCATCCAGCAGCTGTTACCATATTATTACATCAAGGGTGACCATGACAAATGAGACACTTAAATTAGCAGGAACTGAAAAGGAACTGAATTAACTCTGCTGGGAGATGTTGTGCCCAGTTTACTGCCACACAGTGGCACTGTTGTATAGCTGTATCCAGCCCTAAATCTAATTTTCTTTAAAAACATGTACAGTAATATCTGTAGCATGTACTGCACCCCTCATTTCAGCTCTCTACTGTAGAAAATAAGACATTTTACTGTAATAGGCCTACTGTAATTTACTTCCTTTATGATGGAGAGTTGTTTATTGGATGACCAAAAGTGAAACGACAACTAGAGATTAGTTTCCATATATGTAAATATATAAATTAAATTACAATTACATGAAAGTTTATCATAACAAATCCATGTAATAATCAAGATACTGTATGTATAACATAACCATGGCATATGTCACTACGCCACCCCAGGTTGAGTTTTGCCCATCACATATTATACACAGGTTCTTCAAGTTTGGGTTGAGTGGCAAAATAAAGAAGTCAACAACAGGTTGCAAGTTCAATTATTTATTTTTTATCCTCCATTAGTGAATACAAACTGAATTACTGAGACTCTCTCAGCCTGGTCAAAAAGGAGGTCATAACAGTACATAATTAATAAAACAAACAAACTAAACAACCAAAAATACAGGTTCTGGTGCAGTCGAGGGAAGATCTAACAAAACATTAATTCAACTTCCATTCAAGATAAATCAACAATATTCTCTCAAATTTAGTCAGATAGTTACAAACTAAACCAGCCACATGGCCACTTCCCTCTTAACAGCACCTTCCCCCGGGCGGCCACACCTCAAAGAAAAAAAAACTGTCAGCCAATGAAATTATAGGAGCAATCATTCATTTAGCAAGGTAGAAGCATGCACAAGCAATGGAGGCTCATCATCACACCTGAGACACATACATTACAAGTACAGTACAAGATATATACATATATTACCATAACTACCTATTAATTGGATACTTTACATATCTTAACATGTTTTCCAATGCAGCTTGGTTTATTCAACATTATGAAACGATATGTTCAACAGTGGAGTAGATAACAGAATGGTCAACCTCTAACCTTTATTCTGGCCTGCAAAAAGCAAATAGAGTTGTTGTATGAGTATATTCAAACATTTCAAATAAACAGACTTCCAGAAAGAGGTTATATGGAAAAGGACTGAACTGATAGTGAGTGCACTCCTACCTGGCAATAGGATTGGGGAGGGGGAACTGGATGCTGGCGTACTGGAGGTTGTCTGTCACGTTGGCCTGTCTGGCTTTCACCGTGGAGTATACAACATTATCCCCATGGAGTCCTGAGTGTGGGGCCCTGTCGATGGAGCTATGGAACTGCTCGAAGTCAAAGGTAGCGTAATGAGGGTCTGGAGGGTTCTGTGGAGGTGGTGGCTGGACCACAGAGTACAGAGAACTGTCTTGGTGGTGGGTGTGAGAGGGAGGGAGTTGAACGTTGGCATAGAGGGCATTTTCCTGTTCCTCCGTTCTAGTTTCCTGAATTGCTGGCTCGTTACTGGTCCTTCTACTGGATAAGACTGGGTTTTGATCATCCTGAAATATGGAATCAGTCAAAAACAATACAAAATGTTTGATATTTTGACTACTCACTGTAGCTTCATCCATTGGTTAAACTAAGTATCGTGTTACCGGGGAAGAATGGAAGCTTGCGCTTGAACGTTGTTCAAATACCATGAACCTCCAGATAACACTGTTGCACTGACATGCTATTGGTATTGTTAATTAGAGTGTATATGTGGTTTTACTGACCTCTTTGTCCACAGCAGTCTTTTGACATAATTTGAACGGGCTCTTCCTGTCAAAGAAAACACACTTCTTTGGGGGAACAAACAGGTACCACAAGGCCATCATACTCTGCATTATGATATTGAACTGAGTACACAATGTTGCTAGACTTACCACATCCATAGGAACACAAGAGGTATGATCACCATGAAAACTGTGGCCGCGGAACCAATGTAAACTAGCATTTGGACAGTATTTGTATCTGAAAATGACACAGGATACATGAATGCAATACATTCAAGTCAAGGGAATTCCCACTTGATATATATCGGTTCATGACAACAGGACATTTGCCTAGACAGGAGGACATAACATTTGCTTCCATACTGACCCTGCAGGATCAGAGACAGCACAGTAGAGTTGTGAGCCCCTTCTCTGTTCCTGGCCTCACAGAAGAACTGTCCACTGTCAGATGAGATTAGAGAGGTCAATCTCAATACTTCTCCTGACCCTGTCTGTGAGGTGTCTGCTCCATACTTCTTAAACCAGGTGTAGTTCTCCACTGCTGGGTTGGCGTGGCTGCTGCAGGTCAGATTCACAGAGCTTCCCTCTACCACTGGACCAGAGGGACTGACTGACACCAAGGTGTTCTTTGGGGCATCTAAAGCAAGCAAAATTATTTAAAAGGTCATATCTTCTGTATATTTAGTAATTATTAATCCAATCGGTTCTAGCCAACATGGTTGTGTTAATTTCATTTATATTTCACTGTAGATTAAAACCATTGCAGTATGTTGGAGATTACACTGTCTCTTGCTCAACAACATAACGTTTTAACAACCTGCTTCCCTATCAAGCAAGCACACACAACTTAGCACAAAAAACAGACATCCCCACAAGCAGACTTAACTTACACAGAACATTAAGGACCAGGACTGATGAGTTGAGGGCTCCATGTTTGTTCCATGCCTCACAGTAATACCTCCCTGAGTTAGCAGGAGAGACAGCCTCAAATAACAACTGAGTCCCTGACTGGACAGGGCTGCTCCCATTGACTCTGTACCAGGTGTAGCTCACTGCTGGGTTAGCATGGCTGCTGCAGGTTAGATTCACAGAGCTGCCCTCTACCACTGGACCAGAGGGACTGACTGACACAGAGGTGTCCTCAGTAGGGTCTGAAAGTGACAACAAATTGTACACTGGGGAAGACAGTGTTCTTTCACAGACATTGTATCCAAATGTCTTACTGGCACCACTGTCTTGTTGGCCTATAGCTCATAAGTTCTGACAGTAGAAGCTGCTGAGGGGAGAACGACTCATAATAATGGCCGGAATGGAGTGAATGGAATGGTATCAAACACGTGTGTTTGATACCATTCCATTCACTCCCTTCCAGCCATTGCACTCAATTCCAGCCATTATTATGAGCCGTCCTCCCTTCAGCAGCCTCCACTGAATTCTGATGGTCAATTAAACGACCAATACTCACACTGAACATCAAGGTTAGTTACATTAGATCTGACTGTGCTGATACTGTTTGTGGCATTACAGTAGAACCATCCACTGTCCCCTGGATGTGAGACAGCCACCATACACAACTAATCTTCTCCTTTCCCCCTTCTGATAACCAGGTGGCGAATCGCATCTCTGCATGTCTGGCAGACATATCAGTATGGATGACGGATCACCACCTCAAGCTGAACCTCGGCAAGACGGAGCTGCTCTTCCTCCCGGGGAAGGACTGCCCGTTCCATGATCTCGCCATCACGGTTGACAACTCCGTTGTGTCCTCCTCCCAGAGTGCGAAGAGCCTTGGCGTGACCCTGGACAACACCCTGTCGTTCTCCGCTAACATGAAGGCGGTGACCCGATCCTGTAGGTTCATGCTCTACAACATTCGGAGAGTACGACCCTGCCTTACACAGGAAGCGGCACATGTCCTAATCCAGGCACTTGTCATCTCCCGTCTGGATTACTGCAACTCGCTGTTGGCTGGGCTCCCTGCCTGTGCCATTAAACCCCTACAACTCATCCAGAATGCCGCAGCCCGTCTGGTGTTCAACCTTCCCAAGTTCTCTCACGTCACCCCGCTCCTCCGCACACTCTACTGACTTCCAGTTGAAGCTCGCATCTGCTACAAGACCATGGTGCTTGCCTACGGAGCTGTGAGGGGAACGGCACCTCCGTACCTTCAGGCTCTGATCAGTCCCTACACCCAAACGAGGGCATTGCGTTCATCCACCTCTGGCCTGCTGGCTCCCCTACCTCTGCGGAAGCATAGTTCCCGCTCAGCCCAGTCAAAACTGTTCGCTGCTCTGGCACCCCAATGGTGGAACAAGCTCCCTCACGACGCCAGGACAGCGGAGTCACTCACCACCTTCCGGAGACATTTGAAACCCCACCTCTTTAAGGAATACCTGGGATAGGATAAAGTAATCCTTCTACCCCCCCCCCCCCCCCCCTTTATTCCACCCCCCCAAAAAATAAAAAATACAAATAAAAAAAACATTGTAAAGTGGTTATCCCACTGGCTATAAGGTGAATGCACCTATTTGTAAGTCGCTCTGGATAAGAGCGTCTGCTAAATGACGTAAATGTAAATGTAAATGTAATGCCACAACGGTAGAGCCCTGCCCACTCTCCTCATACAGGATGTAGCTCAACACAGGGGGGTTTGCACTGCAGCTGCAGGTGAGAGTGACTGAGATACCCTTAACAACATCTCCAGATGGACTGACAGACAATATTACATTCTTTGGAGCATCTGTAGGAGAGGAAGTAATGTTGAGCATTTCTCTATAGAACAACATTACTATAGTACCTCTCACCACACATTATGTTGCCTGTATATTTCAGAACATTATAACACTGAACGTTCATCCTCATGAGTGGTTCCAGTATATCTAATGGGTCAGAATATTTTCATTGCATTCCATTAGTAGCCTATAGTTCACTGTGTTATTTTCTCTCACCATACCCTGTCATCATGAACGCCATCCTCAAACTTTGCTTAACTTCCCCTACAAGTAACCACAATGTAAACACACACAGGCACACTCAGAAAATAGACACTGCCGTTATCATTCAGACCAAACTGACAAAGGCTGATATGTGAGAGCACTACTTCATCAATATCCTTCTTTCAAAATCACTCCTATTATTTTACCAGAAATTCATAACAGACCTTGCATTTAACTTTCTTTGCAACATAATGCAATTAAATGAACACATTTCAGAATCAGCACATCCTTGGTGCAGAGCTTTGAACGTAGATAGCTGCTCGAATACACATAACATGATCTGCTCACATTAATTAGGTCAGGTATTTACTTGCATTGTATATCAAGAGACACTGGATCAGAGGAGAGACCTTGAACAGTACATTGGTAGCTGCCAGCATCCTGAATGCTGGCCAGGAACTTGGTGTTGGGTACTGAGTGTCCATCCCTGAACCAGGCAATAGTGGGATGGTCACTCAGTGTACAGGTTGTGGCACATGTTAGTGTCACCTTCTCTCCCTCTCTCACAGTGGCAGGGTTGACTACAGCTGTCAGCCCTGGTAGAGAGGAGCAAGAAACTGGCAGGATGTCACTGAAACAGCTTATGTAGCCTATTCATGATAATGAATATTATAACAATTTGACTAATTTCAACATTACCTGTTACTGACAACACAACTCCTTTTGGATCCGACCATTTATCATGGTCTGTCAGAAATCTAAAGTGGTATTTTTTTGCATCACTCGGTCTTAAGTTACTTATTCTCAATGTGCAGTTGTGCATATTGTTGCCAAGGTATTCTACACGCCCACTATATGCCTGGTTCTGAAAGAGGTCCGTCCATGTGTTGTTCTCCATACCGAACCAGATGGTTTTCGTGACAGTGTCTCTTGAGGGGTAATCATAGCTACATCCAAACACCACTGATGACCCTCTCAAGGCACATGGAGACACGTTGTCAGAAGTCACCCCATAAGGACCTCCACTAACACCTTTAAAAAGATCAAACATACACAAAACAAACAAAAAAAACATAAACAACGCAAAAACAGTTCATATTAATATTATCACACTTATCTAGTCATGCAAATACATACAGTGCCAATTTACAGTAAGGAAAATATAACATTCCTATGTGTGGCCCACGTATATTCAGATATGTTAATTAAATAGATAATACTGTACACATGCTGGTGCAATAACAGACTATAAGTACTTCTGTATTTTTGTGAATTAATAGAGTGAGTTACTCTGTAATCTCAGATAAGATAAAGTCATTCTCTTTGAGGTTAATCGTTTGATAAAAATACATCTCACCATCAAGGCAACACAACAATTACATTAGAAGAACAATATAAAATATCCCCTCTGACCTCTGCAGTAGTTTCCTGTTCATCTCTTATGAGCCATACGCAGTACTAGTGTCACGACGGTCGTAAGGATGAGACCAATGCGCAGCGTAGCGAGTGAACATGACTTATTTTTAATAAAGAAACACACGACAAAACAAAACACGATCCGTGACGTCCTCAGTACACAGACTGAACATAGAACATGGAACAATAACCCACAACTAACCCAAGAAAACCTACATCTTAAATATGGCTCCCAATCAGAGATAACGAGCCGAACAGCTGACACTCGTTACCTCCGATTGGGAGTCAATGAATACAAACAAGGAAACACAACCAAAACCTAGAAATAGACACAACAGAACGAACACACCCAAAACAAATGAAAATGAACAACCCTGGCTCAAAATACGAAGGTCCGTGGAGCCAGAGTGTCACATTACCCCCCCCTAAAGGTGCGACCTCCGGGCGCACCAGCAACAGTCTAGGGGAGGGTCTGGGTGGGCGTCTGTCCCTGGTGGCGGCTCCGGCCCAGGTCGTGGTCCCCACTCCACCTTAGTCACTCTCCGCTTACGTCTTCCCTTCCTCATGACCACCCCCCAACTAAACCCCACTGGATTAAGGGGCGGCACCGGACTAAGGGGCAGCACCGGACTAAGGGACAGTACCTGACTGGCTGGCTCTGGCGGATCCTGTCTGGCAGAAGGATCTGGCTGATCCTGTCTGGCGGAAGGCTCTGGCTGATCCTGTCTGGCGGAAGGCTCTGGCTGATCCTGTCTGGCGGAAGGCTCTGGCTGATCCTGTCTGGCGGAAGGCTCTGGCTGCTCCTGTCTGGCGGAGAGCTCTAGCGGCTCCGGTCTGGCGGACGGCTCTGTAGGCTCATGGCAGACGGGCGGCTTTGCAGGCTCATGGCAGACGGGCAGCTCCTGCGGCGCTTGGCAGACGGACAGTTCAGGCGCCGTTGGGCAGACGAGCAGTTCAGACGGCGTTGGGCAGACGGACAGTTCAGGCCCCGTTGGGCAGACGGCAGACTCTGGCTGTCTGAAGCGCATCGTAGAACTGGTGCGTGGTGCCGGAACAGGAGGTACCGGGCTGAGGACACGCATTTCAGGGCTAGTGCGGGGAGTCGGAACAGGGCATGCTGGACCCTGGGGACTCCTATAACGCCTAGTGCGGGGAGCCGGAACAGGGCATGCTGGACCCTGGGGACTCACCTCACGCCTAGTGCGGAGAGCAGGAACAGGCCGGGCTGGGCTGGCGAAGCGCACCGTATCCCTGGTGCGTGGAGTAGGAACAGGCCGGGCGGGGCTGGCGAAGCGCACCGTATCCTTGGTGCGTGGAGTAGAAACAGACCGGGCTGAGCTGGCGACGCACACCGTAGGCATCCTACGTGGCGCAGGGACAGGCCGGGCTGGGTTGACGACGCACACCGTAGGCATCCTACGTGGCGCAGGGACAGGCCGGGCTGGGCTGACGACGCACACCGTAGGCATCCTACGTGGCGCAGGGACAGGCCGGGCTGGGCTGACGACGCACACCGTAGGCCTGATGCGTGGTGCCGGAACTGGAGGTACCGGGCTGAGGACACGCATCTCAGGGCTAGTGCGGAGAGCAACAACAGGACGCACAGGACTCGGGGGACACACAGGAGGCTTGGTGCGTGGTGTCTGCACTGGTGGTAAAGGGCTGGAGACACGCACCATAGAGCCAGTGCGTGGAGGAGACACAGGGCTCTGAAGACGCACTGGAAACCTGGTGCGTGGTGTAGGTACTGGTGGTACTGGGCTGGAGCGGGGAGGTGGCGCCGGAAACACCGGACCGTGCAGGCGTACTGGCCCCCTTGAGCACTGAGCCTGCCCAACCTTACCCGGCTTGATGCTCCCCGTCGCCCGACCAGTACGGGGAGGTGGACTAACCCGCACCGGCCTATGTGGGCGAACCGGGAACACCATGCGTAAGGCTGGTGCCATGTACGCCGGCCCGAGAAGACGCACTGGTGGTCTGATGCGTGGGACCGGCTTCATGACATCCGGCTCAACACTCAATCTGGCCCGGCCGATACGTGGAGCTGGACTGTACCGAACCGGGCTATGCCTGCGTACAGGAGACACCATGCGCTCAACTGCGTAACACGGTGTCTGCCCGTACTCTCGCTCTCCACGGTCAGTCCAGGGAGTAGGCGCAGGTCTCCTACCTGACTTCGCCACACTCCCTCTTAGCCCCCCCCCAAGAAATTCTTGGGTAGTACCCACAGGCTTCCAGTCTTGCCTCCGTGCTGCCTCCTCATATCGCCGCCTCTCGGCTTTAGCTGCCTCCAGCTCTTCACGAGGACGGCGATACTCTCCCGGTTGTGCCCAAGGCCCCTTACCATCCAGAATCTCCTCCCATGTCCATGAATCCTTTATGGCTGGGTCCTGTTGCCGCTTCACACGCTGCTTGGTCTTGTTGTGGTGGGTTTTTCTGTCACGATCGTGTGAAGGATGAGACCAACGCGCAGCGCGTGTTCCGAGAAACATGATGACTTTATTAATAAAAGCAACCACGAAGAAAACAACAAAATACGATACGTGAAGTTCCACTACTGATACAGACAGCAACAAGGAAACAAAAACCCACCAACCCCACAGGAAAACATACAGATAAATATGGCTCCCAATCAGAGATAACGAGCCGACAGCTGACACTCGTTACCTCCGATTGGGAGTCATTGCCCAAACATAGAAATACAACACTCTACACCCAACATAGAACCAAAACACATAGACTGCACACACCCTGGCTCAACAATAATGAGTCCCAGAACCAGGGTGTGACAACTAGTACATAGTTCGCATCTCAATAATTGATCATCAATCAGTACCAACATCCACAGCATGATAAAGCATCAAACAATATATTATATCTACTCACCTGGCAATGAGAGAGTAATCACCAGCATCACACTGGTTGTTTTCAAGAGCCACATCACATCAAACTGCAACACCTCGATACAAAACACCAGAGGTTTCTTTTGAGAACAGAATGACTTAACTTATTAGCAAGGTCAATCATGAAACAAGCTCCAACAGTGTTTTCACTTAAAGCAGGTCAGGTGCATTACGTGTCTTTGTCTCTGAAGAGTTCTCTCACAACGTGGATACAGCTCTAAATCATCTAGTCATTCTGTCTTTAAATTCTCACTTAACAGATGGATTGAACATCACTACGCACCAACGTTGCACAAACTAAAGAAAAGAAAACACAAAATAAACTCTACAGAGAGAAACAGCACCACTCACCCTCCTGCAGAGCGCGTCCAGAGAGACTGATCAGCAAGGCCATTCAAATAAATACTATGGAGAGATGAGATAATAATCATGTCACAGCCACAATGCAGAAGTTGGGATGAGCATGAATTGTCTGGGGAGCTTTTTGGTGGTTTTTTCCTTCCTGTTATCATACACTTGATATGTAATAGTGTATTTAAGGGGGTTACAGTAACATAGCAAGATAACTTAAACCTCTATAAGAGAGGAGATTAAATGTGTGACTTAGAGCCATACAGGTGAATTTGGCCATCATGAAGTATAGAATTGTGGCTAAATGATAAACAACACTGAGAATACGTCTTATACTATTAACTAGAGAAAGGCCCATTACACTGCATGTTGAAACCAACGCAACCTCCAGAATTACGATCACCCATTTTGAACTTCTAAACAACCAAAGTGTGTGTGAATAAAAAGATGTTAACAATGCTGAGAAATGTTCTTCAAAGTCAACAGCATCCCAACAGAACACATTAGTGAGTGATGTGATGTCATCTCTATGTTAGTTTCAGCACTACTGGTAGCATCCTTGGGCTCTTTGTCACCATCAAGTGATATATTTGTATATCTTGAACTTGATCCAGAGTAAGAAGGAACATTCGACATAAAGGTAAACTCAGCATGACATCATACACATCAGGGCAACTTCCTGCTTCTACACATCAACAACAACCATGATTCCTCTGTCCCCCATACATACAACATATGTAAGGTCCCTCAGCCAAGTATTGAATTTCAAGCACAGGTTCAACTACAAAGACCAGGAAGCTTTTCGAAATCCTAATAAAGAAGGGCAGTGATTGGTAGATTGGTAACAATAACAAATCAGACATTTAATATATATTTAAGCATGGTCAAATTAATAATTATGCTGTGGATGATGTATTAAACCACCCAGACACATCAAAGATGCAGTCATCCTTCTGAACTGAGCTGCAGGACTGGCAGGGAACTGCTTAGGGATGTCACCATGAGGTCATTGGTGATTTTAAAACAGCTACAGAGTTCAATGGCTGTGATGGGAGAAAACTGAGGAAGTGATCAAGAACATTATAGTGACTCCACAGTAACTACCTAAATGACAGAGTGAAAAGAACAATACAAATACACAGAATAAAAAATATTCTAAAACATGCATCTTGTACACAACAAGGCACTAAAGTAATACTGCAACAAAAACAAGGCAAAGGAATAAACTTATTGGCCTAAATGCAAAGCCTTATGTTTGTGGCAAATCCAGCACAACACATCACTGAGTAACTGCCTCCTTATTTTCAAGCATGGTGTTGGCTGCAGTATGGTATGGGTATACTTGACATCAGCAAAGACTGGGGAGTTTTTCAGGATGAAAAGAAACCTGCTTCAGTCTGCTTTACACCAGACACTGGGAGAGGAATTCACCTTTCAGGAGGACAATAACCTATGACACAAAGCCAAATCTACACTGGAGTTGCTTACCAAGAAGACAGTGAATGTTCCTCAGTTTCTAACTTACAGTTTTGACTTAAATCTGCTTGAAAATGTATGGAAAGTCTTGAAAATTGCTGTCTAGGCATGATCCCCAACACCTTGACAGAGCTTGAAGAGTTGTGAAAAGAAAAATGGGAAAATATTGCACAATACAGGTGTGCAAAGCTCTTATGAGACTTTCCCAAGAAGACTCACAGCTCCAATCGATGCCAAAGGTGTTTCTAACATGTATTGACTCAGGGGGTTGAATAACTATCTAATCAAGATATATTAGTGTTTAATTTTTCATGAATCTTTAAAAAGGTTACAATTTCTCTTCCACTTTGACATTACAGAGTATTATGTGTAGATAATTGACAAAAAAATGTCAATTCAATCAATTTTAATACCACTTTGTAACACAATAAAATGTGAAGAAATCCAAGGTGTGTGTAGACTTTCTATAGGCACTGTAAATCTTCCAAGATTGTTCCCAATTGGAGCCAAAAGAGGCAATGTCCGTAGATTTTAATTTGGTTGTTGTTGATGTATACCGTCACTGTAACAACATCTGTGCCAACATATAAAATAAAATCAAAGTTTATACATCCCATAAACCACAGTGTTTATATGATGTTGAGCATATCTCTATAGAACAACACTAATATAGTACCTCTCACCACACATTATGTTGACTGTATATTCCACAACATCATAACTTTCCTCCCTATTAGTAGTTCTGGTAAATCTAATGGGTTAGACTATTTCCATTGGTGTTCTCAGAACATTTCTGAATTCAGTTAGTTGCCTACAGTTCACTGTTATTTACTCTAACCATATACCCTGTCATCATGAACACACTCCTCAAACTTTGCTTAACTTCCCCTAAAAGTTACCAAAATGCAAACAAACAGCCACAGTCAGGAAATAGACATTGCCGTTTGTCATGGCAAATTCAAATTTGTTATCAAGCACATTGACATTCACAACAAATGGACAAGGGCTGTTATACGTGAGAACACTATGTTATCTACAAACTTCTTTCAAAATCCTATTACCTTTTCAAAAAATTATAACAAACCTTTTCTTTACCTTTCTTTGGAATATAATCCAATTCAATTAACACATTTCAGAAGCAGCACATCCTTGGTGCTGAGCTTTGAACCTAGATAGCTGCTCCAATATGAGTCAAATAATATGATGTGCTCATGTTTGTTGGATCAGGTATTTACTCACATTGGACATCAAGAGACATTGGAGCAGAGGAGAGATTATCTTGACCTTGAACAGTACATTGGTATCTACCAGAATACTCAATGCTGGCCAGGAACTCTGTGTTGGGTACTGAGTGCCCAGTTTACTGCCACACAGTGGAACTGATGTGTAGCTGTAACCAGCCCTAAATCTAATTTTCTTTAAAAACATGTACAGTAATATCTGTAGCATGTACTGTACACCACATTTCAGCTCTCTACTGTAGAAAATAAGACATTTTACTGTAATAGGCCTACTGTAATTTACTTCCTTTATGATGGAGAGTTGTTGAGTATTGGATAACCAAAAGTGAAACGACAACTAGAGATTAGTTTCCATATATGTAAATATATAAATTGAATTACAATTACATAAAGGTTTATCATAACAAATCCATGTAATAATCAAGATACTGTATGTATAACATAACCATGGCATATGTCACTACGCCACCCCAGGTTGAGTTTTGCCCATCACATATTATACACAGGTTCTTCAAGTTTGGGTTGAGTGTCAAAATAAAGTCAACAACAGGTTGCAAGTTCAAAAAATGTTTTTATCCTCCACTAGTGAATACAAACTGAATTACTGAGACTCTCTCAGCCTGGTCAAAAAGGAGGTCATAACAGTGCATAATCAATAAAACAAACAAACTAAACAACAAAAAATACAGGTTCTGGTGCAGTCGAGGGAAGATCTAACAAAACATTAATTCAACTTCCATTCAAGATAAATCAACAATATTCTCTCAAATTTAGTCAGATAGTTACAAACTAAACCAGCCACATGGCCACTTCCCTCTTACCAGCACCTTCCCCCGGGCGGCCACACCTCAAACAAAAAAAGAAACAGTCAACAAATGAAATTACAGGAGCAATCATTTAATTAGAAAGATAGAAACATGCACAAGCAACGGAAACTCATCGTCACACCTGAGACACATACATTACAAGTACAGTACAAGACATATACATCTATTACCATAACTACTTATTAATTGCATACTTTACATATCTTAACTTGCGTTCCTAGTTTATTCAACATTATGAAAGGATATGTTCAGGCTTCAGGTTTGGCAATATTGGAGTAGATAACAGAATGGTCCACCTCTAAACTTTCTTCTGGCCTGCAAAAAGCAAATAGAGTTGTTGTATGAGTATATTCAAACATTTCAAATAAACTGACTTCCAGAAAGAGGTTATATGGAAAAGGACTGAACTGATAGTGAGTGCACTCCTACCTGGCAATAGGATTGGGGAGGGGGAACTGGATGCTGGCGTACTGGAGGTTGTCTGTCACGTTGGCCTGTCTGGCTTTCACCGTGGAGTATACAGTGGCTTGCGAAAGTATTCACCCCCCTTGGCATTTTTCCTATTTTGTTGCCTTACAACCTGGAATTAAAATAGATTTTTGGGGGGTGTTTGTATCATTTGATTTACACAACATGCCTACCACTTTGAAGATTAAAAATATGTTTTATTGTGAAACAAACAAGAAATAAGACAAAAAAATTAAAAAAACCTGAGTGTGAAGAACTATTCACCCCCCCCAAAGTCAATACCTTGTAGAGCCACCTTTTGCAGCAATTACAGCTGCAAGTCTCTTGGGGTATGTCTCTATAAGCTTGGCACATCTAGCCACTGGGATCTTTGCCCATTCTTCAAGGCAAAACTGCTCCAGCTCCTTCAAGTTGGATGTGTTCTGCTGGTGTACAGCAATCTTTAAGTCATACCACATATTCTCAATTGTATTGAGGTCTGGGCTTTAACTAGGCCATTCCAAGACATTTAAATGTTTCCCCTTAAACCACTCGAGTGTTGCTTTAGCAGTATGCTTAGGGTCATTGTCCTGCATTCCAGGTGAAAATGGTTGAGAGAATGCCAAGATTGTGCAAAGCTGTCAACAAGGCAAAGGGTGGCTATTTGAACAATCTCAGATATAAAATATATTTTGATTTGTTTAACACTTTTTGGGTTACTACAGGATTCCATGTGTTATTTCATAGTTTTGATGTCTTCACTATTATTCTACAATGTAAAAAATTTTAAAAATAAAGAAAAACCCTTGAATGAGTAGGTATGTCCAAACTTTTGACTGGTAGTGTATGTTATCAAAATTACTTGTCAGAGTTAGTGAAACTGATGTTTTACTGTTCCATGCAGTCATCATTTTTTTCAGTTAACCATCTCAAATCTGAAGTAGCATGGTGTTGCATCACTACTAATTAGGTTATTCATTCTCAAGGTGCAGTTCTTCTTTCTACTTCCAAGGTATTCTACACGTCCTCTGTATTCCTGGGCACAACATAGATAGTTGTCCCAGCATTGACTCCAGAACTTCCAGAAGGTATTTGGTCTGAGGGGTAGGCATAAGTGCATCCAAACACCACTGATGACCCTCTTACATTTACAGTGAGGGAAAAAAGTATTTGATCCCCTGCTGATTTTGTATGTTTGCCCACTGACAAAGAAATTATCGGTCTATAATTTTAATGGTAGGTTTATTTGAACAGTGAGAGACAGAATAACAACAACAAAATCCAGAAAAACGCATGTCAAAAATGTTATAAATTGATTTGCATTTTAATGAGGGAAATAAGTATTTGTCTGGCTTTTTTATGGCGGTTTTGGAGCGGTGGCTTCTTCCTTGCTGAGCGGCTTTTCAGGTTATGTCGATATAGGACTCGTTTGACTGTGGATATAGATACTTTTGTACCTGTTTCCTCCAGCATCTTCACAAGGTCCTTTGCTGTTGTTCTGGGATTGATTTGCACTTTTCGCACCAAAGTACGTTCATCTCTAGGAGACAGAACGCGTCTCCTTCCTGAGTGATATGACGGCTGTGTGGTCCCATGGTGTTTATACTTGCGTACTATTGTTTGTACAGATGAACGTGGTACCTTCAGGCGTTTGGAAATTGCTCCCAAGGATGAGCCAGATTTTTTTCTGAGGTCTTGGCTGATTTATTTTGATTTTCCCATGATGTCAAGCAAAGAGGCACTGAGTTTGAAGGTAGGCCTTGAAATACATCCACAGGTACACCTCCAATTGACTCAAAGGATGTCAATTAGCCTATCAGAAGCTTCTAAAGCCATGACATCATTTTCTGGAATTTTCCAAGTGTCACACCCTGGTTCTGGGGACTCTATATGTTGAGCCAGGGTGTGTAGAATCTATGTGTTTTGTGTTCTATGTTAATTATCTAGTTGCTCTGTTTCTATGTTGGCCAGAGTGGTTCTCAATCAGAGGCAACGAGTGTCAGCTGTTGCTGGTTGTCTCTGATTGGGAACCACATTTAGACAGGCTGTTTTCCCACAGTAGTTGTGGGATCTTGTTCCGTGTTGGTTGTGTTATACCTAGGACGTCACGTTATCGTTTGTTGTTTTGTTTATCGTGTTATCACTATTGATAATAAAGTATGTTTGCATTTCACGCTGCACCTTGGTCCTCCTCCTTCGACGATCATGACAGAAGATCCCACCATACCAGGACCAAGCAGCGTGTCCAGGAACACACGCAGGAGGTAACTCTAGTGGATGTCCTCCTCGGTTGGGGGCAGATTACGGAGGAGGAGGCCGTCCGGTACCGGAAGGCTATGAAGGGGGAGACCCAGGCAGGAGAGGAGCAACGGCGTCAACAGTGTTGTCGGCGGACGGACGAGAGGCAACCCCAAAATATTTTTAGGGGGGGGCACACGGCATGGGCGACGGGGCAGCAGGAGGCAGCTACAGGGCGTATTGGGAGGTTAGGTGAGGAGGCCACCAGGTTAAGGGGGCTATTGGTCCAGAGGGAGCAGGAGTTAGTGGTTCAGAGGGAGGAGCTACTGGAGGCGATAAGGGAGAAGGAGAAAGTAGAGGCACGGCGAGAGGAACTGTGTAGGCAGCTGAGGGAGCGGAGGGTTATGAAGAAACCCAGTCCCGCTCCTCACACCAAGCAAGTGGTGTGTGTCACCAGTCCGGTCCGGCCCAGTTGCTGCTCCCCGCACTAAGTTGATGGTGCGCGTCGCCAGCCCGGCCCGGCCTGTTCCTGCCCCTCGCACCAAGCCTAAGGTGCGCGTCGCCAGCCCGGCCCGGCCTGTTCCTGCCCCTCGCACCAAGCCTACGGTGCGCGTCGCCAGCCCGGCCCGGCCTGTTCCTGCTCCTCGCACCAAGCCTACGGTGCGCGTCGCCAGCCCGGCCCGGCCTGTTCCTGCTCCCCGCACCAAGCTAATGGTGCACGTCGCCAGCCCGGCCCGGCCTGTTCCTGCCCCTCGCACCAAGCCTACGGTGCACGTCGCCAGCCCGGCCCGGCCTGTTCCTGCCCCTCGCACCAAGCCTACGGTGCGCGTCGCCAGCCCGGCCCGGCCTGTTCCTGCTCCCCGCACCAAGCTAATGGTGCGCGTCGCCAGCCCGGTACGGCCCGTTCCTGCCCCTCGCACCAAGCCTACGGTGCGCGTCGCCAGCCCGGCCCGGCCTGTTCCTGCCCCTCGCACCAAGCCTACGGTGCTTCGCCAGCCCGGCCCGGCCTGTTCCTGCTCCCCGCACCAAGCTAATGGTGCGCGTCGCCAGCCCGGCCCGGCCTGTTCCTGCCCCTCGCACCAAGCCTACGGTGCGCGTCGCAAGCCCGGCCCGGCCTGTACCTGCTCCCCGCACCAAGATAATGGTGCGCGTCGCCAGCCCGGCCCGGCCTGTTCCTGCCCCTCGCACCAAGCCTACGGTGCGCGTCGCCAGCCCGGCCCGGCCTGTTCCTGCTCCCCGCACCAAGGTAAAGGTGCGCGTCGCCAGCCCGGCCCGGCCTGTTCCTGCTCCTCGCACCAAGCCTACGGTGCGCGTCGCCAGCCCGGCCCGGCCTGTTCCTGCCCCTCGCACCAAGCCTACGGTGCGCGTCGCCAGCCCGGCCCGGCCTGTTCCTGCCCCTCGCACCAAGCCTACGGTGCGCGTTGCCAGCCCGGCCCGGCCTGTTCCTGCTCCCCGCACCAAGCTAATGGTGCGCGTCGCCAGCCCGGCCCGGCCTGTTCCTGCCCCTCGCACCAAGCCTACGGTGCGCGTCGCCAGCCCGGCCCGGCCTGTTCCTGCTCCTCGCACCAAGCCTACGGTGCGCGTCGCCAGCCCGGCCCGGCCTGTTCCTGCTCCCCGCACCAAGCTAATGGTGCACGTCGCCAGCCCGGCCCGGCCTGTTCCTGCCCCTCGCACCAAGCCTACGGTGCGCGTCGCCAGCCCGGCCCGGCCTGTTCCTGCCCCTCGCACCAAGCCTACGGTGCGCGTCGCCAGCCCGGTACGGCCCGTTCCTGCCCCTCGCACCAAGCCTACAGTGCGCGTCGCCAGCCCGGCCCGGCCTGTTCCTGCTCCCCGCACCAAGCTAATGGTGCGCGTCGCCAGCCCGGCCCGGCCTGTTCCTGCCCCTCGCACCAAGCCTACGGTGCGCGTCGCCAGCCCGGCCCGGCCTGTTCCTGCCCCTCGCACCAAGCCTACGGTGCGCGTCGCCAGCCCGGCCCGGCCTGTTCCTGCTCCCCGCACCAAGCTAATGGTGTGCGTCGCCAGCCCGGTACGGCCCGTTCCTGCCCCTCGCACCAAGCCTACGGTGCGCGTCGCCAGCCCGGCCCGGCCTGTTCCTGCCCCTCGCACCAAGCCTACGGTGCGCGTCGCCAGCCCGGCCCGGCCTGTTCCTGCCCCTCGCACCAAGCCTACGGTGCGCGTTGCCAGCCCGGCCCGGCCTGTTCCTGCTCCCCGCACCAAGCTAATGGTGCGCGTCGCCAGCCCGGCCCGGCCTGTTCCTGCCCCTCGCACCAAGCCTACGGTGCGCGTCGCCAGCCCGGCCCGGCCTGTTCCTGCTCCTCGCACCAAGCCTACGGTGCGCGTCGCCAGCCCGGCCCGGCCTGTTCCTGCTCCCCGCACCAAGCTAATGGTGCACGTCGCCAGCCCGGCCCGGCCTGTTCCTGCCCCTCGCACCAAGCCTACGGTGCGCGTCGCCAGCCCGGCCCGGCCTGTTCCTGCCCCTCGCACCAAGCCTACGGTGCGCGTCGCCAGCCCGGTACGGCCCGTTCCTGCCCCTCGCACCAAGCCTACGGTGCGCGTCGCCAGCCCGGCCCGGCCTGTTCCTGCTCCCCGCACCAAGCTAATGGTGCGCGTCGCCAGCCCGGCCCGGCCTGTTCCTGCCCCTCGCACCAAGCCTACGGTGCGCGTCGCCAGCCCGGCCCGGCCTGTTCCTGCCCCTCGCACCAAGCCTACGGTGCGCGTCGCCAGCCCGGCCCGGCCTGTTCCTGCTCCCCGCACCAAGCTAATGGTGCGCGTCGCCAGCCCGGTACGGCCCGTTCCTGCCCCTCGCACCAAGCCTACGGTGCGCGTCGCCAGCCCGGCCCGGCCTGTTCCTGCCCCTCGCACCAAGCCTACGGTGCGCGTCGCCAGCCCGGCCCGGCCTGTTCCTGCTCCTCGCACCAAGCCTACGGTGCGCGTCGCCAGCCCGGCCCGGCCTGTTCCTGCTCCCCGCACCAAGCTAATGGTGCGCGTCGCCAGCCCGGCCCGGCCTGTTCCTGCCCCTCGCACCAAGCCTACGGTGCGCGTCGCCAGCCCGGCCCGGCCTGTTCCTGCTCCCCGCACCAAGCTAACGGTGCGCGTCGCCAGCCCGGCCCGGCCTGTTCCTGCCCCTCGCACCAAGCCTACGGTGCGCGTCGCCAGCCCGGCCCGGCCTGTTCCTGCTCCCCGCACCAAGCTAATGGTGCGCGTCGCCAGCCCGGCCCGGCCTGTTCCTGCTCCCCGCACCAAGCCTACGGTGCGCGTCGCCAGCCCGGCCCGGCCTGTTCCTGCCACTCGCACTAAGCCAGGGGTGCGAGTCGTCAGCCCGGTACGGCCTGTTCCTGCCACTCGCACTAAGCCAGGGGTGATTGTTGGAGGGTGGTGGTCAAGCCCGGAGCCGGAACCGCCTCCGAGGAGGAATGCCCACCCAGCCCTCCCCTGTTTGGTTTATGTTTAGGCGCGGTCGCAGTCCGCGCCTTTGGGGGGGGGTACTGTCACACCCTGGTTCTGGGGACTCTATATGTTGAGCCAGGGTGTGTAGATTCTATGTGTTTTGTTTTCTATGTTAATTATCTAGTTGCTCTATTTCTATGTTGGCCAGAGTGGTTCTCAATCAGAGGCAACGAGTGTCAGCTGTTGCTGGTTGTCTCTGATTGGGAACCACATTTAGACAGGCTGTTTTCCCACAGTAGTTGTGGGATCTTGTTCCGTGTTGGTTGTGTTATACCTAGGACGTCACGTTATCGTTTGTTGTTTTGTTTATCGTGTTATCACTATTGATAATAAAGTATGTTTGCATTTCACGCTGCAACTTGGTCCTCCTCCTTCGACGATCGTGACACCAAGCTGTTTAAAGGCTCATTCAACTTAGTGTATGTACTTCTGACCCACTGGAATTGTGATACAGTGAATTATAAGTGAAATAATATGTATGTAAGTGTCACACCCTGGCTCTGGGGACTCTATATGTTGAGCCAGGGTGTGTAAATTCTATGTGTTTATGTTCTGTGTGGGAGTTCTAGTTGTGGTATTTCTATGTTGGCCAGAGTGGCTCCCAATCAGAGGCAACGAGTGTCAGCTGTTGCTGGTTGTCTCTGATTGGGAGCCATATTTAAACAGTCTGTTTCCCTTAGTGTTTGTGGGATCTTGTTCCGTTTGGTTTGTTGCCGTGTCGGTTGTGTTATACCGAGGACGTCACGTCATCGTTTTGTTGTTTTGTTTGTGCATTCATTAAATAAATAAAGTATGTTTGCAACTAACGCTGCGCATTGGTCTACTCTCTACGACGATCGTGACAGTAAGTAGACATGCACAAAGTAGATGTCCTAACC